>NC_068361.1:12520928-13218428 GCF_020536995.1 Dreissena polymorpha
GATGATTAAAACACAAATTATCGACATGATTTACCCTGGTGAAGTAAAACGTGATGAGGCCGTTAAGCTTTTACCACATATCCTAGAACGAGAGACATACATCGTTTCTATGGATGGGCTTAATGAATGGGTTGATCATTTAAATCAATTTGTTATACCGTTTCTTGCACAATGCCATTCAAAGTGTGTGTCCATTATTACATCACGGCCATGGAAAATGGCGGATGAGCGAATCAAAGATTCTGAAATAAAAACATTAATAGAAGTTGAAGGAATAATTGATACAGAAGAACTAGCAAATAAAATTATAAACAGTCTTCAAACTGGTAATGTGAAGACAACCCCTGAATTCATGAAGTACGTGAACGAACGTCAATTTGGGAGTTTGTTGAAGTCACCCTGGCTGCAAACTCTGTTAGTCAATTGTTGGATGAACAAGATAGAATTGAGTCGCTCCTTGTGTGAAATAAATTGTATTTTACTAGACACACTTTTTAAAAATGCACTAGCGGAAAAGGGATATTTTCAAAAAGGAAATTCGTTTCAATGTTTAACAAATACAAGTTTTATTCAGCAGCAGATCAATATTTTTGATGCACTTGCGAATGTTGCATTTAATTGTACGTTTTCATCGAGTAAATCCCCAGTGTTCACCGAACGGGAAGTATTGAATCACATGTCAGAAAAGCAGTTGAAATTTTGTCTTAATGCTGGTGTTTTAACGCAAAGATACAGCTTCAATATAGCAGGTCAGAATGCACAGTTTTCATTTTTACACGAGACTTTACAGGAATTTATGACTGCCTATCATATCGCAAATTCCAAGCAGGACCTTATAAAACAGTTCCGAACCGGATCTAAATATAATGTTTTAGAGATGAGCCAGACCATAATTTATCTATGTGGACTCGACTGTAAAAAAGCTAATACTCTTATAAATTGTCTGGTTGACGACGAGTTCCTCAAAGCTATAAGCTACGGACTGAGCATGTACATTAAGGGATATTATCATCAGGAAAACTTATTAGCATTTCAGGACGACAATGGCACAAGAAGGAACGTTTTAAAATCAAATAATGATAACATGGATTACGGCGCACGTTGCAACGCACTATCAGTTTTGTTCCAGCGCATGATCATTGCTGGATGCATAGAAGCAACTGCCAGCGGTGAAAAGGAAATTCGCTTGAATTGTAGAGACTTCATATTTAATAAGAATCTTACTGAGTCCGATTCAAAGGCGTTAGAACTGCTTTTATTGTACAACTGTGCAGATGTGCGGTCACTTATTGTAGAAAGTAATTGTCTACAAAAAAGCGAAATATTGACAGTCATACACAAATCCAAACATTGTCTTACACGTGTTATGATAACAATGACACTGGAAATAAGTAAAGAATTACATCATACGAGCATACGGGAGCTGAACTGTATCGGACAATTTGACGTATCATCATGTTCCTATGTTCTGCCGTCCCTGTCTCAATTAACATATTTGAGCATAGAAGACACAAGCTTTTTGCAAGACATAGCTCTTCCTGAAACAATACAAAACATTGTCTTGTCGAAATGCAAATGTTCATCTGAGTGGCTGTGCAGATTGTTGATCACGTTCTCTTCATTAGATCATCCTGTCGAGTGTGAGCTGTATGATATTGTTTTGCAGTTAAGTGAAGACATCCGTGGAGAAGAAGCGCATACACATATATCGGACTTGCGATCTGAAATACGGTCACATGACCTGTCCAACATTGACATATTAGTGGAAAATGGCAGTAGGGAACTGTTTGAACTATTGCGTGATACTAGTATTGGGATCCTTAACCTGAGGACGGCTAATTGTGCCTCATTAGCATCCGAGATTCTTCACACGCTGAATAAGCTAACTAAGCTTTATTTGTGGGGAACCTATACGGGTAGATGTGATCTGAGACTGCCTGCGTCGTTGCAATGTATTAGTCTCCAGGAATGCGAGTGTTCATCTGAGTGGCTGTGCAGCTTGTTGATCACGCTCTCTTCATTAGATCATCCTGTCAAGTGTGAGCTGTTGAATGTTGTATTGCAGTTAAGTGAAGACATCCGTGGAGAAGAAGCGCATACACATATATCGGACTTGCGATCTGAAATACGGTCACATGACCTGTCCAACATTGAGATATTAGTGGAAAATGGCAGTAGGGAACTGTTTGAACTATTGCGTGATACTAGTATTGGGATCCTTAACCTGAGGACGGCTAATTGTGCCTCATTAGCATCCGAGATTCTTCACACGCTGAATAAGCTAACTAAGCTTTATTTGTGGGGAACCTATACGGGTAGATGTGATCTGAGACTGCCTGCGTCGTTGCAATGTATTAGTCTCCAGGAATGCGAGTGTTCATCTGAGTGGCTGTGCAGCTTGTTGATCACGCTCTCTTCATTAGATCATCCTGTCAAGTGTGAGCTGTTGAATGTTGTATTGCAGTTAAGTGAAGACATCCGTGGAGACGAAGCGAATACACATATATCGGACTTGCGATCTCAAATACTGTCACATGACCTGTCCAACATTGAGATATTAGTGAACAATGACAGTAAGGAACTGTTTGAACTATTACGTGATACTAGTATTGGGATCCTATACCTGAGGACGGCTAATTGTGCCTCATTAGCATCCGAGATTCTTCACACGCTGAATAAGCTAACTAAGCTTTATTTGTGGGGAACCTATACGGGTAGATGTGATCTGAGAATGCCTGCGTCATTGCAATGTATTAGTCTCCAGGAATGCGAGTGTTCATCTGAGTGGCTGTGCAGCTTGTTGATCACGCTCTCTTCATTAGATCATCCTGTCAAGTGTGAGCTGTTGAATGTTGTATTGCAGTTAAGTGAAGACATCCGTGGAGACGAAGCGAATACACATATATCGGACTTGCGATCTCAAATACTGTCACATGACCTGTCCAACATTGAGATATTAGTGAACAATGACAGTAAGGAACTGTTTGAACTATTACGTGATACTAGTATTGGGATCCTATACCTGAGGACGGCTAATTGTGCCTCATTAGCATCCGAGATTCTTCACACGCTGAATAAGCTAACTAAGCTTTATTTGTGGGGAACCTATACGGGTAGATGTGATCTGAGAATGCCTGCGTCATTGCAATGTATTAGTCTCCAGGAATGCGAGTGTTCATCTGAGTGGCTGTGCAGCTTGTTGATCACGCTCTCTTCATTAGATCATCCTGTCAAGTGTGAGCTGTTGAATGTTGTATTGCAGTTAAGTGAAGACATCCGTGGAGACAAAGCGCATACACATATATCGGACTTGCGATCTCAAATACTGTCACATGACATGTCCAATATTAATTTAATTGTGAAAAATGGCAGTAAGGAACTGTTTGAACTATTACGTGATACTAGTATTGGGATCCTTGGCCTTATGACGGCTAATTGTGCCTCATTAGCATCCGAGATTCTTCACACGCTGAATAAGCTAACTAAGCTTTATTTGTGGGGAACCTATACTGGTCGGTGTGATCTGAGACTGCCTGCGTCGTTGCAATGTATTAGTCTCCAGGAATGCGAGTGTTCATCTGAGTGGCTGTGCAGCTTGTTGATCACGCTCTCTTCATTAGATCATCCTGTCAAGTGTGAGCTGTGGAATGTTGTATTGCAATTAAGTGAAGACATCCGTGGAGACGAAGCGCATACGCATATGTCGGATTTGCGATCTGAAATACTGTCACATGATCTGTCAAACATTGAGATATTAGTGAAAAATGGCAGTAGGGAACTGTTTGAAGTATTACGTGATACTAGTATTGGGATCCTAGACCTAAGAACAGCTGAGTGTGCCTCATTAGCATCCGAGATTCTTCACTCGCTGAATAAGCTAACTAAGCTTGATTTGTGGGGAACCTATACTGGTCGGTGTGATCTGAGACTGCCTGCGTCGTTGCAATGTATTAGTCTCCAGGAATGCGAGTGTTCATCTGAATGGCTGTGCAGCTTGTTGATCACGCTCTCTTCATTAGATTATCCTGTCCAGTGTGAGCTGTGTGATGTTGTTTTGCAGTTAAGTGAAGACATCCGTGGAGACAAAGCGCATACACATATATCGGACTTGCGATCTCAAATACTGTCACATGACATGTCCAATATTAATTTAATTGTGAAAAATGGCAGTAAGGAACTGTTTGAACTATTACGTGATACTAGTATTGGGATCCTTGGCCTTATGACGGCTAATTGTGCCTCATTAGCATCCGAGATTCTTCACACGCTGAATAAGCTAACTAAGCTTTATTTGTGGGGAACCTATACTGGTCGGTGTGATCTGAGACTGCCTGCGTCGTTGCAATGTATTAGTCTCCAGGAATGCGAGTGTTCATCTGAGTGGCTGTGCAGCTTGTTGATCACGCTCTCTTCATTAGATCATCCTGTCAAGTGTGAGCTGTGGAATGTTGTATTGCAATTAAGTGAAGACATCCGTGGAGACGAAGCGCATACGCATATGTCGGATTTGCGATCTGAAATACTGTCACATGATCTGTCAAACATTGAGATATTAGTGAAAAATGGCAGTAGGGAACTGTTTGAAGTATTACGTGATACTAGTATTGGGATCCTAGACCTAAGAACAGCTGAGTGTGCCTCATTAGCATCCGAGATTCTTCACTCGCTGAATAAGCTAACTGAGCTTGATTTGTGGGGAACCTATACTGGTCGGTGTGATATGAGACTGCCTGCGTCGTTGCAATGTATTAGTCTCCAGGAATGCGAGTGTTCATCTGAATGGCTGTGCAGCTTGTTGATCACGCTCTCTTCATTAGATTATCCTGTCCAGTGTGAGCTGTGTGATGTTGTTTTGCAGTTAAGTGAAGACATCCGTGGAGACAAAGCGCATACACATATATCGGACTTGCGATCTCAAATACTGTCACATGACATGTCCAATATTAATTTAATTGTGAAAAATGGCAGTAAGGAACTGTTTGAACTATTACGTGATACTAGTATTGGGATCCTTGGCCTTATGACGGCTAATTGTGCCTCATTAGCATCCGAGATTCTTCACACGCTGAATAAGCTAACTAAGCTTTATTTGTGGGGAACATATACTGGTCGGTGTGATCTGAGACTGCCTGCGTCGTTGCAATGTATTAGTCTCCAGGAATGCGAGTGTTCATCTGAGTGGCTGTGCAGCTTGTTGATCACGCTCTCTTCATTAGATCATCCTGTCAAGTGTGAGCTGTGGAATGTTGTATTGCAATTAAGTGAAGACATCCGTGGAGACGAAGCGCATACGCATATGTCGGATTTGCGATCTGAAATACTGTCACATGATCTGTCAAACATTGAGATATTAGTGAAAAATGGCAGTAGGGAACTGTTTGAAGTATTACGTGATACTAGTATTGGGATCCTAGACCTAAGAACAGCTGAGTGTGCCTCATTAGCATCCGAGATTCTTCACTCGCTGAATAAGCTAACTAAGCTTGATTTGTGGGGAACCTATACTGGTCGGTGTGATCTGAGACTGCCTGCGTCGTTGCAATGTATTAGTCTCCAGGAATGCGAGTGTTCATCTGAATGGCTGTGCAGCTTGTTGATCACGCTCTCTTCATTAGATTATCCTGTCCAGTGTGAGCTGTGTGATGTTGTTTTGCAGTTAAGTGAAGACATCCGTGGAGACAAAGCGCATACACATATATCGGACTTGCGATCTCAAATACTGTCACATGACATGTCCAATATTAATTTAATTGTGAAAAATGGCAGTAAGGAACTGTTTGAACTATTACGTGATACTAGTATTGGGATCCTTGGCCTTATGACGGCTAATTGTGCCTCATTAGCATCCGAGATTCTTCACACGCTGAATAAGCTAACTAAGCTTTATTTGTGGGGAACCTATACTGGTCGGTGTGATCTGAGACTGCCTGCGTCGTTGCAATGTATTAGTCTCCAGGAATGCGAGTGTTCATCTGAGTGGCTGTGCAGCTTGTTGATCACGCTCTCTTCATTAGATCATCCTGTCAAGTGTGAGCTGTGGAATGTTGTATTGCAATTAAGTGAAGACATCCGTGGAGACGAAGCGCATACGCATATGTCGGATTTGCGATCTGAAATACTGTCACATGATCTGTCAAACATTGAGATATTAGTGAAAAATGGCAGTAGGGAACTGTTTGAAGTATTACGTGATACTAGTATTGGGATCCTAGACCTAAGAACAGCTGAGTGTGCCTCATTAGCATCCGAGATTCTTCACTCGCTGAATAAGCTAACTAAGCTTTATTTGTGGGGAACCTATACGGGTAAATGTGATCTGAGACTGCCTGCGTCATTGCAATGTATTAGTCTCCAGGAATGCGAGTGTTCATCTGAGTGGCTGTGCAGCTTGTTGATCACGCTCTCTTCATTAGATCATCCTGTCCAGTGTGAGCTGTGGAATGTTGTATTGCAGTTAAGTGAAGACATCCGTGGAGACGAAGCGCATACACATATATCGGACTTGCGATCTCAAATACTGTCAAATGACCTGTCCAACATTGAGATAATAGTGAACAATGGCAGTAAGGAACTGTTTGAACTATTACGTGATACTAGTATTGGGATCCTAGACCTGAGGACGGCTAATTGTATCTCATTAGCATCCGAGATTTTTCACACGCTCAACAGGCTAACTAAGCTCTATTTGTGGGGAACCTATACGGGTAGATGTGATCTGAGACTGCCTGCGTCATTGCAATGTATTATTCTCGGGAAAGGCGAGTGTTCATCTGAGTGGCTGTGCAGCTTGTTGATCACGCTCTCTTCATTAGATCATCCTGTCGAGTGTGTGCTGTGGAATGTTGTATTGCAGTTAAGTGAAGACATCCGTGGAGACGAAGCGCATACACATATATCGGACTTGCGATCTCAAATACTGTCAAATGACCTGTCCAACATTGAGATATTAGTGGAAAATGGCAGTAAGGAACTGTTTGAACTATTACGTGATACTAGTATTGGGATCCTTACTCTGGGAACGGCTGAGTGTGCCTCATTAGCATCCGAGATTCTTCACACGCTGAATAAACTAACTAAGCTTTATTTGTGGGGAACCTATACGGGTACATGTGATCTGAGACTGCCTGCGTCATTGCAATGTATTAGTCTCCAGAAAGGCGAGCGTTCATCTGAATGGCTGTGCAGCTTGTTGATCACGCTCTCTTCATTAGATCATCCTGTCGAGTGTGAGCTGTGGGATGTTGTATTGCAGTTAAGTGAAGACATCCGTGGAGACGAAGCGCATACACATATATCGGACTTGCGATCTGAAATACTGTCAAATGACCTGTCCAACATTGAGATATTAGTGGAAAATGGCAGTAAGGAACTGTTTGAACTATTACGTGATACTAGTATTGGGATCCTTGATCTGAGGACGGCTGATTGTGCCTCATTAGCATCCGAGATTCTTCACACGCTGAATAAGCTAACTAAGCTTTATTTGCGGGGAAACTATACTGGTCGGTGTGATCTGAGACTGCCTGCGTCATTGCAATGTATTAGTCTCCAGAAAGGCGAGCGTTCATCTGAGTGGCTGTGCAGCTTGTTGATCACGCTCTCTTCATTAGATCATCCTGTCGAGTGTCAGCTGTGGAATGTTGTATTGCAGTTAAGTGAAGACATCCGTGGAAACGAAGCGCATACACATATATCGGACTTGCGATCTCAAATACTGTCACATGACCTGTCCAATGTTGAGATAAATGTGAAAAATGGCAGTAAGGAACTGTTTGAACTTTTAAGTGATACAAGTATAGGGAGTCTGATCGTTACGGCTACTGATAGTTGTACATTGGAAACAATTATGCGAAGAAAGCTGAGCATGTTAAAAGAAATTCATTTACTTGGAATTTATTTGACACGCTTTGAATATGATTTACCAGAATCCCTAGAGTGGATGTATTTACAAGGTGGGAAGAACTCATTGGAATTGTTGTACAGTGTCTTAATCAAACTGGCTCCAATAAAACACCATGTGCAATTAGACGTGGGGGACTGCTTCGTTATATCGAGTAATGAAATCTGTGCAACTAGTTTAAACGATTGCGTAATGCAATCAAAATGTTCAACAAATGTTAAAGCTGATGTTAATGATAGTTCGAATATGAATGTGTCTGATTTACATACACAAATGGTGTCATGTGACATGTCGAACATTGAACTACGCGTCTTAAAATTCCATAAAGAGCGGTTTGAAATGTTGCGAGGCACGAGTATAAGAAGCGTGCAGCTTCAGGCTTTTGACGATGTTTCACTGACATTTGTGACACAAAACACGCTACCAGCGTTTACAGAAATTCGATTACAAGGGACTTACTTGACTGATTTTAATCACACATTACCACCGACTCTTCAATTAATTATTTTACAAGAAGGATCATGCTCATCAGATTGGCTGTACAGTTTGATGTTAAAACTTTCAACGCTTAATCATGCAGTGCGCGTCTTTTTAGATGAATACGTCGTTTTACAGAGGCGAGAGGCGATTAAAAAAGACCCCGAACCGCTAATGCGAGGTGCAGATTTGTCAAGTGTTAAGTTGGAAGTATTTAAGGATTGTCTTGGATTATATGAAACATTACCCACAATGCATATAACCAGTCTGAACATAACTAAAATAGAACACGCCGACCTGCTTTCACAGACACTGCCCCTTCTCACCCACTTGCAGCAGCTAAGGATTTGTTTGAACAAGTATGATATGGAGATGAAACTGCCAGAATGTATTAAGTATGTGTTTATAATTTATAAAAAAGTGTCTCCATCATCACTGCAACAATATGTGAATAATCTGTCTACTATCAAACATAGTGTAAAGTGTAAACTGCTGTTCCGTGTGGAAGAGAATGACGATGAATATACGAGAATCAAGCAAGACTTTTGTGAATTAAAATCAGTTGATGTCCAACATTTTGAAATTGTGAACAAAAAGGGTACTGCTCGTAGAGCTGCTGCTCTTACACTTTCTGCTACTGCTGATGATTGCGATGACGATTATGACAAACGTTTACTCCGATGGGAGGGAGAATACGTTGATTCGAAACCATGGATTCACTATTGTAAAATTCGTCTGAACATTTTGTACACAGACGCCTGTGGAGTGAGTTCTTAAACTCGTGCGTTTTCAACGTATCGTGTTATTTTATCGTTTGTTGTAGCAACTTTAAAAGGGATACAAAGGTGTATAATATATTGTGTAAAATTTTATTTTCTAGTGATAAAGTCTGTATTTAATGTTCGTATTTTTGCTACAAAAAGGTTTGCTAATCGTACATTTATTTAATTTTTTTTTAAGTTTTATTTTTGAAAATGTATGCGTTTGAGCTTAGTCACATTTGAAAATTTGTAAGTTAGAAATATACTTACCCGTATTATTATACAAAATTAATTAAACGTTATTCTCATATTGAAATAATAAACATTTTTAATGATAATGTTTGAAATCCAAACGAGTGTACATGAAACCAAATTGTCAAACTTTAACATGACACAAAACCAAGGCCATTAAATAACACACAAAAATCAAGGCCATTAACCAACACCAAGAAATTCTTGATTAAAACGTGTCATTTACTTAAAAGACTTGTTTGTGCATCGTGCGTTAAACCGTGGTCAACCAATGGATGTCATTGGTATAATCAAGTAATCAGCCCAAAGAATGGTCGCCAACGTTGGCAACTACGCTTTAGTCATCTATCGGGTTACCCCGTTGAAAGCGCAAACAACGGTCGATAACGTGGATAACCAAGTCAGCAGTAACACCCATGGTCATCTCGCGGGTTAGCAAGTTAGTAGCTTAAACCATTGACCTAACGCGGAATTGCCTGATCAGAAGCGCCAACAACATTCGTCAAACTATTTACCTAGTGAGCAGCGCAAACTAATCTGGACATTGCGGGTAACCAATTCAGAAGCGCAAAACAGTAGTAATCGCTGGTAATACCGTCAACACCCCAAACAAATGGTCATCATATCGGATTATGCCGTCAGCAACGCACACAATGGTCGTCATTGTGGGTTATACCGTCAGTAGCGCACACCATGGTCGTCATCGTGGGTTATACCGTCAGCAACGCACACCATGGTCGTCATCACGGGTTATACCGTCAGCCGGGCACACCCTTATCGTCATCGTGGGTTATACCGTAAGTAGCGCACACCCTGGTCGTCATCGTTGGTTATACCGTCAGCAGCGCACATCCTGGCCATCATGGCGGGTTATACCGTCAATAACGTTCATCCTGATCATCATCGCGGGTTAAACCGCCAGCAGCGCACACATTGGTCATCATCGCGGGTTATACCGCTACTTGCGCACACCCTGGTCGTCATCGTGGGTTATACCGTCAGCAGCGCACATCCTGGTCGTGATCATGAATTTTACCGTCAGCAGCGCACACCATGGTGATCATCGCGGGTTATACCGTCAACAGCGCACACCCTGGTCATCATCGCGGGTTAAACCGTCAGCAGCGCATACACATTGGTCATCATCGTGGGTTATACCGTCCGCAGCGCATACACTGGTCATCATCGCGGATTTTACCGTCAGCAGCGCACATATTGGTCATCATCGCGGGTCATACCGTCAGCAGCGCACACCCTGGTCATCATCGCGGGTTTTACCGTCAGCAGTTCAAACAATTGTCGTCATCGTGATGTTATCCGTCAGCACCGTAAACAACGGTCGCCATTTACGTTATCGAAGGTTATACCGTCAGCAGCGAACACCATGGTCATCTTCGCGGGTTATACAGTCAGAAGCGAACAACATTTTTGTCATCGCAGCTTATACCGTCAGAAGCGCACACCATTTTGACATCGCAGGTTATACAAAAGCACCGCTCACCATGAATATCATCGCGGGTTATGACGTAAGCTGTGCTAATCATGGTCGCTATCGCCGCGGGAAATAACGTAAGCAGTGCTCAGCATGATCGTCTTAGCAAAGTAAGGTCCACGTCGCGGGATGCAATGTCAAGAACAAAAATCATGGTCATCATAGCGATGTTTCCAAGTCAGCGCCGCTGGATTGCTCACATGTATTTGTGTCATTTAAATTGAATTCTTTGCATATATATCTTAACGTGATTGTTTTCATTGTCCAGTTTCAAGTTTATTCAAATGAATAACCCATTCAAACGATATGCTCAATTGTAATCAATACGATGTGATTAAAATCAGCGAACTGATTAAAATCGAGTTAAGGGTCATACATATCATTAACATTGCATAATCTACACAGAAATAGTTTTAGGCTTTAAATTATGTATGAACATGTATGAAACAGTTTCAAAATAGGTCATTTATTATTGAAATTCGAATAACATTAATATATTTTTGCACATTTTCTTTTAAGCTGCAAGAACGTGCGTCATTGAGCCCGCAGTTTCTAAGATTCACAAGAGCAGGAACGACAACTCTGCAGTTAGATTGTAAGGGAAGTCAATAATGTTAGTCTACATCTTGTGAAACGGCGTCAGTTTTTGATGTCATTATGGAATAGGTCCGGCAATAATTTATAAATACACCAAATTTGTATCGATTTCATAATATAAATACAAATTTAAAATGCAATATTTAACCGTCTTAAAGACAAACAATAAAGTAAAAGTATAAAACAAAATTTGTTTGTTCCGGTAAACTAACAGGTTTCGTTTACTCGTGTTCAATGTATAAAATGAATAATAAATTTTATAAATTTGTCCAAATAGCCTTGTAGTATACATTCGAAATATCGCCTCTTTGATTGTTTTTTCTATTTAATTTGAGCAGGTGCTCCGCCGTGGTCTCAGGAGTACAATTAATAAGAAGTGTCAAGGGACCCTTAATGAGGATGAAATACCGCACAAGAATAAGAATCACTGCACGTTTTACTGCACTGTGTCAAGGGACCCTGATTGAGGATGTAATACCGCATTAAGAACAAAGCTCACCGAAGGTTTTACTGAACTGTGTCAAAGGACCCTGATTGAGGATGTAATACCGCACAAAGAATAAGGCTCACCGCAAGTTTAACTGAACTGTGTCAAGGGACCCTGATTGAGGATGTACCAACGCACCAAGAAAAAGGATCACCACACGTTTTACTGCACTGTGTCAAGGGACCCTGATTGAGGATGTCATACCGCACCAAGAATAAGGATCACCGAAAGTTTTACTGCACTGTGTCAAGGGACCCTGATTGAAGATCTTATACCGCACCAAGAATAAGGATCACCGCACGTTTTACTGAACTGTGTCAAGGGACCATGATTTAGGATGTAATACCGCACCAAGAATAAGGATCACCGCACGTTTTACTGCACTATGTTAAGGGACCCTGATGGAAGATGTAATACCGCACCAAGCATAAGGCGCACCGCACGTTTTACTGCACTGTGTCAAGGGACCCTGATTGAGGATGTCATACCGCACCAAGAATAAGAATCACCGCACGTTTTACTGCATTATTTCAAGAGACCCTGATTGAGACTGTATTACCGCACCAAGGATAAGGCTTGCACTGTATTAAGGGACCCTGATTGAGGATGTAATACCGCATTAAGAATGAGGATCACCGCACGTTTTACTGCACTGTGTCAAGGGACCCTGATGGAAGATGTAAGAACGCACAAAGCATAAGGCGTACCGCACGTTTGACTGCACTGTGTCAAGGGACCCTGATTGAGGATGTTATATCGCACCAAGAATAAGGATCACCGCGCGTTTTTCTGCACTGTGTCAAGGGACCCTGATGGAAGATGTAATAACGCACCAAGCATAAGGATCACCGCACGTTTTACCGCACTGTGTCAAGGGACCCTGATTGAGGATGTAATACCGCACCAAGAATAATGATCACCGCATGTTTTACTGCACTGTGTCAAGGGACCCTGATTGAGGATGTAATACCGCACCAAGAATAAGGATCACCGCACGTTTTACTGCACTGTGTCAATGGACCCTGATTGAGGATGTAATGCCGCACCAAGGATAAGGATCACCGCACGTTTTACTGCACTGTAGCAAGGGACCCTGATTGAGGATGTAATACCGCACCAAGGATAAGGATCACCGCATGTTTTACTGCACTGTGTCAAGGGACACTGATTGAGACTGTAATACCGCACCAAGGATCAGGCTTACTGCACGTCTTACTGCACTTTAACAAGGGACCCTTAATGAGGATGTAATTCCGCACCAAGAATAAGGATCACCGCACGTTTTACTGCACTGTCCGTTTCGTTCTAGTCTGTATTGTAACGTGGTATAACCAGCTCTGCTGTACATACAAGTGAACGTTTAAGGAGCAGGTTATCCATGTCTTTATGGTTTCTTCCTGTTTCCGATGACTGCAGTCAGTGCCAATACTTTCTCATCATGAAGCGTTTATTGAACTTGGTAATTTGTATTTAAGTTTTCTCGGGATTTGATTAACGCTTTATTTTGTACCGTTATTATTTACGTAAAGCACGATATTTTACACTGTTAATTCATAATGTTGATAGACACTTTCGTATATGATTTACTACACGATAACATTTGACAATCGTTTGTGAATGTTGTTTGGGTTTCCAAAATAATTTATATCTGTAAATATAAAGCTGAAAATAGCGGTATTGGTTCACTGTGTAAGTCATTTAGAATAACAAAAGTGTAACTACCTTATTCAAATTACGTTTTCACGTCGATATTTTTCGTATTATCTTTATGCAACTCCATTTCCTATGTTTCACATTGAAGAGATCCCGCAACGCAATAAACATAATGATGCACGTGCATAGTGAAATAGCTGCATTTGTAAATAATTTGTTTGCACATGTATATTTGTTGTTGTTTTTTTTACAGCGGTTAAGGCAAAAAATGTTTACATTTTCCGTGTGACCGCCATGGTTATGGTTTTGATTTTGTATAGTTCAGATATTACCATGTACCTCGTGAATTGATGTAAATAACATAATATTATTTCATTTTATTTCCTCCTTTCGAATGATCTTGCAAATACCTTGTACTGATATTAAATAACATGCACATAGAATGTAAATGCATTCATGCATAACTAGTGTTGTTGTACATACATATTTTTATAACCTGTATGCAAGTATATTCATTTCACATTTAATTTCAACCTACTATTGTAAGTCGATTAATGCAAACATAATGATCGATTCAAGTTCGAAGAAACTGTTCTGAATACTGTAAAATATTATTTGCTCAGATTTATGCCATTATAAGAATCAATTCAATAATGCAGAAATGGTTCTTATGATTATATTATTGATACTCAATACACACTAGTTCTTGAAATTTCAAACAAATATAAAAATCACAAAATGTACTTATAGTACATGCATTTTTAACGCGTTTCATGGTAAAAATCCATCGTTTTAAGTACAATTATTTTAATGATCATAATCATTCTTTTTCTTAATTCATAAACGACGGTGGAACGTTACTTTATAGATATAGATTTTCTTCAAATATAACAAAACGTGGATTTATTATATTATGTCTTTTATTTGTTGTTTGTGCTAATATAATTGTTGTTTTACGGGTTGTAAATACGCTGCAATGTAAGAGTTGATAAGTACAGTACGGTATGCTAACGTGGCATATGACTGCTTCTATTGACCGAACATATAAACATACCGCTATAGCCTTATTGTAAGATTGCTTAAGAAGCTCTGTAAGCAACAACGCAGTTCGCGATTTAATCGTATCATATGTTTAAGTTCATTATATAATCGAACTTATTTCATTTATATAAATGTTTAGCATGTTAAATATCGTTTCGGCGAATGATGCTCTACATTATCCAAAGAGCCATTTAAATTTATTTGCCGAAGGTTTAACTGACGTTTAAAGAGAACGTGCACATATATATATATTTATATATATATATACATTAAGTGTGTATTTGTGTGGTTTACGAAATTCCGTCTGTATTACAATATGATGTACAGCTATTATTTTAATGTCAAACAACATTTATCGTTGAATTAATGTATTGTTCAATGCACGCTATCAATTAATTGAACGTGGAACTGTTGATTGAAATTAAAACGAGTCATCATGAAATCATTAAATTGTGTTTAACAAAAAATGGCGTACATTGTATGAATGTGAGTGCGTTGCTAACATTTTCTAAATACTATTGTTGACTTAACCAGGAAGCTAATGACAAAATATTGTTTTACAAACTTGCATTTAACAGCACATTATTGCTCCTTTCTCAGTATACAGACTATTATATTCATATGTATTGTAAGCCTGTAACGGAAGGACATGTTGAACGCTCGTAGGTGTATATGCTATTTCAACAATGCCTTCGTTGTACACGCTGTGTTTGAATATTACGTAATGATATTATAATGTAGTTGGTATACATTTAATTTAATTGTTGTCTTTTTGAAATATTAATGATGTTATTTTTGCTGTTGGTACTACTTAATTGTCACCAGATTTTTTCCCTTAAACATACATTAAATCGTTCGTCTGCAAATATGCTCTTTTTGATTTGTTTTTTTTTTTATTATTTAAAACAAAAACAAAAAAAGTTGTTAAATATATAGATATTTTTAGTATACTAGTATAGTATAAGTGTGATTTTACAGTAATTAAATAAACACTGTTCAAATGCATCATGACATGCGTCTTAAACATATAGGGCAATGTTTGTACCGGTTTAATTTTTAGTCTTCAATACTATATCTTACGTTGTCCATACGTAAGCTAGTACCCGTAACTATGTAACGCTAAGTCTTTTTATTCTGTATAATATAAGGTATCCTTATTTCGGAAAGAAACGCTTTTACTAATTGTACAGCAATTTGGGCATATGTTATGATAGAAACCGGCTATGTATTGACCTGATGTTAGTCATGCTTACATAGTAATGAATGTATGAAAACAATGTTTTGTAATATTGCTTGTCCATAATATCTCGTTTTTACAAAACAATGATATACTAGACGGTTACCTTTTTATATTTGTAAATGTTGCATGTGTGTTTTGTTTATTTATTTTCAAAATATTAGAGTACTAACCTGCCAGTTGAGTCGAACAAGTTAACGATACACGTCTATTATTGCAAGTTACTTGTTCAAAACTGGGACTAAGTTAATGCAGAGTTGTAGTATCATAGCCAAACATATTAGATTTAGCTCACCTGAGCAAAATATGATCATGGTAATCTTGTGTGATCGTGGTTTGTCCGTTACGCGTCGTGCGTCGCCCATCGTATGTCATCAGTCATACATACAACATATACGTTGTTAAAACTATTAGGGCCATATTAAGTTACTTAATTCTTCATGAAAGTTGGTCAGAGCATTTGTTAAAATTATATCTAAGCCGAGATCAAAACTTAACGGTAGTCATGTTGGGTTAAAAGTAGCTTACTGTCATATTCGAAAACAAGATGCGTTTGTGAAACACAATGTCCTCCTATGTGACGTTTGACTTTGAAGGATGACCTTGACCTTGTGAAGGATGACCTTGACCTTTCACCACTCAAAATGTGCAGCTCCATGAGATACACATGCATGCCAAATATCAAGTTGCTATATTCAATATTAAAAAAGTATTTATAAAATAAGCGATTTGGGCCACATATATTTGACCTCTGACCTTGAAGGATGACCTTGACCTTTCACCACTCAAAATGTGCAGCTCCATGAGATGCATATGCATGCCAAATATCAAGTTGCTTTCTTCAATATTGCAAAAGTATTTATAAAATAAGCAATATGGGCCACATATATTTGACCTCTGACCTTAAAGGATGACCTTGACCTTGACCTTTCACCACTCAAAATGTGCAGCTCCATGAGATACACATGCATGCAAAATATCAAGTTGCTATCTTCAATATAGCAAAAGTATTCATAAAATGAGCGATTTTGGCCATATATATTTGACCTCTGACCTTGAAGGATGACCTTGACCTTGACCTTTCACCACTCAAAATGTGCAGCTTCATGAGATACACATGCATGCCAAATATGAAGTTGCTATCTTTAATATAGCAAAAGTTATTGCAAAATGTTAAAGTTGGCGAAAACAGACCAACAGACCAACAGACAGACCAACAGACAGGGCAAAAACAATATGTCCCCCACTACTATAGTAGGGGACATAAAAAAGCTTGTTAACACATAAAAAGTTACATTAAGGTAGAATCTTCAAGAACTTTTGTCAGAACATTTGTTCTAGTGACGTCTTGGCTTTGAGTGGCAATGGTTCCTGTTGGTCGAAAAACATTGCCCCCAGGGAACGTGGCAGTTTTTCCTTATTTCGCTTTCATGTGATCTTGTTAATACTCTAGATGCCACAGGAGTAGTCAAATCGTCAAGAACATTTGTTGTAATGATATCTCGGCCGAATGGGACATGTTTTCCGATGCTTTGAAAAACATTGCCGCCAGTTTTCCTTATGTTGCTAAGTGTAACATCGTTAAGACTCTATTGGTCACAACTAAATCCAATCTTTATGAAACTGGGTGAGAATATTTGTCCCAATGAAATCTCGGCTGAGTTTGAAACTTGATTACGTAAGTTTAAAAGTTGGTCACCAGGTCAATTTAAAAAAAGCTTGTTAATATTCTTTAAGCCATTGTTTTCCCAATCGTTTTTAAACTTGGTCATATATGTGTTCTGATGATATCTCAGCGGGCTTCGGAAATGGTACCGTCCGTTGAAAAATATGGTGGACATGAGGTAAGGCAGCTTCCCTTTTATGGCTATCGTGGAACCTTTTATTAGTAACAGTTTTAATCACATCTGTCCTTATGATATATTTGCCGAGTTCTTGTCAGGTAAAAATAAGGTCACTACGTAAAAAAAGCTTTAGAAGTCAAATATCAAGAAGAATCATCAATAAACTTGATCAGAACATTTGTTCTTATGAAATTCTCAGCCACGTTCCGAAATAAAAGGATGTATGCACATTTTATATTCACGTTTTGTAAAGTACGTGTATTATTCTGAACTCCACCTTCTCAGAATAGTTTAGTTTTTTAAATCTCAAATGTTTGGAAAAACACTGATAAATCACAAGGTTAGCGTGAGCTACGACATGAGAATATGTGTCGCACATTAACACGGACATACTTAGCTTACAGACGGAAAATGAAATGATTGTATAAGCTGTAAGCGACAGTGAACGCTCAAGTCGTTATTCATTGTGTTTTTCTTCAGAAACATGGCATTGAATATGCTTAATATGTAATTTATAACATGTGATGGATCAGATGAACGTATTATGTCTTGAATAACGACTTGATCTATACTTAATAACATTCATACGTGTAATGGTTGTCTTTACGCAAGTCTTAAGAAATGAAATCATATGTGCAATGATACAACAATGTTATAACCAAATATTTGAATTTTAAATTTGATAGTTAAAATGACAAGATGGCCTCTCGTATTGATTTTTATTTCACTGTTAAGTGATATTGTTAGATTAAATAATTGTTTATTACAAAACTCTATGTATTGAAATCGATGCTAGTAAACAAACGTTTATTGGCATAATGAATTACATATAATATGTATATGGAATTTTTATGACATCATATAAACAAGTTATTTACATTGTATTCTGTATGTCATCGTATGTTGAGACTTGATTCTAGTAAGAGTATTTATTATTCACCAGAACAACATTCTGCATTAAGTATTCAACAAACACACACATCAGTGAATAAATGACTAGTAAAAATGAAAAAAAGCTTTTATTGTTATTATATTGATCAGTGTCAACAACCCAGAAATAGTATTGCAATGAATGTTTAGGGCAAACGTGTGTCATTAACATGAACACGAAAGACATCTTTCACACTGGCGAATCAGTTTAAAAGTAAATAAGCGGATTTTAAATATATTGTTTGGGATCCTAACGCAATCTTTATATTCCAAGCATCATCATCAACAATAACAACATAATCTTTATATTGATGATAATGATGATGATAATGATGATGACGACGATGATGATGATTATGACGATGATGACGATGTTGATGATGGTGATGATCATAATGATGATGCATATTCTGCTGCTGATGGTGATGATGTTGAGGAGGAGGAGCATGATGATGATGATGATGATGATGAAAAAAAAGAAGAGGAACAAGAAGATGATGATGATGGTGGGGGTCGTGATGATGATTGTTATTGTTGATTTTATTATTATTATTATTATAATTATTATTATTATATGATCATCATCTTCTTCTTCTTGTTTCTAACTGCGATATCTTGAACATGTATATTACAGAGCCTGGGCCTTTCAAAGATTGATTCCTGTTACATGGTATTATAATTATCTTTTCGAACGTTTACCTTTAAATATTACAATACCAACATAAGATCAAATTGCACCAGTAATGCCGGCTTTTTGGATGCAAAAGCAGGGTTGTATTTGCTGATTGTTTTACTGCATTTAACGCATTTTGTCGAAAACAGCATTTTTTTCATAAAGCTTATTTTAAGTATATTAAATAGTAAAAAATTGAAGTAAAAATGTGACTTCGAGATTGTAAACTAAGTTTTACTAAGGCCATATAAGGTAAAATGCCCCGGTTGAAGCAACATCCAAGTGTTTCATTATAAATAGGGACTAAATCACTATGCCAGTTAAAAAAGTCGCACTAGTATTCCAGCGTCGTGGGTTCGAGTTCCAAACGTGCACAACTTAAGTATCAAGCACTTTGAAAAATACTCAGGTATTTTAAACTGTATGGTTGAATCGCAAATATTTTGGTGCGTTAGTATTATCATCATCACCATCATAATCGCCATCATCATAATCTTTTTCATCATCATCTTCATCATTATCATCATCGTCATAATCATCATCACATCAGCAGCAGCATTTTCTTAACACTTATCGCTGGGAGAAATTAGAGGCTAGAATATTCATTAAGTTTTTTTCATCTTCGCTAAATGCCCAAGTTTATAATTCGAACTATGCAAGTTTAAAAATGATCATCGGTTTCATCGGTACAAAGATCTAACCAATGTTGAAGATGATTGCACACAAAAGATGTTGTTTCTGGTGTAATCCCTAGTTTTGCACAGTTTTCAATAAAGCCATAAAACATAATCTGCCAGACACTAATGCAGCCTGATTCTCACAGGTTATGGACTAGGTCAACAAGCCCAAGCTGTTCGATGCAATCTGCCTAAAATAAGGCACTTGTAGTCTTAATCTGAGATTGAAAATAACACCGATGTCAACGCAGATGCAAGTACAGTAGGCAAGCTTTTGAGGGTTAAACCACGAGACTTCTTCTAAAAGACAACAATAACAGTAACATACAAAAAAGCTATTTATTTTTAAGCGTGTTCTAATCATGAATCTTAAACACTCATTATCATGTTTGAATGATGTAGCAACATTTAAAACATATCAATGGCAAACAGAAAGCTAAGAAAAATTTCTAAAGGAATTCACATATTAAAAAAACCTTGATTATTAAGTATTAATAAAAGACATTCAATCTTATTCATTTGTTTAAATCATAACTGTTTATTACTTTGTAAAATCACGAGCATGAGGGGCTTTGTTTCTAGAAAAAAATGTATTTCAGATAAAGCCGTGCTTGTATTTCCATCATGTGTTTTTCTTAGCCCTTAAAGCTGAGTTTCCAATAGTTAAAGGAGATCACAATCTTTTAGCTTCTTTTGAAATGTTTTCACCAAATCCCATGCTTAACATTAGAATGGACAGGAAACAATATTCTGAAACAATGACAGCTATCAGACAACACTATTTCAATCATTATTTTGTCCTATAATATGAACATCGCAATACTAGCTTAACTCTGTTTGCACTTTTCAGGGGTCGGCGGGGAGTCCGCCATCGGCAAATCCTTCATCACGACATTCTCGATGTCGGAATGCTTCGGCAAAGTCGCTTTATCCACTCGCAGGAACTTCCCGTACGGCCCGGAGTGCGTCCGCAGAAGCTTCACAATCTCCTGCCAGTCCAGCTTGTCGTAGAATATCAGATACGGCTGCCCCTGATGCTGGCGGACGTCAGAGCGAAGGTTTTTCTCACGGCCGTATGAACGAAGTTCTCGCGATTCAACGAGCTCGATACCCGGACCGAACACCACCTCTCGCAAATCCCTTTGCTTGGAGATTTTCTCATCAAGCGTCATTGTGAGAGCTTTCATGATGAACGTATTCGGAAGGCGATTGCCTTCCTCATCTGTTTTCATGATCGGCTCTTCCCCGACACTTTACGCATTTTTTCCGCCTTCTCTTTGATGCTCTCGTACGAGATCCTGTTCAGCTGGTCATCGGGCCGTTGCGACATCTGAAAGTAAGTTGTGTTTATTTAATTCATGTCTATTTATTTTAGCTTTATTGCATCAAAAGCGGAAGGCTTTTTGAATGCTTTCCAGTCTGTTGCTGGGTTTAACCAGTACTTGGTGTATTAAAATGAGATTTAAAGAACACTCCCACAGATGAGATCGAGCCCTTCACCTCCAGGTCGCTAGGGGAACGACATATCTACTAAGCCACGACAACTTTTGTGTTCCTTTGTACGTAACCTTGTTGTAAAACTAGTATTTTCAATCAAGATAACAAATACCCCGCAATAACTTATTTCAAGCAGGCGCAAAACTTTAGTATAAGTAGAATTAATCTTAAATAGCTATCGCTCGCTTGTTGTTTTTTTTCCACACAAAAGCAAAAAGCTAAACGATGAGTCAATGAATCAAAT
This sequence comes from Dreissena polymorpha, assembly GCF_020536995.1. Taxonomy (NCBI): domain Eukaryota; kingdom Metazoa; phylum Mollusca; class Bivalvia; order Myida; family Dreissenidae; genus Dreissena; species Dreissena polymorpha. The sequence continues at coordinate 12,542,691 of NC_068361.1, forward strand.
TCAATATTCAAGGCCACATACCACAGCAACAAAGCGTGTTACATAAAAAAAAATAATCTCTTACAATTACAAAAATTATTAACAATGCTCCTTATAGGTTTTGTTTCAGTACACAGAAAAGTGACAGAATAGTTTGGAACACAAAGTATACATATACATTGATGATACATATGCAAAATTTGCCTAAACTCATGGGAACATAACTCTGAAAATAATATGGTACCATACATGAAACAAAAACTAATGTATAATAATATTACATCACATATAATTGATACATTTCACATATAAATAAACATATTGACTAAACCTTTTTCCATAAATCGGATTTGCAGGGTTGTGATTTAAGAACCACAACAGGGGAGGAAACTGCCCCTTCCCTTTTAATTCAATGAAACTCTTCATTTGTATATGGATCCAGCAATGTTAAAAACTATTTGTTACAAGTGTGACATCGAAAAATCAAATGTATGGATGAGAACACCCCTGGATTTGACAGGCATTGAGTTTGGATAACAGAACTGACCATCATCATGCACTTTTTTATGCAAGCTTTTTTCCTCAGGATTCATATACTTACACACAACACTTCCTGGGTTTCGTACAGTTTAAAAAGGGCATCTGCACAGGCTAGATTTCTTGCAGCTACCTTGTTGGAGCCATAGCTTTCCCCCATCAACTGCTTCTGTATGCTAACCATGCATCTGCAAATACACCATACACCGAGCATGTTTTTTTTCCTACTATTTAGGGAATGTGGCCAGAATGCTTTGCATTCAAACAGTCGAGTCGTTAGATATCAAGTGTAAAAACAAACTTTTTTGGGGTAAAATCTTTTGATCTGAAATATGAGAATCTTAAGACATTAATTTCTCAACAGCTGAAGTGTCCAACAATGGATTATGCTTCAACATATAACTATGTTGAGTAAAATACAGCCACTAACTCTTAGGTTATTAAAAAGATGGTCAAATAACTTTTAAGTTTAAACAAGAGATTGCCAAGCAATATGGTCCCCTACCAGTGAAACTCCAACATTGTCAGATTTTTTTTATTTATTTGTTGCCATAGCAACCTGAATTCTTGACTAGGAACACAATGAAAAGACGTGCATAATCTCAATATTGTGTGACAGACAGACTGACAGACAGAGCACCCTCCATTTTCACAAGTAGGGGACAAACATAACCACCTTTTGAGCAATGACCCATGATCACAAGTAACTTGAGATAAAATATCTTTGTACGTATGAACAATCTTAAAGCAATAAACTGACCATCTGCTGAGAAATGACCCATGATCATAAGTAACTTGGGATAAAATAAATTTATATGTATGAATGATGTTTAGATAACATCTGAATTCTGCACATTATCCATGCCATTTCAGCACAATGTTTCCGTACTGAAGCTGGTAAGTGTATAAATCTTTGATCTTTTTTCAGCATCGGTGACCTTGACCTTGATCCAAAATGCAACTCCATGCTAGCTAGGCATGTCAGCTAGAGAGGAGTCAATGCATGCAATCACTCACCAAAAAACACATCCAAGGGGCACGTAGATATGTAGTTGTTGAATGCACAAACTTAACAAAGAATTTCATTTTGTTACCTTCATGCAAATTTTAACCAGACTTTTATTTGTACAAAGGGGGGCGAATTTCAGCAAATATGCTGGTCACAGTTTCAGGATTGGTTGGATATTGACAGGAAAGACCTTGAACACTTATGCAACACTTAATTTCAATATCTGTAGTAACAAGAGCTGTCACCATAGGATGACTTATGCCCCTTATAATCGCTTGATAGAAGTTATGAGCTTTTTTCAAAACCTAAATGCAGATTTCGAAACCTAAACGCGGACCCTAAGTTAAAGGTCATGGTCACAGGGGTCAAAATTTGTGTGCGTATGGAAAGGCCTTGTACATATACACATGCATGCCAAATATGACCTTTCTATCTGAAGCGACATACAAGTTACATAGAAGTTATGAGAATTTTTCGAAACCAAAACACACAGAGTCACAGACCGATCACTATATGCCCTCCTTCTTATATATAGTATAAAATACATCTTTCACTGTTTAAGCACGGATGGCTGAGTGGCCTAATGGTTAACTTTTTCTCCAGGACTCCATGAGTCAGAGGTTCGAGCCCTGTTAATGGTTACATTTTTTTTTCTTTTTTATAATTTTATTCTTAGATCCAATATTTACATTTATCAATTTAAAGCATTTAATGACAAACTTCAATACATGCCAAAATCTGTGAAAAGGTCCCTTTAACCCTATGACAGTTTGGACCCACCTGAAATATTTTTCGACGCAGTCACACTCCCACTGCAGGAGCAGGTTGTTCTGGGTGCAGCTGAACTGCAGAATACAGAACGCGTTACGCTCTCGGTCCTGCATCCAATCCTGGTTCTCGAGGATCACGAGATCGCGCCAGTCCCGAGTCAACACGTCGTCCAGCTTGGAACCAATCCTCTTCAGGGCGCTGGCGTTCGATTCCACCGTACGTGCTAGAATGAGTGGTGGATTTGATAAATGTGGAGGGTTTAGCATGAAACTGGGCTGGGATTTGATAAAAGCACAGTGCCCTCAGACTAAGGGTATTGGATGGAAATCATTTCCCGATTTACAATCTTCAAAAACAGTTTGATTCCAATGTTTGTGCTGTAAGTGGGCAGTGGATGTGATGAATTTCGAGGGTTAAGTGTTAAACTATTGTGTTTGCTTACAATTTTTTTATAACAGTGGTTTGTATGGCCCAATAAAAAAGTACCGGTACCGTGAAAATTGTGGAAAATTAACATGAAAAACTCTGAAATTGCGGAAATTCTGGGACTAACATCTTCAGATAAGGGGTCTTTAAGTAGCATGGTCAGGAGTGGACTGGTACTTCAGTGAACAAATTTCCACAAACCAATCTTAACGTTCTTTTACATGCCTTTTTGCTGTTATGTTCAGTTTCAGTGTAAATTTTATTGGTTCACATGCAGATTGTGCGCTTCTGTAAAAATAATGATGCAACAGTTCTTCCTTTTGAGATTTTTTTGCAAGGGTACTAATTTATTTTAAAGACAATAGTTTCAAGCTCAACCCTCAATAATGAGTTACTGGGATTTCTGAATGTACGTAAATGGAAAAAAAATAATTCACAGTAAGAGATGTTTTAAGAAAATTAAAAAATGTGACTTCAACAAAGATTTCAACATGCAGTCTTAAACGCAGAGTGGATTCCTACATGATACTAGGTGTTCCTGTCGCAAGAAAGTGAACACAACTATTGTTGCACTTTGATAGTTTTATAGACGTTTTCTGTCAACCACCTACTTTAATGACAACAAAGACATATTTTATTATGCTAAATATAGGAAAGATTACATAAAAGCCGAAAGGCTACTCTGGGCTGACACTTTACAAATGTGCATTATACTAAGTCTTCCAAGAACAAGCTAAAATAATGCCATAAAAAGATACAACAACACCCAATGTACCAGATTCCTTGATGTTGACCTAAGGCTGACCTGGAGACAATGTGATATCCAACCATACTACTGGAAGAGGAACAATTGCACAATACAACAAGAATACAACGTCAGGACTTATTCTGCAATTCGCAAAATTAGCAAATGACTAGAAGCTGACACGTTTGGCTATAGAAAATTCTATTTGACTACAGTTTTTTCTTCTTCATAAAACCTAGAAAATAGCAAAAAAATGACCAAAATTTTTCCATAGCAGATCAAAATTGGCTAAGGAATTTTTTTAGGAAGTCCTGAACATACCAGATCCCTTTATGATGAGGTCCAGTAGCCTGGGGTCCTTCACCTCCTCATCTGTGATCCTCTTGTGCTGGCTGAGGATCTGCTCGGAGGGCGTGCTGGTCAGCACATCAACGGCCAGGTCATACACTCGGTGAAAGCAGTCACGCTTTTTCTGTCCTTCAACTTCATATGAAACAAGAAAAATAATTGAATTGACATTCCCTGTTCCCTGCCCAACAAATGTTGTTCATGAATGAGTGAAGAACTTCAGAAAATAAAATAGTATTAAACAAGGCTATTGTCAAGCAATATGGTCCCCTACCGGCTACACCATTGTCAGAAATTCCACCATTTTCAGATTATTTTTTTTTGTTGCCATAGCAACCACAATTTTTGAAATAGGAACAAAATGAAATGACGTGCATAATGTCCATATTGCCATCTATCCATGTTCCAAGTTTCATTAAAAAATATAAAGAACTTTTAAAGCAATCACAGGATCCAGAAAACCACCATTTTCAGCAGTATTTCTACTCTATTTGATGCCATAGCAACCAGAATTTTTGACGTAGGAACAAAATGAAATGACGTGCATAATGTCCATATTGCCATCTATCCATGTTCCAAGTTTCATGAAAAAATATTAAGAACTTTCACAGTTATCGCATGATCCAGAAAAGTGTGACAGACGGACGGACTGACAGACAGAGCGCAAACCATAAGTCCCCTCCGGTGACAATAAACAAATGGCAATAACTTGTATTTAAGAAAGTGTAGGATTATGATTCATCGGTGAAAGCAGTTACACTTCTTCTGTCCTTCCACTTCGTATGAAACACGCAATCTGTTGAATTGATATCCTGTGACATATAAATTGTGTTTATTGATGAATGCCGAACTTAAGAAAAGAGCATTTAAAAAAACGAAGGTCAATAATTCTTATTTAAGAAGGTGTAAGGTCATGGTTCTTGCGCATGGCACTTGAATTCATCTCTATACACCCATGAAGTTTCATGTTAAAATCTTGTATCGGTTCCGAGGTATGGCACTAAAAAATAATATCATACAAATACAAACAAGAGAGCTATTGGCCCTTAGGCACTCATGGCTCTCACCTGAGACTCAAAGAATCTAGACAATTTAGAGAAATGGGAGCGGTTAAATGAAGATTGGACCAAAAGGTTACTTGTAGAGTATTAACTTTTTTTACCTAGTGACCTAGTTTTTAGAATCACATGACATTACCAAGTTTCAATCTCAGCTGATCCTTTATTGGGACAAATGTTCTGACCAGGTTTCATGAAAATTTGCTATTTTCCCATTTAAATTTACTTCACAATAATTTTTATATCTCCTAGATTCTGTTAGAATTGTTTGTTTGTTCAATAATCTTCATATTTGCTTCACAAAGTTGCCATTTGCAAACCTATCAGCAAACAAATATGAAAAACATTTTAAAAGACCAATTTAAATTGGAAGATAGGGAAACTACAGCCAATGACATGCTAGTTTCAAAAATACTAAGGCACAATCTACCAGTGTAATATGCTGAGAGGTTTCGCGGGCCGCTGATTTCTCAGGCCGCAGAATCAGTTGAACGCACCTCCCCCATTTTTTTACGCAATTACGCAAACGCAAAAATAAGCCCAGGACAACTCTATCCGTGGAAATCTCTGGAAAAATCACACCCCTCAAGAAATTTCATACCAGTGAATACAAGCCAATAAGTTGAATTTTTTATTACTCGCAAAAAATTATTTTGTGACAGACATACAGACTGACAGACAGACTGACAACGCCAATTCTATATCCCTCAGCCTTTGGCGGGGGTTAATACAAGTAAATGATATTTCAGTGTTTTGGCAGAGCCAAGTGCCTTACCAGATGCAATGAGGATCTTCTTAATATACAGCTCAGCGATCATGGTTTTGTCCTCGTCATCGTTCTCGTGGGCCTTCCTGACCACAAGCATGGGAATGAGGTTGTTTTGGAGAGAGAATACATCAATCTGGTTGTGGGTGGTTTGCTGGAGTAAAAGCGTAATTTTGAGCATCGATGTGGGAAAATGGGAATTAATGCATTTGTGTAAAGTGTTGTCCCAGATAAGCCTGTCAAGTCCATGCCGGCTAATATAGAACAACAATTTCCACATTAACTAAATGTTTGCTATGAAGTGACCTCTATTAACAGAAAATATCATAAAAGTGGAGAATTTTGTCTCTGACTAGCCTGTGCAAATTTCACAGGCTAATATGAGACAACACTTTAAACACATGCAATAAGTCGTTTTATCCATGAGCAAGGCTCACTGTAAACATGACCATGCAGGCAGGGGTCAGTTGCTCACTGTAAACATTACCATGCAGGCAGGGGTCAGTTGCTCAATGTAAACATTACCAGACAGGGGTCAGTTGCTCACTGTTAACATTACCATGCAGGCAGGGGTCAGTTGCTCACTGTAAACATTACCATGCAGGCAGGGGTCAGTTGCTCACTGTAAACATTACCATGCAGGCAGGGGTCATTTGCTCACAGTTAACATTACCATGCAGGGAGGGATCAGTTGCTCAATGTAAACATTACCATGCAAGCAGGGGTCAGTTGCTCAATGTAAACATTACCAGACAGGGGTCAGTTGCTCACTGTTAACATTACCATGCAGGCAGGGGTCAGTTGCTCACTGTAAACATTACCATGCAGGCAGGGGTCAGTTGCTCACTGTAAACATTACCATGCAGGCAGGGGTCCGTTGCTCACTGTAAACATTACCATGCAGGCAGGGGTCAGTTGCTCACTGTAAACATTACCATGCAGGCAGGGGTCAGTTGCTCAATGTAAACATTACCATGCGGACAGAGGTCAGTTGCTCACTGTAAACATTACCATGCAGGCAGGGGTCAGTTGCTCACTGTAAACATTACCATGCAGGCAGGGGTCAGTTGCTCACTGTAAACATTACCATGCAGGCAGGGGTCAGTTGCTCACTGTAAACATTACCATGCAGGCAGGGGTCAGTTGCTCACTGTAAACATTACCATGCAGGCAGGGATCAGTTGCTCACTGTAAACATAACCATGCAGGCAGGGGTTAGTTGCTCACTGTAAACATTACCATGCAGGCAGGGGTCAGTTGCTCACTGTAAACATTACCATGAAGGCAGGGATCAGTTGCTCACTGTAAACATTACCATGCAGGCAGGGGTCAGTTGCTCACTGTAAACATGACCATGAAGGCAGGGGTTAGTTGCTCACTGTAAACATTACCATGCAGGCAGGGGTCAGTTGCTCACTGTTAACATTACCATGAAGGCAGGGGTCAGTTGCTCACTGTAAACATTACCATGCAGGCAGGGGTCAGTTGCTCACTGTAAACATTACCATGCAGGCAGGGGTCAGTTGCTCACTGTAAACATTACCATGCAGGCAGGGGTCAGTTGCTCAATGTAAACATTACCATGCAGGCAGGGGTCAGTTGCTCAATGTAAACATAACCATGCAGGCAGGGGTCAGTTGCTAAATGTAAACATTACCATGCAGGCAGGGGTCAGTTGCACACTGTAAACATTACCATGCAGGCAGGGGTCAGTTGCTCACTGTAAACATTACCATGCAGGCAGGGGTCAGTTGCTGACTGTAAACATTACCATGCAGGCAGGGGTCAGTTGCTAAAAGGCTTTAATGACCAACTCTTACTAATATTTTCAGAGATAAAAATTAGTGGTTGGCAGTTTGCCCTTGGCAAGTAGATTAATTGGTAGTCCTTCAGGCCAAGTAGCTTTGTATAGATTGGAAAGCAATATGGCCCCCTACCGGTGAAACTCCACCATTGTCAGATTAAAAAAAATATTTGTTGCCATAGCAACCAGAATTCTTGACGTAGGAACGAAATAAAATGACATGCATAATCTTCATATTGCCAAATGTCCATATTTCAAGATTCATGAAAAAATATGAAGAACTTTTAAAGTTATTGCAGGATCCAGAAAAGTGTGACGGACTGACAGACAGAATGACGAACAGAGCGCAAACCATAAGTCCCCTCCGGTTTCACCGGTAGGGGACAAAAACACTTGAAAACAGATTGAAACACTTTCCTGAAGCTAATCCTTCTTTCTTTCACAGGAAATGTTACTTCAGGAAGATAAACTATTAAATAGTGAAAAGATCAAATATTACATTAAAAATATCATGCCAAACTGCCTCTACAACTTACCCTAGGTGACGTGGCCCCGCCAGCAAGAGCCTGTACAAGAGCCTGGAACCTCTCTTCAATGCTCAGCTTGGACACATTGGCTTTGGCTGTGAATGGCAGATGATGTTCCTAAAATGGAAGCAGTTTCATTCCAGATTTTTTCCAGATAAAATAATTCCACAGCGTTTGGTCAAATGATATGTTCAGTTTTATACTAGGTATAAAGACGTTTGGTTTCGCTGTGAATGGCAGATGATGTTCCTAAAATGGAAGTGGTTTAATTAAGTGTTTTTCCTGTTATAATACTGTGAATGCATTATTATTGGTGGGACATTAATTTTTGCTGACCTCATGGGTAGACTAATGTTAATTGCAGACAAGTCTTACAAACACTTCAGAAAATGACCCACACAAATTCCTAAGTCGTTTTTTATGCCAAAATCAGATATCCACTTATTTTTGTGCCCACCAAAGAAACTTTTGTTTTATTCTAATGAATATAAATGATTTTACAGTAATTCCACAGGGTATGGTAAAATATTATTATCTTTTCAACATTCAGTAATGTTTGATGAGTGGGTTTCACTGTGAATGACATTCTTTGAAACGTCAGTGACTTCATGAAATATGTTTTCCTGATATTATAATTCCACAGGTATGGTAAAATGATCTGATCTGATAATGTTGAGATTTGCTGAAATGGCAGAGTATTTACCAGAAATAGAAGTGGTTTCGATGGTTACAGAATCAAATATTTGCTTGTAGACACCACATATTTAGAGGTGAAACAATTTTATTTTTATTTTTTTAGTTGCTATTTAATTTAGAACATGCCCTATGTTTAATTGGATAAAGTAAACATGTGGTGATGTATGCAATATTAGACAGATGGAAATAATATCTTTAAAAATAGCTATGGAGAAGCATGAACTTTTCGTTGCAAATCCCAAATAAGTGTATACTAATTTTACCTAAAAAAAATAAGTGTGTACTAATTTTACCTAAAAATCATCAAGATAACTTAAGCCTGTTAGTCTTTCTGATTTGGTTAAAGAATGAAAACCCAGGCTCGTATTTACCAATCCATTCTTAGACGTCCAGCATTTGAATATATACAGGCTACTACTAATAATAAGAGTGTGCTTAACATAATGTTCTACATGAAAAATGATGTAGATGTATGCAGTAAATGCCAAGTTCGACTTTAAAATAAAACAATTCTTGAATATTCACATACATGTGTGTATAAAGAAAATTCTTTATTTTAAGACTTAAGCCAGGCCACAGTTAAACATTCAAACAAGAGATGTGTTTGTCAGAAACACAATGCCCCCTTTTGCGCCCCTTTGAAGCCATATATATGACCTTTGACCTTGAAGGATGACCTTGACCTTTCACCACTCAAAATGAGCAGCTCCATGAGATACACATGCATGCTAAATATCAAGTTGCTGTCTTTATTAATGCAAAAGTTATTGCAAAACTTTAACGGACGGACGGACAGATGGACAGACAAAAAACAATATGCCCCCGATCTTTCGATCCAGGGGCATAAAAAATCCCAAACTCGGCCCACCGTTTCAGGTATTTCTATGGGCTCCATGGAGTCCCCGAGTTCATCAAGGGTTTTGGTCTCCAGTCGGTCCTTCGCACTCTGGTACGTGTTCAGCTTGCACTCTTTCTTGGTCACACCCCATCCTCGACCTACTACCGTGGGACCAAATGTCAGGGCAGCCTGAAAAATACATTGTACACATCTTCTTCATTTAACAGAGCCGCGTTCTGCGAAAACTGGGTTTTATGCATGTGCGTAAAATGTCATCACAGATTAGCCAGCGCAGCCTGCGTTGGCTAATCAGGGACAACAAATTCTGCTTTTATTGTACGTTTAGTTTTAAAGAAGTCTCTTCTTAGTGAAAATTCGATGTATGTGGAAAGTGATGTCCCTGATAAGCCTGTGCAGAAAGCACAGAATAATCTGGAATGACCCTGTACACACATGCATGAAACCTCATAGTCCATACAGGGAGACCCATATATTCAAGCAAACTGGTTTTAAAGGGACCCACCATCATTCATCAACAAACACACATAACAAGAATATTAAATAATATAACTGACTCACCATGAAGTATTGTCGAGAGTTGGACAGTACCACAGGCGTTGGCTGGTACTCCATCTTGATAAGGCTGTGAGCCTGTGTGGTAGCCTGTTCCAATGTTGAGATAGGGTTGTCAGGGGGATTCTTCATGTTCTGTAAGTATAGCATATTCATATGAGCTGAGCTCTGGAAAAACTGGGCTTAATGCATGTACTACACTTCACAATTAAAATGAAGGCCAGTTTTTAAAAGAAGATGGCTCAATGGTCACTCACCAGACGCTACGGCTTGCAAGAAATTAACTGTTATACGCACACTTTGTAATTGAGATTTCACCAAGATTTTATACTCTAACACGCTTGGTTGAAGAAAGCAACTAAAAAGCAAAGTTAAAACAAGGGACAAAATTGTCACAAAACCAGGTTTTCATTGTGAAAAAAAATCTGATAAAGGGAGACAAATCAAACTGAACTTTTGAAATGAACAAACAAAATTAACCCCCTTTGTAAGTTTTTTTTAAAATAAATATATTTTTAGTCGTGGCGACCTTGACATTGGAGATATTGACGTGATTCTTTCGTGCGACACACCGTCCCATGATGGTGAACAAATGTGCCAAATGATTTTAAAATCTCATAATGAATGACATATTTATAGCCCAGACAAGCTCATTTATGGCTATTTTTTACCTTTGAACTCAAAGTGTGACCTTGACCTTGGAGATATTGACGTAATTTTTTCGCGCGACAAACCGTCTTATGATGGTTAACAAATGTGCCAAATGATTTTAAAATCTCACAATGAACGACAAAGTTATGGCCCGGACAAGCTTGTTCCGCCCGCCCGCCAGCCCGCCAGCCAGCCAGCCAGCCCGCCCGCATTCGCCAATCTAATAACCAGTTTTTTCCTTCGGAAAACCTGGTTAATGACTATATGTATCCAGCATCAAACCCGAGTAGCCCGCAAGCAACTCGCAAGCTGTAAAGGTTTAATTCTGACTGCATCTCATCAGTATCTTAAGGTTGGAAATGAAGCCTTAAAACTTTAATCGAGCGAGGTCTTTAATTTTTATTTGATTTTCTACGGGACAACAAAAGCGTCAAAATGCGTAGGTCTGCGTGGTGAAGGGTTAGAACATCAACTTACTTTGAGAACGGTAATGATGGACTGCAACATTGCCATGATGTCTATGCCAGCCACAGATTTTGTGGTCTTCTCACCGTCTGTAGTCTTTTCCTTGTACAACTGTTGGTCTAATTCTTCTCTGGAACATACAGCAACAAACATATATGAGCCTTGCTCTGGTAATATGGGGCTTAATGCCATGGCTTTTTTTCTTTCTTTGAGACTGGCTGTGGACGGACATTTTGACACGGACATTCACAATTCACGAGACACAGACATTTCAATCTTATACGGCCGCGATTTTTTACAAAAAAATGACAGTTTGTGCTCAAAACTGTCAAAAACGGACATTTCACAATTTAAAATTAAGTTTCGTTTCATCGTTTTTCATTTCGATTTTGCAATTTTTGTTTACTTATCGTTTAAATGACGTCGTTGTTTCAAACAATTACAAACGTGAATCGATTATAATTTTGAAACCGGTGCATATTAGTTTACGCGCGGCCAATCAACCTCACCATTATCCAAACAAAATAGTGTCGCGCAACTCGCGGTGCTATGCAAAAAAGATAAAAACACACCAAATAATCCAGATTTATTGAAATTCAGGATAACCATAAAAAAGCCGAAGCTTCTACAGAAGGGTAGGTATTTTTAAATTAAATTAAATTATAAGGAAAGTAATCTGATTTGATTTTTTTATGCAAATGAAAGCATTGGTAACCAAGAGTGAGGCTTGTTATTCTATATCTTGCAATTATTGTAAATATTGGTTCAAATGAAGTGTAACTGTGATCCGTTCTCAAGAACATGTTTAACAGTTTCAGTATTATAATGTTTTGGGAAGGATATATTTTAATTAAGATACAAACTATTTCTGAAATCAAAAGTAGTTCTTTCACTTGTACTATATTTCAGATATGTTCAATACGGACATCTAAAGAAAGTCTCGTCCCTGATTAGCCCATGCTAGATTTGTCCAATAAAGAAATTAGTTTAAACAAAAACTGCCATTAAAGCAGAAAGTCTCATCCCTGATTAGTCTATGCTAGATTTGTCCTATGAAGAGAATATTTAAGACAAAAACTGCCATTAAAGCAGAAAGTCTCATCCCTTATTAGCATGTGCTAGATTTGTCCTATGAAGAGAATAGTTTAAGCAAAAACTGCCATTAAAGCAGAAAGTCTCATCTCTGGTTAGCCTGTGCTAGATTTGTCCTATGAAGAGAATAGTTTAGGCAAAAACTGCCATTTAAGCAGAAAGTCTCATCCCTGATTAGCCTGTGCTAGATTTGTCCTATAAAGAGAATAGTTTAGACAAAAACTGCCATTAAAACAGAAAGTCTCATCCCTGAATAGCCTGTGCTAGATTTGTCCTATGAAGAGAATAGTTTAGACAAAAACTGCCATTAAAGCAGAAAGTCTCATCCCTGATTAGCCTGTGCTAGATTTGTCCTAATGAAGAGAATAGTTTAGGCGAAAACTGCCATTAAAGCAGAAAGTCTCATCCCTGATTAGCCTGTGCTAGATTTGTCCTATGACGAGAATAGTTTAGACAAAAACTGCCATTAAAGCTGAAAGTCTCATCCCTGATTAGCCTGTGCTAGATTTATCCTATGAAGAGAATAGTTTAGACAAAAACTGTCATTACAGCAGAAAGTCTCATCCCTGAATAGCCTGTGCTAGATTTGTCCTATGAAGAGACTAGTTTAGACAAAAACTGCCATTAAAGCAGAAAGTCTCATCCCTGATTAGCCTGTGCTAGATTTGTCCTATGAAGAGAATAGCTAAGGCAAAAACTGCCATTAAAGCAGAAAGTCTCATCCCTTATTAGCCCGTGCTAGATTTGTCCTATGAAGACAATAGTTTAGACAAAAACTGCCATTAAAGCAGAAAGTCTCATCCCTGATTAGCCCGTGCTAGATTTGTCCTATGAAGAGAATAGTTTAGACAAAACTGCCATTAAAGCAGAAAGTCTCATCTCTGATTATTCTGTGCTAGATTTGTCCTATGAAGAGAATAGTTTAGACAAAAACTGCCATTAAAGCAGAAAGTCTCATCCCTGATTAGCCTGTGCTAGATTTGTTCTATGAAGAGAATAGTTTAGGCGAAAACTGCCATTAAAGCAGAAAGTCTTATCCCTGATTAGCCAGTGCTAGATTTGTTCTATGAAAAGAATAGTTTAGGCAAAAACTGCCATTAAAGCAGAAATTCTCGTCCTGATTAGTCTGCGCTAGATTTGTCCTATGAAGAAGAGAATAGTTTAGACAAAACTGCCATTAAAGCAGAAAGTCTTATCTCTGATTAGTCTGTGCTAGATTAGTCCTATGAAGAGAATAGTTTAGGCAAAAACTGCCATTAAAGCAGAAAGTCTCATCCCTGATTAGCTTGTGCTAGATTTGTCCTATGAAGAGAATGGTTTAGGCAAAAACTGCCATTAAAGCAGAAAGTCTCATCCCTTATTAGCCTGTGCTAGATTTGTCCTATGAAGAGAATAGTTTAGACAAAAACTGCCATTAAAGCAGAAAGTCTCATCCCTGATTAGCCTGTCCTAGATTTGTCCTATGCAGAGAATATTTAAGACAAAAACTGCCATTAAAGCAGAAAGTCTCATCCCTGATTAGCCTGTGCTAGATTTGTCCTATGAAAAGAATAGTATAGGCAAAAACTGCCATTAAAGCAGAAAGTCTCGTCCCTGATTAGTCTGCGCTAGATTTGTCCTATGAAGAGAATAGTTGAGGTAAAAACTGCCATTTAAGCAGAAAGTCTCATCCCTGATTAGCCTGTGCTAGATTTGTCCTATGAAGAGAATAGTTTAGACAAAAACTGCCATTAAAGCAGAAAGTCTCATCCCTGATTAGCCTGTGCTAGATTTGTCCTATGAAAAGAATAGTATAGGCAAAACTGCCATTAAAGCAGAAAGTCTCGTCCCTGATTAGTCTGCGCTAGATTTGTCCTATGAAGAGAATAGTTGAGGTAAAAACTGCCATTAAAGCAGAAAGTCTCATCCCTAAATAGCCTGTGCTAGATTTGTCCTATGAAGAGAATAGTTTAGACAAAAACTGCCATTAAAGCAGAAAGTCTCATCCCTGATTAGCCTTTGCTAGATTTATCTTATGAAGAGAATAGTTTAGACAAAAACTGCCATTAAAGCAGAAAGTCTCATCCCTGATTAGCCAGTGCTAGATTTGTTCTATGAAAAGAATAGTTTAGGCAAAAACTGCCATTAAAGCAGAAATTCTCGTCCCTGATTAGTCTGCGCTAGATTTGTCCTATGAAGAAGAGAACAGTTTAGACAAAAACTGCCATTAAAGCAGAAAGTCTTATCTCTGATTAGTCTGTGCTAGATTAGTCCTATGAAGAGAATAGTTTAGGCAAAAACTGCCATTAAAGCAGAAAGTCTCATCCCTGATTAGCTTGTGCTAGATTTGTCCTATGAAGAGAATGGTTTAGGCAAAAACTGCCATTAAAGCAGAAAGTCTCATCCCTGATTAGCCCGTGCTAGATTTGTCCTATGAAGAGAATAGTTTAGACAAAACTGCCATTAAAGCAGAAAGTCTCATCTCTGATTATTCTGTGCTAGATTTGTCCTATGAAGAGAATAGTTTAGACAAAAACTGCCATTAAAGCAGAAAGTCTCATCCCTGATAAGCCTGTGCTAGATTTGTTCTATGAAGAGAATAGTTTAGGCGAAAACTGCCATTAAAGCAGAAAGTCTCATCCCTGATTAGCCAGTGCTAGATTTGTTCTATGAAAAGAATAGTTTAGGCAAAAACTGCCATTAAAGCAGAAATTCTCGTCCCTGATTAGTCTGCGCTAGATTTGTCCTATGAAGAAGAGAATAGTTTAGACAAAACTGCCATTAAAGCAGAAAGTCTTATCTCTGATTAGTCTGTGCTAGATTAGTCCTATGAAGAGAATAGTTTAGGCAAAAACTGCCATTAAAGCAGAAAGTCTCATCCCTGATTAGCTTGTGCTAGATTTGTCCTATGAAGAGAATGGTTTAGGCAAAAACTGCCATTAAAGCAGAAAGTCTCATCCCTTATTAGCCTGTGCTAGATTTGTCCTATGAAGAGAATAGTTTAGACAAAAACTGCCATTAAAGCAGAAAGTCTCATCCCTGATTAGCCTGTCCTAGATTTGTCCTATGAAGAGAATAGTTTAGACAAAAACTGCCATTAAAGCAGAAAGTCTCATCCCTGATTAGTCTGTGCTAGATTTGTCCTATGCAGAGAATATTTAAGACAAAAACTGCCATTAAAGCAGAAAGTCTCATCCCTGATTAGCCTGTGCTAGATTTGTCCTATGAAAAGAATAGTATAGGCAAAAACTGCCATTAAAGCAGAAAGTCTCGTCCCTGATTAGTCTGCGCTAGATTTGTCCTATGAAGAGAATAGTTGAGGTAAAAACTGCCATTAAAGCAGAAAGTCTCATCCCTGATTAGCCTGTGCTAGATTTGTCCTATGAAGAGAATAGTTTAGACAAAAACTGCCATTAAAGCAGAAAGTCTCATCCCTGATTAGCCTGTGCTAGATTTGTCCTATGAAAAGAATAGTATAGGCAAAAACTGCCATTAAAGCAGAAAGTCTCGTCCCTGATTAGTCTGCGCTAGATTTGTCCTATGAAGAGAATAGTTGAGGTAAAAACTGCCATTAAAGCAGAAAGTCTCATCCCTAAATAGCCTGTGCTAGATTTGTCCTATGAAGAGAATAGTTTAGACAAAAACTGCCATTAAAGCAGAAAGTCTCATCCCTGATTAGCCTTTGCTAGATTTGTCTTATGAAGAGAATAGTTTAGACAAAAACTGCCATTAAAGCAGAAAGTCTCATCCCTGATTAGCTAGTGCTAGATTTGTCCTATGAAGAGAATAGTTTAGACAAAAACTGCCATTAAAGCAGAAAGTTTCATCCCTGATTAGTCTGTGCTAGATTAATCCTATAAAGAGAATAGTTTAGGCAAAAACTGCCATTAAAGCAGAAAGTTTCATCCCTTATTAGCCTGTGCTAGATTTGTCCTATGAAGAGAATAGTTGAGGCAAAAACTGCCATTAAAGCAGAAAGTCTCATCCCTGATTAGTCTGTGCAGATTGTGCAGACTTATGTGAGATGACACTTTTTGCACATGCATTAATCTTCATTATCACAGATCAATCCTCACATAGATTGCACTTACTTGATGGCGTCTTTCCCGGGATCCACAAGGTTGTAAATAGCTTGCACTGTCTCTGACAGCATCACATTCAACGCCTTCTGGAATACCTCCTGCTTCAGATCCTTCTTGTTGGGACGTATGGCGCGTGCCAGGAACACTGTGTCCAGCTTCAACACGCCGGTGTACATGATCTTCCCCCCTATTTTTGTCAGCTCTTCCGCCTGGTAGTCCACCTGTGAGAGTATATGATTCTCATTCGGAGAAAAATGGGTTAAATGCATGTGGGTAAAGAGTCGCCCCAGATTAGCCTGTGCAGTCCGCACAGGCTAATCAGGGACGACACTTTCCGCTTTTATGGTATTTTTAGTTTCAATGAAGTCCCTCCTTGCCAACAATCCAATTGTAGCGGAAAGTGTCATCCCTGATTAGCCTGTGGGGACTGCACAGGCTAATCACGGATGACACTTTACGCGCATGCATTAAGACCAGTTTTTTCAGAGCAAGACACATATGATTACGTAATATTTTAGCCACCCTTTTTGTTACCAAACACTAAAATGACCAAGATTAATGCCCCAGGTACAAACTTGGAGTCCAAGCTTGAAACATGTCTTGACGTTCACAAAGAGCTAAGTAATATTCAAAAGTTTAATATTCTTTATAAAGTACTGGAAAATGGCACTTTCCCAATGAGGAAAAATCCATTTCCCCATTGCTGCTCGATAAATACCTAATTAAAGGTTTCCAAAAAAACACAAACATTTTAATTTTTTGAGTGGGGTACATTAAATGCAACATTCAATTAATTTCCCTATGCAGATCTATGGCTTGAGCTTAAGTTTAAATAATAATAACAATTTGACAACAGTAATTTATCAATGTTAAAGTATTTGTAAGCAACAAATGAAATACGCCAATTTCCATATGTTAACTTCATAAAGCAAATTTTCCCTATTTAAGGTTTGTTCATGCTCATTTTTTCTCATTGCGCTGGTACTGGTACTTTTCGCAATCTGACAAAAAATGCCCCACGTACAAACCTTGAGACCCAGCTTGCAGCTGTTGATGCCGTTCATTATGGTTTGAATAGCATTGTTCTTCAGCGAGTCCTCGTGGCGTAGAAACAGGCAGAAACGGTGAAGCTGAAATACGGTAAAAACAGGGCCACGTATTCATGAAGTGTGAAGGTAAAACAGCTTTCAATAACTCACCTAATGATTGAAAATTATATAAGCCACTGCTTTTTTCAAGTATTGGTATACAACATCGTTATCTTAAATATGAAAATAAAGCTTATATGATCAATAATAATCATGCTTTCTCATTTTGAGAGCAAAATATATTTCTAATATGCACAATATTCAATTTTTTGCTGGCATTTTGTTTAAGCCTCGTTACGTATATTTCATCTTTAAACAATTGATAGTATGTTGAAGTATCATATAGTAACTAATAATTTTAGTGACTTTCTCCTTGAAAGCAAATCACTTTGGAATGTTTGGAAAGATCTTGAGAACCATCTCCACGTCGTAACTTGACCATGAACTTTTTACATTTTAAAGATACAGGCCATTTTATGCCATACAATTAAAATAAACAAGCTAATTCGTTGAATTGATATTCCCCACCAATATGCTTCTAGACACAAAAGTGGTATATTTGACACCCAGTTTCAATAAAATCGACCAAAGCACTTCCAAGATATGGCTCCGGACACAAAAGTGCCGGCTGGACGGACGGAAAGACGGAAGGATGGAAAGACGGACGGACGGACAACGCCAAAACAATTTCCCTCTACCTATGGCGGGAGATAATAATAAATTGCTGACCCTTGTGCTTATGAAACAGAAAACGCTTTAGTCACTTGAAAACATTATTCCACAATAAATTTGGTAGAGGTCTTTGATTGATTAATTAGATAAATGTACCTAACTGTTCAAGATTTGGTCTATTTTGGGCTAAATTAAGGCACTTAATGAAGAACAAATTGAAGGCAAATTATCATAAGCAACAAAAGGATTTATGATCGACAAAAATTGCCCAACACGTATATGCTATATAAAAACTTCCAACAACAGAAAGTCCAATATGAAGGTTAATTACAATAGGAATACCCTAAAATAAGTAACATTGGCGTACAAATGCTAAAAGACAAACATTCTGCATTTTTTAGCATCGTAAAATCTTTCACAATGTCATCTTGTTCCATTTCACACATGATCTCTAGTCAGGATCGGATTGCATAATTTGGAGTGTACTTTCCTGTGCTTTTTATTAATTTGGCCCACTATTTTAATAGATAATGGGAAATGTCAAATTCATAGGAAAACCCAGTTCTTTCCTTGAGGCAGTTTCATTCAGTTATGCATTGCCCCACATACACTTGTCATTTTTGCACGATTTCCTTTTTTCCTGCAGAATCCCTAAGAGCAGGACATTATAACATAATGATTATTCATGAGAAATACGTCATGCTTCTGACGCTGCCCGAAGCCAATCTCGTAATTGCTTGTAAATGTTGGGATATCATCGAGGGAAATCGACATGGACTATATTGTCCAACAAAAAATAAAAACAAGCATTTTGTATCTTGTTAAATGAATGTCAACCAACCATATCTAATCTAACATTGAAATTTTGGTTACTGCTATCAGGAACTTTCATGGGTTAATCTAATTTTTCTATGTATTCATTGATTTAGTGTGTGTATGGATCTTTCATTATAACCATTGGCTGATTTGACAACTTGAGCCCTGAAAGTAAGTGTCCTTTAGAAATGAAATGTGGGTACTGTAAACGTATAGATATTCGTCAGTATGAAATTTCGTGGTTTAATAAAAAACAACTAATTCGTTGACACGTTATTTCGTGGATTTCAAATAAAAACTTGTTTGTTGATACGTAATTTCGTGGGTTTCAAATTTTCGGGGAAGACTGACCGCCATTAGACTTGTATTAAAACAACGAGAGTAATAACGAAGCATAATCTGCTGATCTGTGTTGACAGCAAGACTTGAGGTTCATGTGCAATGAAGCATGAAAGTGTTGCAGATAATTGTCAATATGAGCGATAAAATGGCGCACTTGCGGGTCCCTGCTCGCTAATTGCCATCAATGTTGTTTTGACAATATTTGCAATTCTCAGCGCAATCGGTCCCCTAGTAGTAACAATTGAGTAATAAGGTCCCCAGAATCACGTGTGAAAACCGTTATGTCTCTTTGAACTTTAATTGGCACTAATTGACAAATGTGATAAATCTGCAAACTGTTAATTTGACGACGTCACATAAAGAAGAACAATCGTTGATGTTATATTTATTAACCATGATGAATAAAACGTAATTAACGATGATGAATAAAAAAGAAAAACTTGCACGACTTAAGATTTTTATTAATGCACTGTATGGTGAACAAATTGATATTTTATATAAACACACTGTCATTCATACTAAGTATTCATTAACATCGTAGTTCTTATCATACTAAGTAATCAAAAACATGTTAGTGAATATCAAACAAATATAATTTATGTCAAATGGTTGGAAAATAAGAACATTTTTGATTCGGAAATATTTAATTAGTCAAGATATAGTGTAATGCAACCTACTGAAGTGAAGTAACTAATACAAAAAAACAAACAAATATCTCGGATAACCGACAACAAAAGAAAGTATCGGAATTGACATTCCAAAATGACTGATTTCGGATTAAAAATGTATCAATAATCGTTGGTACTTGAAATCGTGGTTCAGCGGACCAACGAAATCCACGAAAATTCGTTCCACACGAAATTTAATGGTTTTACAGTAAATCACTTAAAACACCTTGCTCCTTTTTAAAGCTTTAGTATAAAAGTATAATTTAATTCTCCTACTACTATTGGACAGAAGTTGTTTTGGCTGATTTTATAGCTGATATTTGGCTATATTCCAAATCGCAAAAAGTATTTTAAAAAAATCCAAAATTTGTTAAAAATCCCTATTGGGATTTGGATAACGTCAGCATTATTTGTCTGAACAATATTCTAATGTGTACAGACGCTTATTATATTTGCAATGAATTTCAAGCATTTTGTGATTCGGCTGAATGGAAAAAAAAAGATGTCGCGAAATTCAAAATATTAGGTGAAAAAGATTCCTAAGCAAAACTCTGGCGGGAAAACGAAAACTTGTGATTTTTTAAAGCAAGCGTCATTAAAAAAACAAACATCGTCAAGAAGTTAAGGTCTTTCCATAGCAACTCCTTCAATTGATAATGATAGTAATTTAATAACAAGTGACTCTTTTGCATAGTCATTGTTGATTTCCGAAAGCAAAGTGCTGACTGATATTCAACATGTTGAAAGCAGTGGTTCTTCAGAAGATAAAGCGTCTCCTGATAAAATGGTGCCTGATGTGAATGAAGACTTTGTATGAGCTTATTATGTGGAAAACTGTTTATCATTGTGTTGTTTGTGATTTAAGATGCTGAACTCATTCATGTAGTTTTAAATCACAATTTATTTTCCCAATTTTTTGAAAATGCTGATAAAATTACCAAATTTCAAAGCGATGGGCTATCTTCCCAAAAAGCTGAAAAAAAGCCCTGTCGGTAATCATCCACCTATTTTTAAAACTACATTAAACCCTAACAAGCCACATGGTGGACACACACAGTTTCTATTACCTACTCTTCCATGGACATGTTGGTGCTGTCTGGAAAGTCCGGCCTGCCCTTTGCCATTGGGTGGCCAGGTGGCACAAATGCACCCCTCCACCGCCCCCCTCGGCCTCTGTCCCATGGGAACATTGGGGGAAAACCTGCGTGGAATAGCAAATACCATAATTATGAGCCTTGTTATCGGAACATTTGACTGAATGCATGTGCGTTAAGTGTTGCTCCAAGATTAGTCTGTGAAGCGATTTTTCCCTTTCTAATTAAGTACCAGTAAAAGGTACTTTCCGAATTAAGGAAAGACCATAAATGTCCCAATTGCCGTCTAAAAAATTCCCAAAAAGAAGGAAAAATGTTGTCTATTTCGTTCCAAAGAGCATTATCTGTGAGTGAACAAATTAAATGAGCACTGCAATTGAACAATTCAAGCTATAAGGCATGTAAATAAATATTTTAATTGGTTTGTGCAATTAATTCCAAGCAATTAAAAAGACCCATAATTCCCAATTTTAAGATTTCACGTAGATAATTTTCCCAATTTCAGGTTTTTTCTTTCTAATTTTTCCCAGTTGGTACGGTACAGGTACTTTTCCCAATTGGCAAAATAAACGATTTTATCTCATAACTACTCAATCAGTTATACTCATAAGTTCAGTTTTGGGAAATTATAAATAATTTATCCTGCTTTTATTCTAACTAAATACATTAATTGCAAACTATTACCTCACAAACGATACCTGCAGACCGATTCTGGACATTTAAATCTTAATATATATCAGGTGCATTTACAAAAGTTAAAGCCCTTTAGCCAATTGTGTGATCCAAAGGAATTAAATCATACAGGAAACTTTGTTTAAGTAAAAAATATGTTTTTGCCTTAACAAAACAATTTAAACTATATTTAGTTCATTCATGTTACAGAAATGTTAGACCTAACAACTGTTAATAATTAATTGCATGGTAACCAATTCAGTTTCATCAACAAAGCTAAAGTACTTTTGGATGCAGGATACAGAATTTTGCTTTCACTTATTATTGTAACCATAGAAATTACAACATTTGTCAAACAAAAACACAGAAATAACATGCATGGTTGCATAACGGCGCTCTATCCACATACTGGGTTTCATCAACATAGCTGAAGTACTTTGTAAATATTTGCAAAATCCAGATTTTCAGACAGACAGAAAATGAAATAAGCTAATATTCTCCCTATGGCCATCTAAGGGTATCACGTTAAAATGGTCGCGTTTCGAATTTTGCTCAAAAACGTTTACCAAAACAGTTAACGTTTAAACGACAATCAACATCAATATAATAAATATTGGGGTGCAAATAACATAGCTGACTAACCGTACGGAGTATATTGATTAAGAACTGAAAAATCTGGGTACTTGCGGTAAATCCTGGCTACCGAATTTGGCAGTAATTTATTTTTGATTAGTTAGCAGATGGCACAGACATGAACTGAAACAAAAGAAATTCTTTGCTACTTTCCGAAAATCTAACTTGGCAACGAAACAGTGCATATGCTGCCATCTTGAAATATCTTTAGTGATTGATTAGCAAAGTTAAACACTGCGTAGCATTTTAAAAAAGAAATATTTAACCAAATTAAATATTGATTACATTTTTGCTATTTAACTGGCTTTTCATTTTTTGCGGTCAAAAGATACGCACATTGTATTTCATGTGCAAACTACGTACATTTTTTTCGAAGTGTCAGTTACAGTATTTTTCATTGATTTTACATTGATTTTGACGTTCTTTAAATTGTTTTTATAGAATTACGAATACACTTGTTGAGATACGGATGGTCTAGCTTATAATATTTTATGGTATTAATATGACGTCATTGCGCGAATGGCATATGCACTGAATATTACTTCCGGAAATAATTACTATTTTCAGTTTGGAAATGCGATGGTACTGATGCTTTGTAAACAGACATAGGGATACCGTTTAAGCGGTAACATTTTGTTTATCTCATTTCGTTTAAACGTTTAGAAAAATCTGTAAACGTGATACCCTTATGGCCATCTATCGAAATACTGAGCTTCATTATTCTAGCTTAAGTGATTTTTGAGCTGTCAAATGATCCAGATATTTTGGACAAATTGACAGACAGTTGAACAATACTGAAACAATGTAAACATTCTCAATATGATACTCAATCCTATTGACACGTTTCATCAAGCTAGCTTATCTACTTTTTGAGTAAACTAAACAGATTTCAGTTTTCCTATTATTTCTGTAACCGTACTATACATAACCATAGCTACACTACCACCATTTTTTCTTACAAAAACACTGAAATAATGTGCCCTGTTTCCACATTCAATTTCATCAAACTAGCTTGAGTTATTGCAGGCTCCAGATTTTAGATTTTTACTTTCCCTGTAACCATACTGGCATAGCAATCACAATTTTTCTCTCACTTAATAACTGATATACATGTAATGTGCATATTGTCCATATGGTCCTCTATAAACCAAGCTTGGGAAATTTGTCAGTTATTAAAGGTTCCAGATTCGAACAAACAGACGGACACATGGCCGGTTTGGGCTTTAACCTACAGTCCCCATCGCCCATGGTTGACACCCTAACTAATTATACAGGGCATTCTGTTATGTAGCAGGAAAGAAAGCCAATCTCTTCAATGAACTTTAAAAGAATTTGCTGAATGTAGGGTTTTTATCTAGTACTAGTTCTTTCCAGTTTTGAAAATTCTTAATTGTTATATTTTTAAATATTTTTTTAACAGAACATGTTCAAAATGCTATTATTGACCATACAAGATAAACATTATGGGCAAAACAAAAGGGTGAAGGGTGAAGTACCCAAGTTTATCCCCCTTAAGCGTGCAGGATGTATAATTGTTAAACCCAGGGCTTTTAGCAGGGGCAAAAAAATAGTCTTCTTTCACACAGAAAATTTCTGTACCTGGTTCAATTAAAAATTGCCTTGACTTTTTTATTCCCTTTCGCAGTCCTGACAATATATTTTTCCACAAGATGGCTGGCTATTCCCTTAAAAAAATAAATAATCATTTAATGCTTTAAACAACACACAATTTTCTCACCTCTTGGAGGAAATCCACCTCGAACTCTAAAATTACCACGACCTCGACCTCTGCCATCAAAGAAACCTCTGTTGTTCCAACCCCCACGACCTCTCCAGTCATTGAAGCCTCTCCCCCTGGGTCCATCAAAGCCACGCCCCCATCCACCACCAATGCCCTCCATGAAGTCTAAAATAAGATATGAGACCTGTTCTGAGAAAACTGGTAATAATGCATGTGCGTAAAGTGTCGTCTCAAATTAGCCTGTGCAGTCCAGACGATCTGGGACGACACTTTACGCACATGCATTATGCCCAGTTTTCCCAGAACGAGACACATATGATTGGTCAGCATTTTTTTCCTTCTTTATAAAGTACCTGAAAACGGCACTTTCCCTTTCAGACACAAACTACAAATTTCCCAATTGCTGTAAAAAAAAATTCCCAATTAAAGGTTTCAAAAAAAATAAATATGAGAAATGAAATGCAACTTTTTATTAGTTTCCCTATGCAGCTCTATGGCTTGAACATAAGTTCATATAGTAGTGACAACTTAACAACACTTAGATATCAATTTTAAAGTATTTAGGAGCAAAAAAATCAAATACACCAATTTCCCAATACAAAGACTTCACTACTCGAATTTTTCATTGGCATGGCATGTAGATAGTATGCAGAGCAAATTAGTGGCGTAAATGACACTCTAATCGTCCAGCCACAAGGAGGTCATGGGTTTGATACCCACTATAGTTCTTTCAATATTCCCCGGGAATTCCCCTGACAAAAAGTACTGGTTCTAACTTCTTCCCAGGTAAAAGGACTCGACAACTTTTTGATAAGTTTTAGGCTGTCAATGCCATTAAACAAAAATATATAAATTCAAAAACTAAAGTTAAATTGTAAGCTAGGGGATGAATGCACTGTAAGTTAAAAACACACCAGCACCATAGAAGTCGTCAGTGAAATCTATGTTTGCTGAATCTCCCTCATTCTTCTCAGTCGAAGCCGTATAATCTTGGGACCCTTCGTTCTGAGCATCAGTTGGCCCTTCATTAGAAGTGTCAGCAGGCCCTTGGTTCTGAGCTTCATGAGGCATTTCAAAGGAAGGGGCAGGGGGCGCGTCTATCTGAGGCGCTGACCCATAATTGGTCCATCCATCATAGCTTGTCTGCTCCGTAAAGGATGGAGGCTGATACCCCCCTTTATAACTACCCGGGACAGGGTATGACACCCCGTTGGAGGGATCGTAGGAGGGCTGGTCAAAGCGGGGGTCCTTTGGTGGCCTTGGGGGTGCTTCTATTGATGGCGCTCCATAGTCTGCGTATGGGCGTTTGGAAGGCTGGTAGTCGGACATATCGTAACTGAATAATACGCATTGATGAAAATATCAATGGAATATATTGAGAAAACTGGGCATAATGCATGTGCGTTAAATGTCTTCCCAGATTGGCATGTGCAGTCAGCTTAGGCTAATCAGGGATGACACTTTCCGCTTAAACTAGATTTTCGGTAAAAAGGACTAGTCTGGGACGACACTTAACGCACATGCATTTTGCCCAATTTTCACAGAACAAGACACATATGTAAAGATGTTGAGTTTGTGAATTGCATTTCAATGAATTTGACAAATAAGCAGCTTTATTTATTTCAGTTTGATATTGTAACAGTGTTTATTTTGAAGTGTATATAAAATTAAGAACATGTGAGAAAATAATTTTCAGATGTTGATGCAAAACCTTAATAGAAGTATATACAGCCATACTGTTCTTAAAGCAGGTGATAAACAAGGGCTGTTTGTAAAACATGCATGCCCCCCATATGGGCTGTCCGTTGTAGTGGCAGCCATTGTGTGAATACGATTTTTGTCACTGTGACCTTGATCTTTGACCTAGTGACCTGAAAATCAATAGGGGTCATCTGCGGGTCACGATCAATGAACCTATGAAGTGTCATGATCCTAAGCAAAAGCGTTCTTGAGTTATCATCCTTAAATCATTTTACTATTTCGGGTCACCGTGACCTTGTCCTTGGACCTTGTGACCTCAAAATCAATAGGGGTCATCTGCAAGTCATGATCAATCTACCTATCAAGTTTCATGATCCTAGGCGTATGCGTTCTTGAGTTATCATCCGAAAACCATTTTACTATTTCGGGTCACCGTGACCTTGACCTAGTGACCTAAAAATCAATAGGGGTCATCTGCGAGTCATGATCAATCTACCCATGAAGTTTCATGATCCTAGGCGTATGCATTCTTGAGTTATCATTCAAAAACTATTTTACTATTTCTGGTCACCGTGACCTGACCTTTGACCTAGTGACCTAAAAATCAATAGGGGTCATCTGCGAGTCATGATCAATGTACCTATGAAGTTTCATGATCCTAGGCCCAAGCGTTCTTGAGTTATCGTCTGACAACCACTTGGTGGACGGACCGACAGACCGACCGACATGAGCAAAGCAATATACCCCCTCTTCTTCGAAGGGGGGCATAAATATAACACTTAATTCTACATAAATTACTTCATAACTGAAGTTACAAACTTGAAAACCTATTTGAAGCCGATACAATACCAAGTTTATAGCTGGAGTTTACGTGTTACTGGCGTTGTTGTTTTTTATTTTAATCCTTGCTTCTGAGATTAAGACCAATAGTGTCCTTTTTTAAGTAACAGCATATCCATACATTACTTCCATTATATAAGTAAATTACTGACATTCACACCAGAGTAGTAAAGAAATATGATAAATTCCACTTCTTATGCATTTTTACAATTAACAACATTAAAAAATACATACATGTTAATATAAACTCTTAACAAAACTCTGATTACTTTTTCCTATGAATATGAGACTGATACTTAACAATGTACCAATACAAATATATATGGCACATCAAATGCATTGGTCAGAGCAATGTATTGATACATTTTCAACATACTCAATTTCAATAATGACAATGCTATCATAATTTTTCGCAGATTAATGTCTACCTATAATACAATGAATATCTTCAAGGCGAAGTCAACTTCTCCTTCATGTAGTTTAAGGGCGACATTATTATGTCCCGGGCGAAGATGTCGCCCACGTCACCCTCACGGCCGAGCCCTGAGGATAAAAGGATAATAAGGTGTTGCGTAAGTTGTCATTTGTTAGTTGTTAAGGTTAGGGGGGTTATGGAGGTTTCGGTAAATGACAAGTTCGGTAAATTGATTTATATAGTAAATGCCGTGGAGGTTTTGGTAAATTGGTATAAATAGGGATTATCGCACCTTTTGTTGATAAGCGTGTACATTAATTGAGTTGTTTGGCATTAATTAAATTATATGTTTAAATGTACAGAGTTGATTTTATCAATTTAGAGATGTTTGCAAAGTGTTAATATAAAATGTCAAGGCTTGCAACATTTTAATATTCTAATCAAGGGAGGTAATATATATATATTAAAAGTTTATCTTTAGGTCATGTTTTTTTGTTTTTAATATATGTTTTTATAAAAACCTTCTTTTAAGCATATCAGATAAAAAAAATTAATCATGTGGCTCTTACAAGAGGTGGCCTCCACGTGGCAAGAGCTGGGCAACATATTCATTATGTTCTGGGCAACATATTCATTATGTTGGCAAACTACCTCATAATGAGAAATTTTTGGTGGTTTAAAATACTAAGATCAAATATGTTTGTTTTTTTATATAAATTAATTTCTCGCTTCTTTTTCCTACAATCAGGTCAGCACATAAGGTATAATTCTTAAAATAATCTAGATATGTATGTTTGGATCGTGAACATGCTTTAACCCTGGTGGCCGAGTTTTTACATACACGATCAGTAACTTTCAAACTGTGAAATAAACAAACGTTTTCCTTCTTTAATCATGTTTACAAAAAATCTGAGACAGTTGATCTTCATATACGGCTGGTGAGCCAGCACCTTCTCACGAAGATCAGACGGAAGAAATATGTTGCGATACATGGCAGACTACATCAAGCATGGGATGACTACGAAGAGAAGCTGACAACCACTGATCTACTGAGGATCATCAGCCATATCAATGCCCTGGGACCATCCACGGCGGTCCACCACATGCTCGATGCCGACGAGATTTGAACGATGTGAATGACTGATATCGTTGAAATGTCACATTAAATTGTACTGTGTCATAAATGTATCTCATTTTTATTAGAAATTAAATTAAATCAGCATGTGGAAAATCTGAATGATAATAATGTGTCGTATTAATATTGTACTGTGTCAAAAATGATTCTTATTAATATGTGACTACTCCCTCATTTTTTTTAATGACATGATATATTCAAATATGTTCTATATATATATACTTGTTGCCTATTTATAATATATGGTAAATAAAACGGATTACAAAGTCAATCAGTTATTTTTTTATTCAAAGGATTTGTTCAGGCTAAAAATGATATTTTGGCCGTAAAACCCATTGTGCCACTACAGTAGCCAGGTGCCTGTGTATTAAGTTGATAAGATAGTGATCATCACAGCAGCTTGCTATTACACAGTGTATTCATTCTGCTGGCGTTGTGTTAGATGTCATTTTTATCAGTTTTCAATTATGTGTATTTCTTCGCTTAACTCAACGTTCAATGGCACACGCACTTAACATAATTCTAAAACATAACGCGAATCATTATATTACTTTTTATTAATTACGTGCACGTATTAGATTTTATATATTGTTTTTTTCTTGTGTTTTTCTCAACCAGAAAGAAATAATAAAACATGTAATATAAAATTCAACATTTGGCTCTTACAAGAGGTGGCCTCCACGTGGCAAGAGCTTTGGTTTCATATTCATTATGTTGGCAAAATACCCAATGTTTATATATTGAGAAATTGAGTGTTTATCGGTGGTCTAAAATACTATTGCACTTTATATTTAAACTAAAATCATTTTTATTAAATCATATTTTACAAGAAACTTTTTTAAATAGCATTAAACTTAATTGAAGATCTTACATTGATTCCGTTATAAATCATTCTTTATAATTACTATTATGTTATTTAAATAAAAGCACCAATTATAAAAAAACAACAGTATTGCGTTATTTAAATGGTATTTTACCTACAATTTCCTAACAGAATTTGTTTTTCAGAGGTAGCTCATTCATTTCCCTTAATTCTTTACCGTATGCATAGCCACAGTTTGCAAATAAATGCCCCTAATGTTGTTGTGAGCCAATAATAGGTGTCATTAACACCTCGTTGTAGGTATACCACCTCTATAAAAAATCAATTTACCGAAACCTCCATGGCATTTACTATATTATAAATCAATTTACCGAACTTGTCATTCACCGAAACCTCCAGCACCCAGGTTAGACTAAGCTGTTTGATGTTAAGTGTTGCGTACCGGTAAAGTTCAATCGTCCCCACTGCAGTATAAAACAGAGCTAAAATAATTATGCCAACGCAAAAATCATCAAAAGACTATGGCGGCAATTTATATTGATAAGTCAGTAAAAGGGGTAATATAAAGCAGCATGCCACAGAAACATGTTGGGTTTCACACTCAACTATAAACAGTTAAAAATTATTCACCAAATACGGGCAGAAAGTCAATCCTTGTATTTGGAGGACACGCAGACTTCAAACGATGGACATTGGAATCCCCGGCAATAAGAACACGAACATCGCTGCTGCACCAGCCACCAGACATGTTCTTCACCTGAAACAGAATAAACAAAAGGCTTCCAGGCAAAGGACATCGTTCCACGAACCCTGGGGAAGTTTAAAAACTCAAAATACAACACGACAACAAACAAACGCCCGAATTCAAAGGGCAGGTATAAAACCCGGAAATATCCGGAAAACCCGGAAATCTTTAAGGTAAAACCCGGAACCGATATAAATGGTTATAACTTCATTATTATTCGTCCGATATTAATTATAATGGTACTGTTGTAAAGAAGATCCTCTACAGATTCTAACCATATCAAAATATTTTATGGCAGGGTCGTAGTCGGCCTGTAAATCGCGGACAAAGTTGGCCTGTTTTAACGTTTTTTTTACACACGCAAATGCCGAAAAGAAAACCCGGAACCGATATAAATGGTTATAACTTCATAATTATTCGTCCGATATTAATTATAATGGAACCGTTGTAAAGAAGATCCTCTACAGATTCTAACCATATCAAAATATTTTATGGCAGGGTCGTAGTCGGCCTGTAAATCGCGGACAAAGTTGGCCTGTTTTAACGGGTTTTTTTATCACGCAAATGCCGAAAAGAAAACCCGGAACCGATATAAATGGTTATAACTTCATTATTATTCTTCCTATATTAATTATAATGGTACCGTTGTAAAGAAGATCCTCTACAGATTCTAATTATATCAAAATATTTTATGGCAGGGTAGTAGTCGGCCTGAAAATCGCGGACAAAGTCGGCCTGTTTTAACGTGTTTTTGTACACACGCAAATGCCGTAAAGAAAACCCGGAACCGATATAAATGGTTATAACTTCATTATTATTCGTCCGATATTAATTATAATGGTACCGTTGTAAAGAAGATCCTCTACAAATTCTAACCATATCAAAATATTTTATGGCAGGGTCGTAGTCGGCCTGTAAATCGCGGACAAAGTCGGCCTGTTTTAACGGTTTTTTTTACACACGCAAATGCCGTAAAGAAAACCCGGAACCGATATAAATGGTTATAAATGCATTATTATTCGTCCGATATTAATTATAATGGTACCGTTGTAAAGAAGATCCTCTACATTTTCTAACCATATGAAAATATTTTATGGCAGGATCGTAGTCGGCCTGTAAATCGCGGACAAAGTCGGCCTGTTTTAACGGGTTTTTTTTACACACGCAAATGCCGTAAAGAAAACCCGGAACCGATATAAATGGTTATAAATGCATTATTATTCGTCCGATATTAATTGTAATGGTACCGTTGTAAAGAAGATCCTCTACAGTTTCTAATGATATATAAAATAGTTTATGGCAGGGTCAGAGTCGGCCTGTAAATCGCGGACAAAGTCGGCCTGTTTTAACGGGTTTTTTTACACACGCAAATGCCGTAAAGAAGACCCTGAAAAGGAAAAAGGGGTTATAAAAACATTATTATTAATTCGATATTAATTATAATGGTACCGTTGCAAAGAAGAACCTCCACAGTTTCTAACCATGTTAAAATATTTTATGGCAGGGTCAGTGCCAACCTGTAAATCGCGGTCAAAATTGACCGAAAAATACCGTTTTGTTTTTGTACACAAAACAATGTCTTGAGGAAAACACGTAAAAGCTAAAAGGGGCTAAAAAAGCATCCTTTTTCTAACCGACCATTCATTTTTGGTACCGTTGTTATGGTTTTCTTCCACTGTTTCTAAATATGTAAAAAAAAATGTGAGAAAGCATAATATGAAATAAGGCGATGCATCAAAGCGAGCTCAATTAATCTGTAATAGAAGAAACCACGGACTCTAGATGACAATATACAATATACGCAACGTGAAGAAACTAACACACAACTTATATACAGATAATATTTGAATTAAATCATTAAAGGCACTTCCTAGCAGAAGAACCTGGAGTTCGTAAAGACTGTTATTAAAAAGTAAGGAAATGAACTTTCAATTATTACTTTAATCAGCAATTCAACAACAAACGGGCCATATTAAAGGGTTTCATGTGACCTAATGAACTGAACTGTTAGCCCCAAACCCCGCCCAAAACAGATTGTCATACTATCCGTGTCCAGCCTTGCAACCACAATTTACCTACGAAGGTCAGATCGGGATTCGAACCCGAAACCACCCATTAGCCATCTAAATAAGATATGATTCCGGCCTGGGTTGCTCTACCAATTAAGCTATTCTGACCGTTTGAAAAATATATGGGTAAACTGCAATTCTGTTGAATAGCATTATTAACTTGCTTAGAAAAACGTTTCCAAAGAATTACATGTACATTTCATTGAAATTGTTTTATGATTTAGAACGATATATTGTCAGTTCACAAGGTCACACGAGGCAATGTTTGAAAAGCCCACAAAAGCTTCCGTTTGTTAAATGGTGATAATTTGCCGACTGTGTAGTTCATATAAACCCTTATTTTGCACAAATCTGGAAGAAACATATATGGATCGAAAACCAACTGCAGATAAGAGCAACATAACAGTCCTTGTAACTAAGTAACTTTTTTGTTTTAAAATCGCACAAAAGCTGCTGTTTGTAAAATAGATAAAATCACCTTATGTCGGCACACATCTGAAGTATATATGGTTCGAATACCAACTGCGGATAAGAGCAACTAAACAGTCCGGGGCAATTGCACTTTACCGGTACGCACTATAACCCACGGACTCTAGATTACATACACTCCGTGTATAACCCAAGCCCTTATAATTAGTGTTAAGTTTCGTAAATTTCGGAATCCATGATGGCAGCGTACCGCTAAAGTGCAATATAGCCAACATAAATAAGGAGTTAAAGCGGGACTGCACAATTTGTGTCAAATATGTTAATCAGCAATTAAACAACAAACAGGCCATGTAAAACGGTTTCATGTGACCGGACGAACTGATGAACTGAACGGTTAGCCCAAAACCCCGCCGAAAACAAATTGTCACACTATCCGTTTCCAGCCTTGCAACCACAAGTTTACCTACGAAGTTCAGATCGGGATTCGAACCCGAACCCACCCATGAGCCATCTAATGATACCGGCCTGGGTTGCTCTACCAATTAAGCTATCTGACTTTTTGAAAAATATGTAGGTAAACTGCAATTCTGTATAATAGCATGAATGACTTGCTCAGCAAAGGTTTACAGTTATTCGCACATCCCTGCTCATAGCAAAACACAATTGACTAACATAAAATCTTTTTCCGTAAATTTATAAATCTTTAATCGAAACATCTTCATTCATTTTCATAAGATAATGTTTTATTAATTTTGCATTGCCTTGTGGCTTTAAATTTAAATTAGGAGATTTGTGACGTATATCGTGTGTGGTCATTTCAGTGACGAAAAAAACTAGTTTAACCTCAAAATATTTAACATACAGTCCACACAGGCTAAACAGGGTCGACACTCTTCGCTGTTATGACATTTTTCGTTTAAATGAAGTCTCTTCTTAGCAAAAATACAATTAAGGCGGAAAGTGTCGTCCCTCATAAGCCTGTGCGAACTGCACAGGCTAATCTGGGACGACACTGTACGCACATGCATTATGCCCAGTTTTCTCAGAATACGACACATAGTTTAAACGCATTTTCGATAGAATTAGCGACGACATATGAACGTGGTTTGTTTTTAACAGTTAATTATTTATTCAAAGCATCATCAAATGCAAAACGTATTTAGGATTGTTTGTTTGTCATGCATTATTGTAAACTTCGATAAGATTAAAAAAGAGCATACATGTGTATGTGGTTAAAAAAAAAGAAGATAAATTGAAAGAGAGCATAATGTGGATGTGCATTTCGTTTGACTTTCTGGATTTTAATGACAAGTCGGACGTGGCATTTTAGTTAACAGTAAAATATTTGTTAAAACATCGAACGAGCCCAAAACGCATTTTGGATCTTGTGTTTGTCATGCATACTAGAAAACTTCCATAGGCATAAAATAACTCGCTTCTACGTGATCGCGGGTTTGTTAAAAAATGGTCAGAATGGTTAGCGTTTGAAACAAACGTTATCAATAATGGTGTGGTTTAAATTAAATTGCGAAAAAGTGACGGAAGTACAAAAATGGTTGTGCATATCACTGTAAATATACCTTTAGACTTTTTTTCGTTGTATATTCGGAGTCCAATGCAATCAATGACGATTTGTCCAGTATACTTATTGAATTATCTGTCTATTTGTAAATCAAGTATGAAATTTATCAAACCCATTTTGATACTTAAAATACTTTCAAATATATATGCATTTAAATACAAGCAAAGTTCGGATTTCAATACACATATCTATACTTAGATTCTTAAAACCATACCCATATCAGTAATTTTAGTCGAAAAACTCACCCCGTATTTTCGGCACATCCCTATATACCCGTATATAGGAAGTTATCCCCCCCCCTTTTTTCGGGGCTGGATGTCGAAGGCATAAATTGCATTTTATTGGACGAGATAGATTAATTTGTTATAATGGAAATGACACTTCAAAAGTAACTGTACTGGAGGATATCATTACATTATATCTAAATAGATATCATATATCTAAACATTAAGATATAATTGTTGTACCATAATCACATACCTTTATCTCAGTGCTTGTTCATCTCAAATTACCATGTGCAGTATGGACACAACCATTTTTCATCTTGGTTTGTCATTGTGTACCCAACACATCTTTTGTGAAACCATCTATTCAATTTGCATCTTTTATTGTCACATTCCACCATATTGTTTAGTAATACATTCTAATAAATGTGCTCTCATTCTTGGTATATCATATCTGATAATTGAAAAATCTACATCATAATTGTTGTGTAACACCTCAGTAAGATTTGCAATAGCAAAAACACCACAATCTGTGTAATTAGGTTGACGTTGTACGTCGGGTATTTGTACTTGTACACTGCGCTCTCCATTTTCATAGATTTGAGCGATTTGAATTGAAATACTACTGTTTAGAGTTCTTGGAGATTTTAAACTGTCCACCGCAATAACATGTCGATCTTTCTGTGATTGGTATGATAATACCCAGTGATTACTGGCGTTGTAATGTATTTGGGCGGACGGGGGATTTTGTTTCGTTAAACGTTTATTTATATCCCAGGTACCTAAATCATGATTAAAGTACGGAGCAAGAAGTGTGTTCTGCATCCCACTGTCAAGCGCGCATTGTTCTTTTAGCATTTGCTGACATTTGTTTATTATTGGGTCGTTCAGCCACCCAGATGGATTTTTAACTAGCTCTTAATCTATTGTAGATATATTTGCAATTTCTACATTATCGTCTTCCGCGTCATCAATGGTCATTTGATTAAAACACGTCTGTTCACTGGTAAATGAATCATCGCTGCTTATATTTAAATGGTTTTCTTCTTCGAGAACGTCTTCTGCAATTAAACTTAAATTGTTGTCAAACTTTATTTGTTTACAAGAAGTGAATGAATTGTTGGTGTTCCGGTTTCTTTTTTTAGACGTTGGTGTTTTGGGGGTTGATGCTATTAAATTGGCGAGCTTTTGTTTCAGCGATGTGTCGCAAGATTTTCCAGTTGGTGTCATGAGTATTGAATCGGGTGCTGGGTTAATTTCGAAGTCGGCTTTTTTCGGTTTCTTTTGTCCCGTTTTTTTTGGCAACACGCGGTTTGCTATTTTTTCGAAGAAGCGTGAGATTTTTAACCGTGCGTTTATCACAGATTCCATCAATACCAAAATATAAATCATTTTCTGCACACGTGAAATGCAAATTATTTCATTGCGAATGAGATGCTAATAGACTGATGTGATGACAGCGATGAATTGAAAGAATCTGTTTGTCTTACATGTACACTATACATGAAAGGAAGGTATCATTAATCTCGTTTATTTTATATATATTATTATGAAAAATTATTCCGTAAAAGGCATAGTCAAACGGAAAAACTTTTCATGGTTATTACACGGACTCTAGATTACACGGATATGAAACGGGACCGTTACGCCAAATATCTTGTTGTGTCTAAGTCACGTGACCGTGTCGTATCTGTCGATCTTTTATCGAAGCGCCGATGTTATACATTTGATGAACCCATTCACGTCTTTTGTTAAATTATAGTTTCATTTCTAGGCCGATTTTGACCAATTATATATCATTAGAAAGCTTACGTTACGTAGTTTTCAGATATATAAATATATATTAAGTTTTTCTTCTGATTTTGGCAGCTCGGCGAGTTATAACTTTAACTTTTGCAAATATCATACCGTTTTGGAGTTTTAGAATCTAGATTTACGGTTGACATGTTCGTACTTTATACCGATTTGTAGCGTTTATATTTGGAGTTCAGTTTTAAAAATAACATCTTGCTTAGGAGAATAGAATTCTGTATATGATAGAAAAAAAATTGGTTTAAAAATGAAAGCAAGTAAGGAATGAAGGCGGAAATAAGTAGCGCGCGGTCCTAACGAACCGAACTGATGGCGATTATGCTTTTGTTTAGATACCGGCCATTGAATTTCCTTTGCCACGATTATTATATTTTTTATGGAATATATTGAAATATTTTGTTCTAGAGACATATCCATAAAGCTAAGTATTAATGAAGCTTAATAAATTTACGATTTCAGCTCTTGATTATAACACAGAAAGGGTGTTAATTTTATGATGAAACAGCGTTTACAAATGTATAGCGGACCCTCTTGATATTTTTCGGCTTTGCATACTTAAAATATAATGGGTGTCAAAACATTCATCGTTTGTTGTTTATTACCAAAAAGGTAATTATGTAAAATTATATGAAAGGTTATTAACCATAAATTATCAATTAATTAAAATTATTTAAAGATTCTTGAAAATCACGGCCAACTGTCTATGCATGTATATTGAAATATCTTTATAAGTTAACAGAGTTATAAATATATAGAATTCTAAATTAAAACTCTGTATTATTTGTATTTTTCGGAAAGATTATTTAACCCCGTTGTGGTCAAATGAGAATGCTGTTTTTAATTATGTTGTTCCGTACACTTCCATACACTCTTTATAGGACTACGAAATGACGGAGTTTTTTTACCGGTACCCGCTAAATACGTTAAATGTTAAGTATTAGATTTTTTAAATGTTTAAAATGTACATGTATAGGTATTAAGCACTTATAATTATTGTGATTTAGCTGGCTGACATCTATACAGTATTTAGTTTATGGCAATCTGTATGGGCAGATGACTATAAATGTTTTCAATACGCTACATATCTTAAAAACGCAAAATTGAGTATTTGGCGTTACATTACTCCAAGAAATGACCACTAATACCACGAGAAGACATGGAGGTATCATAAAAAGTGTAATCTGACCAGACATTGCCACCTGTGGTTAGGGACCAATATACAAGTATAGGTCCCTGCTGTGGCGTATGACACCATAGTGTTATTTAGTATTGGTCGGCACAGTTTCTGATCATAACGAGATAATTGGTTTGTGCTGAACACAGGGGCAATAAAACCACAGATCTATCAATAAACAAGATTATTGAGATATCTTTTTTTGAACACCGCGATAAAAATGCTCAAACCATGGACTCTAGATTACGCGGATAAGAAACATGGCAACATTCTCAGAATCATCACTGCTATATGTGTAATCACCTAACAATTCGTCTAAAAATAATTTATATATTTGAGTTGAAGACGATGTACTGTTGTTTAAGTCTGAATAAACTATCTGTCTGCCTGTCTAAATCCAAGCCGTCATCGTCCCGGTGAAAAAAAATCTGATTTTCAATAGTTGGACATGATGCCCTGATGTCAAAATACGAAATGACCCGCGTAACACGGACCGTGATTTTCAAGACTCTTTAATAAATTGATTTTTTAAGGTAAATAACATTTCAAATAATTATACATAATTACCTTGTTGATAATAAACAGCAAACGATGAATGTTTTTGACACCCATTTTATTTCAAGTATGCATGCAAAGCCGAATAATATCGAGAGGGTCCGCTATATACGCTGTTTCATCATAAATTTTACACCCTTTCTGTGTTATAAACAAGAGCTGAAATCGTTAATTTATTAAGATTCATTTATAATAAGCTTTATTGATCTGTTTCGTGAACAAAATACTACAATATATTCCACAAAAAAAATATAATAAGATGGCAAAAGAAATTCAATGGCCGGTTTCTAAACAAAAGCATAATCGCCAAGACCGTAGCATCAGTTCAGTGCGTTAGGAACGCGCGCTACATTTTCCCGCCTTCATTCCTTAATTACTTTCGTTTTTAAACAAATTTTTTTTCTATCGTATACAGAATTCTATTCTCCTAAGCAAGATGTAATTTTTAAAACTGAACTCCAAATATAAACGCTACAAATTGGTATTAAGTACGAACATGTCAACCGTAAATCTAGATTCAAAAACTCCAAAACGGTATGATATTTGCAAAAGTTAAAGTTATAACTCGCCGGGCTGTCGAAATCAGAAGAAAAACTTAATATATATTGATATATCTGTTTACTACGTAACGTTAGCTTTCTAATGATATATAATTTGTCAAAATCGGCCGAGAAATGAAACTATAATTTAACAAAAGACGTGAGTGGGTACATCAAAATGTATAACCTCGGCGCTTCGCTGTACGCTAATCGTAAAAGATCGATAGCCACAACACGTTAAAACGCGCGGTGGTAAAACATAAAATGTGTATTTCTTGTGTTTAACTCGCTATAAATCCATTAATAACAACGGGAATATACTAAAAGTTATATTTTTTTGAAAGAGGAATTAATAAGCAACAAGATAACGTATAAACCAATAAAAGCGGATGAATAGTTTTTGCATAAGATTGAATTTACTACAGTAAGGGTCAAATACTCGATTCATCTCCTGTCAATATACACTCCGTGTCAATATACACTCCGTGGTTATTATAATATATCATTCCTTCACTAAAATGAATGATATATCTTTGGATAGTTGTCAATTTTGTGGTT
Source organism: Dreissena polymorpha (assembly GCF_020536995.1). Classification (NCBI taxonomy): domain Eukaryota; kingdom Metazoa; phylum Mollusca; class Bivalvia; order Myida; family Dreissenidae; genus Dreissena; species Dreissena polymorpha. Next base: position 12,581,364 of record NC_068361.1, read on the forward strand.
TAAAATTGAAATGTCATAATATGTAACGTCTCTTACAGAGTATATTATATATACGATTATGTAGTGACTGTCATGTTTTATACATAGCACACACAATGCACCCACATCCGATTTTTCGTCATTTAAAGTCAAAAGTTTCAATTGGTTGCATCAAAATATCAATCACTACAAGTTGGTTTTTAACTACTTCAAAAAATGAAAATGTCCCTTTAATTGACTATAGAGGATTTGACACCATTTTGTTAATGCTGTTAGTACAGATGACATAATAGTTTCAGATTTTAATTCGCACCTTTCGCTTAACTCAACGTTCAATGGCACGCGCACTTATTATTGTAACTAATGCAAGCTAAAATTAATATGTGAATACTTTCTAAAAAACCACTATCCTGCGAAAATGGATCTTATTTAATTGTGGTTCCCTCTTATGTTGTCCGTCGACTTTAAGAATAATGTGTCAGTAATAAAAGTATTGTACATATTCACATGCTTTGTAATAAATGAAAGATGCAAATGTGTCCAATTCATCTTTTTCAGTGCGCTTAATGTAGCTTCTTTACCTGTGACTACGTGCTTATTTTTTCGAATAAATGAAAGATTCAAATGTGTCTTATTTATATAATACTACATGCTATACTGCCAGGGTCATGCGAAAATGGATCTTATTTCTTAATATCCAACTTAATTAGCGCCGTCTTTATTAAGGCTATGTCTATTTAAAGAACAGATTACGGGGCGCCTAGATTACAGTGAAGTTTATACTAATGTGCAACAATGATGTGGGTCCACTCTCGTTGTTTATTTTAAATGTACATAACAATTTGGCAATAAATGACATCAGTTATTTTCAGTAAATCCAATTTGTTCATAACAGTAGCCAGGTGCCTGAGATAGAGCTGATAAATAGGGATAACCACAGCGGGTGGCTAATACACAGTGTAGACTTCCCCTGTTTTATTATTGGAATTGTTTTTTATCTGATTGGCATTTATGAAGTGTATTAATTCGGGTCTGTTGGCGATCATTTTATGTGCAAAACTGTGTTTCTTACATACTTTCAATCGTTATGCTTTTAAACACAATTTCATGAAACCATTTAATTAAATACATTGGCGCGTTGGAACATGAATTATAAATCAAGCTGAGTGGTATCAGTTTTTAAATCGCATAACTCGCTTAAATCAACGTTCAATGTCACGCACGCTTAACAAAATTATAAAAACATCACGTGATTCATTATATTTGTTTAAAAAAGTATGTACACATATTATATGTATTGGTATATTTTGTTTTTGTTTTTAATCAACAAGAAAAAATAAAACATTGTCATATATATAGCGCTTTACCTTTGCAAAATTCTACATTACATAAAGAAGTATCGTATTTGTTAAAGTGAACATGCTTGACATATTTATAATGCATTATTACAAGTATTATAGTGCAAACGGAATTTGACCTTTAAATTTATGCAATCCACATTTTTAAGCGTCGTATTGTAACAGTAGCAGACAACAGGCATCAGGTTAATAAGAATAACTGATGTATTTATTGAACGTGAATAACATCACCAAGTTACATGTTTTGAAATTACAAATAATAGTATAACATTATTCATCTATCAATGGTCATTAAAAGCTATGTTTAAAAGCAAATAATATCACAATGTTTGCCGAAATAAACAATTGTGCTGTGTTTGTGTCACGCTCTATTGGTATTTAAGTCGGTCCATACAATCACCGAAAAGCACCGAAAAACACTCAATTTCTCTCTCTATATATGCAATATATCGTTTCTAGCGTGTGTTAACGGGTTTAATTAGTTATTAATGGTTATATGAATGTATGTCTATACTACATTTTGCCCAAAATTGGATAAATATCGGCAATATACCGACCGAATAGCAATTCATGTGAAGACCGAAAAGCAATCAATTTCTCGCTATATAAATGAAAAATTGCGTTTCTATTGTGTGTAACGGATTAAATGAGTTATAAATGGTTATATTTTATGCATACTTATACTACCTTTTGTTTATTATGATGTATTAATGCCCAAAATTGGATAAATATCGGCAATACAGAGGCGTATCCAGAAATGTTTCAGAGGGGGGGCTCAACTGGGAAGGGTGCGGGAGGGTTGTTCCCTGCTGTGGTCGAATTTTTTTTGGAAATGGCACCTTGAAATGATGCAATTTTCTGCTATCTAATCAGCATTTTGCATGATAAAAGTGCATGTAAAATAAACAAGAACTTGAGTTCAGACATCAAGTGTGACAGACACACAGACAGACACACAGGGGTAAATCAAATGTCTCTCAAACCACTAAAGTGGAGAGAGACAAAATCTTTATCCGGAACATTTTTAACAGTGTTAGATGGGTGGACCTCCTATTTAACCTTGTTAAATATCCTACTAGGTCACCCTGTTGGATGGGTGGATATTCATCAAACTGGGTTTTAATCATATTATGTATACATTGTTGAGTCTTGTGGTTCAAAAACTGTCAAATGAGGCAAATTCATTGATAAACCTTTTTACAAATTATAAAATAACATTTTAAGCAACACTCTTTATTTCAAATTCTATCAAATGTTATGTCATTTTGTAACAAAAACATTACAAGAAAATCTATGCACAGGTATATTCTTACAACTATTCAACTAATGTTTTGATATTTGTACTTTCTCAGAAATGATCACTTAGATAATTCATATATCTCTTCATACTATCACTGGTTACAATTTACAACTCAGACATGATGTCAGGAAGATCCATCCGCCTGCTTCCGAGCATAATCACAGCAGGCACAAAGCGGACAACCTGTCCTGACCCATTGATGATCTTAGTTTTGTCTTAACAAGTCCTAGGGCACTGATACTTCTTTCACACTCGCATGATGTGACAGGGAACACACATGATGTGAACAAAACAGTGTAAATGTTGGTGTACAGCTGGGAATCACAATGCGCAACAGAGCGCTGAAGGGTAGTAGGTGGGTTGGGTACACCTTTACACTTAGCCTGCCATAAGTGCAACTCAGCAGGCAGAGACTGAGGGGAAGGAAGATCATCATTGAACCATTCAAGGTCAATTACCTGTCAATAATACCCGCAAGGGGAGTTAGGCACTATAGATAGATAGATATATAGATAGGTCACTAGCACTTACAGGAGAGGAGCACAAACAAATTAATTGCCATTCATTAAGTCTGCTGTTGAATTTCACCGGCAATAACTTGTTACTCAAAAGGATTATCACTCTCAAGAGCTAATACCAATAAAATTCATAAAAGAAACTTACCGAAAAATTAATGATGCTTGTCCATTGCGTTCGTCTAAACTCTTTAATTGCTATAATTTGAAATATTGTTTTTCACAAGTCCCATGCGGCAGCCATTTGTAAACATTTACCTATAGCTAAATGTATTGATGAATTCATTAGTTGAATGTATCTCCTTCAGCCAATCAAAAAGCGCAGTTTATCACTTACAGTCAATGAAGCGTGTAGTTTAGCTGGCGAAGGTTAGATGCCACGGGGCTAATCAGACAAATCGACAGCTGTTTATGGCTTAATCAGGGGCATATGACAGGAAATACACAAGCGGATTGGAACTGTAAGGGGCTCATTTTTTTAAATCGTATCTAGCCAGCAAGCTGGGGGGTCTTTAGCCCCCTAGCCCCCCACCTAAATACGCCTCTGGGGCCCAGCAAGCTGGGGGGGGGGGGGGCTTTAGCCCCCTAGCCCCCCACCTAAATACGCCTCTGCAATATACCGCCCGAAAAGCACTTCATGTGACGACCGAAAAGCACTAAATTTCTCGCTATATATATATGAAAACTTGCGTTTCTATTGTGTGTAAACGGACTAAATTAGTTATAAATGGTTATATTTCATGCATATTTATACTACCTTGTGTTTATTATGATGTATTAATGCCCCAAATTGGATAAATATCGGCAATATACCGACCGAAAAGCACTTCATGTGAAGACCGAAAAGCACTCGATTTCTCGCAATATATATTAAAAATTGCGTTTCTGTTGTGTGTAAATGGACTAAATTAGATAAAAATGGTTATATTTCATGCATATTTATACTACCTTGTGTTTATTATGATGTATTAATGCCCAAAATTGGATAAATATCGGCAATATACCGACCGAAAAGCACTTCATGTGAAGACCGAAAAGCACTCCCGCGACAGCACAGAATCACAGAAAAGCACTCAATTTCTTCATATTTACATGAAAGTAAGCCATAAGTGCCGTTTATAATGGATTGAAAACATGTACGTATTAATTAAGTCATTAATGACTTCGTTAAATATTGATTTAAGTTTAAAGATTACGCACAATAGTATTTTTATTTGCAACCGAAAAGCACTATCGCGCCAGCATAGAATCACCGAAAAGCACTCAATTATTATATATATACATGAAAGTAAACTATAAGGGCCGATTTTAATGGAGTGAAAAAATTTACATATTTATTTAGTCAATAATGACTTCGTAAAATATTGATTTAAGTTTAAACATAAAAAAGGCAGTTCTTCTTTTCATTTGCATCAAATTAAAGGTTAAAGACCGATTGTTTAAAAAAAACTGCTATTTTATGAATATATATCAAGCACGTACACTTAACAAAAAAATACGATATTTCTTTATTTAATGTAGAATTTTGAAATAGTAAAGCGCTTTATACATAACAATGCTTCTTTCTGGTACTTCTTGAGTAAATAAACAACAATGTATAGCATATTATATTTGTACATAATTTATAAAAAGAACTATGCGCGTCCCATTGAACGTTGAGTTAAGCGAGAGTTGAGAATTAAATTACACATTCATTGTTTCATTATTTTTTTTTAATTTAAATGATTGAAAAATTATGTCAGAAAACCAGCTTTTCTGCATTAAATGACCTTTAACAAAACGCCATCAGACCCGAATGAATACACGTCATTTATTCCAAGCAGGTAAATAACAAATACTATAATAAAACAGGGGAAGTCTACACTGTATTAGCAACCTGCTGTGGTTATCGTATCAGCTCAATACACAGGAGCATGGCCATAATGGCTACTGTACTGGAAAAATTGGATTTACAGTCAAAATAACCAATTTCGTTTAAGTCTACACTGTGTATTAGCAACTTGCTGTGGTGATCTTATCAGCTCAATGCACAGGAACATGGCTACTGTACGGAAAAAATGGATTTACAGCCAAAATAACTGATTTCATTTATTGCTGAAGTGGTGTGTAATTTAAATTAACAACGAGCATTGATCCACCTCACCGTTGCACATTATATTAAATTAATTAATTTAATGAACTAATTAAAGACGGCGCTAATAAAGTGTGAAGGTGGAAATTAAGAAATAAGATATATTTTCGCATGACACTGAATACACACGATACATGGATAAAATATAAATAAGATAAATTTGAATCTTTCATTTCTCCAACAAAATAGCACGTAGTCACATATATAAGATAGCTTAAAGACCAGAAAACAATATAAGTTAGACACATTTGCATCTTTCATATCTTAAAAAAAACAAACATGTGAATCTAAAGCAAAAAAAACCCGTTAAAACAGGCTGACTTTGACCGGGATTTACAGGCGGACTCTGACCCTGCCATAAATTATTTTGACATGGTTAGTAACTGTGGAGTATCTTCTTTACAACGGTACCACTATAATTAATATCGGACGAATAATAATGCATTTATAACCATTTTCGCTTTGATGCTTCGCCTTATTTCATATTATGCTTTCTCACAATATTTTTTTACATATTTAGAAACAGTGGAAGAATACCGTAACAACGGTACCAAAAATGTATGGTCGGTTGGGAAAAGGATGCTTTTATAACCCCTTTTAGCTTTTCCGTGTTTTCATCAAGACATTGTTCTGTGTAAAAAAACACGGTATTTTTCGGTCAACTTTTACCGCATAGCGATTTACAGGTTGACACTGTCCCTGCCATAAAATATTTTAACATCATTAGAAACTGTGGAGGTCCTTCTTTGCAACGGTACCATTATAATTAATATCGGACGAATAATAATGCATTTATAACCATTTATATTGGTTCCGGGTTTTCTTTACGGCATTTGCGTGTGTAAAAAAAACCCGTTAAAACAGGCCGACTTTGTCCGCGATTTACAGGCCGACTCTGACCCTGCCATAAACTATTTTATATATTATTAGAAACTGTAGAGGATCTTCTTTACAACGGTACCATTATAACTAATATCGGACGAATAATAATGAAGTTATAACCATTTATATCGGTTCCGGGGTTTCTTTACGGCATTTGCGTGTGTAAAAAAACCCGTTAAAACAGGCCGACTTTGTCCGCGATTTACAGGCCGACTACGACCCTGCCATAAAATATTTTGATATGGTTAGAATCTGTAGAGGATCTTCTTTACAACGGTACCATTATAATTAATATCGGACGAATAATAATGAAGTTATAACCATTTATATCGGTTCCGGGTTTTACCTAAAAGATTTCCGGGTTTTCCGGATATTTCCGGGTTTTATACCTCGCCAATTCAAATACAATCCGAACGTGGATTTTCCAAACAAGTTTAACAACGTTCAGTTTTTAAACAGGTAACGTCGCGAAATCAAATTACAAATACTAAACGAGCACTTTCAAATGATTAAATGTCACGCAACGCGGTTCTCTTAAACTGCAACGTAGTCTCTGGTCAAGAACAGCTGTTTTCTAGTATGTAAGCTTTGGTCGAGAATAAAATTCTCTGGACTCTCTGAAAACCCTTGTTAAACAAGGGAAACACTCTTTTCCATTTTCCTGATTCCATTGGCTGTTTCGATTGGCTGTTTCGGCTATGGAAAATAGTTGTATGGCCATAGACGAGAAAGACCGGTTATGGAAGAGAAAGACCGGTTATAGAACATTTAGTTTTAGAAAGACGTCGGAGGACTAAAAGATAAAAAGTAAATAGTAATAAAATAAATTTCATTCTTAAATACGAATTAAATTATATGTACTGGTACTAGTCTTCTATCTGCAATGGTCAAATATGGATGTGTATGGTGTACTTAATAAATAAATAAACTACACGTATGGTTTATAAGTTTAATGTACATCGATAATACATATATAATCAGGCAACTTGATAGTGAGCGTGCATGTGATGAGCGCTACTGCAAGTCGACTATGGTCACAGTAAATAACTATTAAAATGACAACATTGCTCATTTCTTCAAGTCGACTATGGCCACAGTGAATGACTCTGAAAATGAAACAATTTTTCGTTACTGCAAGTCAAATATAGCTACAGTAAATGGCTCTTAAAATGTCACCACTGTTCATTAATGAAAGTCGACTATGACCACAGCAAATGTCTCTTAAAATGAAACAATTGTTCATTACTGCAAGTGGACTATGGCCACAGTTAATCACTCTTAAAATGATTCCATTGTTCATTACTGAAAGTCGACTATGGCCACAGCAAATGGCTCTTAAAATGGCCCCATCGTTCATTACTGCAAGTCGACTATGGCCACAGTAAATGACTCTTAAAAAGACACCATTTTTCAGTACTGCAAGTCGACTATGGCCACAGTAAATGACTCTTTATATGACACTTACGTCCAATACTACAAGTCGACTATGGTCACAGTAAATGAATCTTAAAAATACACCATTGTTCATTACTGTAAGTTGACTATGGCCACAGTAAATGACTTTTAAAATGACACCATTGTTCATTACTGCAAGTCGACTATGGCCTCAGTAAATGACTCTTAAAATAACACCATCGTTCATTTCTAAAAGTCGACAATGGCCACAGTAAATGACTCTTAAAAAGACACCATCGTTCATTACTGAAAGTCGACTATGGCCACAGTAAATAACTCTTAAAATGTCACCACTGTTCATTACTGCAAGTCGAATATGGCCACAGTAAATGACTCTTAAAATGACACCATCGAACATTACTGCAAGTCGACTATGGCCACAGTAATAGACTCTTAAAATGTCACCACTGTTCATTACTGCAAGTCGACTGTGGCCACAGTAAATGATTCTTAAAATGACACCATCGTTCATTACTGCTAGTCAACTATGGCCGCAGTAAAAGACTCTTAAAATGACACCATCGTTCATTACTAAAAGTCGACTATGGCCACAGTAAATGACTCTTAAAATGACACCATCGTTCATTACTGCAATTCGACTATGGCCACAGTAAATGACTCTTAAAATAACACCATCGTCAATAACTAAAAGTCGACTATGGCCACAGTAAATGACTCTTAAAATGACACCATCGTTCATTACTAAAAGTCGACAATGGCCACCGTAAATGACTCTTAAAATGACAACATCGTACATTACTGCAAGCCGACTATGGCCACAGTAAATGACTCTTAAATTGACACCATCGTTCATTACTGCAAGTCGACTATGACCACAGTAAAAAAAACTCTTAAAATGACACCATCGTTCATTACTAAAAGTCGACTATGGCCACAGTAAATTACTCTTAAAATGAAACCATCGTTCATTACTTACAGTCGACTATGGCCACAGTAAATGACTCTTAAAATAACACCATCGTTCATTACTGAAATTCGACTATGGTCACAGTAAATGACTCTCAAAATGATACCATCGTTCATTACTGCAAGTCGACTGTGGCCACAGTAAATTACTCTTAAAATGACACCGTCGTTCATTACTGCAATTCGACTTTGGCCACAGTAAATGACTCTTAAAATGACACCATCGTCCCATTACTGCAAGTCGACTATGGCCACAGTAAATGACTCTTAAAATGTCACCACTGTTCATTACTTCAATTCGACTATGGCCACAGTAAATGACTCTTAAAATGACACCATCGTTCATTACTGCAAGTCGACTATGGCCACAGTAAAAGACTCTTAAAATGACACCATCGTTCATTACTAAAAGTCGACTATGGCCATAGTAAATGACTCTTAAAATGAAACCATCGTTCATTACTAAAAGTCGACTATGGCCACAGTAAATGACTTTTAAAATAACACCATCGTTCATTACTGAAATTCGACTATGGCCACAGTAAATGACTTTTAAAATTACACCATCGTTCATTACTGCAATTCGACTATGGCCACAGTAAATTACTCTTAAAATGACACCACTGTTCATTACTGGCAGTCGACTATGGCCACAGTAAATGACTCTTAAAATGTCACCACTGTTCATTATTGCAAGTCGACTATGGCCACAGTAAATGATTCTTAAAATGACATCATCGTTCATTACTGCAAGTCGACTATGGCCACAGTAAATGACTCTTAAAATGACACCATCGTTCAATACTAAAAGTCGACTATGGCCACAGTAAATGACTCTTAAAATAACACCATCGTTCATTACTGAAAGTCGACTATGGCCACAGTAAATGACTCTTAAAATAACACCATCGTTCATTACTGCAAGTCGACTATGGCCACAGTAAATGACTCGTAAAATGACACAATAGTTAATTACTGAAAGTCGACTATGGCCACAGTAAATGACTCTTAAAATGTCACCACTGTTCATTACTTCAATTCGACTATGGCCACAGTAAATTACTCTTAAAATGACACCATCGTTCATTACTGCAATTCGACTATGGCCACAGTAAATGACTCTTAAAATGACACCATCGTTCATTACTGCAATTCGACTATGGCCACAGTAAAAGACTCTTAAAATGACACCATCGTTTATTACTAAAAGTCGACTATGGCCACAGTAAATTACTCTTAAAATGAAACCATCGTTCATTACTTACAGTCGACTATGGCCACAGTAAATGACTTTTAAAATAACACCATCGTTCATTACTAAAAGTCGACTATGGCCACAGTAAATGACTCTTCAAATAACACCATCGTTCATTACTGAAAGTCGACTATGGCCACAGTAAATGACTCTTAAAATAACACCATCGTTCATTACTGCAAGTCGACTATGGCCACAGTAAATGATTCTTAAAATGACACCATAGTTAATTACTGAAAGTCGACTATGGCCACAATAAATGACTCTTAAAATGACACCATCGTTCATTACTGAATGTCGACTATGGTCACAGTAAATGACTCTTAAAATAACACCATCGTTCATTACTGAAAGTCGACTATGGCCACAGTAAACGACTCTTAAAATAACACCATCGTTCATTACTGCAAGTCGACTATGGCCACAGTAAAGGACTCTTAAAATGACACCATCGTTCATTACTGAAAGTCGACTATGGCCACAGTAAATGACTCTTAAAATGAGACCATCCTTCATTACTGAAAGTCGACTATGGCCACAGTAAATAACCCCAATTATTTATTTTTAAGCATTAATACGAAAATGTGAACGAGATTTTGTATAAAGACAAAGGCGCTCTTATGCCATTATAAGCATTAATACAAATTGTGAACGAGATTAAGGCAAACCACATAGGCGCTCTTATCCGCTATATAGCCATTAATACGGAAATATGAACGAGATTTAGTCAATATACATAGGCGCTCTTTTCCCTTGATAAGCATTAATACGGAAATATGAACGACATTTTGTTAAAACAAATAGTCTCTGTTATCATCCATATAGGCAATAAATACGGAAATTAGAACGAGATTTAATGAAAAGACAAAGGCGCTCTCATCCCATTATAAGCATTTATTCAAAAGACATAGTCGCTTTTATTCGTCATATAGCCATAAATATTGAAATATGAACGAGATTTAGTCAAAAGACATAGGCGCTCTTATCATGAATATCATCTTACCATGAATAAAGGACCACGTACGTATGTATAATACAGGGTAAGATCTTGGATCCCAAAAGGTACATGGTGCTGCTAGAAAGAAGCAGGGTGGCGATTCGGAACAGAAACTGACATATTCATATAATATCCAGGTATTTTATTAATCGAATACAAACATATTGTCATTAAGAAACAAATTATATATGGAAAAACGTATGATTGCGTCACTTTACACACGCACATACGTTTGCAAATGTTTAGCTAAGATTTGCAGTAGATTTACGCTTGTTGCAAGAAAGATATATATTTTTGCATGCATTTATTATTGCATGTAGAATACGCATTTAATCCGAATGCATCAACTCTTGTAAGTAGACAAAATGGCACCTCCATTATAATGGCTTTTTACCGCTCTAAGACAGTGAAGGAATATTATTTTGGCGATGTCCGGAGGTGTTTATCAATAATTATTTATTAAATTTCATTAAACTTAATATGAAAGTGTTCAATCATACTGCGGTGCACGCGTAATTAATTTATTGCCCCTTAATAGATTGAAATTCAGGAAGGTTGTACGTCCGGAGCTGTTTCACAGTACCTATTTCACGAAACTTTAAACAAATATGCATCATCATTCGCCGATATTGTTTCTGTATGGTTCTCCGTCCTTCCACTTTCAATGTCCGGAGCTGTGTGACAGTAACTATTGCATGAAAGACTATAAAACTTAAATGTCATCATACTGCAGTGGTGCACACTTAAGTTCTGTCCGGATCGATAACTCAACAGTTAACAGTAAACCGGTGTCTGTAATGCAACGATCCCATTTTTGTCCTTACACATCTTACGACCGTACGGTGTTGTCAGCCACGTTGAACTTTTCTGCAGGATGTTAGCGTCTTTGTGTTAACCAGGCTTTACCTTTGAAATAGATTGCAACAAAATCTAATCTGGTACGACATATTGACTAGGATTCTCACACAGTTTCTGAGTACCATGAAAGTTGTGACATAAGCTACAAGAAAACTTGCTTTTTAACATAAATATACATCTACTATCCAGAAAAATTTCTTACATGAAATTTCATGAGCACCTACAATTTCATCTGTAAAATATATGTTCCGTGTTTTACTTACGTCTATCCGCTAGGGCGCTTGACCAATATTCTTTTATGCTCGAGCCTGCATTAAACAACCCAAAATATTTGTTAAAATGAACTTAAAACACATCAAGTTACATAACAAGTCAAACTTTTAAAGTGTCAAAGGCTACGAAGACACTTATAAGTAATTGTTTTATTTCGATGATACGATAAACTTTTACTAATCATAAATTGCCTGTGACTAGTAATTGTATTAATGGCTTGGTTATGCTAAAACACGTTACACATATCTCTTTAAACCATTTTGTAAAACGTAAATCCGAATGAAATTTCTATGACATTTATACGAAAAGAAAAACCTAATATGACTGCTATATTTTTTTTACAAAACTGATCATTGTAGTATTAATGATATGGACAACACATACGGTGGGTTTTTGCCAGGCTATATGCTGTGAAAATACTTTTTGCCACCGTTCGTTGCAGGGCCTCTGTGGCCTCTTTATAACTACATCCAGTCGCCTGCAGATTTATGATTGGAAACAAACGATTATGAGAATATTTAACAAATTTTACATACATGTACTGTGAAAGATTTTCTGTACGAATATGTAGTTTACTTTGATACCAAAGAAGAAAATAATTATTGTATGACATTCGAAACCGATATACTTTTTTCAATTAATTATATAACTTTAAATTTTTGCCTTTACTATTTATATTGTTCGGACTCGCCTTTAAAAACCGCGTAAAAAATAAAACGGGATTCTATGTCTATTGACAGTCTAACAGGCATGTTATATGGAGATATTGTACATTTTAAGACTTTGTTCTTCCCATTAACCTATAAAATATTTACATTTCACGGATTAAATTTACACAAACACAGCGCAAGTTTATACTTACGTGAATAAAATGTGGTTGTGCACAAAATGAACAAAATGTTACGCACTCTTATAAATAAAATCATGTTTTGAAAACGTATATATTATTGTAAGATAATACTTGTTACTAAAAATAAGCAAAGACCATACTCTATACCTCTTGCATGATCTCTGAACACGCTTCCTTGACGAGGACGGATTCTGTATACGATGAAACTAGTCTGTAATTCAATATAGAAATGGTATTGGTTTTAATTTTTATAAGTTTAAGTTAAGTTTTTAACAAATGTTGATGGCAGTTTAAGTAAGCAATCAATTTCCCATGTTTTGTGAAATTTGTATGAAATCAAAGAAAGGGAAAGTTTTACATTGTGTATGGTACCGTTTGTCAGGAGAAATTGTGAATAAGCGAATAACACATATTTTTTCTTTACAATCGAACCTCGACTTTTATCGTTGATTGATTCAAAATATTTCGGCTCTTATCCTAAATATAAAGTGGTCATATAAATAAGGGAACACAGATAGCTTTCAATATAATTGGTATTTTGAATGCCAAGCGCTTATGCAATATACAGTTGCCATTGCTTGGCATTGTACTGTACTAAGTGCCAGTTCGTAATGCAACCGGATCATTGCGATACTTTGGTCTTTACGAATTTCTCATATAGAGTTTATTTATTTCGTTCGGAGCTCATAGAATTCGAAGTAGCTCTTGACTTTGGGCAAGTAACAGACGCATCAAGACCAATTCCACAACACCGTCACACATAGGTTTCGGTGGCAAGACCGAGTTCGAATACTACGCCGTTTACAAAGCTATTCTGCTGTTAAAGTCAGTTTTTGTAAGCATTAACGCACATTTTGAAGAAGCTTAGTATATCAGTGCCTTGAATTTAATTGCAGAAAAGCTACATTATTTATGACAATTACAACTTACCCGTTTTCTGAAAAGGTATCTTGGATGTTTTTCTCCACGACAGTCAGTGCCTGAATTACATGAGGAAAAAACTGATAAAAAAAGAACCAAATGATTATAGCATGTACACTGTTTCAAGAGTATGACAATACGTTAATGAAATTGTGCATTAATATTTGAATATGATAATCAATAGGCATGCAACGGAGAGTAATGTATGAATTAATACCTCTAACGTGAAAACGCAAAATCCATATCCGATGGAACTTTTTGGTGCCGCGTCTACGTTTGTAATAAATTTGCAATTGTTTTGCAACCACAAAACGTCACTGACATATATATATATATATAAGATCGGAATGAAATGGCGATAGAACTTCGACCAAATTCCTATGAATTTATGTGATCCAATGGAGAGTAAAATATATATGACTTTCTTTTACAATATTGTTACCACTAGAACATGTAGAAATCCTATGAAACCATTGCTCACCGTTCTTCCACCGTCGATGTGACAATGGAAAAGCACGTTTTGTATGCCACAGGGACCTAGAAAGCATTTACTGTGGCCATAGTCGACTTGCAGTAATGAACGATGGTGTCATTTTAAGAGTCATTTACTGTGGCCATAGTCGACTTGCAGTAATGAACGATGGTGTCATTTTAGGAGTCATTTACTGTGGCCATAGTCGACTTGTAATGAACAGTGGTGACATTTAAAAAGTCATTTACTGTGACCATAGTCGATTTACAGTAATGAAAAATGGTGTAATTTTAAGATTCATTTACTGGGGCCATAGTTGACTTGCAGTAATGGACAATTGTGATATTTTAATTGTCATTTACTGTGGCCATATTCGACTTCCAGTAATGAACATTGGTAACATTTTAAGAGTCATTTACTGTGGCCAAAGTCGACTGGAAGTAATTACCGGTGATGTCATTTTAAGAATCATTTACTGTGGCCATAGTCGACTTGCAGTTATGAGCAATGGTGTCATTTTAAGATTCATTTACTGTGGTCATAGTCGGCTTGCAGTCATGGACAATAGTGTCATTTAAAAAGTCATTTACTGTGGCCATAATCGACTTCCAGTAATAAAAAATGGTGTCATTTTAAGAGTCATTTACTGTGGCCATAGTCGACTTGCACTTATGAACAGTGGTGACATTTTAAGAGTCATTTACTGTGGCCATAGTCGACTTGCAGTAATGAACGATGGTCCCATTTTAAGAGTCATTTACTGTGGCCATAGTCGACTTTCAGTAATGAACGATGGTGTTATTTTAAGAGTCATTTACTGTGGCCATAGTCGACTTTTAGTATTGAACGATGGTGTCATTTTAAGAGTCATTTACTATGGCCATAGTCGACTTTTAGTAATGAACGATGGTGTCATTTTAAGAGCCATTTACTGTGGCCATAGTCTAATTGCAGTAATGAACGATGGTGTCATTTTAAAGAGTCATTTACTGTGGCCATAGTTGTCTTGCAGTAATGAACGATGGTGTCATTTTAAGAGTCATTTACTGTGTCCATAGTCGACTTGCAGTAATGAACGATGGTGTCATTTTAAGAGTCATTTATTGTGGCCATTGTCGACATTTAGTAATTAACGATTGTGTCATTTTAAGGGTCATTTACTGTGGCCATAGTCTACTTTTAGTAACGAACGATGGTGTTATTTTAAGAGTCATTTACTGTGGCCATAGTCGAATTGCAGTAATGAACAGTGGTGACATTTTAAGAGTCGTTTACTGTGGCCATAGTCGACTTCCAGTAATGAACGTTGGTGTCATTTGAAGAGTCATTTACTGTGGCCATAGTCGACTTGCAGTAATGAACGATGTTGTTATTATAAGAGTCATTTACCGTGGCCATAGTCGACTTTTAGTATTGAACGATGGTGTCATTTTAAGAGTCATTTACTGTGGCCATAGTCGACTTTCAGTAATGAACGATGGTGTTATTTTAAGAGTCATTTACTATGGCCATAGTCGACTTTTAGTATTGAACGATGGTGTCATTTTAAGAGTCATTTACTGTGGCCATAGTCGACCTTTAGTAATGAACGATGGTGTCATTTTAAGAGTCATTTACTGTGGCCATAGACGACTTGCAGTAATGAACGATGGTGTCATTTTAAGAGTCATTTAATGTGGCCATAATCGACTTGCAGTAATGGACGATGGTGTCATTTTAAGAGTCATTTACTGTGGCCATAGTCGACTTGCAGTAATGAACGATGATCTTATTTTAAGAGTCATATACTGTGGCCATAGTCGACTTCCAGTAATGAACAATGGTGTCATTTTAAGAGTCATTTACTGTGGCCATAGTCGACTTTCAGTAATGAACGATGGTGTCATTTGAAGAGTCATTTGCTGTGGCCATAGTCGACTTGCAGTAATGAACGATGGTCTCATTTTAAGAGTCATTTACTGTGGCCATAGTCGACTTTCAGTAATGAACGATGGTGTTATTTTAAGAGTCATTTACTGTGGCCATAGTCGACTTCTAGTATTGAACGATGGTGTCATTTTAAGAGTCATTTACTATGGCCTTAGTCGACCTTTAGTAATGAACGATGGTGTCATTTTAAGAGACATTTACTGTGGCCATAGACAACTTGCAGTAATGAACGATGGTGTCATTTTAAGAGTCATTTACTGTGGCCATAGTCGACTTGCAGTAATGGACGATGGTGTCATTTTAAGAGTCATTTACTGTGGCCAAAGTCGACTTGCAGTAATGAACGATGGTCTTATTATAAGAGTCATATACTGTGGCCACAGTCGACTTCCAGTAATGAACAATGGTGTCATTTTAAGAGTCATTTACTGTGGCCATAGTCGACTTTCAGTAATGAACGATGGTGTCATTTTAAGAGTCATTTACTGTGGCCATAGTCGACTTGCAGTAATGAACGATGGTGTCATTTTTAGAGTCATTTACTGTGGTCATAGTCGACTTCCAGTAATGAGCAGTAGTGACATTTTAAGAGTCATTTACTGTGGCCATAGTCGACTGCCAGTAATGAACGGTGGTGTCATTTTAAGAGTCATTTACTGTGGCCATAGTCGAATTGAGGTAATGAACGATGGTGTCATTTTAAGAGTCATTTACTGTGGCCATAGTCGACTTGCAGTAATGAACGATGGTGTCATTTTAAGAGTCATTTACTGTTGCCATAGTCGACTTGCATTAATGAGCAGTGGTGACATTTTAATAATCATTTACTGTGGCCATAGTCGACTGCCAATAATGAACGGTGGTGTCATTTTAAGAGTCATTTACTGTGGCCATAGTCGAATGAAAGTAATAAACGATGGTGTCATTTTAAGAGTCATTTACTGTGGCCATAGTCGACATGCAGTAATGAACGATGGTCTTATTTTAAGAGTCATTTACTGTGGCCATAGTCGACTTTCAGTAATGAACGATGTTGTTATTATAAGAGTCATTTACCGTGGCCATAGTCGACTTTTAGTATTGAACGATGGTGTCATTTTAAGAGTCATTTACTGTGGCCATAGTCGACTTTTAGAAATGAACGATGGTGTCATTTTAAGATTCATTTACTGTGGCCATAGTCGACTTGCAGTAATGAACGATGGTGTCATTTTAAGACTCATTTGCTGTGGCCATAGACGACTTGCAGTAATGAACGATGGTATTATTTTAAGAGTCATATACGACTTTTATTCGACAAAATGCTAAGCAGACGACAATTGACTCATTCGTTAAGTAAACATCAAGGATCTTGATGAAAAGTACATATACATGTATTTACACTTCTTTAATGAACAACTTGAAATACTATCTTTGTACAATGTATAAATACAATGTATAAACGGATGACTGTTATATTGTATGCAAACAGATAAAAGTTCAGTGAATATTTACGTTGTTGTAATTATATGTCCATCAAATTCATGAAAACTCAGAATTAAGACCACCTCGCTATTAAGACCACTTTTGAAAAGTCCCGCAAGTGGTCTTAATAGCGAGTTTTCACTGTACTGTGGCCATAGTCGACTTCCAGTAATAATCGATGGTGTCATTTTAAGTGTCATTTAGTGTGGCCATAGTCGACTTTCAGTAATGAACGATGGTGTCATTTTAAGAGTCGTTTGCTGTGGCCATAGTCGACATTTATTAATGAACGATGCTGTCATTTTAAGAGTCATTTACTGTGGCCATAGTCGACTTTCAGTAATGAACGATGGTGTCATTTTAAGAGTCATTTACTGTGGCCATAGTCGACTTGTAGTAATGAACGATGGGTGTCATTTTAAGAGTCATTTACTGTGGCCATAGTCTACTTTTAGTAATTAACGATGGGTGTCATTTTAAGAGTCATTTACTGTGGCCATAGTCGACTTTTAGTAATGAACGATGGTGTCATTTTAAGAGTCATTTACTGTGGCCATAGTCGACTTTGAGTTATGAACGATGGTGTTATTTTAAGAGTCATTTACTGTGGCCATAGTTGACTTGCAGTAATGGACGATGGTGTCATTTTAAGAGTCATTTACTGTGGCCATATTTGACTTGCAGTAATGAACGATGGTCTCATTTTAAGAGTCATTTACTGTGGCCATAGTCGACTTTCAGAAATGAACGATGGTGCGATTTTCAGTGTTATTTACTGTGGCCATATTCGACTTTTAGTAAAGACTATAGACTATTTATAGTCAAGAACAATAATTTCGATTTTAAAATAATCTTTAGTGGTAAAGGATGAGGTGTGCTAACGAATGCAATTTGAATTATTATTTTCTCACGCCTTGGCTAGACTTCTAGAAGGAAAGAACTGAAAAAAATAGACTATTTGTTTTAAAATGTATTAGTCCGTCGGTACCGTACATATTACGAACAAACGTATTCGCTTTTAAATGTAACTTAAATCTTTTGAACATCATGCACAAACTATTTAGCGTTGAACTGTTTTGCTAAATAAAAAAATGTTGCATAATTTGGTGTTTCACTGCCTTTTTGCAGACAATGGAAAAGAGACATTTCCGACAATGGAAAAGAGACGTTCCCGTTAAACAAGTTCAAATCAGAAAGGGAGATCACCACCACTTACTGGACGTTTCGTGCCACTACCAGTTCGTGCCTATGATATTTGTGTTGAAAAGGGGTAGACGTTTCGTCCCACTGATAATATATAGGCGGATAGGTGTGAATAATGCCGTATAGGTGTGGATGATATTGGGGTGTATATAAATGTAGAAAATTACAACAATGTTGACAATAAAGATTATAAATAACAAACAAATGAAATGATTTATCGTTAGTATACTAATATTTGTAAATAGTGTATTATGTGCGATAAACATAAAGCATAAAGTGTTGTTATTTTTTATGAATCATGTGTATGCGCTTGTAATAATAAAATAAAATGAATTATTGTTTGTATAAAAACATGTGTGCATAGTTCATTATGTTTAATAAATATAAAACATGAAATGCTGTTATTTTCTATGTTTCAATTGTATGTATTATATACAAAAATAATAATATATAACATGAATGAAAAATAATACAATTTAAAATAAAGTTGGTCTTTTTCTTTTAAGAAAAGCTTATGCTTTACTATCGACTCACAAACTTTCTATTAGGCGTATGTGTATTAACGTAATTAGCAAACAATTAATTACCGACTCGGTCCTTTAATTTACCGACACGGGCTTTTAATGGCCAATTAGTAACCAATTAGTAAACAACTCGCCGCTTTAATTATGATACAACCTGTGTAATTCATTGAAGGAGTAAATAAAGTCAGTTGAACACACAGTATATAATACCGCCAGACGGTACGAACGAACAACGACGTTTTTAAAAGGTATTTTTTTTACATTGATATTGAATAATAAAGCAATATATTATTTTCAATTGATAGTTATAATTTAAATATTATCTTATAAAAACTAATATATCACTTTTTCATTGGATAGTTATAATTTAAATATTCTTAAATACAAACTAATATACATCATATAGTTCACAACATATTTCTTTTTTCCAGGATGGCATCGCAGAATCAACGGTCGAGCAGGGCGTCCCGACCTAGGGTTTTACGTGCTCGTCCCCCTGTTGCGCCGTGAGGCAGAAACAGTGGATCTGACAATCCCACCTTGTGTTGGAGCACGCCCTGACTCGGGTACACCGGAAAATTTTCAAAGAAGTGCATGGGCGGCTCTTCGAGATCTGGGAGAAGTACGAAGACGATGACATGACAACTACTCAACTTCTGAGAGCGTGCAGCCATATAAACGAGCTGGGACCGAGCACAACCCAGGATGACATCCATGATGAGGACTTCTGAAATGCAATACATTGTATATATGATTTGTGTATGTGTATGATAGGATAGTATGCTGTTGTATTTGTGTTTCTATATTTGTGCACTTTTGTATGTGTGTATTAAAACAATGTTTGAATATATTTATGTTATCAATCTAGATATTGTTAAAATGTATGCATGCATTCACTTCTGATGTTGTGAATGTCAATTTATTGCAAATGTTTGTATATATTTATGTAATCTCTGCCAACACAAGATAATCCTACCAGATTGGGTAGGATGCAATTTTTTTGTTTAAAATGTATGTTGGCATTCACTTCTAATGTTTTAATATATTTATGTAATGTATTGTTAATGTATTATATGAAGCATTTAAATTGACTCTTAAACAATCTTGAAAAAAAAACATTGTTGTTTTCCCATTGAACAGATGTTACCATCAAAGGTGCGAAAGTTTCCTGTTATGATTACACACCTATACGATATTATTCACAACTATCCGCCTATGTATTATCAGTGGGACGAAACGTCCAATGCCCTCCTACACAAATATCAGTGCCACGAACTGGTAGTGGCACGAAACGTCCAGTACCCCTATAGCCTATCCTCTCCCCTGATTCAAGATCAGTGTTCTGATTGGCCAAAATGATTTGGGCGACCGTGGACCAACAGGCCTCTGTACATGTCGACCACGGCATTTATGCATGAATCGACAGATACTTTATTTCCTGCAAAGTATTGATTGAAGAAGTGCGTTTGTTGTTGGTGAAAGGAGAATGATATTACTACCTTAACCAATACAGATAGACTGACAGATGGATGAACGGACGGACGGTGTACGGACAGACGTAGGGGCGGTCGGTCGGACGGGACCGGACGAGGCGGGAAGGGGCGGGGTGGAGAGGGGTGGGGCGGGCAATCGGGCAGACAGACAGACAGGCACACATTTGTTTCGGATTTCACATTACGACCGATTCAATAAATTAAAATACAAAAAGGCAATCTGAGTTTCAATTAAGATTGCAATATCATTTTATCCGTAATATATTACAACAGGATGATCAGTCACGTGCTTTTTTTAAAATCCAACATCGTTAGGTCACGTCTATTGGTAAACCACGGTATATTCGAGTGGTATATCTTATCTAGGTGCGGTTTTACTGTATAGCAATATTTATTTAAAAAATGTAAGAAAATATAATTCTAGATTTTAGCTCTAATATGAATAGTCTTAGTTTAACCCATTTATGCCTAGCGTCTAGAAAAAAAGGCCTTGGCAAACAGCGTAGACCCAGATGAGACGCCGCATGATGCGTTGTCTCATCAGGGTCTGCGCTATTTGCTTAAAGGAATTTCTGTAAGAAATATTCTAAATACAGAAATAAATACACTAGACATACCTATGTTTGGAAATAAATTGATCCAATTTAGAAGGATGGGAGAGTCCACTAGGCATACATGGGTAAAAGTGGATCACGTGTATAGAAAATCGTCATTTAATCATTGTTTGCTGTTTTGAAGTGGTTGTGAAATAAAAACAGTGTTTATAATCATGATACAATGTTAGTCAGCATGATACCCTAGTATCGCGGTAATGTCTATGTAATGTATATTGTAATGCTACGGTAATTCAAGTTCAAACGCATTAATTTATGATAAGCATAACATAGTTATGTCCCCCGATATTTGATATTAAGCTTTCGAAAACATATACGTTTTTGTATGGTCGGTACCGGTTTTAACGAGCAAGCGGACAATTAGTTTCCCGTCGTTCATATACGTCGGGCGGATGGCCATCTAGAATTACATGTCATTTTGACCGATTATGTACGTCTTCCACAGTTCAGAATGCATATAATTATCAGAAGAAATATATGTCAAAATATCTAAGGCAACTACGCAAAACACTGAAACACGCACCCTAAGAAAACTACGGAATACCGTTAGTGCAATCGTGGTTACACATTAAAATTCAGAGGGCGAGAATGCGAGAACGCGATAGTACGATGGAGACTATGCGACAATACGATGACGACAGTGCGACAATAAGATGGCGACAATGCGATAGCATGATGGCGAGAACGCGATAGTACGATGACGACAATGCGACAGTGCGATGACGACAGTGCGACAATACGATGGCGACAGTGCGATAGTACGATGGCGACAATGCGAGAACGCGACAATACGATGACGACAGTGCGACAATACGATGACTATAGTGCGACAATACGATGGCGATCGATAGTGCGATAGTACGATGGCGACAATGCGACAACACGATTGTACGATGGCGACAATGCGACAATGCGATGACGACAGTGCGACAATACGATGACTATAGTGCGACAATACGATGGCGATCGATAGTGCGATAGTACGACGGCGACAATGCGAGAACACGATAGTACGATGGCGACAATGCGGCAATACGATGACGACAGTGCGAAAATACGATGTCGACAATGCGATAGTACGATGTCGACAATGCGATCATACGATGACGACATACGATCTATGTCTATCGCAATGTCGTCATCGTACTATCGCACTGTCGCCATCGTATTATCGCACTGTCGCATTGTCGTCATCGTACTATCGCATTCTCGCCATCGTACTATCGTCTTGTCGCCATCGTATTGTCGCACTGTCGTAATCGTATTGTCGCAATGTTGCCATCGTACTATTGCGTTCTCGCAGTCTCGCCCTCTGGATTTTATAGTGTAACCACGATGGCACTTACGGTATTCCGTAGAAAACACTCGAATTTTCGTGAAGAAACAAGGTGATTTTAAACGGGTGTGAATAACAAATGAATGTCTGACCATAAAAGCTTACCACATGAGAAACAACAAGACTGCGGGTATTCCACATTTTAAATACGACCAGTAACACTTAAAACACGTAGCGGAACAAAGATGACCAAAATTGGTTACATGTTTTACGGGATTTTTGGTTAAAGGCCGGTCGGCAGGTCCTCAATCGTGTTTATCATTTCTTATGTTTCAGAGGTGGCTGTGAGATCAGAAGGATCGAAGCGGTGTTTGCTTTTTTATACGGCACATAAATTGAACACTTTTTAACGCATTGACGCATTTTGAAAGCTAAATTAAAACAACAAACACACCAGTAACGATTTATCAGAACCACTTATACAAGCTTATAACTTAAGGACCGGTAAATTGAGCCGGAGACCTCTGGACAACAAGCGGCGCGGGGCCTACCACTTTATTTGTAACAAAGCTAATTAATTTCAAGAATTGTCTCTAGTTGCATTATATTCTTTTGTTCGTCTTTGATGGACGAAACTCGTGTTCAAAGCGACATCACAGTCCTTCAATTATTAAAGAGGGAATGCGTTCCTGTCTAAATCAAAGATATGCATTCAATACATATGATGTTCGATGTTTAATATTATTGAATGTGTCGAAAATTATTTCCCTTCAGTATGAATTTGCGACTAGAGGCGCTCTAGAAGCACGAGGATATTCGTGTATGGTTAAAACGTGGTCAGTTTTTGTCATTCAGCTTTGGGAACTCGCACGATTACACGTTATTTATATAGTCATGTGTTATTTATACATGTATTGAGCTAATTTACATAGAATGTCACTATATGATGACTGTTAGAAAGATTGTAGTATGTGATGTATGTTTAAAGTTTAATGATGGTTGTTATATTAAGTATTATACTAAATGGACAGCCGGTATGCGAGTCCCAACGGCTAGTTCCAAAAAACAATAGTTTTTGTTTGATTGCTATATAGGCAAAGGAGGGATGTAAAGGAACATTCATTTTCTTGCTTAAATCGATTATCCGTAAGCAGTGACGGTTAAATAACCATTTTTTCATGTTTTACATTTCTATCTTAGAATTTATTAAAAGAATTTAAGAAAAAAACAGTTAATGCAATATTAGAGCACCGCAAGTGTTAAAGTTGAAAGCATGCGTATGAGCTCACTCGGGCAAAAAAAATGTGTTTATGTTATCTTTAAAATTATTCTTTAAAGATTAATTAATCCATTTATGACTTGCGTCTAGAAAAAAAGCCTTGGCAAACAGCGTAGACCCAGATGAGACCTCATCAGGGTCTGCGCTGTTTGCTTAAAGGAATTTCTGTAAGAAATATTCTCAATATAGAAATAAACATACTAGACATCCTAAATGTTGGAAATAAATTGATTCAATTTAGAAGGATGGGAGAGTCCACTAGGCATAAATGGGTTAATAAAAAATGTTAAGGCAAAGGCAGATATTAACTTTTCAATAAAAAAGTCGGCCTCGGCCTGAAATCTTTATGAGATGCAGTTAAGTGTATCTTCCGAACTATTTGAGATTAAAAACTAACGGCGACACATTTGCAGACTTGGTTAATGAAAATTATATTTTGCTACAATGTTTTCTCCATAAATCCCCATTAAACAGCCCAAATTATTTGAAAGTCTATGTTCAATGGTTATTTTGGCTCAATTAAATCTTGAACAAGGAAGAGCATTGTGGCTATTTTAATAAATCGTGGCATAATATGGCAACGAGTGTAAGATCCCCTTAAACCCTTTTATTACATGCTTTTAAATAAGGAACGACAATTCCGTCAGCTCCTATATTGACTAACTTAATTTGTATTAATGAACGTCTTTATCAAAAACGATTTTTATTATTTACGGTGGGAAATGCATATTATGTTCCACTTTAAACTACTCACTCAGCTCTTGTAATTGCATTATTCACTCAGCTCTTGTAATTGCAGATACTACTTGGTTGTTAAATACATGGATACATTCTGAAATAAATGTTAAATGTCACACAGAAACAGTGACATTGATTAATGTCATGTACAATAAAATGTTTTTCATTCCTTCATATCACAGCTTCAAATATTTGTTTATTTACTGCTAAACATTAATAAATTGAACAAATATTAATGAGGCAACTATTGCTGTTTGAAATTGCTCACTAAATTGCTAGATATTTTAGATAGTGGCGTACTGGATATGGTGTCCGCCTAGGGACAAAGAGGCCACGGGTTTAATCCCCACTGTTGGAGTGTTACTTAGATCTTTCTTAAGTACTGGTTCCTCCCGGGAAATGGACTCAAACGCAATCAAATAACACTTTGGCTTGGGATGCAATCAAGCTGAAATACATGGGGTTAACCCATTTATGCCCAGCGGAATCTCCCATCCTTCTAAATTGGATCAATTTATTTCCAAAATTAGGGATGTCTAGTATATTTATTTCTATATGTAGAATATTTCTTACAGAAATTCCTTTAAGCAAACAGCGCAGACCACTGATGAGACACCGCACTATGCAGCGTCTCATTTGGGTGTACGCTGTTTACCAAGGCCTTTTTTCTATATGCTAGGCATAAATGGGTTTAATTAAACCAATCTGTTGAGAAACATGCTGTTGTCCTGGGATGCTGAAGGTTTGTCTTACAGTCTGCATACAATTGAAATGGTTAAAAGATGATCCACAGTCTGAAAAAACTGGCCTTACAACATGTGCGTAAAGTGCATCCCTTATAAGGGATCAGGGATGACACTTTCTGTCTTTACTGGATTTTTACTAAGAAAATCATCCTTTTCCCAAACCAAGGCTTATAGGTAAAATGCTAGATAGCTTTATAAATAGTGCAGGCACTGCATCCAAGAAAAAGTACAACTAACACAATGTAGTAGTTTAACAATTTATTCATAAATAGGAACATAAATATTTTGTGTAAAATATAATATTACAATTGTGAACCGTGTTTAGAACATAATTATTTATTTAAATAGAAAAAACAACATCTTTACATAAATATTTATAATAATATAGACAACAAATATAGTATTATAGAAAGAAATATTTGTATCACAAGCACAATAGTTATCACAGTTAACAAATCTTTTGTGTCGAAAATTATTATTAATTTCAGGAGAAAAAACAATAACATATCAACATAAATATTTATAACAATATCTATAACAATAAAAATAGTATTAAAGGATGCAATTTATGTATCACGTACACAATAGTTATCACAGCTAAATAGTAGACACAATTTAACCCATTTATGCCTACATGTAGCGTCTTGAAAAAAGGCCTTGGCAAACAGCGTAGACCCAGATGAGACGCTGCATGATGCGGCGTCTCATTAGGGTCTGCGCCGTTTGCTTAAAGTTAAAAGAATTTCTTTAAGAAATATTCTAAATATAGAAATAAATAAACTAGACATTTATTTTAGAAATAAATTGATCCAATTTAGAAGGATGGCAGAGTCCACTAGGCATACATGGGATAAAAAAGTAAATTGAGTATTGTGTATGGCACCCTGCACAATTAAGTCATACTCTTGAACATTGGAGCTCTGACATTGTTGATTAAAATTATAATTTCACATTCAACCTTTTTGAATGGTGTATATACTTAAAACTTAAAAGCACTTCAGCTTTATTGAACAAAACAATTTGGAATAAGAGGAATATCTGAATATCCTGTGAGGGTATTCACGGTTCCTCAGGCAAAAACTATAATTTTTTTATCACATTTTCCTTTTTGTATCCAAAGATTTATGTCTACAACAGTGTAATTTACGAACAAACTCAGCCATATTTATATTTAAAAAAAATGATACGATACCAAACATCTCAGCAATATAAAGTATTTAAAAACAATTTAATGTAAACAAGTGTTCCAGTCTGAGACATATGCCCCAAACGTGACCTTGACCTTTGACTTAGTGACATGAAAATCAATAGGGTTCATCTGCCAGTCATGATCAATATACCTATGAAATTTCATGATCCTAGACCTAAGCATTCTTGAGTTATCATCCGGAAACCATTTGGTGGACGGACCAACAGACGGACCGACAAACCGACAGACCGACCGACATGTCAAAACAATATAAAAACAAGGGACAAAATTGTCACAAAACCATGTTTTCATTGTGAAAAAAACATCTGATAAAGGGAGAAAACTCAAACTGAACTTTTGAAATGAACAAACAAAATTAACCCCCTTTGTAAGTTTGTTTAAAAAAAAATAATCTATTTTTAGTCGTGGCGACCTTGACATTGGAGATATTGACGTGATTCTTTCGTGCGACACACTGTACCATGATGGTGAACAAATGTGCCAAATGATTTTAAAATCTCACAATGAATGACATAGTTATGGCCAGGACAAGCTCATTTATGGCCATTTTTGACCTTTGAACTCAAAGTGTGACCTTGACCTTGGAGATATCGACGTAATTATTTCGCGCGACACACCGTCCAATGATGGTGAACAAATGTGCCATATGATTTTAAAATCTGACAATGAACGACATAGTTATGGCCCGGACAAGCTTGTTCCGCCAGCCCGCCAGCCAGCCAGCCAGCCAGCCCGCCCGCATTCGCCAATCTAATAACCAGTTTTTTCCTTCGGAAAACCTGGTTAATAAAAGCATAACAATACGTAATAAATTACCTCAGACTCTTGGTAGTTGTCATGAATATATATATATACTTAAAATAGTTAAAATAATGAAGCTTTATGAACATGGGTTCTGACCTCAAATCTCCATTTTTTCAAAAACTTTCGCCAGACGTCTGCTCTTAATGTCCGACTATACCTGGCGTATTTCGTCATCAAAATTAGTTGTCCCGGACGCAACCATTCCGAACATCTTGTCCAGCTTCGTCAAATCTGGTTGGGCAAAGTCGAAAATGAACCGCATCGGTTTGTGGCCATTGGCTTCCAATTTGGGTACCATATCACCGCAAGAAGTCTGATTGTGGAAAAATGAGACGAATACAAGCTTCGCTGGGTACACTTCGTTGTGGTACTTCTGGTACAGGCCATGGAAGCTGAAGTGGCAAAAAAAAACCCAGCTAAGGGCATTGTTTATAAAAACTTATAACTGCCAGCTACGTTAATAGGTGTTAATTTTTTAGATTAAGTTATTCATGTGACTTAATTGTTAACCATTTGATATATGTCTTCATTGTAAAGACATTTGTATGCTCAAATAAGTTGCATATGTTTGATAATATGAGCCTTGTTTTGAGAAAACTGGGCTTAATGCATGTACTTAAAGTGTCTTGCCAAATTAGCCTGTGCAGTCTGCACAGGCTAATCAGGGACAACACTTTCTGCCTAAACTTGATTTTCGGTAAGGAGGGACTTCCTTGAAACTAAAAATATCATAAAAGCGGAAAGTGCCGCACCTGATTAGCCTGTGAAACCTGCACAGGCTAATCTAGGATCACACTTTAAGCACATGCATTAAGCCCAGTTTTCTCAGAACGCGGCTCATATTATTGCTTAAGACATTTATTTTATTTGGGTCTGAAGTTAACAGACAATACCTTGAGGAACCATTTGTATGCGCTTCTTCGAAGAAGCCTGTGGGAAATTGAAAGTATCTTTGTTACCCTTGAGGAGGATCCCTTAACTCTACCACTCACATTTAACCACTCAGACCCACTCACTTAGTCTTTTAGAAAATCTAATTAAATTAAAAACCTGTGTAACTTGATTAAATTTTAAAACTTTCAATTCTAATCCCAAGATACGGATGAGCAGAAAACAGCATAAAACCTGAACAGATTGCAAGTAACTAACTGTTCAGTTTTATGAGCAGAAAACAGCATAAAACCAGAACAGATTGCAAGTAACTAACAGTTCAGTTTAATGCTGTCTGCCAGAAAACAGCATAAAACCAGAACAGATTGCAAGTAACTAACAGTTCAGTTTTATGCTGTCTGCTGTTCATCAGTACCTTAATGATGGAAAATAACCCTTTAAAACTTAAATCTAGAAAAAAAATCATGACTTAAACAAATTTTATTTAATTTAAACAAAATTTAAACAAATCTAGAAAGAAATTTCCGTACAAACGCAACAAAATGCGTATGCAAGTAGTAAAGGGTTAATAGGAAACGTGTTTTCTTACTAATCGCCATGACTCTGGCCATTCTCTTCTTCATCGGTCACAATAATGAACGTCTTCACGACCTCCTTTTTCTCGTAGAAAGGCCACAGACTGGCAGCAGGGGTCGTACCACCTTCCGCCTGCATCTCCACAGCTAGGTTTAGAACCTGCATTAAAACAAGAAACGATTGGAGACGGGTGATGCTGCCCAAAGTGTTTTTTTTGTCACAATATTGCACTATATATTTAGATAAACGGAAAGGTCTTGAGGGCACAGAAGTTGGGGAGACAATAATTTTGTATTAGAAAATTTCAAAGCGCCATAACTCTGTGAAAAATCATCCGACCAGAACCCGCTGATAATATGCACATCTCCTCTTGGCAGTGAAGCTTCCCATAAAGTTTCATTGAATTCCGGTCATTAGTTGCTAAGAAATAGCCTGGACAAAAATTGTGCACGGACGGACACTCGGACGGACAGACTAAGCGGTGACTATATTATCCTTCCCCCTAAAAAAATTTGGGGAGCATAAAAAGTGTGATTGAGTGTCGCTCTGGGAAAATGGGGCTTAACACAAAATTTGCTAAAATATTTTTTTTATTTCACCACCAATATGGTAAATAATACAACCCATGCTCTCAAAAACGGGACTAAATGCATGTACATGTTGTCGTCTAAGATAAGCCTGTGCAGTCTTCACAGGCTAATCAAGGACGACACTTTCCGCCTAGAATGGATTTTATGTTTAGAAGAAACTTCATTTAAACAAAACAAATCATTAATGTTGAAATTGTTGTTCCTGATTAGACTGTACAGGCTAATATTGGATGACACGTTACGTACATGCATATAGGCTCATTTTCCAGAGTACTTCTCATATATTTACATATTATTTCTAATACTGATGGTGCAATTTAAACATCTTTGAGCAAATTTTTTATTTTGAACAAATAATGTGAAAATAAAAATAAAAATTAGACTCATGGTATTTTATGCTTTCTAGTGGTTTATAGGAAGATATCACACGTAAATAATTGGTATATCACTGTTTTAAGTTGTGAAAAAAACCTATTATGTATTTTATGTTTTTACTTACGTGATATTGCATATAGTTGATGAAACACCACATTGCAAGTTAAACACAAACATTTAATAAAGAGTGTTATGTGAAGAATGTTACATCACCTTGATTACCGTAAAGTCTTGAGTAAACTATTTGTGACTTAAGTATGAGCGGCTGAGACCAAATACACAAAGTTCTTTAGGGGAAAACTCCTTAACTTTGCACAATTTTGTAGAAAGTGTCTAGGACTACTGAGTGTTTCAGGTCTTGTTAAAATTTCAATGAAAAAAATGCTAACAAGAAATTTGTTTGTCAGAAACACTATGTCCCTTCTGCGCCGCTTTGATTTAGTTTTTTTTTTACCTTTGACCTTGAAGGATGACCTTGACCTTCTACCACTCAAAATGTGCAGCTCCATGAGATACACGTGCATGCCAAATATGAAGATGCTATCTTCAATATAGCAAAAGTTATTGCAAAATGTTAAAGTTGGCACAAACCAACAGACAGACCAACAGACAGGGCAAAAACAATATGTCCCCCACTATAGTGGTGGGGGACATAAAAATGGTTCTTATTTTATCATGCTGTGAGCGTTAACCAATGGATTTGACATTGACATTCTGAATATTTGATATGAAATCAGTCTTTAACTGCATCTTAAGTAAAGACTACCCAATGAAGCTTTGTGAATACTGGCCCAGATTTTCCATTTGTGATTACCTCTTCAATGTTCTTTGGAACATATAGAGGGACGATTTTTTCAGTGTTGAAGAACACCAGTTGAGCTTGACATATCGCTGTCAACAGGCCTGCGATGATGGAACTTGTTCTTATCGCCACTTGCATCGAGCCAGACGCGTCCCCTATCACAACTATTGGGGACTCCAGAGAGAGGCTAAATAAAAGATACCGTAAATAGACATGACATATTAACCTTTCCCACTCAGATGCAAAGTGAAAATTGCTATGTGCAAACAGCATAAAACCAGAACAGCCAGCGAGTAACTTGCAGTCTGTTCAGGTTTTATGCTGTTTGCTGCTCATCGGTATTTAAGGGTTGGAAATAAAGCCTTTAAAACTTGAATCTAACAAGAAAGGTCTTCAATTAAATACAAAGATCTAAGGGACTACAAATGCATCAAAATACGAATCTAAGTGGTAAAGGGTTAAGAGCCACTAATAACAGCCATGGCCTGCTTCTTTTTGTCCAAATTGAATTTTGAATTTCTTTGTGGGATAAAAACCTACTCTAAACCAATGCCCATTCAAGTGAGTAAATAAATCATCACAAGAGGTAATTAAAATTGTCTAATATTAGCAAAAATAACAAATTAGCAAATACAACAGGCAAACTGCACTAAGGTTTGCATATTCCTTGGAAAGTGTGTACACAACTGCTTAGAATTCATCAAACCATATCAATCTGTGTGAAAATATGCAAAGAAAACAATTTTTCATAATTTGACAAAATATCATGACGCAGCTTTTTCGACATCAGTAAGAGACAAACACAAAACAATAATGCTGACCTAAACGTGTCCATCTTTTTCTGTCCCAAGGGCAAAAACTCCTTGATGAATGGCGCCTTGGTCTCGTCTGTCTTTCTCTCCTTCCCATTTTTACCATAACCGTAGCTGTTTTGCTGCAGACCCTCTTAATACATCTTGATTTCCAGAAGACGTTCCAGAAGCTTGCCATTAGGCAGAGTAATCTCTTCCCCTGCCTGGACACGTCTTGTTATAACCTCGTCCACTTCAGTGCACTTCAGTTCGTCGTACCACCTAACAAACAGCAGATGTTGTTTTTTTAAACTGAATAACATGTACCCACTTTTTTTTCAGATAATTCCCTGTAACAAAAAACACCCCAAAATTAACATAAAATAGGGAACTTTCAAATTGTTCCAATTAGTGAATAGGGCTTCAGAAATTTTCATCTGGCTACAACATTTTTTTCATAAAACCCAGTAAAGCAGATAAAATGTGAAGAATTTATGTGTTAACCATAAATCTGTCAAAAGAAAATTTTGGGCCACTGGAGCCCGTATGTGTTATTTGAAATCCTTGTATCTTGACTTTTTAATTTGTCATCAAAGATTGCCTTATCAAATAATAACAAGTATTCAACCATTATGTCATAGATCTTACAGAATAAACATACAACATTAAAACAATTTATATTGCATAGAAAATAATACCGAAAAGTTTTTTTGGGGTCAAATCGCTATTCTCATGCAATTTTATGGATTCTGGTACTGTCTTAGGGAATTAAACGATATATCTTTTGCTCACAACAAATAAACAATATCATCAATATTCTCCGATATATTAAAGAACGTGCAAAGAATTGAAAAGGCAAGGCATGTGTACATAGGGCATGGATGCCCCCCCCATTCAACATTTGTCTAAAAACGTTGATCTCTTATTGTGACCTTGATGTTGACCTCTAATTGTTACCTTTATGTTGACCTCTAATTGTGACCTTGATGTTGACCTCTAATTGTTACCTTGATGTTGACCCCCTCTAATTGTTACTTTTATGTTGACCTCTAATTGTTACCTTGATGTTGACCTCTTATTGTTACCTCGATGTTGACCTCTTATTGTAACCTTGATGTTGACCTCTAATTGTGACCTTGATGTTGACCTCTAAATGCTATCTTGATGTTGACCCCTAATTGCTACATTGATGCTGACCTCTAATGGTTACTTTGTTGTTGACCTCTAATTGTTATCTTGATGTTGACCTCTAATTGTTACCTTGTTGCTGACCTCCAATTGTTACCTTGATGTTGATCTCTAATTGTTACCTTGATGTTGACCTCTAAGTGTTACATTGATGTTGACCTCTAAGTTTTACCTTGACATTGACCTCAAATTGTTACCTTGACCTTTGAGTTAGGGACATGAGTAGTACAGATTACACATTGTCTTATGATGCTTGACATGTGTGCCTGATTTTTTTAAACCCATATAAAATATGAGACAAAGTTATGCCTTAGACAGAATTTTTTGCACATATGGATAGAAGATGAGATCACAAGATGGACATTGAAGCTGCCGTATGCTGCCATCTTTGCAGGGAATCATAAAATCATAGAATAACAGAAATCAACTCATCAATTAGGTTTGTGCACAGAAATTGGTATTATTACTACTACAGACTCCAGGGCCAGTACATACACCAACAACTGTTTTAACGAAAGTCTGAAATTAACCCATTTATTACTAGCGTCTAGAAAAAAGGCCTTGGCAAACAGCGTAGACCCAGATGATACGCGGCATGATGCAGCGTCTCATCCGGGTCTGCACTGTTTGCTTAAAGGAATTTCTGTAAGAAATATTCTAAATATAGAAATAAATATACTAGACATCCCTAATTTTGGAAATAAATTGATCCAATTTAGAAGGATGGGAGAGTCCGCTAGGCATAAATGGGTTAAAGAACATTCCTAAAACTGTGATGCACTAAAACTACATGAAAGTAAAGTCTAGCATGACAGTTTACCCTTTGAATGCTGGGATATTTGTCGTCTGCTAAATTGGTGTCTGCTGAATTTCTTAAATCATCATTTTCTTCACTTTTTTTACAAAGACCACTATCAGAATAGCAAACAGTTTGGATCCTGATCAGAGGCCACGTTTAGTGGCGTCTGATCAGGATCCAAACTGTTTGCAAAGGCCTTTAAAATTCGGTTCCAGCGCTAAAAGGGTTGACACCTATAATTATATAATAATTATTAGTGTCTAGAACAATATGATAATGATATCAACACCATCATTTAGCCTGTTAATACGCAAACTCTGAGGTATTTTTTGGGTATAAGACTTACTATTCTTAAGTCATACAATGGTTAGGTAAATACGGACCCAGATCTGTGATTTTGGTCTTCAGTAATGATGCAAGCTCTTACCAAATCACTGTATCCAATTTCTTCTCGTATGAAGCTGTCCGTGCCTTTGATTCATTCGTGAGAGCAGTCAAGTGTGACTTCACATGAGTGTATGGGATGGGGAACTCCTGTATCAAGCTATTCACATTCTCGGCAGTAACATTGCAACACCGCTGAACCATAGACCCCTCTGGGGCGGGACCACCATAGCAGTATTCCAGGAACCAGTCTAGGGCGGAAAAATCCTAATAAAATTGGAGTAACCAGTCAAAGGAAGTGAAATCTTGAAAGTTGGAGGAACCAGTCAAGGGAGGGGAAATCCTGGAAAAGTGTGAGAAACCAGTCAAGGGACAGGAAGTCCTGAAAATTTGGCGGAACCTGTCAAGGGAGTGGAAATCCTGAAAAGTTGGAGAAACCAGTCCAGGGCGAAGAAATCCTGAAAAGTTGGAGGAACCAGTCCAGGGAGGGGAAATCCTGCAAAGACTTGAAGTAACCAGTCAAAGTAGGGCATATCCTGAAAAAAAAACTGAGCCGGGTTCTGTGAAAACAGAGTGTAATGCATGTTCGTAAAGTAACGTCCCAATGTGTAAATGAGCCCCGTTCTGTGAAAGTTTAATTGCATGTGCGTAAAGTGTCATCCCAGATTAGCCTGTGCAGACGACGCTTTTGACTTTCATTAATTTTTTTAAAAAGGAAGTCTCTTAGTGAAAATCCAGTGAAGGCAGTAAGTCTCCTTTTCTTGGACTGCGCGGGCTTATCTGGGATGACACTTTAAACACATGCTTTGAGCCCAGTTTCCCAGAACGCAGCAAAATTAAATCTTGGCTTATAATGGTTTATTGAGACGGTGATTATTCTGCATCTGGGAGGTCCAACGTTTATTCGCTTCCACAAAAATCAATTCTACAATTTTGTTGTTGTTGTTGAATTGTATTGTTTTCCCTTTTCAACACTATTTTCATCAAAGCACTATCAGTTAGCCTACTCACTTTTTTTCTAAATTAGCTAGCTCTTTTACCAGTTATAAGTGAACTTATATATGCCTGTGACTGATATTTCCCTACTTGCAGGGGGAGAATGACGATAGCAATAATTTAATTACCAATAATTAAATTTAATACCTTTTGTTGCCAGGGGTTGGAGTGAAATGTAAGGGTAACAAGAGCTGTGTTTGTGAAACACAATGCCCCCTATTGCGCCGCTTTGATATTTGACCTTTGGCCTTGAAGGATAGCCTTGACCTTTCATCATTCAAAAATGTGCAGCTCCATGATATACACATGCATGCCAAATATCAAGATGCTATCTTCAATATTGCAAAAGTTATGACCAACGTTAAAGTTTTGGGAAGCACACAATGAATGAATGAATGAATGACAGACAGACAGACAGGCCAAAACAATATGCCCCCGATCATTCGATCCCGGGGAATAAAAATTATTATTAGGTACAAGTAGATTTTTTATACATTGGGCCAAATATCAAACTTGCAATATAAGAAAATTAAATTAAGGATAAGGAGCTGCTTCCATTTGAAAATCAGCAGATTTAATCAAACACAACTTGGTAGATCTCCCCAAAGAACACCAAGTACTAGTTCTACCCAGGAAATGGACTCGAGAGCATTTCAATTTGCATTTGGCCTTCTATGCTATCAAGCTTAAATAAATAGGTTAAAACTAAAACACACATAAACTTGATACAATTAAAACTGGGTTCTGCAAACTTGAAAATAAGCAGAATATACGAATTACTCAAATTAGAAAATTTCCTTAATGACATTCTGAAGGTAAATTTTAATTATAAGCCCAGTATCACTGTATCATGCAATCATACGTACTCTGCGCTATGTCTACTCCATTATTCTGCAGGACAGCCATAGCGGCTGCATATCTGTCACGGTTCTGCTGCTGCCCCTCGTAATGCTGGTCTGCAGAGACGTTGCCCACAAAATATGAGGTAACGTCAGTCTCGATATTCAACTCCTTGGGAGTAGTCGTCGTCTCTTCCCTGGGCTTTGACTGGGATTGTGTATTGCCACCTCCTCTTCCCCGGCTTGAACCACGACCCCTTCCACCTCTTCCACCACGACCTAGAAATGATAATATATCACAATAACAGGTATTTCAATTAAAGCAGAATCCTGCTTTAGATGCAAACATTTTGAAACTTTCTCACTTTTGACCCCTGCAAATGATGTGCCTTGCACTAGTTTGACCAAGAAGTTAACACCAAAATATATGATATAACATGACAACCAATTTCTTTTTTTGCATTGTATTTCGCTCAAGTTTATTTAAAACATGTGAAGACTGGTAGTTAGACTACAATGTATTAAATAAATATGCAGGAACAAAATAACTCCTGAAGAGTTCAAGCATGGGGTCATTGGACTTCTGGTTTTCTAATTCAATTGAAATCCCTGAATAGTCGGTACAGCCAATCAAAGAAGTGTGCCAAGTGGGGGACTTGAATTCATGACAGGGACCTATACAATCAAATATGGGTCCCTGTCATGAATTCAAGCCCCCCACTTAAGCCCCCCAGGAGCCTTATTCACCAATGTATGTAAGTCTGACATTTTAGACTCGGCTCAAGTTTCTGACCAAGTCTCAGGCTTACAAAACTTAACCCTTTGAATGCTGGGAAATTTGTCTTCTGCTAAAATGTCGTCTGCTGAATTTGTAAAATTAGCATTTTCTTTGATTTTTTTTCAAAGAATACTATCAGAATAGCAAACAGTTTGGATCCTGATGAGACGCCACGTTCTGTGGCGTCTCATCTGGATCCAAACTGTTTGAGAAGGCCTTCAAAATTCGGTTTCCGCACTGAAAGGGTTAATTCACAAAACATAAAATGGCAAGTCTCAGAGTGAGACTCAGTAAGGTAAGTCTCAAATGCTAAGTCTGCAATTTTTAGACTTACGTTAGGTTTTCTAATTATTAAATCCTATTTTAAAATGTGTATATGATGTTACCTTAGCATAAATTTTGTTTTCAATACTACAATGTAATACAATCTATTTATACATGTAGCAATAAGCTTTACATATTATACATATGCGTGACACAAATCATATGTAGCGCATCGGTTCTCAAAAATTAGTTTTACATACCTACTAGTCGGTGTTCAAGACAACTTTTTCTTAGTAGTGTTTTTCTTTAAACATTGTCAATATACATTATACTGATATTTTTATTTGTTATTTTTACATTAATGGAATGGAAATTAAACATTTATTTCCAATGTTACTTAATCTTATTAATTTAGAAACAGAGCATTATAAATAATTTAACTGCTTTATATTATACATTCTTTAAGAAGATATAGGGCTGCTACTGAATTCTGGTATACATGCATCTGTCTGTCTGTCGGTGGATGTTTTAATTGTCAGTTTCAATACAAAAAAGTTGTATGCATTTGTTGATGACAAGTTCATTGTTTTATTGAACTTCATTCGTAAATTAATTAAAACAACAGTAATAACATTTTATTCTCCTAAGGCACCTATTATTACATTTTCAATCAATAGTAAAACGATGACATTACATTTTGGAATATCAAGTTGAGACACAACACTATTATTGCACATTTCTGACATAAGGCAAAACAAACAACAAACGTCATAAAAAAAACTTATTGAAGTCTATTTCTAAATGCGTTCGTGAATAAGAATCCTGAGTCTGACTTTTGCAAGTCTGAGTCTGAGTCAAAGTCTGAGTTTGAGTTTAATTTTATTATTGATTAATACCGCTCCAGGACCACTAAAAATTTAGCATGGTGTTCTAACAACTCAGCCTACTGAGGCTGCTAGTTTTTACTAAGGAACAGTATTTAATGTTACAAAAACTATTCAAACATTCCAATAAGAAATTGAAATTGATTGACTTGTTAAGTGTTGGTCAGTATTTTAGTAAAGATTTGTATCATAGTTCTTTGCTACATATAAAGAATTAAATTTTAGAAGAACACAACCAAATGCGTCAAGTCGGACAAGGTTACCAATTGCTTTAGGCTTACAAAGCAATTAAGGACCTCTGTTGTTGAATACTGAATTTCTTTTTATATTGGCAAATTTCACTCCAGCGAGTTTTTAGACTCCTATACAAATGTAACTAAATTCTCACCATATATATCACTAATAAGAATGTAGACAGTGTGGGGTATCACATGAGATTTATTATCTAACTCCCAGCTATTGAAGGGGCCTTTTTACAGATTTTGGCATTAAAAGCTTTATATTGATAAATGTAAACATTGGATCTAAAAAGCTCCAGCCAAAAAAAGAATAAAATTAAAGAAAGAAAAAAAGTAAACCCACAACTGGGCTCGAACCACTGTCCCCTGGATTAAAAGTCTATCGCTTAGACCACTCAGCCATCTGTGCTCATGCAATGAGTGATGAATTTTATACTTTATATAAACAATCCTCTTAGTATCACAAAATATAACGACAACAACAGAACTCTCCTAATTATTCAATCGTTTCACGTAGCAACGCTTTATAATTTTCTGGTTTTTAAATCGTCAAATTTTAAGAGGCATATAATGGATATTTTAGAGAATGGTAAAAGTTCAGTATTAGTGTTTCATCACAAATATCATAATTACAACAAACATTTGCAAATCTGACACAATTTTTTCAATTTTGTAAATTTACCAAAACGTGAAAAGGCTTCATTGTCATAAAAGCTAAGAGCTACTCAAGAACTACTAAAAGGGTCATTCTCTTTCTTAATAATTTAAATAAGATTATATTAAGTATTGGCAGTGCTTCAGCTAAGCCTTAATTGAAGGGCGCCCTGCCCTGCCCTTCGGAGCCTCGCCCCTCCCTTTCTTGGCTCCCCGCCCTTAAAAAAAAATTTTTTTTCCATATGATAATAAATAAAAAATTTCTTACATTGTAATTAATTTATTCCTCAACATGCAACAGGAAGCTTTAAGAGACGCCCGCGCACATGAAAGTGCCCTTTTGACAAAATAGTGCGCGTTGAAAGTGCCCTTTTGAAAAAATACTGCACATCCAAAGTGCCCTTTTGACCAAAAAGCCCCAGCTGCCCTTTTCAAATCCGGTGTACGGTCTTTTCTCCCCCTTAGACATTTCTCCCCCTAGTCTTTTCTCCTCCTAATACCCTAGTCTTTTCTCCTTCCAGTATATTTCATACTGGATGGATTAATCTGCTACTTTTAACGCCTCTATTGATCTATATATCAATGTTAATTCAATCAGTGATCAATCAAGCTCATCAAAAGAGAAAGGAAGTTTATCATTGCTTCATTTTCACGATTTGTCAATGAAATAGATTGAGTGAGTTTATGTCATTTCAACATTATAATGTTAAATTTATTTAAACAGTCTTTGCATTTCTTTGAAATTGAATTTTAGTATTTTTATGTTGTAGCTTTTTTATAATATTGAGATAAAATTAATACTATATATACATAACCGGACTCAAATGTAAAAAAAACCTCAGTCTTATTTGCAGTTCTGAAAAAAATCCACTTGAGGACTTAGGTATATTATTATTTTTGAACATTTAGACTTATTAGCCAATACTATAAAATTATTAACAATAAAGTTACTAAGAATTTTATTTCAAAATAAATCCTTACATTAATTTGAATTAAGTATGAACATTTATTTTAAACATATTCTAAGCTACTTTCTATTTACTAATGCCAAAGTATTAATGTACAAAATGTAAAAAATTACTAAATTATTCAAGTGAATTATCATTTTATGTTTTTTAAAGTTAAACTGGTTAAGATTTAGATCACACAATAAATGATAGCTAATTGAAATAAATTGCTAAAATAATTGTGTGATTTAAATGTGAAGCAACCCAAATTTTGAATTTTGATTATTAATTTTGAATTAAAAACAATTTAACAATTTCCAAATTGTAAAATATAAATTTCAAAATGATCATGAAGCAATGAAAGTCAAATCAAAACTAACTCTTTTCATGACACTGCGACTGGGCAGGATATGGACAGGATGTGGAAATGGTCAGGTGTGAATCCCTAAGACATTCTTGTGAAAAAAATCTTGCTAAATTACATGGGTGGAATGTGTCATCCTTTGGAATAAGCCATCCTCGTTTATTTGAAAGAATGTGCTAATCAACATCTTGGCTCATTTTTAACTGATCATTAAACAGAAACAGAAACACAACACAGTTACTAATTATTTTATTTTAAATCATCAATTTTTATTCATAACATCATGGTATATATCAAGAACAATTTTTTGTTTTGTAAAACATTTAATGAACGTTTAAATATATTTTAAACAGAAACACAACATAATTACAAATTAATTTTATTTTATTTCAAATCAATTTTTACTCATAATATTATGGTATACAGCAAAAACAATTTTTAGTTTTGTCAAAAAATTAATGAAAATTTATATATATTTTTTTGTAATAAATATTAATTAATTTTAATAAAAAAATATGAATGTGTTAAAATTGTTACAATAATATCATTTCAGAAGTTATAACTGTGCCAAGACATTTTTTGTATGAAATAATATTTTTTGTATGAAATAATATTTTAAATGAAGAATATTATTTAATTATTACCCAACAATGTTCCATATAAATCATAAATGTGATAAT
Organism: Dreissena polymorpha; assembly: GCF_020536995.1. NCBI lineage: Eukaryota > Metazoa > Mollusca > Bivalvia > Myida > Dreissenidae > Dreissena > Dreissena polymorpha. The sequence goes on from NC_068361.1 coordinate 12,621,858, forward strand.
TTAATCAAATTGTGTATTTAATCACTGGACATCAAACATTTCAATCAGTCTCAAGTACTTATAAACAAAATATAGAAGTGTGAAAAACAACATCTTTTGATCATTTCATAAATATTGAAGAATGATTAACAATAAATTTTTATTTAAATAGATTAACTTATAAACTAAAACAGAAACTTAAAATAATATGTCGCTATATTACTATTTCTTTCATAGTCTAATAGACTTACAACAAAATTGAATTACAAATGACACTACTCACTGATAACGCAATTACAACACCAATATTTATTGGTATAACTAAATTGCTCCTTCATTAACGGTTCTTCAATCACATACTTCATTTTCTCCTACCTTAATATAGAGATAATAAAAAAAATGTTGGGAGGAGAAAAGTCTAGGGTTTGGGAGGAGAAAAGACCAGGGGAGAAATGTCCAGGGGGAGAAAAGACCGGAAACCTTCAAATCCTAGCTGGAGCACTGATTGGTAACATTTTACTTTGTACAAGTAAGAGGGGACCTGTAAATGTGTATGGGTCCCTACGGTAATTAAAAAAAAATGAGACTTGATCTGGGAAAGTGGGGCAAAATGTATGCGAAAAAAGTGTTGCCCCAAAGTAGCAGACTGCACAGACTAAATCTGGATCAACACTTAACGCCCATTTTCACCAGAGCGAGGCTCGATCATTTTAAATCAGTGCTGAACTTACCTCTTCTACCACGACCACGTCCTCTTCCCCGGCCTCGCAAGATTAAGTCACAATCAAAATATCAGATGAAAAATGCGTAAACGCTGCAAAGTTAGTGCCCTGTTCCGAATTCGATACTTATTTACAACACCCCAATTGCACACGACTGTCCGATTGCACGTTGGCCCTTTGGTTAATTTGGCTCGATAAATAATTATCATGCACCAAATACGTGGCCTGGGATTTTCAGGTATCAAAAAAGTTTAGTTTCGTGTGTTATGTCATGTGTATTCGTTTACTTTGCTCAATGTCTTGCTTATTTATATGGAGAAAGTCTGTGTTTGCCATTTTACAACACTCATGTAAACATTACACCTCACAACACCGGTCAATAATCATGGGCCAAAATGTAGTCCTAGATTTAATTATGTTTCTGAAATAAAGATAAGGATACCATTATATTAATTTGTATTGATATCAATCTTCATTTACATCTCATTCAAATACATTATTTGTTTATGTGTTTTATACTATTCGTACATATTTGCCGACAATGTATTCATACGCGCTCCTCGTACTTTAACGCTTGCACAATATTTCAACAGAAAGCGAAAGCACGCCTAGAAAACATTGGCTCTATCACGGTTTAGGATGTCAATCAACATTATACATTAGCTTGTAAATAAGTCAAGACTAAGGTTTACCACTTACACGCGCGTTTTTAATTATGTTTAAGGTAAATAAGCACAATTTCATAATGTAACTCTCAATTTAAAGTCCCTAACCACCGAACATAATGAATACAAAAAAGCACACGTTCTTTAGTTCTTCAGAAAAAAACAATTTTTAATTCAGTGAAAATTATTTTGTCTGTAATTTATGTACGTTAGTATATTAACGATCGTAAGCGCATTTTAAAATTAATGTAAACTTTGTGTAAGCTTGTGAACGTATTCGTTTTTGAGAAGCATGAAATGATATCGAGTGTTTCGAAATTGAGCATTTAATTCCACAAAATTTTCATTATTCGACCGATTCTACGTTCAACGTTGGCTTTTATTTTAGTTTGGTCGGCGATCATTAATAGATCTTTGGTTGGTAAGATGCTCATCAGAATCTGTTTCCTCAAAGTTGTTTTTCCCACGTGTTTGTAGACCGAGGCTTCAATCCCGCTATCAGTATATACTCACGTGTGCTTGATAGAAATGTAAAACCTGTGAGTTTGGTTGGTGGTCACCATACCGGACAGGTGGGGTTTCCTCCAGGTACGCCATCTTCTCTCCACAACACAAGTCCACATACAAATTGAACAAACTTTCAGTAACAACGATATAGCTGGAAATTGCAGCTGTTATTTAAAATACGCTCCTACTTGTGTGAGTCTAGTAAGGCTAGATTGGTATTTGGCGTCTCGGGTACTTCTTAAATGTACTCTGTGTACTCTTAAGTATACTTTAATGTACCCCGGGTACGGAAAATGTAATAGAACGTAACCGGGCATTCTAACGCTAAATTGGTCGTTGTTCCTACTCAAAAAGCATGTTTAGGTAGATTTTGTTGAAATAAAATTGTGTTTTGCATTTCGTTGCACGTTTTACGACATCGGGTTTTGTGCGGGAATAAAACTCAGGTACAGTCTAAAGTCTAAATTGGCCGGTTACGTGTTAGTATAATTGTTCGTTACCGGGGTACATTTAAGTATACTTAAGAGTACCCGTGGTACATTTAAGTAGTACCCGAGGCGAACTTGGAAATACAAACACAGAAATGTAAAACTCGCGGCAACACGACCGGTGACGAACAACTTGGAAACACAATAATGAACACGCGAAAACGACTACTACGACTACTGTAAGACTATTAAAACGCGTAAACGAACTGGTTGAAAATGCGGAAACACCGTGACGAAACATGGATATAATACAATCTCGCATTAAATGGTTTGTTGTTGGTTTGTCGCCGCACGTCTTGCTGTTGATATTTTTTCACCATCGTCTTGGAAAAAGGATGTCACCGTATTGTACTTCTACGCTTTTCTGAGATTCCGAAAATTTGTCAATCATTTTCGGCCGGCAACAATAATAAGAATATATCATATGAAACAGGTTGAGAACAGGTAAATGTATTGGTGTTTAAATGTCACTTTAGCATTTAGATATATATTGAAACAGTATGTCTACCGCACATTAATATTTATTTTAATTTAATGTGTTGGCATTCAATTTGTTAGTTCCTGCATTACCTTTTATGAATTTACAGATGCGACCCCCTTTTGACAATTAAGAAAATATTTATATAACTGTTACGAAGATCGTATTATTAATAAATCTTATATATATAACAGCAAGGACCGCCGGTTAAATTTGTTATTAACAGATCTAAAGAAGAAGCAACCCACTTTATTCTGTAAAGAATCTTCACCTCACTTACTTACTTGACTCAATTAACTTAATTTACTTACATGCATTGTAGCTAGAATTTTCAGCCATTTAGTTTTTATTTGAATATTTTCACATTTGTGTATAGTCTTTGGTTGTGAGGGGGGGGGAGGGTCAGCCGAAATACCCAGAGGACCAACACCTGTACGGTATGGTGACCACCAACCAATATTAGACGCTTTCGTGTACGGGGATTAGACTTCAGTCGCCGATGTGAGAAGCGCGTGAACAAATCACTCCGCCAACCGAACAGCCGCTGTACCCCACCATGGTAAAGCTGGTGTTTTCAATCCGTGGCGATGTCACGGTCTAAAGAATTTGCACAATATTACAACAGCAAATATTGACACCACAGAATGTTCTAACGCGGAGTCAGTCTTAGTTTATTTTCGGTAATGACAATTTCAGTAATCCGGGTAAAATAGTCATGTTTATATCTAGATAGGCTTTGTAAACGTTTGAAATCGTCGAAAGGATCGATTAACTTGAATTCATAAATACAACCAATGATACATTTCAATGTACCGTGTTTAATGCAAATGCTTTGACCTATAAATCTTATCAATTATAAAATATTCATGTTAATAGGTTTAAGACAGTGTATGTTCGAAGGTGCATTATTATTATTATTATTATTATTATTATTATTATTATTATTATTATATATTATTATTATTTATGTTTGTTGTTGTCGCTTTTTATTTATTATTGAATAATTTGGCACAATTTTAGAAATCGCTGAGATATTATTGTATTGAATGAAACTGTGACGACAGAAAATGTGTCGAGAGAAAATTGAATGTGAATCAAATATTAGAATACCATATGTTTCGATGGTAAAAAAAACACCATCATAATAAGCAACGCGAGGACGCAAATGGCGTGATCTCCCATAATTTTTAATTAACGACCATTTACGTGTGGTTTGAATAAACGTGCAACTAATAAAACACATTTCATGCTGTGAATATGCGACTAACAAGTGACAAAAACAAAAATAATAATTTATGGTTTTTATCTAATTTAATTATTTCAAACGTATTGTTCTTACTTTGTTTAAAAGTCAGTATATTATATTTAAGCGTTATCGATCGGAAAAATCGCTATTGGCGATTTAATCTGTCCGCTGGCGATTTAAGTTGAAATGTAAAAGAAGAGACCAATTGTCAAAAAAATCAAGGTTACTCTATAAATGTGTCGCGTTCTGAGAAAACTGGGCATAATGCATGTGCGCAAAGTGTCGTTCCAGATAAGCCTGTGTAGTCCGCACAGGCTAATCAGGGACGACACTTTCCGCTTTTAAGGTATTTTTCGTTTAAAGGAAGTCCCTTTCTTACCGAAAATCTTGTTTAGGCGGAAAGTGTCGTCCCTAAATAGCCTGTGCGGACTACACAGGCTTATCTGTAACGACACTTTGCGCACATGCATTATGACCAGTTTTCTCAGAACGCAACACCGATGTAATAGTATTCCCTAGCTTGAACGTGCACGTCGCGACTGTGGCGAGAGTCACCCGCACTAGCTGGAACGTGCACGTCGCGACTGTGGCGAGAGTCACCCGCACTAGCTGGAACGTGCACGTCGCGACTGTGGCGAGAGTCACCCGCACTAGCTGGAACGTGCACGTCGCGACTGTGGCGAGAGTCACCCGCACTAGCTGGAACGTGCACGTCGCGACTGTGGCGAGAGTCACCCGCACTAGCTGGAACGTGCACGTCGCGACTGTGGCGAGAGTCACCCGCAGAAGGTTTTCTTACTTTAATAATATTTGATTGCATTTTCTTTCGTATATGCATTCATACAAATATACATATGGTGCATAGTGCATAGAGTATATACTACAAATTGATGTTATCGAATGAATAGAAACAAAGAATGTAAAGATTTTCTTGAAGACTCCGAAAAATCGCCAAGCTGAGTTGTAATTGTTCGTAGGTGGATAGTGGTTTCACTACATCGTGTTAGGAGGGTCGGATAGATGAACTTATGCTGGCGGCTCTGTTAATCAAGCAAGTACCGTCATCCCTCGACGTGGACGTCCTCTCCCGATGACTTTGCTGACTTTCAGTACTTGGAAGGATCGCCAAGCGGAATGGTAATTGTCCGTAGGTGGTTAGTGGTTTCGCTACATCGCCAGAAGAGGGTCGGTACCAGCGGGGGTAGCAGCGCGGAGGACGTGCGGGGATTATTTTGTGATTAAAGTCCCTTTGTACGCATCTAAAAACGCGTTTTTATAATTGTGCGAAATTGTTGCTTTCGTCTGTCAAGTTCCACGAATGAAAAGCACTCGAGTTTCAACAGACAGGGTGACTAAATATAGACGTGCAATTCATTACATGTAGTATTTTATGATGGTTCGAGCTAAATATTCTTTTTATAAATTCTAGGTATAACAAAATTTTCATTAAAACTGCAGCATACGTCCTTAAGTTCACTTTATCATGTATACAGTCAATAAATATCTGCAATTTCTGATTTCTTAAAATATATTGAATGGATCTTCAATTCAGTCCTCACAGAAGATTTATTTCAAGCGTGCATTGAACATATCATTGACCATTATATTGAAGATACAAATTTATTTTATACCTAATGATAAAATATGACATTTCTGCATTGAAATAACAGCAATGAAAAGAACAAATTGTTATTTTCACCGGTGAAAAGAACACATTTTCGGAACTCCTTTTCTATTTTTAGATTATCATGTATATATATATATATATATATATATATATATATATATATATATATATATATATATATATATATATATATATATATATATATATATATATATATATATATATATTCTATGAGCACGTGTGAATTAAAATCGACATTCTACCAAATCCAACATTTTTATTTTATTTTATGCTTTTTCACCGTTAATTTACATTGTAAAAGAGTTTAACAGGATAATTTCGCTGGTATAATGACGTCATTTTGTGTTTGGAAATGTATTGTGGCACGCCACGGTAGAAACTTCGAGAAAGGGTAACTTTTCAGCGAAAGGGAAACAGCTGTTAATTATTTTCTTGAAAAAAGGCATAAAAGAAACAGAAAATTTGTTCCTGTCAGTGCAAGATCGTTTTTATTTCCCTCGTGATTATAGAAAAATGATATTTTCTATGATCACTCGTGAAATAACAAAAGATCTTACACTGACATGAACAAATGTCTCTATGTCAATTTAGAAATCTACACACATTTGGTGCCCTTACACACATTCTGCACCTTGCTAACATATATAACAATACCATGCTTGATGGACGTTTACTCGTGTTTCATGCGTTCTTCGTGCATAGTCCCGACTTTTCAGTCAATGGTCCAACATCGACTATTGTCCGTATATTTTGCACATTCCCGATTTTCTCGTGCGTAAAAACTGCGACGTTGACAGTCCATCACAGTGTACACGTAGAATTCAGCTAATGTAGACGCTTCAAAACACGGTAAGGTTTTGCACTTCATTATTTCTTCTTGACGTTACGTGCACCTAGACAAATTAAGTAAGTTGTTTTCTGGTCTTTTCTTCAATTAAATATAGTTTATATTTATATTAAAATTTTCGCTTAAGTAAGTGAAAATTTAGCCGAGAACTAAACTCTGCTGCTTTAAACCACAGGGAATTCATTCGATACTTTACAATACTATTATATGATAGTACTGTATAGCATAGAGGCGAAGGAATCCCAGTGTCGTCAACGACACATTTACTTGGTATTAAGTCTGTGTTTTGTACTTCCTTCTTTATCCTACAATTGTCGCACTATTATGTATATTGTACGTTTTAATTGATACGAAAGTAATAATGAAATCTGAAATAAGTTTACGTAATCATTTGTTCTACGCCCAATATATCCTCATCGTCATCATCCTCATCGTCTTCAGCATCATCCTCATCGTCATCCTTATCATCGTCATCGTTATCATCGTCATCATCATCAGCATCATCATTGTCATCAGCATCGTCCTCATTATCATCATCAACGTCAGCATCATCATCATCATCATCATCATCCTCTTCATCATCGTCCTCATCATCCTTATCATTCATCATCACCCGTCCATCATCCATCCATCCATCATCCATCCATCCATCATTCATCCATCCATCCTCACACATCCACCATCCATCCATCATTCATCCATCCATCATCCATCCATCATCATTCAACATCCTTCATCCATCATCATCCATAATCCATCATCATCCATCATCATCCATCATCCTCCATCATACTCCATCATCCTCCATCATCCTCCATCATCCATCATCATCCATAATCATCCATCAGCATCCATCTTCCTCCATCATCCTCCATCATCCTCCATCATCATCCATCATCCTCCATCATCCATCATCATCCATCATCCTCCGTCATCACCCATCATTATCCATCATCATCACATGTATTAAAAGAAAATGCTAAAGGGGATTAAACATGGCCAATTTTAATGCATTTATTCTAACACGGAAACTTACCTGTTTACAATAAATAAATCCTTGTGGAAAAATTCGATAGATTTCACACAACTGTAGTTTGATACTTTCCAACTCTTTAAGTGCATTTATGATTTTGTTTCAAATATAGTTTATATAATTCCAAACACTTTTTGGGTGTTTTCGTGCATGTTTAACAAGCGTGTCACTTTATTGTGAAAATAGGAACTAAACACGAATACTTTTTTTAATTATCCACTTTTTTATAATCCAAATATATTGATAGGAAAAATGAAATGGAACCTTTATTTCTGTTGATGATATGATGTACAATTTGAACAAACATTTCATGAATTATACAGAAGTAACAAGATCAATAATTACAGTTGTGAAGCAAATTTTAAGTGTCGTGCTACCCAACAATTAGCAAACCCATCTTTTTCCCATAAATACACCTTATACTGAAAATATAGTATGGTTAACAATTAAAATAAACAATTATGAATTAAGAATGATAAGTTAAAGCTTAATGGTGTTTAAATTCAATACCCTAACTAATAAGACTTTAACTCTTTTATTAGTGTTAAAATCCTTTTATACGAGTGTTTTAACCCTTTTCAACTTAGATACGCATTTTCACATATAAGTAGTCACTTAGAAAGTTTTATTTAAATGAAGACCGTTCTTACTAGAATCAAGTTTGAAAGGCTTCATTTCTAACCCTTAGATACTGATGAGCAGCAAACAGCATAATACCTGGACAGCCTGCGAGTTACTCGCAGGTTGTTCTGGTTTTATGCTGTTTGCTCATATCAATTTTCACTTTTCCTCAGAGCGGGAAAGGGTTAATAAGGTTTTTATTTTGACAACTGTGTCAACATAGTTTAGTTCCAGTACTTGTTTAAAGATCAATGTGAAATGGTAAGCCAAGCATGCCATATGTTTCATGGTTCCAATTTAATTTCTATCAAATGTTAATGATTTCGGAGCTAAATTTATTTTTCTTTAAACCTTTCCATACTACTTTTGTTTTGTCGAAATTAATTTGTAATCCAGAGTAGCTTTTGAAGTTTGACAAAACATCTTAGGTTTCATTTAGAGATGCTGATATCAATACAAGAGTATGGAAGTGTCGTTGTCAAATGGAAATAATGCATAGTATATGTCATTGATTGGTATTACCTTAAAGGGGCCTTTTCACAGTTTTGGCATGTTTTGAAGTTTGTCATTAAATGCCTAATATTGATAAATGTAAACATTGGAGCATAAAAGCTCCAGTAACAAATCAAGAATAAATTTAAAAAAAATGTTACCCTCAGCAGGGCTCGAACCACTGACCCCTGGAGTCCTGGAGTAAAAAATCTACCACTAAGACCACGCGGCTATCCTTCCCGATACAATAACCGATGTATTTTATACGTAGTTTCACAAAATATAACGACACCAACAGAACGCTCCTAATTATTCATGCGTTTCGCGTTGCAACGCTTTATAAATTTCGGGTTTTTAAATCGTCAAAAGATGCATATAATTGCTATTTTAGAGCATGGTAATTGTTCAGTATTATTGTTTCCTCACAAATATCATATCTAAAACGAAAATTTGCGAATCTGAAACAACTTATTTCAATTTTGTCAATTAACCCAAACGTGAAAGGGCCCCTTTAATCCCAGGACTTGACCTCAACTGGATTGATATCATTTGTCAGTGCAAAGTATGAACATGTAGCAACTGAGCGGATCCCCTTGTCTGAAACCCACTTTGTATTGGTAGTATTTAAATATTCGATATTTCCGAAGAAACTTTTTATATGATCCGATATACCTTTACAATTGGTTAAAATTTGTTAATTGTAACGATATGATTACAGTTGAACGATCAGGTTGAAAGCTAGGTTTAATGTGCACAACAAACATTGCTGGTAATAAGAGCGGATATAAAGGGAAAAAGGCAAGCCTAGCTTTCCGTAAGGGTCTCTTTTGTCTCGATGTCTATTCAGAACAGGGAAGTTAACTCTGTGCGGGTTCATGTACATGTAAAAGCAATCGCAGTCGACGCATCGAACTTATATTATTCGACATATTGATAGAACTAAATCTAAAATTATAATAACCATTTTTTTCTAAGTTGTTGAATATAAAACAAACCTCCTTTAACATGTTGCAACTTTTTCTCTCGTGTAGAGTAAATGTTTACTAGATATCGTGACGTTTAAACGTTAAGTTTTTGTTAATTTTCATGAAGGTTTTCGGAGCGCAAGATCGATTTAAACTTAAACTATGTATGCACAGTTATCTTGAATTAAATGTTATCACCAATATTTTCAGCACTGTAACACAAAACACAATCGTTGCCAGATATTCGCAATGTTTGCACGAATCGACACCAAGCATTTAGTAAAATGTTCAGATTCGCTTGTTTTTCAAAAGTTATTGTGATAACGTTATTATAGTAAAAACTTAGCTTATTTTCTGTTTTTCAGATCCCATTATTTGCTACGGTGCCCGGTTGGAAACATCGATGGAAAATGAACGAAAAAGGAAACTGTTAAGAACACACATGGCAAATGTTTCGTGACATTAATTGTTCACGTTTTCACATATGAACATCTGTCATCTATGTGTCAATATGCAAGGAACGACCACAACGTTCAGGGCTTGTAAATGTCGATTGAACGCCCGAGGTTTATTGTTCAGTTTATTAACCCTCACTGCCGTATGTTTCCTTTTCTTGTTATTTGAATCATCTATTTTATTTTATACTCATAAAGTCCTCTCTGTAACAATAAAGGCAGACACGACACATGTTTCAAGTCATGTGTTTCATGTCAACTTTACAAACTCAACCGTATTTAAAACAAACGGACAATTCAAATTATAAACTATCGCGAACAGTGCCGTTAGATTCGAAAAGAAGCAAAATGTTTGTTTAGACCTTGAAGCGGTTACACTTAAAGCAACCATAGCTTCCAGCAAGCCGCACGATCTGCCACTGAATGTTACCACTTACAAAAAAGATACATTTGTTGATCTGAATTTAACACGTACTGAAACTAGCACTAATGGGATATTAGCATTTGTATCACGCACGAAAAACGAACATCTTGAAAAAGACGTGATGACACGTAATACCACTGTGCGCCAGAGTGAATGCAGTAATACCACTGTGCGCCAGAGTGAATGCAGTAATACCACTGTGCGCCAGAGTGAATGCAGTAATACCACTGTGCGCCAGAGTGAATGCAGTTATACCACTGTGCGCCAGAGTGAATGCAGTAATACCACTGTGCGCCAAAGTGAATGCAGTAATACCACTGTGCGCCAGAGTGAATGCAATAATTGTTTTAAACATGATTTTGAATATGTTATTCAAAACGACCATATCTGCGACACATTGGACATGCACGAATACATTCATCTTCTGATATTCGTTACCACTAAGCACAATAATGTCTTAAATCGACAGACGATACGGCGCACGTGGTTGTCATACACTAAGAACAATACAGCCAATGCAAGGCATGTTTTCCTTTTAGGAAAGACAGCGGATGGCAGTTTACAAGAATCTGTGATGATGGAAGATGAAATTTATCCCGATATCGTTCAGGAGACCTTTATAGACAGCTACACAAATCTAACATATAAAACCATCATGGGATTTAAATGGGCCTCCACAAAATGTTCTAATGTACAGTTTGTTATGAAAACAGATGATGACGTGTGGGTCAATGTACCTTCGATAATAAAGTTGTTGTCGGGAAACGATATGGCAAGCTATTTACAAACAGGGCTGACCGGCTTCTGTCACCAAACAGCATCACCAATCAGAGATAAACGTTCTAAATGGTACGACTCCTACAGTTCTTATCCGGAACAGTTTTTCAAAGGGTTTTGTTCAGGGACTGGATACATGACCAGCATGAAAGTTGTGTCGGATATTTACCATGTTTCTCCGCAAGTGCCGTTCTTCCATCTGGAAGACGTCTACGTTGCTTTGTGCGCGCGGCGACTCGGATTTTCGTTAAAACAAACATCAGGTTTCATGGCAGGGCCCAGGAATTTATGTGATTATAAAAAGGATATCGTCTTAACAGTTCATCAAGTTACGCCTTCGAAGTTGATTGAGATATGGAAACAGACTTGTGGTCCTGTTGGACCTAATGATACACAAACAACAAATAGTACGCTCCTAAGCAAACCATTTGCATGACTATCGTAATGCCGTCACTCTAGTTTATGTATGTGATATTGAACAAGCTGTAGTGAGGACTTTGTTTGAACATACTATGCTATGATAATTAGTCAAAATTGCTATAAAAAAGGCTGCATCCAATATTGATTAATACTTTGTTAGAGTGCTGTTAGTTGCTTACCACATACACTATAAATTGGTTATTATTTGTAAACCAATATTGTAAAGACTGGTCTCATGATTTTAAGAATTAGTCCAAATGAGCTGCATATACTTGTTCTATCATGGCGCAGTGAAAATCGTATACGTCTAGCAACCCGAGGATCGAGAGTCGTATACGTCTAGCAACCCGCGGATCGTGGGTCGTATACGTCTAGCGACCGGATGATCGAGGGTTTGATCGCAATTGTAGGATTGTTCTTTCGATGCACTCCCCAAAATGCAACCATAACTGGGTTTACACAGGACACGGTCTCGAGAGCTTTTAAATCCATTGATCATTCTAAATTGGATCAATATATTTACAAAATTAGGGATGCCTAGTTTATTTATTTCTATGTTTATAATAATTCTTACAGAAATTCCTTTAAGCAAACAGCGCAGACTCTGATGAGACGCCGCATCATGCGGCGTCTCATCTGGTTCTACGCTGTTTGCCAATGTTTTTTTTCTAGACGCGAGGCAAAAATGGGTTAATAAGTCATAGGCTTAGCCATAGGATGTCCCGGATTTAACCCCCGTTGTCTGGCTGGGTTACATAAACGTGAAATGTATTTACGACTTATATTTCACTATAATGACTTTAAATGTGGGTACACTATATTTAATATTAAATATTTATGTCCTTTTTGTGTTTCTTGCAGAAAATGATTTTTATGTAAATGTTTTTGTACATACATGGTAGGGTGTTTTCTTCTCATATTGTTTCATTAGTTGTAATTCCTGTTTGAACGGTTTATGTTTTTTGCAAGACATTGAAGTGGTTTGAAGTGGATAAATGATGTTTTGTCTGGGTAAAATGACAGTGACAGTGGAAATCGAAATGACAGTGGAAAGAGATTTGGTGAAAATACTTATGTCACAAACGCTTAATCCTTTTATGAGCTGTCTACAGAATGTTCACTGAAATGCGCATATGGGCAAATTGTATACTTACACTGGATTGGGCATTGCTTCGTAAGTTTTCAATCAATTAGAGGGTTAATAGCTTGCCACGATAGCCTGTTTCAACTAGTTAAAATTATGTTTATAGCTTAATACTGAATTTATGCATGTTTTTGTGTTGTTGTTGTTCTCCGTGTGCATACCATAGCATTCACTTTATATGTGCTACTTTGTATTCTTGATGTTAACCCAAAAGCTTCAACTGACAAATACAGCATTTTTTATGAAGTATGTTTGCCATTATGGAGTGGAATTATTTAATAAACAAAGAGATCACATGTATAGTTTACTCTTAGTTAATACTGAGTGTAGCACTTTTGAAACGAATTCAACTGCGCGCATACTTGTTTATGCACACAGCCAAAATATAAAGAAACAATGTGTGTATTAATATTTAAATAGGCTTTAACGCTACAACTCTGAATAATAACATTACAGTGTCACCATTATTATAAATTTACACACATCTCTAAAATAATTGTTAAAACCCGAGATACGAGATAATACTGTATTATATTAAGGGAAAGTTATATTGAACTGTTTGTACACTTTGTAAGACGATCCCTAAAATGGTATTGCTCGTGATTATAATGACAATAACTATTATGACGTTGATAACGATGCTGATTCTGTTGTTGTTTACAAGTAGAATGTTGAATAGGAGGAGGGCAAGGAGAAATATATATGGGAATGAAACACATACTTCTATATTTTGATCGCGAGAACCAAATATAGAAAGTTGTGTGACAGCAAATTTTAACAACGCTTAATTGTGAGCTCAATCAATAGTTATTACGCACGCGGATCAAATGTACAAATATGTGTCATTTTTGTAAAAAGTAATCACAACAAGTGTCTTGTGATGATACGGGCACAATAAATAGTATCGAACAGCGTATTCTTCGAAATATAAATATGGAATGCACCTGGACTCAATTACAAGGATGTATATAAAAAAATATGAGTTGTGAAAATGATTATTTCCTAGACTTTGATAACATAAATGCTATATGACGGATAATAAATTTTATCATAAAAACTTATAAAGACCCTTGTAGTGGCTAGTATCGATCTTTTTTCGACATGTATATATATATATATATATATATATATATATATATATATATATATATATATATATATATATATATATATATTTATATTTATATATATATATATATTGGAACATATGGTATAATTTAAGATTATTAATATTACAATAGTACATTGATTTAAAATCTAAGATCACAATGATGCAAGGGATATAATGCTTTCGTTGTTGTTAAACAAAAATACTCACACGGCTCTGTGCAACTGTGGGCACACGTTTAGTTACCCCCACCCCTGAATCAAATATAAGTATATATAATTTTTTTCCGTATGAGCCTGAGCGTACATTTGATTCGATTGCACATTAGTCTCAACTGGAGCATACGATACTGTTCAATCTTTAGTTCTTATTGAGTTAAACTTTACACTCAATTGCAATATTTCTCATTAATTTAATGTTTCGGTATACATGCATACCTCTCTATTATTATTTAATTTATTAACATTATAATTTACATAAATAAATATAATTTAAATCTCATTTTAAAAAAGAACAAAAGATTCTGCTGAATACCTGAAGTTAGGCGTTGGCAATTTGCTTAAAAAGTGTACATTCTTGTATAGCACCTTCTTGCATTTCTGGCAAAGTGTGGTAATAATTTAAAAAGGTGTTTGCTCAACATGAGATCGAATGGAGACATTGTGTTGTAATTTTGTCCGTTGGTAGCGTACATGCAGACATAGCCTGTGAATGTATTTGTGGCCAGTTGGTTCAATGCAACCGTTACTAATATGATAATAAGACTTAGGATGAAGGTATTGCGCTGAACGTATGTCTGTAGGAAGATTTTGATTGCATGTATGGCCAATGCCAATGTCCTCGCTACTACTAATAACTTTAAAACGTTTTTCTATAAACATTGGCTCGAACGAAACAATAAAATATGTAGATCAATTGTACGGCTACAGAATAAACGACTTCTATTCTTTTGTTAACTTATGCTACATATTCGGAATACCCAAAATTAATTTCCTGATGTTCTACACATTGATCAAAAGTATACCAATGCATATTAAAGCTGTTACCACTACAAATAATACACCATGTACTAAAAAACATTCGTAGGAAACATAATTGCAAAACAAACCAAAACAAACAAAATATTTTACACCCTTCAAATTAAAAACCCTGCCGAAATCTCTTAAGCTCAAACTAAATGGCAAAACCTTCTTAGAGAAAAAGAATTTAATTGGAAACAAATATTTGTCATGCCATATAGATCAACGACTGACAGCACACTGAGAAATTTTCAATATAAATACATCCAGAGAATCATAGCTACAAATAAATATTTTAAGTGCAACCTATCTAACACACATCTATGTGATATGTGTAGTGAAATTACTGAAACAATAGAAACCTTTTCTGGGAGTGTAAACATACTCAATCTCTATGGAATCAATTGATAATCTTTCTAGAGAAACAACAATTAAACGTTAAACTATCTCTCTTAGACATCAGTTTAGGGGTAAATACCTTCAAAATACACGATGTTAATAATGCTGTGAATTACATAATTATATTAATGAAATATTTTATATTCAGTATGAAATACAGAAAAGAAACGCCGACAATGAACTGTTTTATCAATTATTTAAAACTGAAGATTCAAATAGAAAAGGAAATAGCCCTAAACAATGATACAATTCATATATTTGAACAAAAATGGAAACACATTAAACTTTTATAAACAAGTCCAGTATGCTTTTTACCCTCTCTATGCAACTCATCCTTATTCTTCTCAACTATTCTGTTGTTTTTCTTTTTTTAAACACCTATTAATCTCTTTTTTTTAATTAAAAGGAAACCACAAGGTCAAAAAATATATATTAGCACATTTTGTTTAACATGTTTGAAAATTATTGCTGCTACATGGTATCACTATGCTTTATTATCAAATACATGTATACATTGTATGTTTTATATTGAATAAAAAAAAACTTAAAATAGAAAAACAGTACATGCTCAATGACTTTATTTTCGATGAAGTTTAATATAAAGGTCTTGCTTTAGATTGCAACGTTGATTCGATGAAATAAGAGTAATTGGTTACGCCTGGAAAATAAAGATTCGTGGCAGGCATGGTCAAGTTTCTTGTTGTAATGTATAACATTTAACAGTTTACGTATGAATGTTACAGTTATTGACCTGCAAATATGCATTCGTGGCGATTATATAAGATGACAGACAGAAGATGTATGTGCTATCAAAGAGAAGATGAATAATAAATAAATATTTTATCTGGCTCTTTGGGCATAGATAATTTGTTTACTGACTTACAAAAAATAAGCTTATTAACCCGAACGCGAACAAATTTTCTTTTTTATATTTTGCTTTTTATAATTATTTTTGTATATAAGTTACTGATAAAATGTTTTATACTCGTACTATTTTCTAATTGACGCGTAGTAATCAACATTCTAGCGGTATGTTAGCTTCTAATGAATGCACCGTGGATGTCAAACTTAATTTGATGAGCCTGCTACTGGTCCTTAAACGGCCGGGACCGTCATTTGCTTGAGCCGACCAACTTTTCCGAGTAAAAAACATGCATTTCGTAATTTATTTATGAACCTCAACAGTACGGTATAGGCTCACACAAAATGGTTATGCAGACACGACGGATTAATTAAAATGAGTTGCTTATTAAAAAGTAAAACTGTCCAACCTGTTCACATGCATGTTTTTTTTTAAACAGGATTAATGATAGATATTAATTGTTTTCTTCCCTATTTATTCTGAAATTTCTACGTAACTAAATAGGGAAAGCGACCTTGAAAACACGATGCCCGACTTAGATACTCTTGATTTTATAATCACTTTTGTATCAAGATGACTAGCTCCAATTCCTTGTGGGTATAGTCAGTACCCTCAAGACATTGTCTGCTAGTCACCTCGACTCAATAGGACTAATGAGCCCAAAGTCGTGTGGATAAAAGTGGTACAGCATTAAAAATATTACTAAAATGAAACATTACCCTTTTGACTGTTATTCATAATCAGTAAGTTTGAGTATTTACATAACTATTATACATGTGACAACACATTTTATAAAAAAATACATTTTAAAAAGTAGTCCATAATCAGCATAGCGAGAAATGATATCATGAATTATTTTTCCGATAATTTTTCATTTTTCATTTTTCACGTAAAATAAATGAATCACGTGCTCTGTTAATATTAATAAGTCATAAACCTAATAACCAGATTTTTAAGATCCCCATTGGGGATTTAATTTGTATATATATAGCATATCGTAAACTACATGTAGTAGCTTGATGTTTATAGATACAATAGATCTACAAATATTTCGATCATTACAGATGTAAGATTGTCTTTCCTTCCATTTGCATCCGCAGGCTTTCTTTGTGCTTTAATAAGTGTTCAAGTGCAGTATATAAAGTGAGCCTATATTGTGTATGTGTATAAAATGTAGGCATTCGAGCGCTTTAAAATGCATAACATGTTCTGAAGGGAATGTAAATGGATGATGGTCTTCACGCTTACGATGATAAATAATACGGGTTCATGTATCCTCAACCTCAAAACCATAACCACATTGAAGACTTTGATGTTTTTGATGCAACTGAAACAAACGGAACATACTCAAACGACTCAAGCAAACAACTCAAAACACGATAGCAAAAAGAATGTATCAGTTATTAAAAACACAATGTCATTTACTGTATATGAATATTGAAAAGTTAACAACTCAATACGACACTCTATTTTCAAGAACTAACACGTTTTGTTAAGTTTTAAATATTCTCGGTGTTTGAAGTTATATTTTTACGATTGCACAATATTTAAGTGTATCACTTTTGTGCATGTTGTTAACCATGTGAAAGTGTTACTTTATTTGATTCAGTCACCAAAGCACTTACTCTCACAAAGCGTTTACTTAGACTCAACAATCTTTTTTCCGAGTTAATTTAAATGAAAGCTTTTCACTTTTTTGTTAAGATCGATGGTTTGCTTGGTTCTAAAAAATTGACCCGACATGTTTGGTAAACGAAAACAGCTTGAGCATAGGATGTGTACATGAACGTGATAAGGATGATTTATATGTTTTAAAATTCGTCGCGTTTAATGTTCCTACCTAGCCTATTAATTTATCTTTGCAACCTCAATTGCACACTTAGCTTTTCTGATAAGTCTCTTAATGGAATTGATTTTTGGCTTGGGCGTAGCCCTAAGGCCATAGCAATGATACAAATTTCTGAGACAGTCAGAATTGGCTGGCTGCCAAAATCCCACGAATGAATGAATTCCCAAAAGTCCGATTTCCCACTTGGCGGTAATTCATGCGCAATCAAAGAAGTTCTTCACAGATCTCAATAACCCGCCTTGTAAATACAGAACATCACTTTATAACATGA
Source organism: Dreissena polymorpha (assembly GCF_020536995.1). Classification (NCBI taxonomy): domain Eukaryota; kingdom Metazoa; phylum Mollusca; class Bivalvia; order Myida; family Dreissenidae; genus Dreissena; species Dreissena polymorpha. The sequence goes on from NC_068361.1 coordinate 12,640,277, forward strand.
CAGTGTCATTAAACGTGTAAAAAAATATATTACTGAAGCAAAATTGCTAAGCATTGGCTACGACATAGTTTTTATTATTGTTTGCATATTCACGCGAGAATAAGTTCCTCACTTGACGGTCTAGGCCGAAAAGATACGAGTGTCTACGAAGACAGTAAGAATAATTTTTTTCTGATACATTTTTTGAAGACATTACATTTGATATTTATAAACATATTTTAAGATATTATTATTTTATTTTGCGTTAGTAATGTTTTCATTTGCTTTTTTTCTTGAATGTCTCATTCAAGAAAAAATAAGATGAAAACAACCCAAATATTCATGATCATTCTCGGAAATATACGGCGTAACCGAATATAATATTTCACTGCGCAGATCGAGCGCGCAAATCGAGCGCGAAAAGTTCTGCGTCAGACAACGTATACAATCTGTACACCGTTCTTTATCAGGGTAAAGGCCCAGTCTCAATATGATGCCGACGGAGACCCTTTGCGTGATCCGGGATCTACAGGGATGAACCGGGGCTCTACCGGGATGAACGGTGGCTCCATCGGTTACGATCGGGATGAACCGGGGAAAACAGTGGCTCCACCGGGAAAGTATTTAAATGTTTAATACCTCCGCGATGAAACGGGAGTCACCGGGAAGGACCGGCAACGAACGGCGCGGCAACGGGAACAACGGGACGGCACCGTAGCTCCACCGGGGCCCATAAAGACCCCGGCAGAGCTACTGCAACGCCTTGGTGAATGCCGTTACAGTCCCGGTATAGCTACGGTATATAAGAAAACAGGCGCTCTGCCGGAACGCTACCGGCATTCACCGGGGCTCCGCCGGGGCATTACCGGCGACGACCGGGGTAAAACTGGGGTGTTGCCGTAGCTCTGCCGGGGTCGGATGCCGGTATAGACGCGGTGATACGGTTTACCGGGGCTCTGCCGGCTTTCATCGGGGCTCAACCGGGGCACTACCGGGGCTCTGCCGGGGCTTCACCGGGATAAACCGTAGCCAGTCCGGGTTGACCGGAACTCAGCCGGGCTGTTGACCGGCTTCAACCGGGGCGATACCGGGACATAGTGTGACTGCGTTAACAAATTTCTACGAATCATCCCGGTCCTCGCCGGTCGACCGTCGTTAGCAAACCTGGACGAGCCGGGGCTCTACCGGCAAAAGTGAGGCTTGGGCTTAAGTGGGTTTTCTTTTGTATACACATTACACAGAAAGTATGAGTATTTCCATGATCTGTTAATTATGTAATAGAGAGCTATTTTAGGCTATTGAAAGTGATTTATTTGACACCAACAATAACAGTTTTTTGCGGCCATGTTGTTGTTGTTGTATATCTTCACCACCTATGTAGACGAACCTCTACCGGATCTGTAGAGTTGAACAAACGGTTATCGTTCCCACAACCAGTATCGTGTTGTCATCCACCGTCTATGTACAATGTAGTATATGCACAACTTTTGTCTTGTCTTACAGTCTCTGAGCTTCTGCACTCAACCGCTAGGGTCAATCCGTATAAATTCGGACAAAAGGCGAAATTTGGACAAAACTTCGTTAATGCATTTTACGTCACACTAAACCTAGCCGCACGCCTCCAGCGCCTACAGCGCTTTGATTACTAAACTTATTTACATGAACTTACATGGGTTTGCTCCATATTAATTTGTCGCTTTCTACTATATATTAATGTTAATTTTCTTTAATGAGACATACCAGGGTCACCAGTAACGGGTAGATAATTTTGAATTAGAAGTTCAGTTTATTGTGCGCAATTTTCGAACAAATTGAATGGTTGCAATTTGCATTTTAACAAACGTTGTATACCAAAAAGTTCTAAATTTGAATTAACTACCTAACATAGCGTAAATAAGATATTGCAAATATAATATTTGTTAAGTTTTTCTAAGAATCGGCCCGGTGACCTAGTTCTTGACGAATATAGACTACCACATCTCAGCAAGACTGACCCATAAAAATGTGAGTTCTAGAGTGGTAAAACGTTTGCTTTAAATATTTGACCTGGTGACCCAATTGACTTATTGATATTACTTATACAAGATTTCATTAGACATATACATCTATATATTCAGTTTAAAATCAATGTTTCATAACGAGTGAGACACGCATGAGGCTTTTAGAGTTGCCATAATTTTGTTTTAAGATTTGATTGAGTGACCTTGTTTTTGACCCCTCCAAACACATATTTTTTTTTCGCAAAGATAATGACAATGTAACCATCTATCAAAGCTGTGGTTAAGTTTTATGCATTTCATTTTTTTCGTAATCTGTTGACGAAATCGAAAAACTGTCCAGGTAATACCGCGAGTATTATGCCATTTCTAATATTTATAAAATCCTAATGTACGATATATTAGTTCCGCAGAGGCAATACCTTTAAATATAAACAATGGATTTATTACAAAACGTCACAGAATCGGTCAAATAATAATCAATTGGCAATTGTTAATATTTTGATCTCTGATCTATGTTGATTTATCATTGTTATAAACACGCAAATTAACTCTTAATGGACCGTGTTTTCTGTACCCGATAAAACCACAGAATGTAATAATTTAAGCATGCTGCATCTGTGTCAAAAGAAAACACAGATTAATTGTCAAAAGTACCCAGCGCTAAAGAATAGGAATAAAGAAGGAAACCCTTTCTAAGTTATTGAAAACATCACATAATAATTTTTTAACTTACCTAGCGTTTAAGCATAGTAACATAGTACAAATCCTTTTTAGTTATTAAAATCATCCACTGGAAACATAGATTTGTTGGAATTGAAGCGGAGGAATGTTATCGGAGTGCGTAGGAATCATTCTATATATCTTTTAACAGTGCTGCTTAATGTTATACGAACCAATTAATGCTAATTCGTGTTTAATTTTGAAAAATTAAAATAGTGTGTGTTTTTTCGCATGCAGGTTATTCTAGGTCATCAGATCAAGTCTCCTTCCATATAATCGTATTTCTAGTTTAAAAAGAAAACAACAACATTAACACTGAATGCTCATATACAAGTTTTATCTCCCAGTGTATTAAACGATCATATAAAACATTACATACAGGCTAATCAGGGGACGACACTTTACGAATATGCATATATATATGTAATTTATTATATCGTTATCTAAAACAATACTTTTTTTCTAAAAATATGCTTCGTTTTACTATGCAACGTTGCGAAAATGCCACCCTGCGTAAATCTTTAACTTTTCATTTGGAATGCATCTGTGTTATCAGAGTCAGTTTAAATAATTTCCTAAACTTGTATATTGTGGAGCGGTATGTGTGCGTCGTTTATTCACATATACATTTTAAATCGACAATGTATTATTGTTGAAACGTATTATTATTTCAAAACTTAAAACACGTGTACTTGTAACCATAAATTCATGGCCTCAGGTCTTTTACATTTACGCATACCCCTTTTGCAGTTTTTAATATGTCTATCAGATAGTCGAACTGAGTATAACTATGTTTATGATCAGTATTAGCTGTGAAAGCACATTTTAATACGTATGCAATAGGCACTGTTTGTAGAAAAAATTGATGACTTTGTCTCGTTTTAAAAATATACCGCCATGAGAAATTGAGATCGCTTAGGTCATTGGAATAAAGAAGATATCTTGTCTCAGTGTCCATTTTATTATAAATGGTCCGCAACTGTCCAGGTATATCCAATAGTATTAATATTATACATCGAAAATATAAAAACATGCACAATGTTTTTACAAATGACCTCGCAATGACCTGGCGACATCATGTAAATAAATGAATAAACAGTAAGTCATGGGACATCGCCATAGAGAACTCTAAAGAGATGTTTTGTCCCTACAAAAGCGATGGCAACGTTTGTATCCCCTCATCAACATATCACAATGCACGATTATAAAAATACCCTTTGAACCCATAGTATAAAGTCATTGTCTGAGTCCCACATGCTACCACGTAGATCGAAAGTTCACAAAGAGATATGGTCCTAGTAAGATTTATGATAAATAAGTTTCAAAGTTTAAGGACATATTGATTACCAAGTACATGTACAATATACCAAACCGAAAAGAAAAAAATGTATACAAAAATAAAACAACCCTATTTTTAAAATTAATATTCCTGCGCAATTGGTATTCCTATCGTATAATTCAACATGTTTTGATAGCGAACTGTTTAAGGTAATGCTTTGTTGGTCATATGTGTATTTAGTTTTCCGGCTTGTCGTCTACTAGTATACGTGTATGTTCATTTCTACCACCAGCCGTGTAATTTCGGTGTAGGGCTAGGTTATGCATAAAAAGACAGTGGCAAATCTTGTTATTGAGTGGCAAAGACGTCGTTAAGAATATAGTTTGTTACCTTCAAAACAAAGTTCATTGTAAAGTATGAGACATGTATAGCGGGACAGAGTTGTGGCTAAGAGTATTTAAACTAGACCCGGTATCTGCAGCGCAACACTATTTTAATAAACAGCTTGTTAATACATGTTTGCGAATCTTTGCACAAACGTGCAGTTATTAATTAGCACAATAAAAAGGTGTCAATGTTTCAATTAAGTACCTGTTCAGGTATGTTTTTATCATTTCAACGATGCCGCCGCTGTGTGTTTTGTCAGTGTTTTATTGTGATCCGTCATTTCTAACAAGTACATTAAGTTAACTGACAATGAAACAGGTGATTGAAATAACTACATAAAATGTTGAATATGAATATATATTTTCGACTCGCAGAACTGTTATTTGCAGACCCAAAGGTCTATAATTTGATCAATATTCATTACTACTGTCAGACAAACAATCGTCGTATTACCTAAGGTGACACGCCGATGATGCTTCTAAATCTATAGTTGTCATAAAATTACCTAATATTATACATAGTTATCGTCATTTACAAATAAAAGCTTAGATGGCGATACATTTGTTGTTGTTTTTTATACATTTTCCAAGGAAACGATTTGACCTTACGATCAATAAGTTGCAAACGAATACGAAGTTATAATATATACAGCACACTGTGTCGGCATGTCTATGAAGAGCGTTTGTTGTTGAAGTTGTCAATTGTGTGTTCAAACATAATGAGTAATATTAAGGTTAAACTTAAAATATTTAATTGAAAAATGAAATAACTGGACTACATATTCATTTTAGGTTTTACAGCTATCAAAAATACAAAACACTTTGGTAGCACTAAAATATATAACTGCTTCCCTAACAAGGACATCCCAAACAGTATGAGGTCGGGACTTGTATATCTAAATACAACCTGTGACTATCAGTTTCTGCAGCTGTCAGAGCGCGAGCGTTATCTTTCCTAAACGGAATAAATTCTTAAACTGATATCACGTGTTTATGGTAGCAGGAGTGAGTATTTTGATTGACTGAACAGCGTTGGTGTGACCAGTTAAGGCATTTGACTATACAATGTTGTTTTAGTTTCTTAGAGGTTAACTTTGAGTTTCGACATTCGAAGAGGAAAGACCACTTTCTGAGTAATAATGAGATCGTTACATGTAAGTGTTTAACATTTCAATATTTTTATGTTAGGAATTGTATTTAATGATTTGTTTCCATAGCTGCTTTTAAAACCTTAATACCTCTCGATGAACGACTTGTGGTTCCAGATATCGCCGCTATCATAGCATACGGCATCAAAGTGTTCCCACGTGACAGAAACAAAGGCCGCATGGATGTTTGCATGGGCCTGTGTTTAATTCGATGTCGCCACGTAACTTGAGCAACGTAAGAAGAAGAAGGAGGGCCCTGATCTTTGCAGGGTGGTACCTAATAATACTTGCGTGTTAAAACTTTCTCTTGTTAAACTATGCAATGTAAAAAGTCAATTTTCCCCAATTTCATGAATTATACTGGGGTAACAAGATCATAATTACAGTTGTGAAGCAAAAGTGTTAGTGTCGTGCTACCCAACAATTTAACAAACCCTTTTTCTCCCCATAAATACACCTTATACTGAAAACATAATATGGTGCACAATTAAAATACACAAGTATAGATAAAAAAATGACTAGTTAAAGCTTGATGGTGCAAAAATTCAATACCCTAACTAATAAGACTTGATCTCTTTTTATTAATTTTTAAATCCTTTTATGCGAGTGTTTTAACCGTTTTTTACTTAGATACGTATTTTCATTCATTAATAGTCACTTACAAATTTAATTGAAGACCTTTCTAACTAGATCCAAGTTTCAAAGGCTTCTTTTCTTACCCTTAGATACTGATGAGCAGCAAACAGCATAATACATGAACAGTCTGTGAGTTACTCGCAGGCTGTTCTAGTTTTATGCTGTTTTCTATTAAGAATTTGCACTTTTCCTCTGAGTTGGAAAGGGTTAATAAGGTTTTTATTTTGACAACTGTGTCAACATAGTTAATTCCAATTCTTGTTTTAAGATCAATGTGAAATAGCCAAGCATGCCATATGTTTCATGGTTCCAATGTCATTTCATCAAATGTTAATGCTTTTGGAGCTAAATTTTTTATTGTTTAAACCTATCCATACTTCTTTTGTTTTGTCGAAATTAATTTTAAATCCAGAGTAGCGTTTGAAGTTTGACAATACCTCTTAGGTTTTATTTAGAGATGCTGATTTCAATACAAGAGTATGGAAGTGTCGTTGGCAAATGGAAATAATGCATAGTCTATGTCATTGATTGGTATTACCTTAATCCCAGGACTTGACCTCAATTGGATTGATATCATTTATCAGTGCAAAGTATGAACATAAAGCAACTGAGCGGATCCCCTTGTCTGAAACCCACTTTGTATTGGTAGTTTTTAAGTATCCGATATCTTCGAAGAAACTATTTTTATTACCCCATAAACCTTTAAATTTGTTAAACTTTGTAAGTTGTAACGACATGATTCCAATTAAACGATCAGGTTGGAAGCTAGGTTAAATGTGCACCTCAAAGATTGCTGGTAATAAGAGCGGAAATAAAGGGAAACAAGTCAAGCTTAGGTTTCTGTAAGAGGCTTGTTTGTCTCGATGTATGTCGTTTCAGAACAGGGAAGTGAACTCTGGACGGGTTCAATTCATAATTAATGTACATGTAAAAGCAATCGCAGTCGAAGCATCGAACTTATATTATTTGACATATTGATAGAACGGAATCTAAAATTATAATAACCATTTTATGTCTAAGTTGTAACAAACCTCTGTTATCATATTGCAACTTTTTGTCTCGTGTAGAGTAAATGTTTACTATCATCCTAGACAGTTTAGTCAAATCAACGGTTAAGTTTTCGTTGATATTCATGACGGTTTTCGAAGCGCAAGATCGATTTAAGCTATGTATTGAAAATGATCTGTTCAATTAAATGTTATAACTTACATTTTCAGCATTGTAACACCATACAAAATGTCAGCCAGATATTCGCAATGTTTGCACTAATCGACACCAAACATTCGGTAAAATGTTTTGTTTCGCTTGTTTTCCAAATAGTTATTGCGATAACGTTATAGTAAATAGTAAATACATAGCTTATTTTCTGTTTTTCAGATCCCATTATTTGTTACGGTGCCCTGTTGGAAACAGCGATGGAAAATGAATGAAAAAGGAAACTGTTAATGACACTAATGGCACATGTTCCGAGTCATTTATTGTTCAAGTTCTCTCTTATGAACATCTGTCATCCATAAGTCAACATGCAAGGAACGACCAAAGTTTTCAGGGCTTGTGAATGTCGAAATACCGCCCGAGGTTTATTGTTTAGTTTTGTAACCCTGAATGCCGTATGTTTTCTTTTCCTGTTATTTGAATCATCCATTTTATTTTATACTCTTAAAGTCATCTCTGTAACAATAAAGGCAGACACGACACATGTTTCAAGTCATGTGTTTCATGTCAACTTTACAAACTCAACCGTATTTAAAACAAACGGACAATTCAAATTATCAACTATCGCGAACAGTGCGGTTAGATTCGATAAGAAGCAAAAGGTTCGTTTCGACCTTGAAGCGGTTACACTTAAAACAATCATAGCTTCCAGCAAGCCGCTCGATCTGCAACTGAATGTTACCACTTACAAAACAAATACATTTATTGATCTGAATTTAACACGTACTGAAACTAGCACTAATGAGATATTAACATTTGAATCACGTATGAAAAACGAAAATATAGAAAAAGACGTGACGACACCTTATATCACTGTGCGCCAGAGTGAATGCAATAATTGTTTTAATCATGATTTCGAATTTGTTATTCAGAACGACCATATCTGCGACACATTGGACATGCACGAACACATTTATCTTCTGATATTCGTCACCACTAAGCACACTAATGTCTTAAATCGACAGACGATACGGAGCACGTGGTTGTCATAAACCAAGAACAATACTGCAAATGCAAGGCATGTTTTCCTTTTAGGAAAAACAACAGATGAAAGTTTACAAGAATCTGTGATGAAGGAAAATGAAATTTATCACGATATCGTTCAGGAGAACTTTATAGACAGCTACACAAATCTAACATATAAAACCATCATGGGATTTAAATGGGCCTCCACAAAATGCTCTAATGTACAGTTTGTTATGAAAACAGATGATGACATGTGGGTCAATGTACCTTCGCTAATAAAGTTGTTGTCGGGAACCGATATGGCAAACTATTCACAAACAGGGCTGACCGGTTCCTGTTACCAGAAAGGATCACCGATCAGAGATACACGTTCTAAATGGTACGCCTCTTACAGTTCTTATCCGGAAGCGTTTTACCAAGGGTTTTGTTCAGGGACTGGATACATGACAAGCATTAAAATCGTGTCGGATATTTACCATGTTTCTCCGCAAGTGCCTTTCTTCCATCTGGAAGACGTCTACGTTGCTTTTTGCGCGCGGCGACTCGGGTTTTCGTTAAAAGACACTTTAGGTTTCTGTGCAGAGCCCCGGTATTTATGTGATTACAAAAAGGATAACGTCTCAACAGTTCATCAAGTTACGCCTTCGAAGTTGAGCGAGATATGGAAACAGATTTGCAGTCCTGTTGGACCCTAATGATACACAAACAACAAATAGAAGGCTCCTGAGCAAACCATTTGCATCGCAATGCAGTCACTCTATATTATGTGTGTGATATTCAAAAAGCTGTAGTGAGGGATAAGTTTGAACATACTTTTCTATAATAATAGTCGAAATTGCTATAGAAAGGCTGCATCCAATATTGATTCATACTTTATTAAGAGTGCTGTAAGTTAGTTTCAACATACACTCTTAATTGGTTATAATTTGTAAAGCAATATTGTAAATAGTGGTCCCAATGTTTTTAAGAATGAGTCCAAATGAGCTACATGTACTCGTTCTGTCATGGCGCAGTGTAAATCGTATAGGTCTAGCAACCGAAGAATAAAGGGTTTGATCGCTATTGTAGGATTGTTCTGTCATGGCGCAGTGGAAATCGTTTAGGTCTAGCAACCGAAGAATAAAGGGTTTGGTCGCTATTGTAGGATTGTTCTTTCTATACACTGCCCAAAATACACCAATTACTGGTTATACACAAGGCACGGTCTCGACAGCTTTTTAATAAGCCGTAGCTTTGCCATAGGATGTCCCGGATTCAACCACGTTGTCTTGCTGGGTTACATGAACGTGAAATGTGTTTCTGACGTATATTTAACTATAATGACTTTAAGTGTGGGTACACTGTATTTAATATAAAATATTTATGCCCTTTTTGTCCGTTTGTTGTGTTTGTTGCAGAGCATGTGTTTCGTGTAAATGTTTTTGTACATTCTGGGTAGGGGGTTATCTTCTCATATTGTTTCATTATTTTCAATTACTGGTTGAACGGTTTATGTTCTTTTGTTAGACATTGAAGTGGTTTGAAGTGGATCGTTGATGTTTTGTCTTTTTTATATGACAATGAAATTCATCATAAGGAATCAAGCATGATAACTGTAAAAACATTAAGTAAACAAAAAGTCGCTGAAACTCTCTCCATGAACATTCCGAAATCCATTTTTTTTCTTTAAGACATTAGAAGTATCAATAAACAAGGCCTCATATCCCTCACACAACTTTGCAAGGATAGATAAACACAAGATATTTGAAAATATTGACGGAAACATATTTAAAGAGGATTGCTATACATGATTTTGTTTTAATTTTACATAGTCAACTTCGAAATAAATTAATCGACAGTACTTGCTTTTGATAGTTATAAAATAGTTCATGTGTTTTCTGGTTCCTATAGAATCTACAAATAATTAAAACGGACCGATCCCAAAGATAACGGACCTCATCCCAAACTCGATTTGTCCTATCCTTCGATAATAGCATATTTCCAGAACAAACAGCGAATCTAATGTTTATGCTAAACAAATAAATACGATACTTTAATATTTAAATCAATGCTCTACATATCCCATCAAGCCTTAACATATTGATAAATATGTATCAACAAAACATCAATAACAAGAATAGTACATGTTAGGAGAAATCAAAGAAATGGATTGACAATCAAAATTTGACATATTCTTCCATGCAGTAAATTTGCAGCACTCAAGTTCTTCTTGCTATTCTGCATGTTTTCGATCGGATTTTTATTGAATTTGGTTATTGAACTGTGTATTCATACTTATGATTTTATGTGTAACTTCTAATTCTTATGAACAGTCAACAAATATTAGTGTTAGCAAGTGAAGCACGTTTGACCTTCGCAAAAATTTGTGTATATTTTTTGTAGTTAAATCTAATATAAATATGTTGGTTATTAGACTTTAGATTATACCTTTTTTAAGTTGAGTAAAATGATAACGGTAATGTTAAACTGAGAATGCAAAAAACTAAGCTAAGTGGTAGCCTTTTTAATTGTTCATTTTTGATAATGTTATTCAATGTGTACTCCGTGAAAGCATGCACATTTCTTATATGATCTTTAACTGAACTTTAAAACCAAAGAGGCGTCTCATCTTATCATTTGGTTTCATCATGACTTAACAATACATGTACACAACCATAAAAATAAGTATAATAAAATGAATTATGATTATACTGCCAATCTTCAATATTTCATGGTGTTGATTAACTATTGTTCAATGTGGTTAAAATACATTTGTAACAAAATAATAATATATGATTATAAAATTAATAACGCCATAAATATACATTATAAAACGATCCCACCGACATTTGAGGGAGAGGAATTGTTTTAATTCAAATTTGTTAAAAATCCCTGTAGCAGTGGACACACAATTAAAATTACGAGCTAATTAAGAAAAATGGATATTAATCACGTCGTAAATATTTTATTAGCGCACATATTGTAATTTCAATTTAGCGGTAGGTGTTCAGTAGACAAACGTATACAAAAAATAAGTCTCTTAATTCATATGCGTGAAGTTATATTTTATCGGTAACCGAATGGTGTCTTGTCACAATCTAATAACCTTGAAAATGTAAAACAGCGTATCATGAGATATACTGTAATAACAGTGCCTTGTATAATAAAAAAGTAATCATTATAATTAGCATAACAGTCATACTAAAAATATTTATAGTATTTCAATAGAAGAGCTGTTTATAAACTAGTGTAGTTAATCTAAATTATTTTTTTGTTTATTCGTACATAACATAAACAAATCATCACACAAACAATCAACAATTGAATAAAATAAATCATCTTCATATGATATTACTGATGGTTATTACACCTCATTAAAAAGGAAGGTAATCATACTGCTGTCACTATATTGGCTCATACTTACAAACATACGTGCCCAAGCATCCAGTGTTATCTCTTGTTTCAGTAACATACCGATAACACGAGATAACATGTTCGCGTTGTCATTTCGAAAATCTAGTTAAACTGTTCCTATGTCCACAGACTTTGAACACATGGCCAAACAAGTCTAATTATATGCAGGACGGCCGCATTTCTTTGAGGTTGAATGTGCAAAGAGGTTTTGTAAGTCTTCAACGCCGATTCGATTTTCTGCTCCAGTTACAAACAGTGCCCTAGCATGTTCAAAGTGGTATCAAAGCATTCAAATGATAAAAATAAATGGTCCCTAGATAGGATTCGTGTATAAATCAATAATTTTATACAAGCTTCCGATTCCTTAGGTTCTTGTAAAAGACTCTGTATGTGAGGTATTGCATATAGTAGAGATAGGGTTCGATTTGAACACAGATAGTGTCATCATTGCTATACGGAAGATCCGAAGAAGTGCGGGTGTCGAAACGTTTTTGGTACATTTCGCACAAAAGCAATTGAGGAACACACTTCCACTCTGCTTCTTTAAATATCAAAAAAGACAGACCGTCTTTGTTTGAAGGACTGTTCATATGACACGTCTTTTATCTGCAATGCTTATGGCTCCGATGGGGTAACGAGACACTGGTAAATAAGATTGGTATTTTTATCTTCTTCCATCTTCTGTTCTATTATATCAAAATATTTACATGCTTCGTCATATTCTCGATTGCAAAAAAGGAAGAAAGAGTATCGCATGTTGTTGCCAATCATATCAGACTCTAGAGATTGTACAATCATTCGTCTAGTGTTATTGATGCCATCGTGATTATAATCACATTCATCTGCTTTTTGTTTTAAATACACAGAAGCACTCAAACTTCCTAAATCTGACATGACGCAATGTAATGCGTAGTCATATTTTCTGTATTGTCCCCATGCAGCGTGATAATACGTTTCGAAGTAGTTTTCAAACAGAGCTTTACTTTCGTGTGTTTTCGCATATTCAAAGTAATACACGAAAATAATCTAAAACACAATTAAATAGTGCTGAACTGTTTGTACAATATCGGCTGCGTTCTTCCTTTCTCGTACTGTGCGCATAAAGCGCTTGTCCAATGTTGTCCATTTGTATATTTTCAATCTTTGACCGCAGTGAATTAATAATATGTGTAAGTTTATCCGCTAATTTCTGAAACTCGAGTCTTTCAATTTTCCCATCAAACAGGTTAAAACTATCTATGGTAAAGTGTGGACAACTGTGGTGTGTTACAAATCGCCTTAAAATTGCAAGAATGTATTTGACACACTGGATAAGAGTGTCCTCCATCCACACATCAGGCGGGGTGTTCTCGACCGCAAAAAGGATGCAGTTTTGAAATGGAGTGTACTTATCCTGTCTCCATATTCTGGCACAAACAACTCCTTTCGTATCATCTTTGTCAGAACATATGCCTTCAGATGTATTTTATCTAAACTGAAAATTAATAGTAGCTCTTTTCGATTTGTGGACATTCGCCATTGATAATCAAAACTATCGTATGTTCAAATATTCGTACTTTTTGGGGGTGACTGTTGAACTATGAAGATGCCGTATTTCTTAGCTTTGCTCAACGTCTTCTCCGAAGGCCAGTGACCGGGACGAGGTCTTTCGAAAACGAACTTGCATTGCTTAGAGAGACTTTTATAGTAACAAGCGAAAACCATGTCCACATTCGATATACTTACTGCAGGTCCGTGTCGGTTTGCTTCTTTTGCTATAGGCTTATTTTTAAACTCGAACAATTTATTTGGAATTATAACGTCAAATGTCGTCCAATCCCGTTGAAAAAATTAAATAAATAAACAAGATTCCTATAAGAATCCACTTGAAGAAAACGCATAGCTTGTGTTGATTGTTCAATCACGTTTAAAACACAATACTGCGAAGCACAACCGTTTGTACTAACCTTAATTACAACCTTGTGATTAGTCGGCTTAAGGGGCGGACTTTCTGAATCAAGAAACACACGAAACATATCAAAACGCTGTAAGAGGTCTATGTCAGACATCATTCCATTTGTTGTAGTGCCCTTGATTCGACTTCCGAATACATAAGCACATCTGCTAAGCCCAAATGTCAAACGTGTCAGTTCACGTCCATAAGATAACATAGTTTTCCTTCTAAACTGTATTACTGTTCATTTACGCGTTAGTTATCAAGAACACGTGAAAGCTTAACTGAGAATACTTTATCATCTGTCGAATTATTGTTTACATCTTGGGCTGTTTTCAACGCGTTCCTCTCTTTCCCATGTGTATGTTTCTGTTTGTTTCGCCTGTTTCGAGCCATCTTTAAAAACAATAACAAACTGTATCACACACACACACACACACACACACACTCGTATTTATGGATAGTGTTAAAATTGACATTCCTTGGACACATTAGGTGAGTTTTAAAACATTTAATAAGGCATTCATATTTCTATAGTTATTAAAATAATATATAATTCATAACTAATGTTCAATTAGCCATTACAGAACAGTCAGTGCTCTTTTTTCCATCCTTAAGTATTAAATAATAAGAATTATTCAATAACCGTGTACAGTCTTATTCCCTCTAAGCAAATCATTTAATATATGAAGAAAAGCAGACACATACATGTTTTAGTATTTAAATAGTCATGAGTGAACTTCTTCGACTTTATATGTCAAACAGTTCTTTTAATTATATTTACACAATCTCAATAGTGTTGAATTGTGCAGCTTTAACTATAAAACAATTGAACAGCAACTTACAGAGTATTTGATTCTCTTGACAACGACCCCGCTCGTGTTCTCAACCTCGATTTGTGCCTGGTGCCTGCTGCAACTGTGTTATGTTGCTAGATAGTTAAAGAAGACAATTTCGTAAGCATGTTGAATGTTCAGTTTCCTCATAAACAATACAATGTTAAAAATGGAAACTTCGCCTGAATTGAATAGCCTAAAAAATACAAAAACGATATTTATCCAAATTCAAATTTAACACAAGCTAGTATAGCTACTAATATTAAAATTCCCATTTATGCAAAAGATCAACACTGGCAAAACCATTGTATAATGTAATAAGTAATAATGCATAATACAAAAACATCGTTCCTGTTTGTTCAAAGTTGTGTATAATTACAATCCGTTCATACATCGAATGAAATCGAAAGCGTCGATATAACGGGGATTTCCTATGAAGTACAATGATTGTGTCGGCTAACTTGCCAAATCGAAAGGTATGGATTTTACGAAGATTTCCGATATTTCGGGTCTCTTGTAAGTTTCGTCAGATTTATAGTTATAGTGTAAATATTGCCATTAAACATACATATGTATTCATTTCCTTTGACAATTATGTTTATTGTAAAATATAGCAGGCGGTTACATAAGTTCTTACGTCCTTATCCCAATGTTTAGTTTCGTCTCATTTCCGGTAGTTTTGGCTCACATTGGGGATGGTCGCAAAACATTCGAAAAAAAAGTTAATTTGCACCAATTCAACGTTTTTTAAATATATAACTCCGAATTTGCAAATAATGCAATGTTTGAAAGTTAATTTAACAACAAATTTGCATTAAACACGTGTATCTGTTTTTTAGAGCATTGTGAAACAAACCAATTACCGATATAGTTGGCAAGTTACGTCACGCGAATTTGCAAATATTAGCTCCCGCCCAATGGTATGCAAAAGATGCTGGGGCTTATATTGACCCAACTCCGAAAATGATTCATAATCGTTGGAAGGGAGCAGGCAGTTTTCCGTATACAGTTATAGTTAAAAACCTTTTATTCTCTTTAGAAGCCACATTTTAGTCCAATCTTCATGAAACTTGTCAGAACATGTGTCCGTATGGTATTTGCATAGTTTTAAAATAGTTTTGGTTTAAAAACGCAATGGCCACCATGGGGGGGGGGGGAGTTTTCAATATATTTATAAAGTAAACCAATTGTTTACAACTTAGAAGTAACGTTTTTAGTCCAATCTTCATGTCCATTGTTCAGAACGTTTGTTCTAAAGATTTATCGGCCGTGTTTAAAAACTAGGTCATGTGGGGGGGGGGGGGAAGTTCACTGGCTTAAAGTAGAGACGAGTCACATTTGTAAGTAAAATATTTATGCATCTTGGACAACATTTGAAATAATAATATTTCGGCCGAAATTGAAAATGGGTCCAGACCGTTTAAAAATTATTTCCACCAGAAGGCGGTGTAGTTTACTGCTATAGTATAACCTTGTTAACAGTCTTAAAGTCAAATTGTTTATTCATCTGTCATGAAACTTTCCCGGACCATATGCTCTAATGATATCTGGGCCGAGATCAAAAATTGTTTCGGTCCATTGAAAATCATGGTAACCAGCTGGCGAGAAATTTTCCTTATATAGGTTTTTTGAGTTATCTTTCTTGAAGTCACATTTTTTCCAATCTTCATAAACTAGTTCAAAATGATTGTTCAAATGATATTTAAATTAAAAACGAAAATGGTTTCGGTTATATATAAAAAATAGGGCTGCCACGAGTTGTATTAGATTTTCTTATAATTTTGTCTAAAGTGCAAGCTTTTAACTCAGGTTGAAGTTGCCTCATTCTTGTAATGATGACATTTATCTATTTAAATAAACCAAAGGACAAACACGAGCTAAATACAAAATAACAACGGTAGTCACAAGACGTGTGATCAAACTACAAACCCGAAGTATTCATATCGATACATGTATACGGTTAAAAAAAGAGTTAGAATTGCCATATTGTTATCTGCTTCGCAATGACCAGACTTTCTCTGTCTATATCTAACTGAAGGTAGCTAAATCACATTAACATATCGCTTGTCTCAAAAACGTTGTTCATATTCGTTTCCCAATTTGTGCTCGCTTATCAAAATACAATTGGTGTTTTTATCTAACAAGCTTTAATTTAGTTGCCGCAGAAGATAACCCGAATAGGGTAGCTGATAACGAACCAAATTAAACCTGCTAAACGATAGTTTGAAATGTGAAACCCGTCGTCTTTCGTGTTAGAATGTGCTCACGTTTCGTTTACATATCTTTTGTATTTTTTTACACATGTAGTTAGTTCATATCTATTCTCTGAATAAGATTTCGGACATAATTTACAGTTGTGGGTTATATTTTGTATGGCGAATGTTTGGACACGTTGAAGTTGCGGGTTTTTTTTGTTTAGGAATATTTTAGCACATTAAAGATAGAGCTAAACACGCGTTGGAGTTAGAGATACAGTTAAGTAGATTGTAGATCAACGTTGATTAAAACTTTTTATAAAGCGTATAATAAGTTTAAATATTTATATATTAGGTACCATGTTTAATTTGCGTAGGAAATCGGTGTCAGTATAAGCGAATGCAGATAGACCGACTGCTGACTGATCTATAATAAAATGCCTTAACAGTACTTGAGGAGGAACCCAGTACGCCCAAGCCGGTAGGTCTCGGCGAAACTGTTGAACTTGCTATTAAGGGTCATAGAACTAATCCCAAAGGGACGTCATGTTCGTTGGTGAAACCACGCGAGATCGAGAGCGCGAACGAGACCGCGGGCGTGAAAAATATAAACAATAAGACGCTTCGGTCTTGGATAATGCGGGTAAATCGCATGGCGTTAAACAGTGTATGGTGTCGGCAGTTGCTCACTTGAAAGCCGACGAAGCGCGCAGAGCGAAGTCGATATGGGAGTTGAAAAAGAGGCCCGTGACATCGTTAAACGAATACGGTCGCGACAGACGACCGTTTGAGGAGAAACCGGAAATTCAGAAGCCGGGATCCTTTCGTTATCTCAGGTGTCACAAAGAACAGGAACTATTGACTGAATATTTGGCTGAGTGTTTGAAATAGTAAGATATGTTTCAAAAGATAATTTCGGTTGTCAATGCGAATTCCAAAAAAAACATTCGAAAAACTGTGTGTCTGTCATGCTTTTTAGTTGTAAAACATTATTCATCTGTGTAATGCGTTTGGGCAAACATATACTAGGCCCCAAATTATTCGCAAATGATACAAGATATTCGCCGAAGGTTATCCTGTGCAAAAGCAATATTATTTGAATGCCATTATATGTTTAAATCATAGAAAAGGGTAATAAGTTTTACCAAATAATTAAATATGTCACATTTTACGGAATGTTGAACGTATAAATTTTTTTTAATTGAACTATAGAAAAATACGTTAAGATACCAGTAAACTATTGTTAGTTTATTTCTCGTACGTTTTTAAAAAAATTATTGGTAAGATTTATGAATCAAAGTACTGATAGTACTGGTGTATGGAAGGAAAAGACCGCCAATAATAGTCATCACCAGAAATGTTGCACGTGTTGAATATTCAGCTCATTCTTTTACAGAGAATATTTTTTTAAATGCTTAAAAACAACATTTTAATATCTGTTTTGTACAATTGTTAAGTGAAAAATGTTGTATGTTCCGATTCTACAAAATCGATAAGCAAATAAATCAATTATGAACATGGAGATATTTTCATTTTAATTTGATCGATGTCCACAGTACACATGTGTAGACTTACTTCAACAAGTTTAAATGTTTAAATACAAACATGTAACTTCTTAAACTACAGATCTGAAAATGAAGAAGTTGATAAAAAAAACTACATTAGCATGTTGAATATTTTCTAAGATGTACGATAGGTTTTAGTAATCTGCTACAAGTCAGCATCTAACAAGTGAACACTATACAATTCTACAGATTACAAGTTGACAAATAACAATTCAACATTTACAACGCATTTTCAAGTTAACCGGTGGTATGGTAAAAATTACCTTCTGTTATCGTGGAAAAACTTACTGCCCTGCTAAACTAAATAGTCTTTATAGGTCTCAGGTAAGGATTTTTTAAGAATTCTATATATCGCCCAATTGGTGCGAAAAGGTGCCATGTGCCTTCTAATTTCAATGTCACATGGTACCTTTTTTGCACCAAGAGGGCGATGTCATCATCATCATTGTTATATTCAAGGATGCAGATAGATGTTAGGCACATTGGATCCCACAATCAGTGGTTCTCGACAACCTGCTCGCTGTAAACAATTTACCTGGTAAGAAAATGTAAATGAACAATTCACATGACATTTATTAATTTAGATTTGTTTCTTTAACGTTTTATGTTAAAACATTAAATCTGATTAGAGATGGAAGTCTGACCCCATCATATATTAAACACAGACCAGACTCAGCTTGGTTACGTTCGTTGTGGTGGAGTGACATTCCCATTTAATGCGATATTCATGCCCTTAGACTAAGTATTTTCACCATGTAACCTAGTTCAATTGTGTTCTCTTTTACCAAAGACGCACAATGGAGATAGGGCTTTTATCTTGTATGAGAGTAATTGGGACCACAGGACGGAGATTTTGTGTGATACTGATACATTAGTTCAAAGAGGAATCATGTATTGGTCCCCTTTTCAATGTTTATTTTATAAAATAGACTGTTTGGCATCTGTGTGATATATTGTTACAATTCTATTTGATGGTAAGATTATAGTAATTTATTTGAGGTCGATTCTGAAACAAGTTTCGGCAACTTATATTAATCACACTAGACACCTTATTCGTGATGGAATCGATCACCACGAGGGTCTCATTTCTTTTTTTAGGAGAAGCCAGTGCTTTCCTGCATAGTGGTACGCGTTAAACACAGGTAGCAACTGGTACCGTTTTTGAAGCCTTTATTCCATAGAGAGTTACCTTTAACTCAAGTAAAAGGTAAACATCATGAGCATAACAATAATCGATGGTTTAATGACGAGTGTCAAAGGGCAAAATCTGAATTCTATAATATCATGAATATATAAAGAAAGGACAGGTCAGATGAAAATAGCATTTTGATGATTAAATCCCGAAGCAACTTTAAATGTTTAGTTAGAAAAAAATTAATGTAATTATGATTTAGAGCAGACAAAGATTTTAGAACCTAATCGACTTTTAGATGCAAATAAATATTGGAAGTTATTAAAGGGATCGGTCAAGTCTTGCAAGTCAGATACATTAAAGACTGATGATTTCTTTTCGATATTTTTAATCCATTTATGATCAATACGCACATTTTATCAGCCAGATGAAGACATTATGTATTTAAATGAAAAATACCTTAATGAGGAATTTCAGGAAATGTTTGATGATTTAAATTTCCAAATATCACAAGACGAAATTAAAGAGGCAAGTACATCTTTAAAAATTGGAAAATCTTAAACACAGTGTTAGAAATGAATACTTTCTGAGGGTATTATATTTACTTTTTAATAAAATGAGTGGTATAGGTTATTTCCAAGAAACTTGGAGCGAAGGACTTATTTTTCCGCTGCATAAGAAGGAGGATTTAGACGACCCGAACAACTTTAGAGACATAAATACTGTTAAGTACTATAGCAAAATTATTTAGTAAAATAATTAATAGTCGATTGAACATATGGGGGGGGGATATAATGTGTATAAATAAGCTTACGCCGGATATCGAAAAGGTATGGGTACTATTTACTATATTTTTGTACTTCAGGGTATTATTACGCATATTTTGAATTACAATAAAAATATGTTCACATCATTTGTCGACTTTTATACTAAGGCATTAGACAGTATAGTTAGAGATGTCATATGGTATAAATTGATAACATAAGGGGTAAGTGGTACAATTTTGAATATAGTAAGATCGATGAACAATGTTGTTAAATCGAAACTCTAATTTAATAATGAAATATGTAATGATTCTTTTTTTTGCTATCTTTTGTAAGGCAAGGTGAGTCATTATCGCCATTTTGTTTTCGATGTATTTAAATGATATTGAGGAATATTTTATGCTTTATACGTTTGAAGGAGTTAAAAGTTTTTTTGTGTTATATGCTGATGATATTGAAATATTTGCGGAATCGAAAGCTGTATAACAAAATGGACTAGATTTATTAGAGCAGTATTGTACCCAATGGAAATTATGTGTTAATGTGAATAAAACAAAAATTCTGATTTAAAAAAAGGCGGACATAATAGACGAAATTAATTTTTTTATTACAAAGGCCACATTGTAGAAATAGTGAATAGTTTTATATACCTAGGCATAGTATTTAACACTGTGGTTCTTTTTTATTAACATATGACGCACTGTCAAGACAGGCTCTTCGAGCAATATTCAAACTGAAAGTAGTTAAATACCCAGACATATAAGTTAATCATTGACTTGAGCCTATTCTAAGCTATGGCTGTGAAGTATGGGGGTTAAATAATAGTGTTCAGAATACATATACGATACTGTAAACAATTGTTAGGTGTGAGGTTGCGAACACAAAATTATTATGTTTATGGAGCACGTGGACGTGTGCCGTTAATAAATAAACGTATCATCTGTGTTATAAAGCACTGGTTTAAAATATTACAATCTGATGATGTCAAGTTAATAAATCGTTTATGATATGCTATTACATGATCATGATATATCTCCCGAAAAAAGTCTTGGGTGAAATCTCTCAAGGAATTATTATACAGATTAGGATTAAGTGAAGTATTTTTTTTCAAGGTGTAGGATATATTAATATATTTTTGTCCATAGCTAAACAACGATTACCTGATGTGTTTTTGCTAACCTGGTCAAGTGAAATGCAAAACACGACCACATGTAGAACTATTAGCCTTTACAATAGCTTTAAGTTCCAACCATATTAAAATGGAGTAAATGTTTCAAATTTTAGAATTGCGTTAACTCGTTTTAGAGTACCTGCCCACCGACTTGAAGCGAAAGCAGGGAGACGACAAGCTTGAAAAGATAACGTTTCAAAACAGGAAATGCAATCACTGTAACGTTCTTGAGGACGAATTTCATTTTTTTACTGGAATGCCCAATGCATTAACGAAAAAAGTATATAAATAACTTTTACTTGAAGAACACAAACATGATCAAGTTTATTGACCTCTTACAGACTGACAATGAAAAAAGTGTACGAAATATATATATATTTGTTTTTAAAGCTTTTAAATTGAAAGCTAATTTATATTATAAATAGTTTCTCTACATGTACTACAGTTATTTATCTATTTAATATAAAAATACGAAATACGATAAAGTGTATACATATATTATGGACTTTCTTCTAGGTTCTTTTAAAAACTTTGTACGTCATTGACCATCTGTATCTATACTTTGTTGTAATATGTGTGTACTCAAGGGCTTTAAGCCTAATGTATGTTAAAATAAACTCTATCTAACTCTATAATTGCAATAGCTTACATGACTACCAGGTTTGATTAGTCATTTGTGTTAAGTTTATAATATATTTTGTTTGCAATATGTGCTTTTCACAAGAGACATGTGCACGCATTTATATTTAATGTAGCATGCACAAGCTCTTTTAAGTTTTTTCACCTTATCACATCTTATGTCCTATAAGAGAAACCAACTGGACACATTTTAAAATAAAAATTTACTGGACAAGCACATACAAATTACGATTCACACCACCCTCCACCTACTTAAATGATTAAATTATGTTCTTTAAATGTTAAAGGATTAAACAATAAAGACAAACGCATAAAAATCTTCAAATGGTTAGACGAAAAAAAAAAAAGTATATGCCTTTTACAAGAATGTCATTTGACACCTACTTTAGCACAAACCTTAAAAGATGAATGGGACGGGGAAATCTATCTCAGTGGAGAACATACTAATAAACAAGGCATTGCCTTTCTGATAAAAAATAATATAGGTGTCACAGTCGATAACTTTAAGGAAATAATAATTGGCAGACAAGCAAGTATAGATATCAAAATACACGAAACACAAATAACATTAATCAACGTCTACGGCCCTAACATAGACGATTCCACATTTTACGAAACATTACAATCCTTTATAATAAATAACCAAGATAAAAACATTATAATCGGTGGTGATTTCAATACGGTCCTGAACCCATTAATAGATAAAAAGAATGGAAACCTTTATACTCATACTAAAAATAGAAACATTTTAAACAACATAATTGAAAACTACAATATGATAGACATCTGGCGTACAGTATACCCAAACGAGAGCAAATTCACCTGGCATTCAAACACAAAACCAACAATATTTTGTAGATAAGACTATTTTTTAATATCTGAATCTCTTTGCAACATTATTGACACATGTAAAATAAAACCAGGATTTATGACTGACCACTCTCTAGTTGAACTTAAACTGCACAATATACAACCTGAAAGAGGCCCAGGATACTTTAAAATTAACAACAGCATCTTATTAGATACACAATATCAAACACAAATAAAACAGGAAATATTAAATACAGTCCAAAATAATAAAGATGCAAACCCAAACACCTTATGGGAAGTAATTAAAGGAAATATACGTAACACAACAATTAGATACACATCATTTAAACAAAAAGAAACACACAAACTTGAAACTGAAACCATCAAAACCATTGAAACACTTGAAAAACAATTGCATCAAACAAACACAAATGACACCACCGACATTGAAAATGAAATAACATTAAAAAAACAAATATTAGATGGAATCTATCATACACATCTCAATGGAATAATACTAAGAGCGCGGGCACAGCATGTTGAACACAATGAAAAGAATACAAAATATTTCGCAAACATTGAAAAACGTAGAAGTGAACAAAAAACTGTACACAAATTAGTAATCAATGGCAAAGATATAACAAACAGAACTCAAATACTAGAAGAACAACGTTTGTTTTTCGAAACCCTCTATAAACGAAAAAATGCTGAAAATAACACTCTTTTTAAAAATACACATCATGCTTTAAACCAGGAAGAAAAAGAACTGTGCGACGGATTGCTTAATGAATATGAATGTGGATTAGCCCTAAAAGAAATGCAAAATAACAAAAGCCCAGGATCTGATGGCATCACAATCGAATTTTATAAAATATTCTGGAATGATATAAAAACACATCTAATTAATTCACTTAACTATTCATTTAACAACGAAAACTTAACTACGCTACAAAAACAAGGTATTATTTCACTTATTCCAAAACCTGGAAAAAACTTAGAATCCTTATCAAACTGGCGCCCGATTAGTTTACTAAACAATGATTACAAAATTGCAACTAAAAGTATAGCAAACAGAATAAAAAAATATTACCATCAATCATTTCAAAATCTCAATCTGGTTTCATAAAAGGACGTTACATTGGTGAAAACGTTCGTCTTATCCAAGAATGCATAAACTATTTCAACAACTCAAATAATCCTGGTCTAATATTCTTTGCAGACTTTGAAAAGGCATTCGATTCGCTTGATCATTCATTTATGTTCTCTTGCTTAGAAAATATGAACTTTGGTGAAAGTCTCATTCAATGGGTCAAACTATTCTATACCGATATTAACAGTATAATCATCAACAATGGCTTCTTTTCAAACAGTTTTAACATCGAACGAGGGGTTCGACAAGGATGTCCACTCTCATCATCGCTATTTATTATTTGCATAGAGTATCTATCACATCACATCCAATCAAATGAACACATAAAAGGCATATCACTAGAACCTGACGAAGAAATCAAACAATCCCTATTTGCTGATGATGCAACTTATTTTTTAAATAACAATAGCGATTCTTTCCATAACCTCATAGAATCGCTAACCATTTACGGAATGACATCGGGTCTTAAGCTAAACAAAAGTAAATGTACTGTGCTACGAATAGGTAAATTAAAACAAAGTAATGTTCAATATAAAAAAGAAATGAAATTTAATTGGACATCCGATGAAGCCACAACGTTAGGAATTACATTCACAAATAATGAAAAGGATACAGTTCTTAAAAACATAATACCTAAATTACAGAATTTTAAAAACTGCTTAAAATCATGGCATCATCGTAAACTTACACTAATCGGAAAAAACACAGTATTGAAAACGTTTGCACTTCCTAAATTAATATATGTATTAACAGTTCTCCCAAATCCACCAAGTGATGTTATTAACGATATAAAATCAGCAATATTCAATTTCATATGGGACGGTAAGCCTGATAAAATAAAAAGAACTCAGTTAATTCAATCTGTAGAAAATGGAGGTATCCAATTAACGAACATTGAATCATTCTTGAATGCAATCAAATGCAGCTGGGTTAAACGATACCTAGATAATACCAATACGAGTAAATGGAAATTATTCTACCAGAAAATCCTAAAAAAATATGGTGACTCCTTACTCTTTGAATGTAACATCAGCAATAATATCTTACATGAAATTGCAAACGAAAACATATTTCTGTCTGATGTTCTATCAGCGTGGAGTGATGTCACTCATAACTTAGAGACCCAAACCAGCAGTAAAACAATTTTATGGAACAATAAAGACATAACTTCAAACAATAAGACGTTTTTCTATAAAGACTGGTTTGAACGAAGCATTAAATATGTCGACCAATTATATGACTACAGAATTAAGGATTTCTACTCTTTTGATAATATATGCTACATATACGGAATACCTTCAAATAATTTTTTGAAGTACTACACACTTATCAAAAGCATACCCATACATATTAAATCGGAAACCAATACAAATAATACACCATGTACTCAAACAACATTTGTAGAAAACATACTTGGAAGAAAAAACAAAACAAATAAAATATTTTACACACTACAAATTAAAAACCCTACAGAAAACTCCAAAATCCAAAATAAATGGCAAGTTCTTTTTGGAGAAAATGAACTTAATTGGAAACACATATTTACCATGCCATATAAAGCAACTATTGAAAGCACACTGAGAAATTTTCAATATAAATACATCCATAGAATTATAGCTACAAATAAATATCTTTTTAAATGTAAATTATCTAACTCAAATCTGTGTGACTTCTGCAGTGAAAACATTGAAACTATAGAACATCTTTTTTGGGAGTGCAAACACATCCAGCCTATTTGGAATCAATTAATATCTTTTCTTGAACAACATCAACTAAACGTTAAACTATCTCTCTTAAATGTAAGTTTCGGAATTAACTCATTGAAATCAATAGACTGTAATAATATTGTGAATTTTATGGTTATATTAATGAAATATTTTATCTTAAACATGAAGTACAAAAAACAAGTACCAAATTTTAATTGTTTTGTCCATAGTCTTAAACTAAAAATTCAAATTGAGAAAGAAATAGCCCTCAGTAATGACACATTACACATCTTTGAACAAAAATGGAATCGGATTAAATTCTCATAATGTTTTGTCCACTTATATACATTTCACTCTAATGTTAGTCTATCTCTCTAAAATAGTTTGTTTATTTTTTTTTATTCTTATTTTTTCAGTCAGACAAGATCATTGTGAATATACAACAAAACACACAAGTCCAGTATCTTTTCTTTCAACTTTATACAATTCATCATATTTCATAACTATTCCTCTGTTGTTCTTTTCTTTTCTCTCAAAAAAAAATAACTATATATTAGCATATCTTGTATAACATGTCTGAACTATATTGCTTTGTACAATCACTATGTTGTATGATCATATACATGTTTACATTGTATGTATGATATTGAATAAAAAAAAAAAAAAAAAAAAGTTTTTTCACCTCAAATGCTGGAGGGATGATGTCTTAATTTTAAAAGAATTAGATGTTAAGGTCAGCCAAGTGTTTACAGATGAGAATGGTTAATGTATGATCTTAAATTCTAATTTACATGGACAACCGTTTACTCGTATTAATTTATATGGGCCAAAACATGTTAATACCGCTTTATCATCACATATTTTCTATGATTTAAGATATTGGGAACAAATCATTTACATGTTGTAATGAGTTTAATTTATTGATCAATACAAATCTTGATTATTGTATTTACAAATCGAAACAAATACTAACGTTAAAGCAAGAAACTCTTTAACAAACTTAATTGCTAGTAAAAAATACATTACCAGTTCAGAAAAATGTATGGTAATCAAAAATAATTCTCCTGCGTAGAGCGAATTCTCTGATTCGTTTTTGCTTACGCGCGACTTCTTATCCTAATCGGAATTAGTCATCATTCGGATCACTCGGTTATCAACCTAATTCTGGGCTTTTACAATATACCACATGGTAAATTGCTTTTGTAATTTAATAATTCCTTTCTTTTTGACAAAGACTATCTTGCTTACCGTGATGATAAAATTGATCAAGAATTTATAATATAATATGCTTTACCAGTGTATAATTTCACAAATCTGTCTACACTCTGTAATGCGGATATATAATTTCTAATTGACGAATAGCTTTTCTTAGAACAATTATTCATTGAAATTAGAGGTTAGACTATTTCCTATTCATCATTAAAAATAATTCGTAAATCAATACATACAAAGGGTTAACTAAACAATGAGCTTTTTGACAATAAATTGAATCAGGATGATGAAGAGTTGTATCACTCTCCAAGCTGATTAACAATTTATTAGAGATGGAACAATTAAAAAAAATACCATTCGTCAAGAGCTGATTGGATAGTACATTGAGAAACACCAACACATTTCTTGTGTAATTTATAAAAGTACAATTACACTTACAAATGTATACCATTCTTAGAAACTCCTGATGGGAATGTTATACATGGCAAATCAACAATTTTCAAAGAAAAATAACTAGTGTATAAAAATGTTTAAACAAAATCAACAAAAATAAACAATCTTTATATTGACAGCTTTTTAGAAAATACTAATAACTTACAAAATCAACAAAAATAAACGATCTTTATATTTACAGCTTTTTAGAAAATACTAATAACTTAAGTCAAATTAAATCTTCATCTTTTAAAAGTCTTCTATTATTTTCATAGGTATGTAACACGTAAAACATATTCACAATGCCACAGACTTCGGCTCTGAAAGATTTACCTCTATTTTTTTTTCAAAGAAATCTGGAGGAAAATAGTTTGTTGTGTAGAAAAAGCATAGAACTGTTCATTTTGAAAAGGAGAACTGTCTTTATCACAAAAGCAAGGAATTTTCTTGTGTATTCCGTAAACAACACAGTTACGCTGTTTAAAAATATAGACTAATCACTAATCAATTTTTAAATCGTGTATAAATCAATAAGCCTCTGGAACTATTGCTCCATTATTTAAGTCTGCTTTCGATCATTTGATAAATACAGATCGAACATGGTTTGTAAAGGAATGATTCCTTGGAGAAAACCTCGATTTGTATGTAATTTACTGACAACCATAGTACCCCCGATCCATGATGTTGAAAAAACATTTGATTTTCTATATTTTGACTTAATTTTAAAAATGCTTTTTTTTAATTCGGTCCCATTTCCATCAACTGGATAGCACTGTTTTATCATAAAAATTATACTGCCGTGCAATTTAATGATTTTCTTTCCGGTTTCTTCAGAATAGGCCTCGACTGTAGACAGTTTGATCCCATCAGTACATTGATTAGTTATGTACGTATACAACAAGTAATAAAACGAACATCAAAGGTAACATATCAATGGGGTATGATATAACAAAAGAAGTTTTCAGATGATACCACATTACTGCAGGATGGTAGTGAGAACAAAACGGATATTTGTTTGGGCGAACAATTGTTTTCAACTACTAGGCATGCAGTTTCATATTGACTCAGGTGACATGTGACATGAAAACATTGCATTTTTAGGAACAGATAAAAGTATCGAACGATTTACCAAATTATGGCAATGAGTAGAATAACAGTTGTCGAATCGCCTTCATAACCACTTATTATATTTACTACAAACTCCAAAATTACATATATTAAATAAAAATAAATAATATGTTTAACGAATTGATTTGGCAAGACCAGTCAAGAATAACAAGTAAAATACTAAGTAAATATTATGCCAAAGGAGGTTTAACAATGCTTGATGCCTTTGCGTATGTTAAAAAGTTATAAATACTATGGTTACACTGATTCATTACAGGTTATATCTGTAAATGTTATGATTTGCTCTTACAAATGTAATTGTAATATAAAAAATAGTTAGCGTTGGGAAATGCTATTTTAAGACGTTGCATCACAGATGTCTAATCAAATTTGGAAAGACGTATCATTCGCATAAAGTATTGATCTTTTTTTCAGAATGTCAAAATTGCGAAATTTCAGTCACTTGCAGTAGTCATGCATCATACGTTTCAATAAGACAGCGACCTTTTTAACCAGGTTTTCCGAATGAAAAAACTGGTTATTAGATCGGCGAATGTCGGCGGGCGGGCCGGCGGGCTGGCGAGCTGGTGGACTGGCGGGATGGCGGGCTGGCGGGCGGGCGGAATAAGCTCGTCCGGGCCATAACTATGTCGTTCAGTGTAAAAATTTAAAATCACTTGGCACATGTGTTCACCATCATTGGACTGTGTGTCGCGCGAAAGAATTACGTCAATATCTCCAAGGTCAAGGTCACACGTTGAGTTCACCTGTCCTTTTCGTGAAGCTTCTGACTGTTCAAAAAAAGTCAAAACATGATGATATATATAGTTCATGTTTTGTTCTTAAGTCGCTCTATATTGCTATCACAAATGCAATCTCCTGTCAACCTTGCATTCCACTTGGTGACAATTTTGTCCAAGTCTTTGGGTTCCAGGATGTACTATTCCGCGCTTTCAAAATCCAGTAAAAAGAAGTCAACCTTTCTTGTTCCGATTACATTCAGAGCGTCTAAATGACTGTAGCATTGTACGGTGACGGTTTAGTTCTAGGTCTTGTTATTGCACATGTTCACCCTGTCATTATTTATATGTCCTCTGTATCGTGAGGTTATTAGCTATTCTGCACTGAAATTCATCCCGGTGAGAGTGAACGTAAACGACATATTTGTGTAAAAAATGCAACAAGTTATGTTGACAGAAAGCTATGACAGAAACATGTGAGGGTAAGCTTCGATCAAAAGCACCGACTAATTCTTCTTTATTTCAAAGAGAAATGTGTTTGATAGTGACTGTCCGTTAAAAGTTCCGATTTAAACACATACAGTCCACTCTCGTTATCTCGACATCGGTTGTCTCGATATTCTCGATATGTCGAAGTAAGCTCAATGTCCAATTTTTTTCCCTTCTTTATCTATATAAATTAACATCGCTTATCTCGATTTTCGTTATGTCGAATAATTCGATATGTCGATATAAAATTTTGTCCCGAGTCCCGATTTAACATGTATTTACCGTGGTTTATCTCGAAGTGCGAATAACTTTTTCAGTGTCGGCAAAAGGTGAGAAACTTTTTCTTTGATACATTACCGTCCCGCTTCGCCCGGCTGCTCCCGATACTGTGCGGTAGGAAATTGATCCGTTAATTGCATCAATGATCACACGTGTGTAATGTCGTTAGCCATTAACACTTGATTAAGGCCTGTCACTTTAAGTGTCACTTTAACATCAATTAACTGCAATTAATACACAGCCTGCCGAAAGGCCGAACGACTAATTGTTTTTACAAACAACATTCCAAAATGCATTGAGTTATATTTTTGCGTATATACACCGTCGTTAACTCGACAGTTTAGAACAATTATAACTGCATGTGTTCATGCAATTCTGAAATACTTAAAACGTCATTTTAAGCATTTAAATAGCAAAATTAATCGTGCCTCGTAAAACGCGTATATATCAGGAAGAGAGTATTATGCCACACGGTGACGGCTTTAGTTAGATCACTTAGCAGGTATTAAGATGTTAAAAACAAGGTAAATTTTCGTCTCATTTTTTATTTGAAAACGCCTCATCGGATATCTCGAACTCTCGTTATCTCGATAGTTTTTCTTGTTCCCGCCGACTTCGAGATAACGAGAGTGGACTGTATATCATTCTTCTTTGACCTAAAGTGAGTGCTTAGGTACTTATCTTCTCGATATTGCGAAACACTGTCCTTATTCCGCATAGCTAGTTTACGTTGGGTTCGAAGATGAGTACTCATCTTTGATAAAGATGAATTGGTCTTATTTGCTGAATTAAAAACGCGCTCCACTCTACAATTAGGCAAATTCATTAAGACGTAGACTAGAAACGCACATGTACCAAATGTTGCCGCAAGCGGATTAATGGCCAAACATGTTCCGTGAGTTAATAAACATTATTAATTAAACTAAATATAAACTCGTTTGACGGCCAGTAAAAACAAAATCCTGATATTAAAACAGTTGAAAATCGACTGTAAAATTCAAACAGCGATGTTTTCTTGACGTGAAAAAGTAGGCATAAATCCGTATATTCATCAACTTTTTCTACCTAGTATAAGCTCTGGTAAACAGTTTACTTGAGCAATCAATAATAACATAATGCCATTAGAATTCAGTTTTACTGACTAAGTTTGTAAGCGGAGGTTTATACATAAAACATACATTTCGGTTCCGTGCGTTTATTTTCCCGACCGAGCAAAAACATGGTTAAAATAATAGGTGTTCACTTGAAGTACTTGACCTTAATATCGTTTTAAAATATTTGTATTTAAAAATGAAACTGGCTTGATGAAATACAAATGTAGCGTCTCATTTTGCATATCAGGCTGAATCTTTATAAGTAACATCTGAACAGTATACATAATACAGCGGATTTCGATTGCTTGAAATCAGATGTTGCCCGAAATACCGTAACTTCATCTAAAAGTATGAACAATGTTCCATGGACAATACACCGTTATTTACGTGTCATAGGTTTAACATAGCATATGCATACAATTCCAATTAGCATGCATTCTTTTTGCAGGCATATCGATTGGTAGTTAATTTAGTGAATATGTATGTATACCGCCAATAGACGTTGGTGTCTACAAATAACTAATGGAATAGTCTTAATAAGTGATCAATTACTTCGTATAAAAGAAATGTTAATATTTGGTTTATATCACTTCAGGAACACCGGTCTGATGTCAATTAGTTCAGACCGAATATAGTTTTAAGTAGGAAACCTACTCCCCGCACATTTATTCTCAAATTATGATTTCTTAACCATCCAAACTGTCACGTCTAAATCAAGCGCAAACAAAGGATTTCATAATCTTCAAGGCGAAAGATTCTGCCCGAGTAGCTCTGTAAGCACACCAAGCATATAAAACGAATCTCGCTACCAAGGATCTTAAAGCTCGAAGCCTTAGAGACCCGTGGTCAATTTCTAATGCGTTGTTTAATTCTCGTTGCGCTAGTGGACATCGAACTTATGTAAATACATTTATCACATGCTATACCCTGTCTCCCATGTAATACAACCATTTCATATTTTTTTTTATATTACACATGTGTAATACAACAATTTTAAGCGTTTTCGTTTTAGTTTTCGTTTATTGACCAATCGCATTTTGTCATTTTGCTGAAATGACGTTGCAACGTAAAATGACGTCACAAAATGTAAACAACATTCGGGATTAATCATTATGTTTGCGTAAATATTTATTTAATTTGCTCGTTTAAAAGCATGTGATAAAAAAAAAAGATCTGACACTCGTTGTCATATCATACCATATTTTATTAAACTCCTTACCTTATACGATTCAGTTATTTGGGGACGATGTCTCCAAGGCAGCGAAGGAAATTGAGGAGTGTTCAAGGATTGGTTACAAGCTCCAATATGGTACAGGCCGTGGTAGTTTCAGAGGTCGATCTGGTTTCCGGCCAAGAGCTCGAGCCGGCATGAGTCGTGGTGCTTTTAGAGGACGTGGTGCTTACGTACCTGCTGACGGGCCATGGCCAAAAAACTCCCAACGCCGAGGGGGAGTGAGGAGGATATAAATTCACAGGTAAGTGAGGTATTTGTTGCTGGTAGATTGAAATATTTTGTTGACGTATGGAAAACTATAACAAATGATCCATTCATTTTAGACATTGTTGGGCATTGTCATATAAATTGGAAAGGTTCACCACCTACTCAAAATCAGTTTGCACGGCAAAATTTTAATATACAAGAATCACTGATAATTGGAAAAACGAAGACTTAATGCATTTACGTAAAGCGGTGTCCCAGATGCATATGGGCTATTCATGGACGACACGTTCCGCGTTAATGCAAGTTTTTCGTTTAAAATGTAGTTCCTTCTTTACGACAATCTAGTAAAGGTGGAAAGTGTCGTCCAAGATAAGCATGCGCGAACAACACAGGCTAAAATGGGATGACACTTTCTTAACATGCATTAAACCCCTTTTTCCCAGAGCGATGCCGAATGACTTTTGCTAATTTGCATCACTTACAAATACAAATAACATTTCCAATGGGGTTGTTTATTGCAAATAACCCAAAAGTAACTGCAAATACATAATCTTATTCCTGTTACACAGGTATATATACAATTCCTTTAGTCAACACAGGCTTATAAGGTACAACACTCACCGCTTTTATTGTATTTTCGTTGAAAGGAAGAACATCCCGTTTAGGCGGAAAGTGCCGTCCTTGATTAGCCCATGCGGACGACACATGCTTATATGGGATGGCACTTTACGCATGTTCAATAAACCTTTCTTTTCCAGAGCGAGCATCGTTTTATTTGCTAATTTACATAATGTACAAATTAAAATAACATTATTTCCGTGGGGTGATATAGACCGCAATAGATTGTCACGTGTGAATAGTCATGTGACCCAGGCGCAAACACAATTAGGCGCACACATTGGCAATATCAATGTTTGTTTGTTTTTTAATTAAGGGGTGTTGCTGCAGTTTTGCTGTTTTTTTTCCAACAAATAGATTTTGTTCAGAATTTATATTCAAGTACTATATACAAATACTATATGAAAAATGAAATAAAAACATAGGGTCACCGGCCTTGTTTTGATTTTATTAACCATTTTATAACATGTACTTTTTCATTTAATCTGGAAAATCTCTAATTGCCTCAAACCAATTAATAACCTATGAAATAGACATCATATAGATATTATATAAGCTGAGATACATTAAATACCATTTAATTAAACAACACAATGCCAAAAAAATGGAGAACACAAGTTAAATTAAAAAAAATAATAATAAAAAAAATGTTTATGTCACCCCAAAAAACATAAATTTTTTACTATTTTTTAATACCAAAACATAATTTAAAAAATTCTGTTAAATAGAATTCTGCAAAACTGCTCAATATGTTCATATACGTATTGTCATCATAAAACAAAAATAAAACAAATGGGGTCACCGCACTTTTAACCGAGATTTTTTGTTTTAACTATCCCTACCATCTACGTCAAATTTTATAAAAATACATCAATTAGGCAAAACCCAAGTACCAGTACATATATAGTAAGAAATATGCATAAACATTAGAAATTGTTTTACAATCTTAACTGAGATCATAACAGCTTACCAAAAGACATTAATAAAAAACAATATTTAATCACAAATATATTACCAAACAGTATCAAACTCGACCTAATAACTTACATGTACTTGTTAACAGATTTCGGTTTGTTTTGAAGTTTGTGATTAAATGCTGTAAATTGATAAATTTAAACGACATGACTTAAAAGCTCCAGTATAAAACAAGAATGAAATTAAAGACATAAAAAAGTAAAAAAAAGTTAACCCCACCTGGGATCGAACCACTGACAATTGAATTATGAACCAACTCGGTTATTTCTGATGATACTGATAACAAAAATATTGAGTTGTGATAATAGCATCATCGGTGTTGCTATACATATATTCTCGGTTAAATAAACTGCCGCAACACCCCTTAAGATAAATAAGTATAAACGTTTGCTCAAGAAAAACTTCCGACTTTTACAGGCTTCTTATTGTGTAATATTCTTAATATAAATGAGCCTCGTTCTGGGAAAAGTGGGCTTAATGCATGTGCGTGATGTGTTGTCCGCACAGGTTTATCAAGGACGAAACTTTCCGCCTAGACTTGATTTAATGTTAGATGGGACTTCCTTTAAACAAAACAATTCTTTAATGCGAAAGTCATCATCCCTGATTAGCCTGTGCGAACTGCATAGGCTGATCTTGGACGACAGTTAACGCACTTTGCACTAAGCCCGGTTTTCTCAGAACGAGGCTCAAATTAATGTAATGAGATGTTTTTAAATTAACTTTGAGAACAGTATTGCGTCTTAGTCTTAAAATTATGATTTGCTTGCGGAATACGGGCCGTTGTCTAGCAATTGAATAACATGTTTACAACATAAAAGGCTGATAAGGTTGAAAAGAGCCAAATATCATAAATGGTCTTGTTTGGTAAGATAAGCCAATTAATGAACTTTTTGCATCTTCATGAACAGAATAATCGCTTTACACTTAACTTCATAGCACTACATAGTATTACATAGCTTTACATAGCTTTACATAGCTTTACATAGCACTACATAGCTTTACATAACGCTACATAGCTTTACATAGCACTACATAGCACTACATAGCACTAGAATATTGTTTGAGCGTCTGATTACATGAAATATCATGTTCAAAGCCTACAAGATCAGATAAGTCTGGGTAAACTGGACTTAATGAATGTTAGACTCATCGCAGATTAGTCTGTGCAGTCTTAACATACTTATCAAGGACGACACTCTCCGTCTTCATGCAATTTTCCGTTTAAAGACATTAACTTCTAAACGTTCACCCAGTATATTAAATATAAACAATGGTATGTTGGTATCAGAAACAAACTTATATAATGGAGACGACGGAATACCACGTGCCCGACACATGCTCATGCGGGGTACAATGAAGGGTTGTTGTTGTTGTCTATATGGACGTCGGTCTGGCAAAATTTTCCTTAATGCATGTGTGAAATTGTCGCCCCATATTTGCCTGTGTAGTCTGCACAGGTTAATCAGGAACGACACTTTCCGCTTGTATGAAATCAAAGGACGTCTCTTCCAAATGAAAATTCAATGTAGGCGGAAAGTGTCGTCCAAGATTCCGGGACACCACTGAACGCACATGCATTAAAGGGATCTTTTCACGCTTTGGTAAATTGACAAAATTGAAAAAAGTTGTTTCAGATTCGTAAGTTTTCGTTTTAGTTATGATATTTGTGAGGAAACAGTAATACTGAACATTAACCATGCTCTAATATAGCCATTATATGCATCTTATGACGATTTTAAAACCTAAAAATTATAAAGCGTTGCAACGCAAAACGATTGAATAATTTGGAGAGTTCTGTTTTTGTCGTTAAATTTTGTGAAACTACGAAGATTGCTTATATAAGGTATAAAATAAGTCAAGAATGTGTATTCGGCGGAATAGCTCAGTAGGCTAAAGCGTTTTTACTTCAGGACTCTGGCAGGACTCCAGGGGTCACTGGTTCGAAACCTGCTCCGGGCAATGTTCTTTTCCTTTTTTTAATTTTTTTCTTGATTTTTTACTGGAGCTTTTACGATCCAATGTTTACATTTATCAATATAAAGCATTTAATGAATAAGTTAAAAAAAATGCCAAAATCTGTGAAAAGGCCCCTTTAACTTCAGTTTTCCAAAAACGCGTCTCCAATATTGACACGCATATGACGGGCTCATGTCTATATTATTTATGACAAGCGGTTGATAATCGAACCATATTGCTTGCTATTTGAAGATCACATTATTGCCTTGTTGTTTGTTTGGTTTAAAAAGATAATGCGTTCATTTTCGTAAGACACATCAGAGTTACATTCTTGAATATTAGATCCTCACTCTGGAAAAACGGGGCTTAATACATGTGAAGTGTCGTCCCAGATTAACCTGTGCAGTACATACAGGCTAATCAGGGACTACACTTTCCGCCTACACTTGATTTTTGCTAAGAAGGGACCTTCTTTAAACAAAAAATACCAAAAAAGCGGAGATTGTCGAAAGCGGATTAGCACAGACAGATCTGAGACGACACATTTACGCAAATGCATTAAGACCAGTTTTCCCAGAACGAGGCTGATTTGATCAGCTAATTGCAATTAATCAAATAAGATTTTATACAGCTAAAAATTCTATCCCCTTATTCTAACTTTGCTATTTAGGTGGAGCAATTGGTTATGTAATCGAATTTCAAGTGCCACGGAAGATCTGCATAATGATTCGGAACAGCTATCTCATAGAATGGTAGGAGCTTTCAACCACGTTTTTAAGCAATCGTGATACATCGAATATCTCCGGAATCCTCCGTAAGATAGTAAGTTTTAAGCAATAAATCGTCTGCGGACCCAGCATGGTATTTATAGGTTAAATTCCACTTAATCGAAAGAAGTGCCTATTTCTTATTTGGTCATTTTCTCGATTTGTGTGGTTATTTTCTTAATCACACGTGTTTCTTCAACATTTTGGTGCATTTCATTTGGGACTTCGTTGAAAGATGAACGTTTGGGTGCGTTTATTGAAGTATTGTGCTTTTGTCGAAATCCCACTGCCGAAACCCTGTTTTTAAAGGTGCTTGTCCTTGCTCGAAGTTTATTATGTAATCAGTTGCGAGATGGTATCATTTTATTTGAATTATTGTAAGAAGACAGATTCGTCTTCTAAATGACATAAAGTTCGACAATTTTGATTGATGGTGAAGTAAAATAGGGACCCTATTGCAATTGCAATTAGTGTTATCTAACCTAAACGTTAAGGTGAAGACTCTTTACCTCGTAAAACCGAATGGATTTCTAACAGCGCGGAAAGTAAATGACGACGAGGATTAAACAAGTTTATTAACATAGTCCACATGACTGATTAGCATGAAACGTTAAAAGCAAATCAATAAGTATGGCAATAAAATGTAAATGCTGAATATGTATAATTCAATTAACAAACAGAAATATGTACACTTTAGATCGCAGAGGACTTAAGAAATGAACATTTAAAAATAGTTATAATATTTTATCCGGTGGATGATATGAGTAATCTTAAAAAAAATCCTTACAAATACCGATTTTTATATACTTTCATTTTCTTCAGAAAGGATACATTGAAGATTGTTATTAATTTGAACAAGTGACCACATTTTATTATTTAACTTTACCCACAATGAGTAGTTACAAGCTATTAATAGTTTGTAGATAATATATACTAGCTACATAGGTATACAATTATTAGAACAATTAAGTCGCGTTCAAAGAAAACTGGGCTAAATGCATTTGCGTAAAGTGTCGTCCCAAAGTAGCCTGTGGAGTCCTCACATACAAATCAGAGACGACACTTTACGCCTAGACTGGATTTACGTTTAGAAAAGGCTTCATTTAAACGACAAATTATATCAAGCGATATGTGCTTTTACGTACATTCATTTAGCCCAGTTTTCCAAGAACGCGACTCAATTGAGACTTTTTAAAATTTCGACTTCTATGTTTTTTTACGCGACGGACGATATTTTTCGCGATACACGAAGCGACGCGCGAGAATGTACCGAGAAATATCGCCCTTGTGTAGGTAGCCCAAAAGGCGATATATCGTGTTAAATATATCGTGCGTCGCCGCGACTGTCGCGCAAAATATCGTGTATCGCTTCGTGTGTCGTGTGTCGCCCTTGATGAAAAAAAGGCGAGATTATAGATGGCACTATCCGGATTCCGGAGTTCAGAAGTGGTGGCTGTCTTGTAGAGACTCTTTGTCTAGTAGTTACGCACTGACGTCACAACCAATAAAACACCGGGCTCTTGAGGGGCTTGAGGATAGGGTGGCTACTGAAAATATTAATTTATGCGAGTACTTTAAAGGCCTAAACACAAATCTATAAGGCGATTTCGGTCATCATTCCACGTGGGTGAGTGTGGGTGTCTTACTGTCATCGATCATCGATTTTTGACAAGCGCTGGTCAAGAAAACTTAACAACACTATTTATATAATACATGCAAATGAACACGATTGGAATTGGGTGTTTCGTCAAAGCTTTATGTTTCGCAATTGCTTTTTCATTTCTTTGAAATAATTTTGATTTCTAACGAAAGTCAAGTGTTAAATTATTACAGCTATGTAAAAATACTGTCTCAACTAAGTGTAAATATGTTTTAACGAAAAACAATTACAATTGTACCTGAAATGGAACGTTATGTAACGGAACATTTAATAATGAGGGGAAATTGTGTGACTATTTGTATGAGTTTTTCTCCCGATAAAATGTTTAAAATTATGTTATATTATAATAAAGTTCAGTTATTGTTAGCAGATAAGATATGAGTCGCGGTCTGAGAAAACTGGGCAAATACGTGTGCGTAAAGTGTCATCCCAGATTAGCCTGTGCAGTCCGCACAGGCTAATCAGGGACGACACTTTCCGCGTTTATGGTATTTTTAGATTCAAGGAAGTCCTTCCTGACCAAAATTCAAGTTTGGGCGGAAAGTGTCTTCCCTGATTAGCCTGTGCGGACGGCTCAGGATAATCTGGGATGACACTTTACGCAGATGCGTTAAGCCTAGTTTTCTCAGAACAAGGCTCATATTTTCATCGTTTTGTTATGTTAGTGTAGTCTTCGCATTATTTTCCTACATGTACCTGTTAGACCCCGAAATTGCACGGCCTACCAGCGTTCTATTCTATCACCGAGGACACGGTGAACGAACTTACCCTAGCAACCTTCAACATCACCGATAGAGACAACACAACCTGGACAACGCAGACTTTTAACAGCGGCTCTAACCTGGATGTGGAATTGGAGCACGAAGGCTTCCGTCGTTAGTAATGTTCGGGTGTGGCATTGGACTTAGAAGGCTTTTGTAGTAAGTAATGTTCGGGTGTGGCATTGGATTTAGAAGGCTTCCATAGTAAGTAATGTTCGGGTGTGGCATTGGAGTTAGATGGCTTCGATAGTAAGTTAT
This sequence comes from Dreissena polymorpha, assembly GCF_020536995.1. Lineage (NCBI taxonomy): Eukaryota > Metazoa > Mollusca > Bivalvia > Myida > Dreissenidae > Dreissena > Dreissena polymorpha. The sequence goes on from NC_068361.1 coordinate 12,679,692, forward strand.
GTTCGGGTATGGCATTGGAGTTAGAAGGCTTCCGTAGTAAGTAATGTTCGGGTGTAGCATTGTAGTAAGTTGGTTACCGTAGTATGAACTGCTCTAAAGGTCGTTTTGGCGTAGTGGATATGGTATCCGCCAAGCGACCCGGAAGTCACGGGTTCGATCCCAACACTAAGTGCGTTCTATAGATATCCCCAAATAGATATAAAGTACAGGTTCTACCCAGGAATTCAATATGTTCATTGAGCCCATGTCTTTCGATTCAATCGAGCATATATTAATAAAACGAAGGCACGGTTCCCGTTTATCAATGATTTACTGGTACAATACAGAATGAAATAAAAGAAAATAAGTTTTTATTATTTTCATGAAAAATATTAAATAACACAAATCTTTTAAGTAAAGACCTTACACTTATAAACTTAATGTAAAATATTATAGCTGATATAAGTGCATCGGCCTATCTACTAATCGAGACAATTTAATGAATTAAACATGTTTTTAAAATCTTTCTGCCAGTTTAATTAAAAAAATAATTGTTATACAAACAATGGGTGTTCATATAACTTCAGCTTGATTTGCCTAACACGTGCGTCCCTGGGACGAAATCAAACGCAGTGCTTTATGCGCCGTTTTCCAGAACGAGGTCCTAATTTGTAAGCCATCATATGTCAACTCTGCTTGCCTCTTCTTAAAAAAAGTCCATATTTGTATTCCATTATATGTGAACGATGCTTGTCTCTTCTTAAAGGAGGTCCATATTTGTATGTTATTATATGTGAACGATGCTTCTTAAAGATGCTTTTTCTGCAGGAACCGCCCGGAATATAGTCATTTATAAAGACAATAAGCATATCATGACGTACTCTGGGAACGACGAGTTGTTTATGAAAATGTTGTTTACGGACGGAACTGAAGCCACTCTCCAGGGTCACTTCATGCTCTACGTGGCCAAAAACAGCAAACCGAAGTTTACAAACCTTAACAGTAAGTACCTGTGTCACAGTCAGCGAGTCGATGGACGTACTGTTTAATCATCTGAGCCGTGACAAGGGGATTTCATGCATGTGCGTAAAGCGTCGTCCCAGATTAGCCTGTGTAGTCCGCTATCAGGGACAACGCTTTACGCCGAAACTGGAGGCCGTTTTATCAACAGATCTTAGCGTGATCTTACGTAAGATTCGTAGGATTTTGTCGTACGCTTATCGTAAGTACTGCGTACCGTTTTATCAAAGAAATCGCAGCTAAGATGTCGTAAGATTTGTGCTTAAAGCTACGACTGGGTAAGACCACTCTTAGCGTTCGTAAACCTTCGTAAACATGGCGGCCGCACGCGCTTTAAACGTTGGTCAACCAAGAGAGATGAGAATGTTTCGAGAAAGAAAGGATTTAGCGATCTCCGTGATGGAGAAATATTGATACTATTGGACGTATTTATGTTTGATAACGTTAAATATGTTCGTTATATCATTCTCTGCATTAAACGTCCAAGGGAAATGAAATTTGTGATGTTTGGACAATTAATTCGTTAAATAGGTAAGTATTTAGTCATCTTTATTCAATTTTTATCAAAACAAATGTTTTATGGTTTCTTTTGAAGTAAAACAGTTCATTTGTCATTAAATATTGAATGTTAACGGGTGAACTAGCATTCGGATATTTCACATTTCGGACGCTGCTATACAAGTTAGATCTGGATCTGATATGCCTTTTGCGCGAAAAGTTTTGAAGTTTTTTCTATCTAATGAATAATAAATAATGCACTGTATAATGTCTGCAATATCTGCCCCAACGATTATAAGTCATAAACTTTGCAATCCCAACATTTAAATATCAATGCTCTGTCAATGTTGTGGCTGACCTGCTGGACTGTTGTGTGTGACCTGGCGGAAGCGCGTTGGGAGCATGCGCAGTGAGACGAGGCGCCGAGCAAATAAAGACGATCTGTGAAATTACCTGTTATATTTAAATCATTAAAGTGTTGTTATATCCTTATCAGTCTGTGTTGTCAGTACGCGGAAAGTGAAATAAGAGTATGTACATCATTGGCGACGAGGTTAATTGCGGAAAACACCGGGATTCAGGGTAAACAACGACTTTAAACTTTTGCCAGTTTGGCAAACACGTGTTTTTGCAACCGTGGGTTTCACTGCGTAGATCGTATAGAGAACATTTGTCGGTAGAGAACGATCAGTTACAACTAGTTATAGGCAAATTTGAGCCAGTTTGGCATAATAAATTTGTTTGAGACGGTTATTTCCTAAAAAATAACGATTGTTGCTGTGACGTCACGTGTTTATGCGTATCTATTCAGGTGCACTAGAACTATCGCAGTTTGCGGTGGTACACAGGGGTGCTGCGCAGTTTGTGCAAGGAATCTTCTAGCCATCGCAGGTTGCGGAGGTGCACAGAGGTGTTGCAGTTTGCAACAAGGGGCTCTACTACAGTGATAAGAAGGAGGGAGGTGCTTGGAACGCGGCTGCTCATATACGTCTAACCAGTTTGGTTGGTATGTATAGTATGGTGGGCTTTTGTTGCCATTAATTAATTGGACAAGAGAACATTTGCTAACATTGTTATTAAAAATAAAATAAAAAATAATAAATAAAAACTTGGTTTTAATACATTGTTTATACTATTTTGGTAACTTCAGATTGAAACTAAAGAGTACAATATATACATAACACAACTCTGTATCGTTTAATTAGACTTGCAACACACCCGTGCTTGTTTCATCTAGTTGTTAAAATAATTAAAAATGGTTGTTCGAATTAATACTGCATCAGAGGCAGAGTTACGTGCAATTCCGGGGGTGGGACAAAAGACTGCAAAGGTTATTGTTCGATTAAGGGAAAAATATGGGACTATGACACCAAAGTTATTGTCATTAGCATTGGGAAGAACTGTCCCCAGCCATGTGCTGCAGCTTGTGGAGTTTCCAGAGGCAGAGCAGGATTTCAGTTTAGTCGTTTCAGATGACCTTAGCGAGCAGTTTGCAGAGGTTGAGCAGTTTGCTCTCTCACTACCAGCAAGTGTACAGGTCCAGTCCCCAGGTACAGCCAAGCTGGATGTTGCAGCAAGGCTTAAAAGCACATGCGCTGCCACCAAATTAGAGAAAGGCCAGCAGCAAGTCGAACAGAAGCCTAATCTGAAAAATGTTGACACTTTGCAGCCGAAGAAAGATGACAAACCATGTAAGCCCTTGGAGCGACAAAGCGGTGCGAGATTCAAGAAACACGAGACTAGTGACTCCGAGGGTCATTCACCGGTGCGAGCGGAGAAATGGCGTAAAGCTAAAAAATCCAGGACATCTGGCCATTTAAGGCGTCGCCATTCCCATGATAGTTTATCAAGGGAAGACGACGACAGCGACTGCGATGACAGACGGTCGGTTCGCAAACATACCCGCCAAAGTCATGCTCCATCTGGTGGGAGGTCAAAGCGCAGGAACCACTCCAGCGACTCAAGTTCAAGATCGGGGTCGAGACACGGTGGTAAAGCAAGGAGGAGTCATGATAGTTTATCAAGGGAAGACGCCAGCAGCGGCTCCGGAAATGACTGTGATGACAAACGGTCATTACGCAAGCGCGATGAAAGGCAGTCCAAAGGTAAAAAATACAGGACATCTGGCCATGTTAGGTATCGCCGTTCCCATGATAGTTTATCAAGGGAAGACGACGACAGCGACTGCGATGACAGACGGCCGGTTCGCAAACATACCCGCCAAAGTCATGCTCCATCCGGTGGGAGGTCAAAGCGCAGGAACCACTCCAGCGACTCAAGTTCAAGATCGGGGTCGAGACACAGTGGTAAAGCAAGGAGGAGTCATCGTCATGGGCATGGTCGCCGTAGGTCAAGGTCATCAGGATCCAGGTTCTACTATCGGTCGACTTCAGAATCTGGTAGTTTATCGGAGGATGATTACCACTCTAGAGTCCATGGTGATCCCAAGAAGATGCCGAAGAACCTACGGTATGATGGACGTACCAGTTGGCTGTCATTCAAACAGAAGTTTGACAGCTACAGAAAGGTGTACAAATGGTCTGACCATGAATGCCGGGATTACCTCAACTGGTGCTTAGAAGGAAAGGCTCTGGACTACTTTACCATTGAGACGCGCATGGGAGAAAGTTTTTCTTTCCGTGACATTATGAGAAAGATGGAAGGGCGCTTTGGTTCCAAGGAACTACCCGAAAACAGTAGAGCCAAATTCCAGCAGGCTACACAGCAGCCGGGGGAATCCTTAGAAGATTGGGCGGATAGAGTGTTAACTCTGGCAACGCCTGCTTTTAGGGACCTTCCAGATCAGTTTGGTCAACGGGAGGCAGTTTCTAGGTTCTGTCAAGGTTGTATTGACAGGGAAGCGGGAAAGCACGCCTGCTTCGAACGACCACGAACGATTCAACATGCTCTTGATCTGGTACGACATCATCAGTATGTTTCGCAAGTGGTTGATGGCAAGAAGGTCAGGAAATATGACCAAGAAGTCACAGTCAATGCAGTTCAGTCCCCGGCAGACGTGAGAATGGAGAGTCTGGAAAAGGCGATTGAGCAGTTAACTTGTAAGTTTGAAGCTAGTTTAGCATCAAACAGTTCAACAAGTAACAAGGACAGGAAGTTCCCACAGAAGACCTTTAGATGTTTTCATTGTAATGGCAGGGGCCATATGAAAAGAGACTGTAGGGAGTATCAGGAATCCCTTAAACAAAAGTCTGGAGGTCAAGTGGTTGAAAGGAGTCCACAGAAGCCTTTAAACTCCAAGGGGCCGGTGGCGTAGGCCAGGCACCGCAGCCCGATGTAGGACGAGGCCATTTGTTAGCGCCGGTTGAAGTGCAGCAGGAGACTTCATCTGGATTGGCGGCTGAAAAAGGAGACAAATCCGGATCAGCAAGTGGAGGGGAGACGATAGCAGTCAAGGTCGTGACGGCAGGGTCGTCTTATGTGAATATGTTGGTGGGAGACCGGCAGGTTAGGGCTCGGGTAGACTCTGGAGCGGATATATCCATACTGTCTTCAGAAGTTTATGACCGGTTAAAGCGGAAACCAGGCAAGGTCAAGGATATCAACATGCAGCTTGCTGATAAGAATTCTATTCTGAAGGGATTTGTGACACAGCCTATCCATGTACAGCTGGGAAAACAGTCTTCCAGGGAAGGGATATGCGTTGCGCCAATCAGCGATGAGATGTTGCTGGGACATGACCTGCTGCGGCACTTCAAGGCATTGATTGATTTGCACACAGACTGCCTATTGGTCAATGGCGAAAGTATACCTTTAAACACAACATTTAGGGACAAACCGGTGGTTGCAAGGATCATCATGTCTAAAAGAACAGTGGTACCGCCAAATTCAGTGGTCAGGGTCCCCTGTAAACTGGAGGGAACGTTGGGGGCATATTACATTGAACCAGTGAACAACTTGCAGGTATTGGTGCCAAAAGTTGTTCGGGATGCTAATGAAGTCCCAGTAGTGTGTTTTGTGAACCCAACTGACCAGTTTAAGACTATCAAGAAAAACGTGGTAGTGGGGAACGCCTATGAATTTGAAGAGGTTCTTCAGGAAGGCGATTTCCAAGCAACGACAGATGATGGCATCAAGATACATCCAGTAGCTGAAGTAGACCACCGTTTAACAGCGGAATATAATAGAAATCCGTTGGGATTGTCCTGTGCCGGGTCGACCAGTCAATCCAGAGAACCGGAGACCGTGGCAGGTTGCCAGGTGGAGTCGGTTTGGCAGAAAAGGTCGACCAGAGAACCGGAGACGGTGGCAGGTTGCCAGGTGGGGTCAGATCAGCTGAAAAGGTCGCTGAGTAAAACCAGAGAACCGGAGACCGTGGCAGGTTGCCATGGTGAGTCGGAACAGCAAAAGAAGGAAAAAGTTGTTCCTGTCCATCTGCAGGAAGTGTACAAAGCGTCGATAGGGAAGTTGACGGATGAACAAGCCGGAGCACTCGCCAAGTTACTATGCAACTACGCAGATGTGTTTGCAAGAGATGAGTTCGATTTAGGAAGTTTCACCGCCATTGAACACACTATAGATACGGGTGAGGCCAAACCGATCAAACAAAGAATGCGGCGAACCCCAGCATGTTTTGCAGGGGAGGAAGAGGCTCATTTGAAGAAAATGTTAGATGCGGGCGTCATCCAGGAAAGTTCTTCGGAGTGGGCATCAGCACCGGTGTTAATAAGAAAACGTGATGGGTCGGTCCGGTGGTGTATCGATTACAGAGCGCTGAATAATGTCACTGTGAAAGATACGTTTCCTTTGCCTCTGGTTGAGGACTGTCTCGATGCGTTGGCCGGAAACATCTGGTTCTCCAAGTTGGATGCAAATGCCGCCTATTGGCAGGTGCAAATCAGCCCGGAGGACAGGAAGAAGACTGCGTTCATAACAAAATATGGACTTTTCCAACATGTGCGCATGGGTTTTGGGTTGACAAATGCCCCCGCCACTTTTGCAAGGGTTGTTAACCTTATAGTGCGTGGGTTGACATGGAAAACGGTCTTAGCCTTCCTCGACGATGTACTGGTCCTGGGAAAGACGTTTGATGAACATTTGAAAAACCTAGCGGATGCTCTATCCCGTTTCCGTCTGCATGGTTTAAAGCTTAAACCGAAGAAGTGTATTTTCTTCCAACCGAAGGTCGAGTTCCTTGGACGCATTATTAATGGAAAAGATATGGCTCTGTCGGAAAAAGACATTCAAACGGTTGCAGATTGGCCAATCCCAAATTGCTCAAAAGACGTTGAACGGTTTTTGGGATTTGTGAACTATCACCGGTCATTTATTCAAGACTTTGCTAGTTTAGCACAGCCCTTGTATGCACTGACCGGCAGGAACCTGTTCAAATGGGGTGAAGATCAGCAAAAGACATTTGAGATGTTACGGGGTGCCATGATCAAGGCGCCTGTATTAGGTCTTCCGAATCACCAAGACCCATATATCCTTGATACTGACGCGTCCAACACAGCCATTGGTGGCGTACTCAGTCAAGTTCAAGGCGGTGTGGAAAAAGTGATTGCCTACAGTAGTTTCTCACTGACATCTGAACAGAGAAGATATTGCACCACCAGAAAAGAGCTTCTTAGCATTGTACGGTTTACTAGGCAGTTCAGATATTACCTGTTAGGTAAAGTCTTTACTGTCCGAAGTGATCATTCAAGTCTTACATGGCTATTGCGCTTCAAAGAGCCACAAGGACAGTTGGCCCGTTGGATGGAAGAATTGGCACAGTACCACATGATCGTGCAACACCGACCTGGAAAAAATCATGGAAATGCTGACGCGTTATCACGTCTTCCAGACACATTGAGTCCATGTCCTTCGTATCTTGCAGGAATAATACCTGCCGACTTGCCTTGTGGTGGTTGTCACTACTGTGCCCGTGCACATGATCAGTGGGCTGCATTCACAGAAGACGTCGACGACGCCATTGGCCTAGTAGAGCAGGGCAGTTTCCAAACGAGGGGTGACCAAACAATGTCAGAACATGAACAATCAGTTCGCATCGAAGGAGCAGTTTGCTCAAGTACACCGTCGGATGGCACGGAAGTGGAGAACGTTCAGTCAGTTTATGACGTTTCCAATAGACAAGAGACAGCTGATCAGCTAGGATCATATCCCTGGGATCCTGGGGGGCGAGACGATCACTCATTCATGCCAGGTGGTGGCAACAAGAATCCAGCAGAAGCCTGTAACCAGGGCAATGTAGTTTCGAACCATGACTTTCCCAAATGTCAGTTTGACAATTCTAGAACTATGGAAATAGGGCAAAGTAACGCGGCTTTCCAGATTTGTGCTTTCACACCCGAAGTGATTTTCTGTGCAAGTGTAAGTGTAAGATCACCTGAAGAGTCACAGGGCGATAATGCATGTTGTTGAAAATTTCACCCCGGAGCAAGTGGCCGCTGTAGTCAGCATGCCTGAGGATCTTCTCCTTATTGAAACAGACGCCCCTTACTTTACGAGGCCCCATATGAGGTTTTCGGCGCCAGCGGAAGTTGGGGATGTGGCGGCGATGTTGGCGGGACTTCGAGGGGTGACGACGCAGCATATCCTGGAGATCACTACAAGAAACGCCGTCAACCTGTTTGGTGAGATCCCCACAGGGCAGGTTGCCCTGTAGATTAACCCTAGTAATTGATGGTCCTCAACGTATGCCAGTTTGGCGATCCAGGATGGGCACGAACAACAACACCCAGCAGATGGCCGACTATTACCTGCGGCGGAGGTACCGGGTTCCGGGAAGCGGCTCCAACAATAAAGACGGGGGGAGTGTTGTGGCTGACCTGCTGGACTGTTGTGTGTGACCTGGCGGAAGCGCGTTGGGAGCATGCGCAGTGAGACGAGGCGCCGAGCAAATAAAGACGATCTGTGAAATTACCTGTTATATTTAAATCATTAAAGTGTTGTTATATCCTTATCAGTCTGTGTTGTCAGTACGCGGAAAGTGAAATAAGAGTATGTACATCATCAATATTAAATTTATGAATTGTACAGTAATATATACAGTAGCTGAGCAACATATATCTCACACTGCACGGTGAGATGCAAGGTAGCAAAGTTATATTCTGATCTAGTTACGCTCTTGCCAAATGACAATGTCACTTGTCAGTCAGAAGTGGCTTAACTAATAGTGTTAAATCATAAAACATGTGAATTAAAATGATGCCCCAATCATTCAACAAAGTTAGTGAAACACATTTCACATATTAAAGTATAGTTTATTTGCAGGTTCATTGAGATTGTGTCAAAATATTTTTTACATCAATGCATTGCACATTACTAAAATATAATGTGTTTAATGTGCATACATAATTTTACTTTTAATTTCTTTCAACAACATAAAAGATTCAATTATATTTCTGTATGTGTGTACACACTGTATCAACACATAAAATATGCATATCAATGTTAAATTTATAATTTAAATGAATTTAACATTGCGTTATGATTTTTCCAACTTAAACTTAGCTTATTATGAATTTGTTATAAGACTTTTCTGGAATAAAACTACAAGAGACACCTTCTGGGGGGCTCTGGCTATCAACAATAGGTACAACAATGCCCAGTCAAGTGTACTGTGGTTGATAGGGCTTTTGGACTGCCAAAGAGTAGATTTAGGTATGTAAACTTACTACATGTATGTTTATTTAGTTCAAAACAGTTAAACACATTCAGTTAATCAACATAAGACACCATTTAATAAGCACAAAATAAATCTCCCCACAAAATATTGGATAAAAAGTGTGATGCTTTATGCCTTTAATAATCTTTAGAGCATAATTGTAATCGTCACATCTACATCATAACAACTTAGTAAACGTACACCGTGGAAAGCCGTAAGAATTGCACCTGTTCGTTCTCTGTGTCTGTCTGTTCATCTGTGGATAGATTTTGCATAACAGCAACTGTTGAATGACCTTAATGTGTTAATGAATTGTAGCTGTACACAAATGTGTAATTAAATTTGTTTTGTTATTTGTTTTCAAGTTTTGAGCATATGTACACAAGGTGTTTGTACTGAAGAAATTTGTCTTTTAATGACTGATGGACTTGTTTGTGTAGCTCAACGTGACATGGGGGCATCAGTGAAGGTGACACATGTAGTAAAAAAACATTTGATACAGATTTTAAAGTTGCTTTCATATGCACGTGCATGTGTTGATAAAAATGGATGCCATAAATTATTGCAAATTTTGTTTTATGAATTTATTTCTTTACCCATTTTAGTCTTAAATTTAATTATTATCTGAAGATGTAAATCAATTAAATAAAATGCATAATAATCATTAGTTTTGATAATAAATTGGATATTGTAATTAAATCACTAGTTAATATTGATTGTTATTCTCTATTGACACGTGTCTACATAAAACTGGCGGTTGTTTATTCATGAGACTCGATGAGTGCTGTCAAGCAGTGGCTGCATGAATGCGTCTGCACAACTTATGCATAGATTAGCAGGTTCCACTGCCTGAACAACTTACTTAGGCACAAGAAGTGGATGACGTTGTGCACAGTCCACAACAGGACCAAAATGCAGCTTATATGGACAACACATCATTAACTTTTTTATGTAGTTGCTATTTTATGCTCACATGTGCACGAAGTGCTATAGGTGAGTCATTGTGGTCAGTCTATGTTCGGCGACATGTGTTAATATTCAATATTTGACTCTTTGTTGATGAAAGATGGTCATTATGTTTCTGCTAATGATACAAAATAACTTAATAAGTTAATGATTTCTTGTCTATGAGCTGCTGCATTTCGGTCAAGTGTGGTCAACATCTTTGTAAGTGTGGATATTGACAATTTCTGCCATTCTTTTTTGGATTTTTTTCATTAAAGACACCCTTTTTACAATATTCATTTATGCAATGCGTACGATGATTATATGTTTCCTTTATAGTATAACAAAGTGAAAATAAATTCTACTCCTTTATTTAATTATCTTTGTAACATAACAATACAGGGTTTTCTCCAACAACTCTACAGCTAGGGAACAATGAAGTGGAACACTATCTGAAAATGAAATACATTTTATGTTAATAAAATTTGTATTTGTGAGACAAGTGATGAAATAAAAGGTTAACATTGTAACATAAAGAGATGTGGTTTCTGTTTGTTCTTTAAAGAGCATGTACTGTGTATACTGCACATCAGACAAGGTTCTGTTGGAACTAATAGTTTCATATAAAAAATTCTTGAGAATGAATTGTATCATTTATGTTAAGATGGATTGTTGATTCATTATAACACATTCATGATCTACACTTCATAAGTTAATCTTTAATTTTCATGGAACTCACATCTATTTTTTCTTACCGGCTCAAATGACTGGGCCTCACATGCGCTGTTTCGCGGATTTCCTATAATGATTATATATGAATGAATATGACTCGTAAAATAACATAAGTAATCCAATATGTTATTTTAGCTTATGTATACTCGTTAATTTATTTTCTACAAGTCCATGTAAAAAATTATAACTTTTTTGTATTTACTAAAAAAAATTAATATTCAATTGATTTTTACAATTGGTATTGTGAAATGTGATTAACCTTTTTTATGCTCCCCCAAAATTTATTTTGGGGGGAGCATATAGTCGCCGCTTCGTCAGTCCATGCGTTTGTCTGTCCGTCCGTCCACAATGTTTGTCCGGGCTATTTCTCAGAAACTAATGACCGGAATTCAATGAAACTTTAAGCTTCACTACCAAGAGGAGATGTGCATATTATCAGCGGGTTCTGGTCGGATGATTTAGTACAGAGTTATGGCCCTTTGAAATTTTCCATTAACTGTACATATAGTGAAATTCTTGTCCGGGCTATTTCTCAGCAACTAATGACCGGAATTCAATGAAACTTTATGGAAAGCTTCACGACCAAGAGGAGATGTGCATATTATCAGCGGATTCTGGTCATATGATATTTTACAGAGTTATGGCCCTTTGAAATTGTCTATAAAAAATTATTGTCCCCCCCAACTACTGTGACCTCAAAACGTTTCCTTTTATCTGAATATATAGTGCAATATTGTGACAAAAAACAACTTTGGGGAGCATCAACCGTCTCCGACGGTTTCTTGTTTTTAAATAACATGTATTTAATAAATCACCATAATAACTTTATATATGAGTTGCGCTCTGAGAAAATGGGGTTTAATGCATGTGCGTAAAGTGTCGTCCCAGATTCGCCTGTGCAGTCTGCACAGGCCAATCAGGGACGACACTTTCCGCTTGTATTATATGTTTCGTTTTAAGAAAGACTCTTCTTAGCAAAAATTCAGTTTAGGCAGAAAGTTGTCCCTGATAAGCCAGTGCGGACTGCACATGCTAATCTGGTATGACACTTTATGCACATGCATTAAACCCCCTTTTCACAGAGCGGGACTCATATGCAAGTATGCCCAATGTTTTTATTGTGGTATTTTGCGAAATTACTTCTATCTAACGATAAATATTTATTAATAAATATGGACAATCGATCTTTATGAGCTGTCATACATACAAACATGTACATTCAATGACAAAGATATTTTGATTTATGCATTTATTACAATTTGAAATGTATCTGTAACCAAGTAACTTAATAAATAACGATATTTATGTCACATAATTAATTTGTGATTATGATAACGTTGTTAAACCTTATTTATTGTATGTGTTTTGTAACATTGACACACCTACACGAATAAATGTGCTAACTTTATACTGTGTACTTGATTAATTATCTTACCAACTTTTGTTCAACTGATGTGATGGATGAGATCTCATCATTTACACATGGTTGTTGTTGTGCGTCTGAAAAGAAAGTACAAAGTGTTCAAATTCAAACATTCCACAGTTGAACGAAAAAAGTGATGAATGGATACCAAAAACCTAAATATAAGAAATAAATATGTTAAATATATGTCATAATATGTTAAAAAATATTTACATACATGAACTGGACTGGAATGTGTCAATAGAAAACAGCAAACACACAATACACAACAATTATTATTCCTAATGATTATTCCGTGCAAATTCATTAGAAATGTTTTTATGTATAATTCAAAGTACAAAATTAACCTTTTGCTCCCAGTCTAACTTTCATTTTTAAAATCTTACATGTGACTGACCTTGTGAATTTTTTAATAATCATTTTGTGGTAAGAGTAAGTTAGTAAGTAAGGGTCATGAGATTTCATTTGTTAATATACCTTAAAGTCCGTCCATTTCTTGATAACTTTGTCTATCTTGGGGCTACACAATCAAATGCTGTTCACTCTGAAATTGAGTGATAGTTTTCAGGTTTGTGTTTACAATTGAAAATTAATTCTAAAGCTATGTACACTGGGTAATAAAGTAAATTCTATGCCAAAAATAAATATACAGTAGGCAACCGTATATACCATCGCGGAGGTGTAGTGGATGAGGTGTCCGCCTAGTGATCGGGAGTTCGTGGGTTCGCTCCCTACTCGAGGAGCATTCTCATTATAAGTACGAAGTAGAAGAAGAAGTACGAAAACAAATATATAGCGAAAGAAGCGGAAATGTGTAAGATTAGAATGTTTCTTGAAAAGAGAGATACATTTACTCTAAAAACAAACATAAAAAATAAATTGTTTTCTTCAAATGCGGGGCATAGAAATAATGTATTGATTGATACTCGAATACTCTTCTGCCAAAAACATTAGATATAAACACACAATAACGATTTGTCATTTTAAAGGCTGAGAGTTCCAAACGCCGGAAAATATGATTTCGTTATAACAGTACTTGCAACTAGAATTTAGATGCATAAAACATTTCGATTCTTTGGTGTAAAATAACGATATGAATTTAATAAAAACTCAGTATCAATTACGAGACAAATTGACAGACATAAACGCTACAATATTTGAAGACATAATTCATGATATCCCTACATTTAGCACTACTATTAGTAAATCATAACTATCATTAACTACTTGCCTCTGTTTACGTTGTCGGCCATCTTGCTTTTTTGACATTCACGCGGGAAATCGTGTGAGGTTTTTTGACTGGTTCGCGATTTTCCAGATCGTACGCTTAACTAAAATCTTAGCTGCGACTCGATACTTACGACGGCGTTCATAAAACGGGTATTAGCGGATCGTAAATGAAATCGTAAGTCAAGGATTTAAGATAAGATCCGCTAAGATAAGATCTGTTGATAAAACGGCCTCCAGCATTTTTGCTAAGAAGAGACTTCCTTTTATCGAAAAATGTTATACACGCGGAAATTGTCGGATTGCACAGGCTATTTTGCGACGATACATTACGTACATGCTTAAAACCCTTTGTTCACAGAGCACGGCCCATTTATATTCGTCGGCATGCATTTTTAAAACAGACATATTTCATTGGCACGTGAATTAGTAGATTTCATTGGCACGTGAATAAGTAGATTTCATTGGCACGGGAATACATAGATTTCCAATTTGGAAAAAATTTTTTTTGCTTCGATCATGTTTTGATGTGATTTTGTTAAATTCGACCAACTTAACGACAATTAACGTCCTTTGAATAATTTTCATTTTTACAGTATTTACTTTGAATGCTGAGGATACGTGCGTATCAGTGTGTGATTAAAAATTAGTACACATAAATCAGTACCTTACAATCCAAGTTTGTCTCTTGCTAAATGGATACCAGCGGTTCCTGGACGCTAACGGACCCAAATTCACCATAAATGCTCTGGACAAACTTGCATGCATATAACATTTTAAAATTTTAAACATACGTACAATTATCCTTTTCGCTAATATTGTTAGCTTAATGTCCTGGAACTGTTTCGCGTATATCAACGATTCGTTTGGCTTTTACTTGGGCTTTTACATATGTTTTCTTAACGATTTCAACATCATATGATTGTTACTAGATTAAAATATGCAAAACTACTTTATAATATTTATCGCTTGCATGTTTGCTCATTTTGAACCAAGTGTTTGTTGATCAGATTTTTTGAAACTGGAATGACATTTTAATGAATGAAAAAAAAAATTTTGCTTCATTTTGAACTGAACCGTACTTATTGCATAGCTTTTGAAATATGATTTGAAACGGTAAAAAGTTTCGATTGTCTTCCGTTTGATGCAGTGATACATGCTAAAAAATATTTATTAGTCTATGAAAGACCGAATTTCGGCGAAAGTCAAACCAATATCTTTTCACGTTTGCTTTTATAGTTACATGTCAAAAAACCTACTACAATTTTGGCGGCTAGTACAGCAACATAATGCTTTAAAACTGGCAACATGTGTTATATATTGTCTAAAGCTTTTGTTAATTCACACGTCGTTAGCGCTCTTATGAATTGATATGTTTTCAAATGTTGATCATTATCATTATTTTTTATATTTTATAAAATGAAAAAGTGTTTTGTATCTCAAACATTTGTCGAATGTTATGCTAATTTAGAGAATTTGGGGTATTATCGCAGAACTTAAGTTACATAGAGTAAATTCTTTTAAAATTTTAGAAATGACTATCTCGGTCAATATTATTTGGAATGTGTACAATCCTGGATGAATATGTAAACATTGCACTAACAATTCCGGAACCTTAAGCTGTTAAACAAGCGGATAATAATTTCAGAAAATGTTTCTTTATCTGCCCTTGCCCCACGCCTGTGAAAGCTGGAAAGAGTATGAATTATAAGTCTTATTTAGTGCGTGTTTGTGATACCCATAACAACTTAAAGGGATTTATTCACGTAATGTAAAATGATTTTACTGGTGTTGGAGTTTGTGTGTGTGTGCATGTTATGCCTCGGTCAAATGTTCATTATAAACCATTTTTTAAACATTAATTATATTAGATTTCTCTTAACCTTCTAAACTGCTTTAAGTTCGTGTTGTGCCTCTATTTTGCAGACGGCGCCAAGGTGGCGGTATCTTACCTGACCACTTCTGATGGCGACTTTGTCTACGCGGTGTCTACTTCGTTGCTGACCTCACATCGATATTGACCTTGGTTAGAGTGATCCACGTCGGGAATGAAGATCATGTGATTGTACAGGCCGATATCTGCAATATAAACCGCCTCATTTAACTAGTGTTGGATAAGTCGTGATATCCTTTCTATTACCATTATTTCCTTACCTCTGATTTATTAAGGGCGAATATCAGTTAATAGTATAAGTAAGTGCACTTAGTAAAAGTAAACCGGAATACTGTTTATTAATACATTGCCTTTATATGACTGGAAATACTGTTGAGAAATATCAAATTCACAAACAAATAAATGCTTTGTAATATGGTAAAAAACGCAGGGACAATATCACATACGAACAAATGATGGATTTTCTCACAAATCTGTTGCGAGTTCTCGTCCTTCCGGTGGAACCACTTGACGCTGGGAGAGGGCTGACCGGTAACGTTGCACCACAAGACGACACGTGGTGTCCGCTCGCACATCTGCATGTGGATGTCACGTGAGTGGTAACCAACGATCTTCGGGGCTTCTAAAAGGGTCGAATACATATGTTTGTGTAAAGTACAGTTGCTCAACATCTGACTATTTGGTTATACATCCTGTATCAAACATGCGTATCTTGTCTCTTTCTGATAGATTATTTAATCGCTCTTTCATTTTAGTTTTGTAGCATTAAAGACCGCGACAATCACAACAATTTACTTACACTTTATCACCACTCGGGCGGATATGACGGTGGATGCATTCACCACGCATGCATACGAGCCAGCAGTCTTTCTCTGTGCGGGTTGGATCACCAGGAACCTGGTTACAGAAACAATAGATGGACTCGAATCCATTAACCAACAATATTCAACCTTAGACCGCGGCATTAAAGTGTTTGTATACGACACAGGTTGTGAAGACCCGGGTATTTTAGTACATTTATTTTCATAATACTGATGTATATAATAATATTCATTTTCCAATTATAGAATCAAGTTATAAATATGATCAATATTTATTGTTTAGGGCAATAAAAATAAATTAAACCATGATTATTGGTATTCAAATGAGTTCACGAATGTATTAGGTGTTAATAATTTTCACTGCATAAACTTTAAATATTGAAACAAGTGGGGCGATATTTGCTTTATTAACTTTGAGCGCACATGTGTACATTGCTTTCAACATAATAACAACACGTCGGTTACCAGTCACTGGCGTATGGCCGCTGGATGGTGAAGCGCGCCCTGTCGGTATCGGCCATCTCCTTGGTAACGTTGTCATCTTCTGACACCACCAAGGAGTTATAGAGCCACCTAACCTGAATCACGTCCATAGTGAACTCGTCAGTGTGCAGCAATTACCACTGGTTTCAAAACTAGACTCTAAATAAGGCTCGATTGGTCATTGTCGGCTCGGGTACTACTTACATGTACCCCGGGTACTGTAAAGTATACTTACATGTACCCCTGGTACGGTAAATATACTTAAACGTACCCGGGAATTTGAACGCTAAATCGGTCGTTGTCGGCTATTTTTGTTAAATTAATTTTGTTAACATTAGTGTCTATTTTCTGTTAAATGGCCTCTATATCATCGAAACTCATACTCAAAAAGCATGGTGATGTAGTGTTTTTTTTTTAAAGAGAAGTTCGTTTAAAATAAACAATATCGTTTTACAGTATCGGTAGCATTTATTACGAAATCGGATTTTGGGCGGGAAAACAACTCGGGTACAGTCTAATATAGCCCGGGTATGTTTAAGTATATTTACCGTACCCGGGGTACATGTAAGTATACTTAATAGTACCCGGGGTACATGTAAGTAGTACCCGTGCCGACAATGACCAATCGAGCCTAAATAAGGCTATACTTGGTACACACTCGTACCAATTCGAAGATAAGGAGGCATCAAGTAATAAATTAGGAGGTTCCAGGTCGTAAAGAAGGAGGTATCAATAATGATGAACTAACTCGTTAATAAGGAGGTACTTAATCCTAAATACCGAGGTACCAACTCCTTAGTAAGGAAATACCAATTTCTAAATACGATGATATATTCTTTCCTTAAAAAAAGAGATACATATTCATTACTATTGAGGTAGTTCGTCTTACGCACGAGACACTAAATCCGTATTTTCAAATACTTGCTTATTTTAAATGTAATCAACTTAATACTTATCCAGTTTCCGATTCGACTTTAAAATTGTCCCTTTAACGTTTAAACGCTTTAGCGCATTAATAAACGCCGTCAAATTCAATGGCGCCATGTATGACGTCATTCAGAATAAACCGGGAAACATTATAGTACTTTTTTCTGACAGGTTATTACGTTGAAAACTATATATAAGCTCTAACAATTATTGAGAAAAACGAAAGAATAGATTTCATTGTGTCCCCAATTTTGTTGTAATTATTTTTATAGTACTGTTTAAAATTGATTATCTGAAGTGTCGATACAATTGAGAAGAAGACTATTCTTAAATACGTCAATTGAGTGTGTCTTGAGGACAATTACGGGATTATGACGTAATTCCGGTGTTCCGTCACAAACGTGCTTACTATTAATCGCATGCAAACGATATCGATGAACATTTTCGCTTGGAGAACGAAATTCCCGGAAGCTGTCCGTACAATAGTTCGGTATCCGCCAAGTTTCCGAACGAGCTTCCGGTATCACATAAACCACTTAGCCATCCCTAGCTAAACCGTGATTGGTGTATTGTATACATTATATAAGCAATCCTAGTAATGTCACAAAATATAACGATGACAAAAGAAAAATCTACGAGTTATTTAATCGTTTCGCTTTTGTAACGATTGATAATTTTCAGGTTGAACTACAACGAAAGTGTGCAAAATTGATTTTTTTCAATATTGTCAAATTACCAAAACGTGAAAGGGTTGCTTCAAGAATTGCGTAGACACAAACGTTCGCTATTTGGTCAAAATAATTTCGGCATGTATGCTTCAACTAAAAGATTTGATACAATTATTTTCCAAGCGGGACGGGGTATTGCCACGAAACATGTGTACATGTATATCGTCACGTCACCTATTTTCGTGATGTATGCGCATAGCTTTAATGCTATAATTTTTCCCTAAAAATCGGGAACAAGTTAAAGTATTTTCTTGCAAATAAATCAAATTTATGAAAGTGTTGTGTGTACACTAGCGCTGTCGTCTGCTTCACTTTGCAATTTATGTGGAAGTTTAATGAAGAGGACCAAAAAAAATGAATGGAATATGCGATACAGTTTTATTATTTCAGTTGAAGTAAGATTTTAAAATGCAATTATACGTGTATTTTCCTCATTTTGTTTGCGTTTGTATTAATTGTCAAGCATTGTGAAACAAAATACTGGAAGAGCATGCGTGTGACGTCATCAAGATAGCATCGTTCTTATGGTAAACAAATTATCGATACCAGGAGACTGCTGATATGAGGGTATTTGTACGATATTACTACAATTATTTGTCTTGCTTATGACTATGCGATGTTCTCCCAGGGTACTGCTTGACTGACTTTGACTGACTGAGATTGAAATACATTGATTTAGCACTGACTTACTCGCCCCTCCCCATAAAAAACAACAACAATCAAACAACAAAAACATACTTGACAGAATAAACTGCTCGATGCTGTTGCATAATATAGAAAATAACGGCTTTACTTTTCAAAAACATCAAATATCGATCAATGCAAATGTTTTCCTTAAGTCTATTTAAATTAAATTTAGATTGCTTAAGTGATAATAGTATTTCTGAACGCTTATTTCGTAAAATTAAAAAAACAACTGGAGTCAAATATTACACTATGATAAACCGAGACAATGCCCTTTTCGTACCGTAATATTCTCGTCTGCTTTCGGCGGAAGTATACACGGGAGTCGAAGGGTTCCTCACGGCTCCCCCTGGCCCAAAAATTTCTGTAGCCAACATTTTAGCCAAATGGATTTTTTTGTAGCCAAATTTTAGAAACTGTAGCCAAAGTATTAGCAAAGCATTCGGAACCGCCTGTTGTAAGTATAGGCTACAGTAGTGTAAATGAAGAAACTTAACAAAGAAGCTTTAATATGTTTATTACTATAATCATCATGTGTGCATAACAAAGAAAAACACAGTTGTGCAGCAAAGTACACATTTGTCATAGCCGACACTACAGCCGCTTCACTTTTGGATATTGCTGCAGCCTGCGCATTTGTCATGGATGTGTTCCGACTAGACGCTTGTGAGGCCTCTTTGTGATCTGAAATAAACAAAATCAAATATGCTAAATTTCAAAACAAAAAGCTCATTTTGAAAAGTGTCAATATATATTTATTATGAACATAAATTATTATTGTTATTTTTAATATATTATTAATAATATAAAAAAAATCATGTAAATACATTTTTAATATTAATGATTGTCATTCTTTTTTATTACATTTAGATTTTTCGTGTTTTGAAAGGTTGTCTTTTTTCAACATACTACACCCAGATGTGAATGAATTTGATTTTTGAAACTGTATGCATATTTTGCAATACATCGTTTTTGATTTTGCATTATATCTAACCACATGAATTCCGAAAGCCAAACATCTTTAAATGATCTATTATCAGATTTGATTTTTTTGAGACCGGGTCATTAGATTCGTCAGAGTCCAAAGGACGCTTATTGCCTATGGTCGCCATTATGGCAGTCACAATTTCCGACACCTTCGCCGTAAATGTCAAGGGTTTTATACCCCTTCATCTATCGTCATTCACATTTGTAACGCATTAAGCCTTTAATCATTACAAACATTACGAACTTCTCGAAATTAAAATAAATTATTAACTTCTTTACTTACGTTCATTGTGTGACTAAGTTGATAATTCGATAACGGCTTTTACTCAAATTGATTGAAATCGGCAGCAATCTTTAATCAGATGTTATTGTTAATTTAAGACGATAAGATCGACGGTTACACATGTCAGTTTCCTTTGTCTCTATATCCGGTTTCTGACAGGTGTTAATGCAGACTGCGTATCAATTTTGCGGGTCAATAATACGGCAATGTATTGAAGCACAGTCTAAAGCTGAAAGAGTTTACTGTCTGGAATGGCATTTGTCAGGAAAATAATCGTTTGGCAAAAACGTCCGGCGAACGATTTTTTCCTGACAAAAACCATTTGCCCGACGTTTTCGCCAAACGATTATTTTATTCGCCGAATTTGCTTAATTTTCGCCATTGGCGAATCTGGCAAACGGCAGCGGGAGCCTTGGTTCCTCCTTCCGGTATGGTTATGGTGTCTGCCACAGCCTCGAGCGCTGCGAGAACACCAGAAACTCAATATGTGCTAACATTTGTACAGTCCAAAGTTCTGGGAAATGCGAAAGATGTACACTTTAAACATCTCGATCGTTGTGTTATCACATCTGATGCTGACCAAATTGTAAAAGAAGAAGTACATTGATAGGTTCTATCGATATGCATCTTCCTTTATAATTCGGCAGCAGAGTGTCATACAATATATGTATTCATCAGGTATTGAATTTGTGTATTATGTCATACAAAACATGCGTTAATTATCTATATTTAGACATATTCATCATATAAATAATGTTTTGGAATTTGTCTGATTAAATGAAAATACTAGTAATCTTAAAGAAATTATCCGCACATTGCTACACACTTTGTTCATGGCTTGTGTTTATTTGTGTCAAACGAATTCTCTGAAAAAATAATAACACAATCGTTACACAATTATAGTGTTTTATATTATCATTAACATTGAGCAAAATTATATAAACCATACAAGAGCACCGCATAACGGGTGCCAACGCTGGGCTGCGGATGCAGTTTTAAATAAAAGAAAGATTGTCAGATTTTTTTTCTTTCTCTTTAGAGGTCACGGTGACCTTGACCTTTGATCTAGTGACCCCAAAAATGGGTGTGGCGTGTAGAACTAAACAACGAGCACCTACATATGAGGTTTCAAAGTTGTAGGTGGAAGCACTTTGATTTTAGAGACAAATGTCAAGATTTTAGCACGACGCGGACGGCGGACAGCAGACGGCGGACGGCAGACGGCGGACGCCGGACGTCGGACGACGAGCTGGCTATGACAACACATCGGGTTGTCTCCGAAAACAGCCAAGCCTAAAATGATTTATTCGGTGCCTTACTATTAATGGTCATTGTTTATTTCTAAATATGAGTGTTTTTCATGCCGTTGAAAGACCTTAAATGTGAAGTTGAATGCCTCTATGCTGTTGAAACTGTGGTAATTAAGCATTGAGTCAATTAAGCCTCGTCCTGGTAAAACTGGGCTGAATGCATGCGGAAAAGACTCTTCTGAATACTTGCTCATAACCGCATATAAGAAGAATATCACGATTAAATCCATCTCAGTCAATCAATTAATCAACACACATATAGTCAATTAATTTATTAACAAACATATACTGTAATCAATTAATGTATAAACAAACATAACGTCAATATGGTCAATCGATTTATCAACAGCACATGTCACGCGGATAAGTTTCCAGAAAACCAAATGCCATGTAGTATCAAGAGGACACACTGTTGGTATTATATCGAGGATTGTGGTACTAAGCAATGTTTTTCCAATAAAAACGTTCTACTGTTGATATTTAATTACGCACCCCCCCCCCCCTTCCACCAAAGCGGAATATTGCAGTTGCACTGTCCCTCTGTATTTTGTCAGTCTATAGGGCTGTGCGAATGTTCATGTCACAGAAAAACCAATACCATATGCTGGTGGATTTTGAAATAATTTGTCACAAATGTCAATCATTAAATATAATAATTATATAATTGTGTATTTTCATGTACTTGTCAGGGATGAATTTACATACAAGCAAGTGTAATTATTAATTTTACATGGTGCCCATTTAAATTGAATTAACAATTATTGATTTCTACCTAGAAAAAACAGATCTCGAATTTCAATTCATTTACTGCTATAAATAAATCACTATTTCTGGTATAGTAAATCATTAATTTGAGATAGTTTCGAGATACTTGCATTACATTTTTCTGTATATATTTCTATTTTGAGGTTCGTATCTAATGTGAGTATTTATAATTAATAATTACAGCATTAAATACTTTAAAATTCCATTGTGTTATAATAAAAACTTCTGTCGCTTTCTCGTAAACAGTGTATCATCTATTATACGTGAATGAACACTCCTGACTATCAAAAATTGTATAAATAAATCTCGATTTGTGAGGAACAATCTTCAATCGATCATGTTACCAGTGTTTCATTTAGTGATGAACCGATTCCGTATGCACATTCAAAACAAATATTCAAGGCCGTAATACTTTTCATAAAAACATAGAATGTGTTGCATAAATCGTATTGACGTTGTTTTTCGTGCGAAATTTGCCAAACGACATCATCGTTTGGTGCCAAAGTCAACTAAACGTCGTTCGACGAAAACAAACTCGAAACTGTAAACTTATTAATTCACCATGACTAGAAGTCAAAATATTTAGTTGACACATACATCCTTGAATAAATAACGAGACCACCAAGAAAAAAGCTTTCATTGTTATTAGATTGACTAGTGATCACATTGCAGAAGTCGTATTTTAATTAATGTTGAGGGCATACTTTTGTCATTAAAAAGAACACGTCTCCTCCTCCTCATCATCAGCATCATCATGTTCATCACCATGATCATCATGATCATCATCATGATCATCATCATGATCATCATCATGATCATCATCATCATCATGATCATGATCATCATCATGATCATGATCATCATCATCATGATCATGATCATCATCATCATCATCATCATCATCATCATCATCATCATCATCATCATCATCATCATCATCATCATCATCATCATCATCATCATCATCATCATCATCATCATCATCATCATCATCATCATCATCATCATCATCATCATCATCATCATCATCATCATCATCATCATCATCATCATCATCATCATCATCATCATCATCATCATCATCATCATCATCATCATCATCATCATCATCATCATCATCATCATCATCATCATCATCATCATCATCACCACCATCATCATCATCATCATCATCATCATCATCATCATCATCATCATCATGATCATCATCATCATCATTCAGGTGAACGCGATGAGTTAATTGCATTTATACATGTGTCTGTTCATATATTTTCATTTCTATTTTTTTCTATTTATGATAACGCATCATTGTAGAGGCATGGTCAGTTGGCTAAATCACCAGGTTACACGTTTGACCATATTTCTTGGGGTAGAGGCATGGTCAGTTGGCTAAGTAACAAGGTTACACGTTTGATCATATTTCTTGGGGTAGAGACACTGCCAGTTGGCTTCGTAACCAGGTTACACGCTTGACCATATTTCTTGGGGTAGAGGCATGGTCATTTAGCTAAGTAACCAGGTTACACGTTTGACCATTTTTATTGGGGTAGAGGCATGGTCCGTTGGCTAAGTAACCAGGTTACACGTTTGACCATATTTCTTGAGGTAGAGGTATGGTCAGTTGGCTAAGTAACCAGGTTACACGTTTGACCATATTTCTCGGGGTAGAGGCATGATCAGTTGCCTAAGTAACCAGGTTACACCTTTGACCATATTTCTTGGGGTAGAGGGATGGTCAGTTGGCTAAGTAAGCAGGTTACACGTTTGACCACATTTCTTGGGGTAGAGGCTCGGTCAGATGGCTAAGTAATCAGGTTACACATTTGAACATATTTCTTGGGGTAGGGGCACGGTCAGTTGGCTAAGTAACCAGGTTACACGTTTGACCATATTTCTTGGGGAAGAGGCATGGTTAGTTCGCTAAGTAACCAGGTTACACGTTTGACCATATTTCTTGGGGTAGAGGCATGGTGAGTTGGCTAAGTAACCGCTATGTCTTTCATTGTATCTGAATATTGAAAAGTTAACAACTCAATACGACACTCAATTTTCAAGAGCTAACACTTTTTGTTAAGTTTTAAATATTGTTGGTGTTTAAAGTTATATTTATATGATTGCACAATATTTAAGTGTATCAATTGTGTGCATGTTGATAACCATGTAAAAGTGTTACTTTAATCGATTCAGTCACCAAAACACTCACTCTCACAAAGCGTTTACTTAGACTCAACAATTTTTTATTCCCCTTTTCGAAGAAAAAGGGGCATATAGTGATCGGACTGTCCGTCCGTCCGTCTGTCTGTCCGTCTGTCTGTCTGTCCGTCTTTTCGTCACACTTTGCGTTTAGGTTTCGAAAAATGCTCATAACTTCTATGTCCCTTGAGATAAAACCTTCATATTTGGTATGCATGTGTATATGGACAAGGCCTTTCCATACGCCAACAAATTTTTACCCTGTTACCTTGACCTTGAACTTAGGGTCCGCGTTTAGGTTTCGAAATCTGCGTTTAGGTTTCGAAAAATGCTCATAACTTCTATGTCCCTTAAGATATAACCTTCATATTTGGTATGCATGTGTATATATACAAGGCCTTTCCGTACGCACATACATTTTTACCCCTGTGACCTTGACCTTGAACTTAGGGTCCGCGTTTAGATTTCGAAATCAGCGTTTAGGTTTCGAAAAATGCTCATAACTTCTATGTCCCTTGGGATATAACCTTCATATTTGGTATGCATGTATATATGGACATAGTATTTCCATACGTACACAAAATTTTTTGACCCCTGTGACCTTGACCTTGAAGTAAGGGTCCGCGTTTAGGTTTCGAAATCTGCGTTAAGGATTTGAAAAATGCTCATAACTTCTATGTTCCTTGAGATATAACCTTTATATTTGGTATGCATGTGTATATGGACAAGGCCTTTCCATACGCACACAAATTTTAACCCCTGTGACCTTGACCTTGAACTTAGGGTCCGCGTTTAGGTTTCGAAATCTGCGTTTAGGTTTATAGGGGGCATAAGTCATCCTATGGTGACAGCTCTTGTTTTCGAGTTAATTTAAATGAAAGCTTTTCACTTTTTTTGTTAAGAATGATGGTTTGCTTGGTTCTAAAAAGATTGACCCGACATGTATGGTAAACGAAAACAGCTTGAAAGCATAGGATGTGTACATGAACGTGATAAGGATGATTTATATGTTTTAAAATTCGTCGCGTTTAATGTTCCTACCTAGCCTATTCATTTTTCTTTGAAACCTCAATTGCACACTTAGCTTTTCTAAGTCTCTTAATTGAATTGATTTTTGGCTTGGGGCGAAGCCCTAAGGCCATAGCAATGATACAAATTTCTGAGACAGTCAGAATTGGATTGCTGCCAAAACCCACGAATGAATGAATTCCCAAAAGTCCGATTTACCACTTGGCGGTAATTCATGCGCAATCAAAGAAGTTTTTCGCAGATCTCAATAACCCGCCTTGTAAATACAGAACATCACTATATAACACGACAGTGTCATTAAACGTGTAAAATAATATTACTGAAGCAAAATTGCTAAGCATTGGCTACGACATAGTTTTTATTATTGTTTGCATATTCATGCGAGAATAAGTTCCTCACTTGACAGTCTAGGCCGAAAAGATACGAGTGTCTACGGAGACAGTAAGAATAATTTTTTACTGATACCTTTTTTAAGACATTACATTTGGTATTTATAAACATATTTTAAGATATTATTATTTTATTTTGCGTTACTATTTGTGTTTTTTTTCCTTTTTTTTTTCTTGAATGTCTCATTCAAGAAAAAAAGAAAATGAAAAAAACAACAACAAATATTCATGATCATTCTCGGAATATACGAAGTTACCGGATATGATATTTCACTGCGCAGATGGAGCGCGCAAATCGAGCGCCAAAAGTTCTACGTGAGACAACGTATACAATCTGTGCACCGTTCTTTATCAGTTCATCGATTTAGTTTAGATTTGTTCCATATTCATTTGTCGCTTGCTACTATATATTCATGTTAATTTTCTTAAATAAGACATACCAGGGTCACCAGTAACGGGTAGATAATTTTTGAATTAGAAGTTCCAGCCTATTATGCGCACTTTTTGGAACAAATTGAATGGTTGCAATTTGCATTTGAACAAACGCTGTATACCAAAAAGTTTTAAAATTGAATAAACTACCTAATATAGCGTAAATAAGATATTGCAAATATAAGATTTGTTAAGTTTATCTAAGAATCGGCCTGGTGACCTAGTTCTTGACGAATATTGATTACCACATATCAGCAAGACTGACCCATAAAAATGTGGGTTCTAGAGTGGTAAAACGTTTGTTCTAAAGATTTGACCTAGTGACCCAGTTGACTTATTGATATAACTTAAACAAGATTTGCATTAGACATGTATATCTTAATATTCAGATTAAAATCAATGTTTCATAACGAGTGAGACACAGATGAGGCTTTTAGAGTTGTCATAATTTTGTTTTAAGATTTGATTAAGTGACCTTGTTTTTGACCCCTCCGAACTCATTTTTTTCGCAAAGATAATGACAATTTAACCATCTATCAAAGCTGTGGTTTAGTTTTATGCATTTCATTTTTTTCTTGATTTGTTGACGATTTCGAAAAACTGTCCAGGTAATACCGCGAGTATTATGCCGTTTCTAATATTTATAAAATCCTAATGTACGATATATTAGTTCCCGCATGGCAGCAACGGCAACACCTCTAAATATAAACAATGGATTTATTACAACATCGGTCAAAAAATAATCAATTGGCAATTGACAATTTTATTATTTCTGATCTATGTTGATTTATCATTGTTATAAACACGCAAATTAACTCTTAATGGACCGTGTTTTCTGTACCCGATAAAACCACAGAATGTAATAATTTAAGCATGCTGCATCTGTGTCAAAAGAAAACACAGATTAATTGCCAAAAGTACCCAGCGTTAAAGAATAGTAATAAAGTAGGAAACCCTTTCTAAGTTATTGAAAACATCACATATAAATTTTTAAACGTACCCAGCGTTTAAGCATAGTAACATAGTACAAACCCTTTTTAGTTATTAAAATCATCCACTGGCAACATAGATTTGTTGGAATTGAAGCGGAGGAATGTTATCGGAGTGCGTGGGAATCATTCTATATATCTTTTAACAGTGCTGCTTCATGTTATACTAACCAATGAATGCTAATTCGTGTTTAATTTTGAAAAATTAAAATAGTGTGTGTTTATTCGCATGCAGGTTATTCTAGGTCATCAGATCAAGTCTCCTTCCATATAATCGTATTTCTAGTTTAAAAAGAAAACAACAACATTAACACTGAATGCTCATATACAAGTTTTATCTCCCAGTGTATTAAACGATCATATAAAACATGACATACAGGCTAATCAGGGGACGACACTTTACGAATATGCATTTAACCCATTTTTCACAGAACACTGCATATATATATATATATATATATATATATATATATATATATATATATATATATATATATATATATATATATATATATATATACGTAATTTAATATATCGTTATCCAAAACAATACTTTTTTTCCTGAAAATATGCTTCGTTTTACTATGCAACGTTGCGAAAATGCCACCCTGTGTAAATCTAAAACTTTTCATTTGGAATGCATCTGTGTTATCAGAGTCAGTTTAAATAATTTCCTAAACTTGTATATTGTTGAGCAGTATGTGTGCGTCGTTTATTCACATATAAATTTTAAATCGACAATGTATTATTGTTGAAACGTATTATTATTTCAAAACTTAAAACACGTGTACTTGTAACCTTAATTTCATGGCCTCAGGTCTTTTACATTTACGCATACCCCATTTGCAGTTCTTAAAATGTCTACCAGATAGTCGAACTGAGTATAACTATGTTTATGATCAGTATTAGCTGTGAAAGCACATTTTAATACGTATGCAATAGGTACTGTTTGTAGAAAAATTTGACGATTTTGTTTCGTTTTTAAAATATACCGCCATGAGGAACTGAGATCGCTTAGGTCATTGGAATAAAGAAGATATCTTGTCTCAGTGTCCATTTTATTTTAAATGGTCCGCAACTGTCCAGGTATATCCAATAGTATTAATATTATACATCGAAAATATAAAAACATGCACACTGTTTTTACAAATGACCTCGCAATGACCTGGCGACATCATGTACATACATGAATAAACAGTAAGTCATGGGACATCGCCATAGAGAACTCCAAAGAGATGTTTAGTCCCTACAAAAGCGATGGCAACGTTTGTATCCCCTCATCAACATATCACAATGCACGATTATAAAAATACCCTTTGAACCCATAGTATAAGATCATTGCCTGAGTCCCACATGCTACTACGTAGATCGAAAGTTCAAAAAGAGATATGGTCCTAGTAAGATGTATGATAAATAAGTTTCAAGGTTTAGGGACATATTGATTACCAAGTACATGTACAATATATCAAACCGAAAAGAACAAAATGTATACAAAAATAATACAACCCTATTTTTAAAATTAATTTTCCTTCGCAATTGGTATTCCTATCGTATAATTTAACATGTTTGGATAGCGAACTGTTTATGGTAATGCTTTGTTGGTCATACGTGTATTTAGTTTTCCGGCTTGTCGTCTACTAGTATACGTGTATGTTCATTTCTACCACCAGCCATGTAATTTCGGTGCAAGGCTAGGTTATGCATAAAAAGACAGTGGCACATCTTGTTATCGAGTGGCAAAGACGTCGTTAAGAATATAGTTCGTTACCTTCAAAACAAAGTTCATTGTAAAATATGAGACATGTATAGCGGGACAGAGTTGTGGCTAAGAGTATTTAAACTAGACCCGGTATCTGCAGCGCAACAATATTGTAATAAACAGCTTGTTAATACATGTTTGCAAATCTTTGCACAAACGTGCAGTTATTAATGAACACAATAAAAAGGTGTCAATGTTTCAATTAAGTAACTGTTCAGGTATGTTTTTATCATTTCAGCGATGCCGCCGCTGTGTGTTTTGCCAGTGTTTTATTGTGATCCGTCATTTCTAACAAGTACATTAAGTTAACTGACAATGAAACAGGTGATTGAAATAACTACATAAAATGTTGAATATGAATATATATTTTTGACTCGCAGAACTGTTATTTGCAGACCCAAAGGTCTATAATTTGATCAATATTCATTACTACTGTCAGACAAACAATCGTCGTATTACCTAAGGTGACACGCCGATGATGCTTCTAAATCTATAGTTGTCATAAAATTACCTAATATTATACATAGTTATCGTCATTTACAAATAAAAGCTTAGATGGCGATACATTTGTTGTTGTTTTTTATACATTTTCCAAGGGAACGATTTGACTTTACGACCAATAAGTTGCAAACGAATACGAAGTTATAATATATATAGCACACTGTGTCGGCATGTCTATGAAGAGCGTTTGTTGTTGAAGTTGTCAATTGTGTGTTCAAACATATGAGTAAAATATAGGTTTAACTTAAAATATTTAATTGAAAAATGAAATAACTGGACTACATATTCATTTTAGGTTTTACAGCTATCAAAAAGACAAAACAATTTGATAGCACTAAAATATATAACTGCTTCCCTAACAAGGACATCCCAAACAGTATGAGGTCGTGACTTGTATATCTAAATACAACCTGTGACTATCAGTTTCTGCAGCTGTCAGAGCGCGAGCGTTATCTTTCGTAAACGGAATAAATTCTTAAACTGATATCACGTGTTATGGTAGCAGTAGTGAGTATTTTGATTGACTGAACAGCGTTGGTGTGACCAGTTAAGGCATTTGACTATACAATGTTGTTTTAGTTTCTTAGAGGTTAACTTTGAGTTTCGACATTCGAAGAGGAAAGACCACTTTCTGAGTAATAATGAGATCGCTACATGTAAGTGTTTAACATTTCAATATTTTTATGTTAGGAATTGTATTTAATGATTTGTTTCCATAGCTGCTTTTAAAACCTTAATACCTCTCGATGAACGACTTGTGGTTCCAGATATCGCCGCTATCATAGCATACGGCATCAAAGTGATCCCACGTGACAGAAACAAAGGCCGCATGGAAAGGTCTGTGGATGTTTGCATGGGCCTGTGTTTAATTCGATGTCGCCACGTAACTTGAGCAACGTAAGAAGAAGAAGGAGGGCCCTGATCTTTGCAGGGTGGTACCTAATAATACTTGCGTGTTAAAACTTTCTCTTGTTAAACTATGCAATGTAAAAAGTCAATTTTCCCCAATTTCATGAATTATACAGGGGTAACAACATCATAATTACAGTTGTGAAGCAAAAGTGTTAGTGTCGTGCTACCCAACAATTTAGCAAACCCTTTTTCTCCCCATAAATACACCTTATACTGAAAACATAATATGGTGCACAATTAAAATACACAATTATAGATAAAAAAATGACTAGTTAAAGCTTGATGGTGCAAAAATTCAATACCCTAACTAATAAGACTTGATCTCTTGTATTAATTTTTAAATCCTTTTATGCGAGTGTTTTAACCCTTTTTAACTTAGATACATATTTTCACTCATTAATAGTCACTTAGAAAGTTATATTTAATTGAAGACCTTTCTAACTAGATTCAAGTTTCAAAGGCTTCTTTTCTTACCCTTAGATACTGATGAGCAGCAAACAGCATAATACATGAACAGTCTGTGAGGTACTCGCAGGCTGTTTTGGTTTTATGCTGTTTTCTAATAAGAATTTTCACTTTTCCTCTGAGTTGGAAAGGGTTAATAAGGTTTTTATTTTGACAACTGTGTCAACATAGTCAATTCCAATTCTTGTTTTAAGATCAATGTGAAATAGCCAAGCATGCCATATGTTTCATGGTTCCAATGTCATTTCATCAAATGTTAATGCTTTTGGAGCTATTTTTTTTTAAACCTATCCATACTTCTTTTGTTTTGTCGAAATTAATTTTAAATCCAGAGTAGCGTTTGAAGTTTGACAATACCTCTTAGGTTTTATTTAGAGATGCTGATTTCAATACAAGAGTATGGAAGTGTCGTTGGCAAATGGAAATAATGCATAGTCTATGTCATTGATTGGTATTACCTTAATCCCAGGACTTGACCTCAATTGGATTGATATCATTTATCAGTGCAAAGTATGAACATAAAGCAACTGAGCGGATCCCCTTGTTTGAAACCCACTTTGTATTGGTAGTTTTTAAGTATCCAATATCTTCGAAGAGACTATTTTTATTACCCCATAAACCTTTAAATTGGTTAAACTTTGTAAGTTGTAACGACATGATTCCAATTAAACGATCAGGTTGGAAGCTAGGTTAAATGTGCACCTCAAAGATTGCTGGTAATAAGAGCGGAAATAAAGGGAAACAAGTCAAGCTTAGGTTTCTGTAAGAGGCTTGTTTGTCTCGATGTATGTCGTTTCAGAACAGGGAAGTGAACTCTGGACGGGTTCAATTCATAATTAATGTACATGTAAAAGCAATCGCAGTCGAAGCATCGAACTTAAATTATTCGACATATTGATAGAACGGAATCTAAAATTATAATAACCATTTTATTTCTAAGTTGTAAAAAACCTCTGTTATTATATTGCAACTTTTTGTCTCGTGTAGAGTAAATGTTTACTATCATCCTAGACAGTTTAGTCAAATCAACGGTTAAGTTTTCGTTGATATTCATGACGGGTTTCGAAGCGCAAGAGTGATTTAAGCTATGTATTGAAAATTATCTGTTCAATTAAATGTTATAACTTACATTTTCAGCATTTTAACACCATACAAAATGTCAGCCAGATATTCGCAATGTTTGCACTAATCGACACCAAACATTCGGTAAAATCTTCTGTTTCGCTTGTTTTCCAAATAGTTATTGTGATAACGTTATAGTAAATAGTAAATACATAGCTTATTTTCTGTTTTTCAGATCCCATTATTTGTTACGGTGCCCTGTTGGAAACAGCGATGGAAAATGAATGAAAAAGGAAACTGTTAATAACACTAACGGCACATGTTCCGAGTCATTTATTGTTCAAGTTCTCTCTTATGAACATCTGTCATCCATAAGTCAACATGCAAGGAACGACCAAAGTTTTCAGGGCTTGTGAATGTCGAAATACCGTCCGAGGTTTATTGTTTAGTTTTGTAACCCTGAATGCCGTATGTTTTCTTTTCCTGTTATTTGAATCATCCATTTTATTTTATACTCTTAAAGTCATCTCTGTAAAAATAAAGGCAGACACGACACATGTTTCAAGTCATGTGTTTCATGTCAACTTTACAAACTCAACCGTATTTAAAACAAACGGACCATTCAAATTATCAACTATCGCGAACAGTGCGGTTAGATTCGATAAGAAGCAAAAGGTTCGTTTCGACCTTGAAGCGGTTACACTTAAAACAATCATAGCTTCCAGCAAGCCGCTCGATCTGCAACTGAATGTTACCACTCACAAAAAAAATACATTTGTTGATCTGAATTTAACACGTACTGATCCTAGCACTAATGAGATATTAACATTTGAATCACGTATGAAAAACGAAAATATAGAAAAAGACGTGACGACACCTTATATCACTGTGCGCAAGAGTGAATGCAATAATTGTTTTAATCATGATTTCGAATTTGTTATTCAGAACGACCATATATGCGACACATTGGACATGCACGAACACATTTATCTTCTGATATTCGTCACCACTAAGCACACTAATGTCTTAAATCGACAGACGATACGGAGCACGTGGTTGTCATACACTAAGAACAATACTGCAAATGCAAGGCATGTTTTCCTTTTAGGAAAAACAACAGATGGAAGTTTACAAGAATCTGTGATGAAGGAAAATGAAATTTATCACGATATCGTTCAGGAGAACTTTATAGACAGCCACACAAATCTAACATATAAAACCATCATGGGATTTAAATGGGCCTCCACAAAATGCTCTAATGTACAGTTTGTTATGAAAACAGATGATGACATGTGGGTCAATGTACCTTCGATAATGAAGTTGTTGTCGGGAACCGATATGGCAAACTATTTACAAACAGGGCTGACCGGTTCCTGTTACCAGAAAGGATCACCGATCAGAGATAAACGTTCTAAATGGTACGCCTCTTACAGTTATTATCCGGAAGCGTTTTACCAAGGGTTTTGTTCAGGGACTGGATACATAACAAGCATTAAAATCGTGTCGGATATTTACCATGTTTCTCCGCAAGTGCCTTTCTTCCATCTGGAAGACGTCTACGTTGCTTTTTGCGCGCGGCGACTCGGGTTTTCGTTAAAAGACACTTTAGGTTTCTGTGCAGAGCCCCGTAATTTATGTGATTACAAAAAGGATAAAGTCTTAACAGTTCATCAAGATACGCCTTTGAAGTTGAGCGAGATATGGAAACAGATTTGCAGTCCTGTTGGACCCTAATGATACACAAACAACAAATAGAAGGGTCCTAAGCAAACCATTTGCATGACTATCGTAATGCAGTCACTCTAAATTATGTGTGTGATATTCAAAAAGCTGTAGTGAGGGATAAGTTTGAACATACTTTTCTATGATAATAGTCGAAATTGCTATAGAAAGGCTTCATCCAATATTGATTCATACTTTGTTAAGAGTGTTGTAAGTTGATTTCCACATACACTCTTTATTGGTTATAATTTGTAAAGCAATATTGTAAATAGTGGTCCCAATGTAAGAATGAGTCCAAATGAGCTACATGTACTCGTTCTGTCATGGCGCAGTGTAAATCGTATTCGTCTAGCAACCGGAGGATCAAGGTTTTGATCGCTATTGTAGGATTGTTCTGTCATGGCGCAGTGGAAATCGTATAGGTCTAGCAACCGAAGAATAAAGGGTTTGGTCGCTATTGTAGGATTGTTCTTTCTATACACGACCCAAAATATACCAATTACTGGTTATACACAAGGCACGGTCTCGACAACTTTTTAATAAGCCGTAGGCTTTGCCATAGGATGTCCCGGATTCAACCACGTTGTCTTGCTGGGTTACATGAACGTGAAATGTGTTTCTGACGTATATTTAACTATAATGACTTTAAGTGTGGGTACACTATATTTAATATAAAATATTTATGTCCGTTTGTTGTGTTTGTTGCAGAGCATGTGTTTTGTGTAAATGTTTTTGTACATACTTGGTAGGGGGTTATCTTCTCATATTGTTTCATTATTTTCAATTACTGGTTGAACGGTTTATGTTCTTTTGTTAGACATTGAAGTGGTTTGAAGTGGATTGTTGATGTTTTGTCTTTTTTATATGACAATGAAATTTATCATAAGGAATCAAGCATGATAACTGTAAAAACATTAAGTAAACAAAACGTCGCTGAAACTCTCTCTATGAAAATTCCGAAATCCATTTTTTTTCTTTGAGACATTAGAAGTATCCATAAAAAAGGCCTCATATCCCTCACACAACTTTGCAAGGATAGATAAACACAAGATATTTGAAAATATTGACGGAAACATATTAAAGAGGATTGCTATACATGATTTTGTTTTAATTTTACATAGTCAACTTCGAAATAAATTAATCGACAGTACTTGCTTTTGATAGTTATAAAGTAGTTCATGGGTTTTCTGGTTCTTATAGAATCTACAAATAATTAAAACGGACCGATCCCAAAGATAACGGACTCCATCCCAAACTCGATTTGTTAAACCATAAACCTAACAATTGTTAACAGTATCGTATATGTATTCTGAACACTATTATTTAACCCCCATACTTCACAGCCATAGCTTAGAATAGGCTCAAGTGTATGATTAACTTAAAGCGTTGCAACGCGAAACGATTGAATAATTTGGAGAGTTCTGTTTTTGTCGTTAAATTTTGTGAAACTACGAAGATTGCTTATATAAGGTATAAAATACGTTCAGCATGTGTACTCGGCGGAATAGCTCAGTAGGCTAAAGCGTTTTTACTTCAGGACTCTGGCAGGACTCCAGGGGTCACTGGTTCAAAACCTGGTCCGGGCAATGTTCTTTTCCTTTTTTTAATTTTATTCTTGATTTTTTACTGGAGCTTTTACGATCCAATGTTTACATTTATCGATATAAAGCATTTAATGAATAAGTTAAAAAAATGCCAAAATCTGTGAAAAGGCCCCTTTAAATGACATTAATTGTCCGGGTTTAAAAAATGTCCACATAAAAAAGTAAGACGTATGCAAGTTTGTTTACATGCGAACATACAATTATGTTCTCAGGCATTGGTAATAGTAAAGTATCGCAAGAAATCCGATTTCCCAAATACTGAAATGTGTCATGAAATAATACCGTTCATTGTGACAAACTGGAGATAAAAATATGCTGCTATAACATCTTGATAACAATGTTCAACAGACTTGCCTGTGGTACGCATGCAATTATGTAGGACAAACTTTATTCCTCATTATCTGTTTTACTATCACATTCATGTTTCTTTCCTTTGATATATATGCGGATGAAGAGAACGCATTTAATTAGATTACAGCTCAACTGCCAAAACAGATTGGAAGCAGTTTTGTTTTATAATTATCTTGTCTATCTCAAATACATACCATTTTGGTGTATATCGGGGCACATAATGTCTCCTGCATTTTGGCAATTTACAAACGCATTCTTTCCAGCGCATTTGCTGCTACCGATCGGTTCACATACGCCTATAAAAGTCAACATAAGAGAAAAAATATAGAGTATTAATGCCGTTTTATTAGAAACTTTAAATACATATATATATATACAATTCTGCATGTGATAGGAAATCCGTTCTAGCGTCTTAGCGTTATGTATGAATTGTTTCTTTTTATGATGTTTAATTAGACTAACATAAGCTCGAATGGATAATAAGTATTAATGGACCGTTTCGTTCCCTTTGAATACAGCTTAAACCATAGTAATGGAATGAGTTTCCATTTTTACTTAACATAAATGAGCAATGGAAACATATTAGTTCAAACGAATAATTTAATATGATTACGGGCCTATATCACCAGATAACATGGAGAACTTTACCATATAATTTCAATCTGATAGCGGGCGATAACATCTAATAATGCATGTTTTTATTAAGTAAACCTTCAATATTGTACGGGTAAAAGAAATTATTATTTGTTAAAGGATAGTTATAACAGCTATTAATGCATAAAGTACATTTACTTGACATTTCTAAACGTCACTATAAAATTATAAATGAGAAAATGGATATACACAGATTCAGTCAAAGCAGTTTTTAACTGGTTTATACCGTACCCGGATGAGTGATCCCAGTTGTAACCTGAGGGACCGACCCCTTACTCCATACACAGTTAGGGTCCCCCAATTCTTCTCCGTTCGTCCGTCCGTCTCCATCAGAGTCCTTCCGGCAAAATGCGGCGTCCCAAACCTAACAACATACGAGAATAAAATATAAAATATATTTAAAAGCACATCAATTGGCGTTAATTGTAACAAAATATATTTTAAAACGCACATAAATTTACGCATTATCATTTTATGAAAAAAAGGAAATGCTTAATGTGTACCACTTGTTTATATTGTCCGCCGTATAACTATAATATAACATAATTTATTCAGATATGCACAATGTTTTGCAGCAAATATTAGCTCATGCCACTTTTATATCTGCTTTCATATTTTCTAAATAACGACATGCAAATATGGTCCATGCAACTTATATATCTGAGTAAATAATTGATAAATAACGACATGCAAATATGGTCCATGCAACTTATATATCTGAGTAAATAATTGATAAATAACGACATGCAAATATGGCCCATGCAACTTATATATCTGAGTAAATAATCGATAAATAACGACATGCAAATATGGCCCATGCAACTTATATATCTGAGAAAATAATTGATAAATAACGACATGCAAATATGGCCCATGCAACTTATATATCTGAGTAAATAATTGATAAATAATGACATGCAAATATGGTCCATGCAACTTTAATATCTGAGTTAATAATTGATAAATAACGACATGTAATATGGTCCATGCAACTTATATATCTGAGTAAATAATTGATAAATAAAGACATGCAAACACGAACGACAGAAGTATGTGCTCGGGAAATTTAAATAATTTTGCTCTTGGCTAACTATACATTCCACATTTTTTTTCACGGTTCAAATTTGTGGAACTTAACTTTGAAAACATGTCTGCAAAAAGCATACACGAGCTAGTTTTATAGCCCTGTCCGGATCGCAATAGCCTTTTCACTAGAAAGAGATACTGACCAAGAAGTGAACCTAAAATGATGCGCGGTGGAATGTTTTGCGTTTAAAGTGACTGAACACACTCACATTGCGATGTAAATATCAATAGTTATTTAACATTTTTAAATGTTCGAATGTTAACATCAATAACTGGAGTCTGAATTTGCTTTGTAAGGTTTTATGGAGCATAACACAAATACGGGATTAATAACATGCATAATGGCCCAGTTATTCTTAGCTCAACGCCGATACTTAAACGTTTACACTTATAGGGGCCTTTTCACGCTTTGGTAAATTGAAAAAATTGAAAAAAAAAGTTTCAGATTCGCAAATTTTCCTTGAAGTTATGATATTTGTGAAACAGTAATAGTTGTGAAACAGTAATACTGAACATTTACCATGCTCTAAAATATCCATTATGTGCATCTTTTGACGATTTAAAGTCCTGAAAATTGTCAAGCGTTGCAACGCGAAACGATTGAATAATTTGGAGAATTCTGTTGTTGTCGTTGTATTTTTTTGATAGTACGAGGATTGCATATATAAAGTAAAAAAATACATTTGTCAAGGTATGAGAGCGGATTGTCTAATGGATAGGGCGGTAGACTTTTGCTCCATGGCTCCAGGGGTCAGTGGTTTGAGCCCCGTTGAGGGTTACTTTTTTATGTCTTTAATTGTATTCTTGTGTTTTTTTACTGGAGATTTTTAGACCAAATGTTAACATTTATCAATATAACAAATTGAATGACAAACCTCAAAACATGCCAAAATCTGTGAAAAGGCCCCTTTAAAGCCTCTATAACGCTCAAAATCAACGAAAATTTCGTAAAGTATTTCGTAAAATAAAGTTAACACCTAAACAATCAGTGTTCCATATAGCAAAAGCCACAATTTCAACGCTAGATGTGGTATGATTACATAGATTTTTGTAGATACAAAATGCTCATTTTTATTGATTGATAATAATTCCTTTTTAATTTCCCGCGAATATATCTATTCATAAGACACACGATCACTAAAATTGTACCATGCTAGTGTTCATGTGTCGTATGAATATATATCGTTGCGGGAAATTAAAATGGAATTAAATTTGCAAAACAATAATAAAACGAGCATTTTCGATGATTTTGAGCGGTATAGAGGCTTTAATATCAGTATCAGACATAAAAATGTGTCGTATGAACATGTCTGCACTAAAATTGGGAATAAACCAACAGTGAACATCTTTTATGTTGCACTACACAACAGCGAGCGTCAAAATTTCTCCACTTACTAATTGATATCTGTCGAGATTATAGGACCGCTTTCAATTCTGCTCAGTTTACGTTCTTTAAAGAAATGCAAGAATTTTATTTTTTTTTCACAGAAAACTTCTCTATCTTGAATTACACATTTATAAATGTCAACAAAGGTAAATCCTTGTGTTAAAACAACTACGCCAAAAAAGCCCTCGGTGTTTAATGTAACATAATTAATTGCGAAAAGGTTTTGGGTAGTTTTTAAAATTGATTGAAATATGTTGGAGAATGTGTAAGGCCGTAAATTGAATTCTTACGAATTTGAATGCGGACATAAATATACGGATTCGTTATGTGGAACAACGGACTCAGCATATGTATGCATTTCATTTTTTTATCTAGTTTACTTTATACCTTTATCTAAGAACTTAAACTATACATGTACATCTAAAGGGACTTCAATATGCGCCATTTAAAGGTCATCGGTGTAAGAACTGCACAAAGTTTACGATATTTCAAATTCCACATCGCTTCATGTAGTATATTCTCATGGAAGAATATGAGAACATACTTACCCACAAATTAAATTAAGAATTGTAGAACATGTAAACTTGAATCGAAATGGTAATATAAGAAAAATAAGTCCAATACTATAGCTCGTAGATACTAGTAAACGTCTGGTATGCGAAGATGCTACAGTGTTGTTCTTATATTTTTGTAATTTTTGTATGATGGCGGAGATTGGCCTTTTTCGTATTATTGCTTAAAGTTGTAGTTCTATTCGTTCATTAAGTTTATTATACTTAAGCAGTGTGATATATTTTGCATCAGTGTTTATACGAGTACTCTTAGTAACAACTACAACATTTGTCGCAGCAATTATTTTACATTAAAATATATGTAATGCACACAATTATCAGTTGTCATCACTATGTGTTATGTTGTTTTTATGTCGATGTCCTTACCGCGTTGTTAGCTGTAACGTCCAGTCCAAACGGATTTCTGGCGCCCCCACCCATGGGATTTTCATGTCCGACCCCAACCCATTTCTAACTGCTGTCACAAGGGTGGGTTACATTGTATCCGTTGGGAATGTTGTCCCTGTAGCTAGAGTAGGCGTTGAGACTTTTCACAGCAAGGGTGATAATTGCTAACCTGAAACCAAATTTTATTTTTGAAAGAAATTATTTTATTGACGCTTCCACACCCGCGTATCACGTTTTTACTATACTTGCAATACAAGTATAAGTCAATCATCGCTTTTGGACATCACCTGTTAGAGGTAAAAACAATCTACCAAACAAAAGCATGTGTGTTATTTTGTGATTTTAAAACGAGTACGTGTTCTTGTTATGATTGTATTTGAATAGAAAGTAATGACTTTAGCTGGGAAGTAGTTGAACTGTTTCATGACAAATCTTTGATCCGTAGCGGACTCAGTTAATGAGCAAGAATACCACAATAATATATGCGATTTTGTCATTTGCTTGTATCTCGGTAAATACTTTCTAAAACGAAACCGAGTATGGATTCAAGCGTATAAGTCATGCTAAAAACGTTACAAATTAGCAGGCTCATGCTTAAGTTACATAATAGTATCATCCAAACGATATCCATACGGCAACCTTTGAAAGTCAACAATTTTG
The DNA here is from genome assembly GCF_020536995.1 of Dreissena polymorpha. NCBI lineage: Eukaryota > Metazoa > Mollusca > Bivalvia > Myida > Dreissenidae > Dreissena > Dreissena polymorpha. The sequence continues at coordinate 12,720,179 of NC_068361.1, forward strand.
ATTAACTTTGGACAGTGCCAAACATCGACCAATATAGACATTGACCCCCTCCCCCTTTTACCCAGTTGTGATTCCCGTCACGGGTTCACGTTTTTGCTTGCTAGACTAAAAGAGCATTCTGTTTCGATGTTCTTAATAGATATAGTATCAGACTATCAAAAAATTGTGCCGACAACAACCCCAGTTTTCATGTCAGACTGCGATTCAAACAGTTCATGAATACATTTATATTTAATTGAGGTATAAAGGAGTGAGAAAATCCCAATGAAAGCTACTTTCACTAAGTTCAACAGTATTTAAGTGATATCACGGCATTCAGTAAATGAAGTCGGACTTTCTTTAGACGATGTGTCAGGTAGTATACCTTAATTATACAGAATAGTTCAAATACGGCGGACCAACTATCAAACAACTTACAAACTAAATTGCCTTAATTTAATTGCTACTGTACAACGGCAATATCTGCGATACGATCTTATGTATGATACGAATACGAATAAAGCAACACGGTTGATTAAAAATATTGGTGATCTCATTTTTTTAAAATGTCCATCGGTTTGTTCGTGCAGCAACACGAATGATACAAGTATTTTATATATTGATCTTATTATTTTAAATAAATCGATTCGGTGGATTAGGCTCAAGTTTAGAGGGGGCTTCATGTTTTTAAACACTTATGTCTAAAAGTATGGCATGCATGTGGTAGCACTTTATTTCTTATTTATTTGGAAGTTTATGTCTGGTAGAACCAATTAACTATTTAGTAAGAAAATATCACAATTTAAAGTAAAAGCAACTTGCTTAATTTGTCGGTGCTATTAACAGTTACACCTTTTTGATTTGCACAGCCCAATCAGATTAATGTATGTGAAAGAAAAACATTAACTCATTTAAATTATTTAATACGAACACCTACACCAAACTTCATATACTAGTACACACATACACGGCGACGTGAAGTGATAAATACATACGAAATTACTTACACTAATTATATAATCTCTCGACCACAACGACACAATAGAAGTGTAGTCACGCGTGTATGAATTCAAATTATAAGTGAATGATTTGAAATCGTTGACAAAATCTATGTTCTAGATCTCTATGTTCCACGCTCTAGAAATTAACATAATTTGATTTGTGCGACCTGTAAAAAGTACTAATCTGATAAAAGGGACTTTTTCACTTTTAGGCAAAATGACAATTTTCAACAAATTGTCACCGATTCAGAAAATAAAATATACATTGTTTTCAAAAAGCTAAAATCCATGTACAAATAAAGCCTTTTTAATGCTTTTCATCAATTTCTTCTAGACGTTTCGGGTTCGAACCCCACGGCAGACACATTTATATATGTTTTCTCTTTGTTGTTATTATTAAAAAATATTCCAATTATTACAGTTCTGTAAGCAAATTCATTTAATAACATTTCCAAAATAAAAACAAAAATATACAAGTCCCTTCAAGAGCTAATATCTTTGCACAGACCTTAGTTTAAAAAGCATTATATAATTGGGAAACACGTGTTTGCAATTTGATTTAAAATCTGGTTGTGATATGGGTAAAGTTTGTTTTGCCCTTATAGTGTAAGATTTAGACACGTAAACAAATTAAATATTTACGCAAATCCATAGTGGAGGAAAGTTTCCTGACAAAAAGAACTACTGCAGCCGGTTATATCGAGCGATGTGCATACATTTTAACCCATTTATGCCCAGTGGACTCTCCCACCTTCTAAATTGGATCAATTTATTTCCAAAATTAGGAATGTCTAGTATATTTATTTCTATATTTATAATATTTCTTACAGAAATTTCTTAAAGCAAACAGCGCAGACCCCGATGAGACGCCGCATGATGCGGCGTCTCATCCGGGTCTACGCTGTTTGCCAAGGCCTTTTTTCTAGAAGCTAGGCATAAATGGGTTAATCGCTAACATTTGTAAACCGTCTAAGGCATTATTTATTTAAACATGGTTGTTTTTTAAATTTATATAGCTGACTAAACAGTTGTTTTCTTACTGCTAAGGAGACCGTTTGGCAGATTTGATAAACACATCGATACAATTTGACTTTATAAGTTTGATGTTAGTCAGTCTTTCACACAACCCTTAAGTTTGGTGCAAGTCAGTCTTTCACAAAACCTTAAGTTTGGTGTAAGTCAGTCTTTCACACAACCCTTAAGTTTGGTGTAAGTCAGTCTTTCACAAAACCCTTAAGTTTGGTGTTAGTCGGTCTTTCACAAAACCCTTAAGTTTGGTGTTAGTCAGTCTTTCACACAACCCTTAAGTTTGGTGTTAGTCAGTCTTTCACACAGACATAGACAGACATAGTTTATTCAGACTTATACAATAGTACATCGTCTTAATACTAAAAATACACATCATATTCTGTCACGTGAATGCGAATAATAACATAACATTATATAACATAAAATCAATACAAATAAACATAATATATGGTAAGAAAACATAAGTTCTAACTAGGGGTGGTAAAAACTATTCAACAGTATTATTTAGGATTGTATTTCTTACAACTAGAGCTTCTTTTATATATTTACATACATTGGAAATTACTAATCTATCACAAGAAACTAATAATTTGTGAAATTTATACACAGATGGATTAATATAATATGTATTACTTATATATTTTTTTCTTAAATCGATGTAACATCGGCATATACATATAAAATGATATTCGTCTTCTAAATCAGTGTCATTACAACATAAACAATAACGTTCATTGCGTGGAATATTGTGTTGGGCATATCTGCCAGTTTGAATTCTCAACGGGTGTGCAGAGACTCTTATTCTTACAAAAAATAAACGCAGACGTCTAGGAAGTAAGTCCAAATATTCTTCATATTCAAAAGAGGTTTTAAAAACTTTATACATATCTAATACAGGACTGCTATTCAGTTTACCATACCACTCTTGTCTAAAATTGTCAACAAGTCTACATTTGAATTCTCTAATAAAACTATTTATTTGCACAACATTTGGATTTTCAAATACATAACCAAATCCATAATTATTTAACATGTTTTTTACATGTGAGACCCAATTTGTAAAACCTTTATTACAATCGTTTAAAGCTTGTTTGTAAACAATTTGCATAATAATATTTTCACTGGTTAAAATTTTAAACCAATATTTTATTATTTTTACAAACCTGTTTACATACAATGGATATCTACCTAATTCTCCATAAACAGCAACATTACATGTATTTATTTTAACTTGAAGTAATCGTTTGCAAAATTTTAAATGTATGCGTTCAATGCCATCTGACTTGTTAAAACCCCATACTTCTGCGGAATAATTTAATATGGAACCCACAAAGGAGTCAAACAACTGACATAATATTTTTGGTTTAATATCGAAGTCATGACATTTTATCAACAATGTATTCATGGCTTTAAGGGCTTTACCAATCAAATGTTCTTGGTTTGATTTAAAACTTCCAGTATAATTTAGTACTGTGCCTAAATAATTAAAGTTATCAACAACTTCAATATCATTACCATTGTATGCCCATTTTTCATTTTGTTTTAAACCTCCTCTCTTCCGAAACACCATAATTTTTGTTTTAGCAGTGTTTACATTTAAACCCCAAGAATTGCAGTATAAATACAATCTATCTAAATGTGACTGGACTTCAGCAGGTGACTTGCCTAAAATGGCCATGTCATCAGCAAATAATAGTAAAATCATCGTAATATCATCTATACTCAAACCAGAATTAATGTTGTCTTGTAGGTACAATTCAAGATCTTCAACAAATAAAGAAAACAAAATCGGCGACATAACTTCACCTTGCCTCAGTCCAACCGCATAACTAAAATAATCTGAATAAGATGAACATGATTTAACACGCGATTTAACATTTGCATACATATCCTTCACTATTCTAAGCAATTTACCTTGTATACCAGACTTAAACATTTTCAACCATAATGCATTGCGGTATATACTATCAAAACATTTTAACATATCGACGTATATAACATACAAACGTTTATTTTCATTTAAATAATTTTGAACAATCGACATCAAGATATAAATAGCATCAACAGTTGAATATCCTTTCCTAAATCCGAACTGAGCATCCGAAATAATAGTGTTTTCGTTGCAAAACGTTTCAATGCGTTTGTTTAGGATAGTAGTAAATAATTTTGAAAAGCAACTAACTAAAGTAATGCCTCTATAGTTATTTACATCATTAACAGCACCTTTTTTATGCAAAGGGATTATAACACCTTCTGTCCATTTATCGGGAAAAAAGCCCGATACAAGAATACCGTTAAAAACATCGCACAAATGCGCTGACAATATATCACTGCATTCAAGAAAATATTCATTCAAAATACAATCAATACCTGACGATTTATTTCGTTTTAAACGTTTTATTGCATTGTTAACTTCTTCGACAGATATAGGTACGTCAAGTTCTGGAAATACAGAATTTTCTAAGTTAAAATTATTATTTAAACAAAAATCTTCTGCTTCATAATTACAAAAATCAGACTCATTGTTACTAAGCTTTTCGAAAAAATTTGTAAATTCTTCTAAGGGTATTTTATTTTTTGTGGAATTATTTTTTGATTTGAAAAATTTCCAAAAATCTCTTGGTTTGTGTTGTCTTAAATTTTCTATCTCCAACATTTTTTGCCGATAGCAACATGCTTTCTTCTTGCGGATTAAGTCTTTATAATACCTCTTACTTGTGCATAAACGTTCTCTGTTTATATCTGATTTACTTGAGTTAAAAATACGTAAAGCGTCATTGTACAAATGTTGTGCATTAATACATTCGTGATCAAACCAATCAGCATTCTTTACACCGCTATTTGCACGGAAACTAGGATTAGTTTTGTAAACACATGTTTGAGAGAATAACGGATCAGCAACACTGCGGATTGTTTCAGTAAATCTATTTAAAATGTCATTAGTTGACGCTCTACTTGAACAATCAATATTTTCTACAATAGAATTAAATACAGGTAACATACAAATAATACCTGAACGAAATTGGCTGCGTAACGCATCGTTCCACTTATATTTAACATCGGTGTAAGACTTATACTCAGACGATGCGTTATTACATAATAATGAAAACTGTAATGGGGCGTGATCACTAAATACGTTAAAATCATGCACGGTAAAATCTGAAATACTTGTAAAGCTGTATTCATTTGCCAATAAATAATCGATTACAGAAGTACCGTTAGTTGAATAAAAAGTTAGCTTACAGCTATTCCCAACTCTACCATTAACAATACGCATACATGTGGATTTACATAAATCTAGTAATTTTACTCCATGATTATTTAATGAACTATCTACTGAGGCCCTTACAGAGGCGTTGTCTGGGTGGTAATCTACATCATCATTAACAGTATTAATTCTATCATGTACAATATAATCACATTTATTACCAACTCTACTATTGAGATCGCCAGCAACAAAAACTTTACCAAATTCAGAATAATAAGAGATATCATTTTCTAAAATTTCAAATAAATCCACATTAAATGTGTTATATACTGGAGAGTCGTGTCCCCAGATATAAGTTGCACAAATATAAAAATCATCAGAGGTATGGAAAAATGTGTGGTCTAGTTTTAACCAAACAATTGTATCATAATGATTTTTTAAAATAACAACACCACCAGCTAATTCTTCTTTAATATATATTACAATGCCACCGCTATTTCTGCGAGATTTTCTATGCTGAAATTTTCTAAAAAAGTTTAAAGACAAGTAACCATTCAAATCAATATCACTAGTGCTATTCGTCCAAGATTCATACAAAAAACATATATCATGATCACTTAAAATATTTACAAAGGAAGGATTACTTTTCTTGCAATCTGTAAGACCATTTACATTCCAAGAAAGAATGTCAATTTCTCCCCCGTCGTGTCCCTAGTCGCGCACTGGTCGCCCGTCGACGTACAGGGTGTCATAAGCGATCCACGATCGCTTGCCTTTTGCCCTTTCCCCTTAAGCTCTGTGACAAGAATCGGACCATCGCAAACTAAATTTGCGCATGCGTATCGATGCAATGTGTGTGAGCAATAACAGAGGAGACTCGCATTTCATAAGATACGATCTTACACATGATACGAATTAAAACAAAATCGTTGATAAAAATATATAAGCGATCTGTACCGATTTGTAGTCGAAAAAATAACAGTTCCATGAAATTGGGCACCAGTGTTTATGCAGGTTGCATTTTATGTGAAACACAACCGATAATACAGTACGCACGTGGTTGTGTTTTACTTATTTATTTGGAAGCTGTTGTCAAACAATTTCTAGCACCACCACAATATTTCAAAAGATAAAATCACAATTTGAAGCTATGAATGTGCATGTGCAGCAGAAAAACTATTGCCTTTTGTCGGAAACATTATTAGAAAAAAATACTATCGCGCCGTCGTGTTTTGTTTCAGCCCAAACAGATAAGTGCATGTTAAACTTAATTTTCAACTCATTTAAATTATTAAAGACAAACAACATTATCAAAAACGTCTTTACTAGAACAATCATACACGGCGACTGTTGGTGATTTGAAATTGTGAAATTTCATAAATTACAAAATGTAGTTAAACCTATGTATTCAAGCTCGATTGCATCGACAGCATAAGGGTTTTTGAAACACCCTTAAGTCCGTTTCCTGGGACTAGAACCAGTACTTGGTGTCTATGTGGGAACTCCAAAGAACTCTCCCATAGTTCGGATAAAGCCCCTTACCTTCGGATCGCTCGACGGGCACCATATCCACTACGCCACGGCGACGTAAATTACATGAATTAGTATACAAGTACATGGAAACAGCCTATTTTCAAATGGTAGTTGTTTCTTGTGCAACGTTCTGTTTTCAGACTCATTTTTCTTGACTTTCAATACAATTTTGTTTTATTACAACAGTGTTTGGCATTTGCATCTACTATTGAATGGTGATAAATATTTGTACGTTCAATCCAGTTTTAAGCTTTGTAATTATTTGCATTCCCTTTGTTTTCCACCATGAAATTCTAAGTTATATACCGGTAGTTTAATATTGACGTACACACATTTTAAATTCTTCGGTTTTGCATGAGCCAGATAACCAGTACGGAAAATTGTGATCTTCTTTTAACGTAGTACATTTTATCTCGCAATTTATCTGTCCGTACTCGGTCAGAAAACAGTCAAATGGCGATTGCCTGTTTTTTCTGTCAGGACTATTTACAACTCTGAAGGCTTGATACAGTGCATTTTATTTCACAGACGGTGTGAAGTCTTCTTGAAAATACAGACGTTACAAAAAATGTTAATTGTTCATAAAATAATAAATATTATAGTTTAGGAATAAATGTATGCAGCACAAGATAAGTTATGCAGAAGTATAATTGTTTTTGTTTTGTTCATAAGTTTTAATTATGAAATGGTTGCTTGATGTTTAAACGCACAATTGAATTAAAAATAGTTAGTAGGTATATTGATATTATTTTAAAAAGAAAAACAAAATTGCTGCATTTTTTAATTTACAGACACAATTCACTCTTCGAAAAAGGCATTGTCAATAAAATATTAAAAATATATAAAGAATAATAACAAACTAAAATAATACCTCAGCAACATCGTAACTTAATACATCTAAAAGGACTTGAAACCTATTTCAACACCCACTTGTTTTAGTTCAAAGTAGTTCTGTCTGATCCATATTAGAACAAGTTTCATAAGCGATCGCTGTTAAGCTTGAGAGAAAATCGTTAAGTGTTCATGAGACAGCTATATTAAAAAAAGATGTGACTTTGATACGTTCGCATTTAATGTCCATCAACACTGCTATTAGTGGTTTAATTCAACTGTGTCGCAATGAAAGACTGTTGAATGTATCAGGGATGTCGCTAGTATTCCACCATTAACCCATTTATGCCTAGTGGACCCTTCGATCCTTCTAAATTGGATCAATTTATTTCCAAAATAAGGGATGTCTAGTATATTTATTTGTATATTTAGAATATTTCTTACAAACATTATTTTAAGCAAACAGCGCAGACCCTGAATAGACGCCGCATCATGCGGCGTCTCATCTGGGTCTGCGCTGTTTGCCAATGCCTTTTTTCTAGACGCTAGGCATAAATGGGTTAAGAGTGTAAGTGTGAGTGAACAAATGATGAACTCTCTCAACATATCCTGTCCCATGCCTCTAGTGTGAAATTTAACCCTAAAGATGTTGATTATTACACTGCATCATTTCACCTGATTTATTTTATATTAAGATTTCACGAAAGATTACACTTAACCGTATCTATAATCAATAAATTAATTGTAATAAAATACTTGGAAAGGTCACTGGTGAGTGTAAATACTATGTATCATAATTTTCTATTGTAATGAATTGGATTGCTTATTTATAATTTATATATATTATTTTTGTATAACAATAAATCATTGAATAATTATTTTTATTTTAATATGTTATATTAATCTTTTACTGTCATTAATTCATGCCATTAATTCCCATCTCTTCAATCAAGTCTGAATACCACACCCACTGAGTTATTATATATACATGCTACGTCTATCTTGAGAAGATGGATGTGTTGCCTTTTTCATGAATAAAATATATCTATATGAGTCGTGTTCTGTGAAAACGGGGTTAAATGAATGTGCGAGAAGTGTTGTCCAGATTAGTCTGTGCAGTCCGCGCTGTCTTATCAGGGACGACGCTTTCCGCTTTTAATGTATTTTTCGTAAACAGAAAGTCTCTTCTTTGCAACAACCCAGTTAATGCGGAAAGAGTCGTCCCTGATTGACATTGAACGACACTTTACGCACATGCATTAAACACCCTTTTCACAGAACACGACTCATATCAATCACACCCTGCTTCATGTAGTACGGAAATAAAGGTATGTATAGGCTTAGGATAAATTTTCAAATAGTTCTAAAGGAGAAACCTCTAAATTTTACAAATTTCTTATAGTCACAGACAGATGCATATTGACCTTTGTTAACAGGTCAATGTTTTCAACTAATTAAAACAGTACTAGAAAGTGTTATGAAAAGCTTCTTCGAGGTTAATTCGAGTATAAATCATTACATAGATTTATGAATGTATGACAACATGCGGCTTCTAGAGTGTTATGTCATGGTCAATGTAATGTGTACATATGTAACAAAAACAATGACGAGAATAGTGGGAAAAAACAGCACAATTGTGTACTGCGATTACTTGCTTAAAACGACGCATGCCTGTCGGAAGATGTGTAGTGCGATGCAAGCTAAAAGTAACCTTTGCAATTTATATAAAGTAACGAAAGGCATTTGACAAAATATGTTTATTAGATTTATACTTCATATTTTTGCATAATATGAAATGGTTTTGAAAACAGTGTTTTGAGTTAACACTTTACATCAGAACAACGTATATATACATACATTTTCTGAGACAATCCAATTAACATCTCGCCGAGAAAACGATCGATCCGACTACTTAATCACGTGACCAAACGGTTGGACAATCTCGACATGTAAACACCAAAGTGGTTGTTATGCTCATTAACATGTGTATAACTCTCATATATATGAAGGCTATGACTTTGATGAAGCACACTAATATACTCTAATATATATATATATATATATATATATATATATATATATATGAGAGTATATTATTGTGCTTCATCAAAGTCGTAGGCCCAAAAAGGGTTTTCATAGGCAATATTTCTTTTGCAAAATAGAGGAAACAGTTTGCTTTTAGTGTTCTTCACAAGACAAATGGCAACACATTATAAACAAGATCGCAAAGACAGGGTTCGCCAAAACCGTCGGTCCGCCGGTCCTGACCGGCAAATTTTTCTAAGGACCGACAAGTGATATAAGATAATCGGTCCGACTGACCGACACAATCGGATGAAAAATGGTTTCAAAAAGATCACTCAAAGTGTATAATATGCTATTGGATTAATAGAAGGTAAATGCTTTTTGTTCAACTTCTGTCAAAATCCTTTTTTTCTTACCTTCATTTTGAATTTTAAAGTTGGATTAGAATTGACTATCACATGCGAGTTGAAAATCAACGGTCTTTGTTAAAAAAGCAACCGAGTGCGTCCGCCATTTTATTTGTTCCATTTAATTTCTCCACAACAAAAACCGCATGAAAACTTGTTTCAACAGGCATTTGTGAGCACTTCTGTTAAATAGTTTCATTATTATATTGTTTTGGGAAGGATATATTTTAATTTACACACCAACAATTTCTGAAATCAAAATTAGATTTTTCTACCGATGTACTTTATTTCGGATATTTTAAAATTCGGACATAGGGATATTTATGTTTTGATTTGTTGTTGATAGTTTGTAGCAATATGTTTTGTGTTATTTCAGACAACAAGAATGGATGGTGGTAATTATCATGGGCCTTTCTATCAAGAAATAGGTGTGTAAGACATTCATTTAATTGAACCTGGAAATCAACCACCTCAGCTAAGAGAAAATATTTTAACAATAGGTGTTGTTTTAGAACTTGTGAAATCGGCTAATAAACAGAAATTGAAGTCATCCAAAGTAGTGTGAATGGGTGTGTGCAATTAAGTCAAACTTGATTGGATGTCACCCGCACATTTCAAGAACACGGATTTGTAGAGCTGTGCAGGCTAAAAAACAGTTTGACAAAAAGAAGTCTAAAAAGAATACCTTTGGTTTATATGTGGCTTATTAATAATATAATAATTGTTTAATTATTTCGATTTTGGACATGTTTTTATTGTATTTTAATGTGATCAAAACCAATAAACATCAAAAAGGTACTCTCTTTTGTTGTGTTTTGCTGTTATAGTTTAGTCGGACAGTGGGACTGACAGAAACTGATTCGGACTGACAAAAATTTCAAGTCTGTCAGTCCGAATGACTGACAGATTTTTCAAGTTTTGGGGAACCCTGCAAAGATCATCAAACATATTGAAATCCTTATTATCAGAATAAATTTTCTTCACAAGAAATAAAACAGTGTATTTTTACGTAAATGTTTTTTAGTTTTTGGAAATTGCATGTTAGTCGTAAAGAACTGCAAAACTGGAGTTACCAATTTAAATAAATTGTGTGTTATTGACACTAAGATGCCATCTTCAAGTTATTTAATTCTCAAATTTCTATTTAGCCGTCATGCTGGTGTGATAACCTTACACTTATTACATGCAAGTCAGAATCGTAAGTAAAAAAGGCAACTCAGTAAACCATTTCCCACCCAGAAGCAAAATAAAAATGGCTATGTGCAAACAGCATAAAACCAGAACATCCTTCGAGTAACTCGAAGTCTGTTCAGGTTTAATGCTGTTTGCTGGTCATCAGTTCCTAAGGGTTGAAAATGAAGTTTTTGAAACTTGAATTTATTAAGAAAGGTAATATATTAAAAGAACCTTCTAAGGGACTTAAGATGCGTCAACATACGTAAAGGGTTAACCATTTCACACTTCATGAATCCTCATAACCACACTTACCGAATGTATCTTCAGGGCTTTATGTTTACTCGAGATTACGCAATAAGTGTGTGATCTTAGATGTTTATTTGGTCAGTTTCAAGATTTCATAAGCCAACAATATTCGTGAGACAATCATAATTAAAGCAAACTAATTGAAAATACTTTAGATAATACATATTTGAGAATAATCAAGAAGTTAAACTGACTATTAAGAGATATGCTCTTAAGATTAAACTTGTTTCGAACGAATATACAGCGGAGGGCAACGGCTCGCAAATTAAATTGTCGTTTAATTGACAATTAAAATTTTCCGTTTGAAACACGAGAAGCGACTAAGATGTGTCACTGAACTTGTAAGTGTTATTGACTGTCAATTATTAATGTTTTGACAAATTAATTCTGAATATATTTTATACAGGTCATTAAATCTGTCTAGGGGACGGGAAAGCGCACAATAAGAAATACCTAAACTGAATTTCGATCTCCTCGGGAGTCGGGCGTGTTCTTTATTTCGCAGATGTTAAGAATGTTGTCAAGAGCACATCAGGAAAATTGTACGAGGTTTTAAGGTATGAACACTGCACAAGAATCGTGTCTGTTTCTTCAATATATTATAGTGAGGAAAATGTTATTTCTAGTGATTGTCCGGTAATATGATATTCTTTAATATTAACCAGATTTCTTATGTTTAGGATCATATGTGTTCTATTTATATTGTGTTAATTCGCGTTTATATGTTACAAGAACAAAGTGCACTGACCTTTGTGGACATCCTTTTCCATCTTCCACATTTTAATCTAAGTCAATTTGTTTTACAGCATACCATACAAACTTTAAAGCTTGGAGAGGAGAGGATTCTTGTAATTTATTACATTGTCTGATTTCTGTATAACTTTTAAATTGTGTGATTTATGTAATTGAACTTGTTTTATAATGTTGTCATTATGGAAAAGTTATTCCATCCTTTAGACGATTTAATAAATCCATATAGAGGAAGATAGAGACTTTATTTATTACCTGTTGCCTTAAAAATCAATAGGCCTCTTTCCTTTCTCCTCGTTACTAACATGGCAATAACGTTAGCATAGGTCAAAGCGTTCGATAAACACTGCTTTTAAACCAAACACTATGACCTTGACATTTAACCAGGTGGCGTTAACAGTTATCTGACATATTACACCTTGAGACTATTTCAGACAAACGGGCAGACAGAAACATGGATGAATAAACGATGAGTAGAACTAAAGCCTCTAGTAAAAACAAAAACGCAAGACCGAAATATAAATACATTTTACAAAAGGCGGTGTAATATTGGTTGATTTCTCGATAGACAAATTGAGTATCCGAACAGTGGTTTTATGGGAAATAAAAAGGACTGCATCTGAATAACATGTCACTTAAAGTAGACCTTAAGATATCCAGAGAAATACGTTATAATACTCTATATTGGAAGAAATTTAATGATCGGTATGTTTTATTAACTGTTCTGTTTTATCAATATACATTTATGATGAAATCATGTTAAGATATTGATATCTTATTCGTATGACACTCTATTTAATTGTCTATGAAATTTAGTTATGATTTAAGCCCCTAGTTTAAATTTGAAACAAATGCGGATGAGATCCAACTTTTTGTATGGTTACACGCATATTGTAAATCGAGGATAACTTCGTTAGTAACTCTTAAATGGTCAAATTAATTTATGCAGTGCCAAACTAGAAGCCCTAATAATCGTTGAATGATAAGATCACTCATTCTTAATATGCTAATTAGGTAAATGAATAATAGCAATTGTCTTAGTTACCAAGTAAGAATTGGTAACAGAGTGTTCTTCTTTCAACTGTCTTCTGTTTGAGCCGTAAAAGGCAAGATCTCATTACCAATCTGCAGCCGATTGTATAAACAATTTAACCACAAGGTAACCGCAAGATCGCAGTAACCGCTGTGGTTACCGCGTCTCGGCGGTTTGTATAAAAAAACGACGTTGCCAGTAACCGCTCTATTACCGCGGTGATTTGTAACCCACCTCTATAAGCTGGTTAGACGCTGGAACAAGTCCACCTTACCACACGGACTACTGACCAACATGGCGGACGTACTTTATTTTAGACACAGACGACAGCGACGATTTCGACGAATTGACTTGCAAACAAATGGACTTAATGACGACGAACTGCGCCGAAGGTATAGGTTTTCTGCCCAGAGCTTAGACAGACTTGTCGACCTCTTGGACCCTATTTGACGACTACTTACGCGACGAAACAGGTCTTTGTCAACGCGACAGCAGTTACTAATAACTCTACGATTCTTGGCTAAGGCCGTACTGGGACTTGTCTTCAGGTTATCGGTGACACCTTCGGCGTTGACATAGCTACTGTTTCTCGGGTTGTTACCGCTGTCGTTGACGCTATTTTCGGACTGAAGGACCGTTTCATTAAATTTCCAACCAGCGACGAAGACCGACGTCGAGCGACTAATGACTTCTTCCGGGTTCGGGGATTTCTTTCCGTCATTGGTTGTATAGACGGAACCCACATCCGTCTTCTATCACACAGGCAGCCAGACGAAGCAGCGTACGTCAACAGAAAACATTTCCATTCGCTTAACGTACAGGCAACTTGTGACAGAAACGGTAAACCTTTTTATATCATTGATATCCAGGAAAACTGAACTTATTTTTATCTCCATGGAATCTTATCCAAAACACGAACTGGCGTAGGCTAGTTCATCTTTCATTATTTTAATGATGTTCACAATGCAAGTATTTCGTCTTAAAATATTTAACAAAACAGCATAAAACGAAATAATCGCATCATTTGTCAATATCAACTGATCAATACGTTATTAGCTTTAAACATAAATGATTGCTGTCCATGTGCACATCCAAGTTTATTTCATTCCGTTTCCTTTCCTATAAAAATGTGACCGCATCTGCGACTTAACATGTGAAAACTGGCTAAATCTACTCAGTTTTCTCTGAATGCGTGTACATGTACACACAGTTGTGTAAATAGTAATTTTGGACATTGAGGTTCCCTAAGGGGTACCTACTGCAAAAGGTTTAATATAGCAATAATTATGTAAAATGTTTAAATATTGAAAGCCGCGGTAACTTAATAGTTTCATAGTTTAGTATCATTGTAGGTAGATGTATACAATATGTTTTGAATTGCAAATTTTTATAAAGTATTGTAAGTATTCCTACTTAAAAATTGAATTATAATTCATTTGATGTATGAAAAATGATAATATTAAAAGTAGGAGAAAAATAACTTCATAAAAAATGTAATTATAACTTTGTGTGTCTTTGAGCAACATAAATATAGAATTTTCCCAAGACAAAGAAAGTTTACATTTTATATGTGTTATCTCTGTAAAATTTTAGCCCATTATATATCCTATCTGTTTTACAAAGCATTATGATAATGAGAAATATTACATCATAAATGAACACAGATTACTATTGGTCACATAGAAGTGCATGTTAAGCAATATTATCATTGAGTTTTGTATGTTTTCAACAGAGAAAGATAAAATTAGATCTAATTATCTGTTTTCTGAGAGAATTCTAACATTTTAAGACTACTGCAAAGCTGTCTGACATAAAAACCATTTACTATTAGATTTCTTATTAGTTTCTCTTATTTAACTCAAATGACAGTACTATGTGAAGTAAGAATAAGTCATCAATTTGGGAATAATTGTGTTTTTTCAACAGTGCAAAATTATAAGTAAAATAGATACTTGCATATATAGTAGAATAATTAAAAGGGATTTTACTACAGAACTTGATTGTTTATTGATTTTATTGTTAAAACCTCATAAAATGAAAATGTGTCCTTTCGGCGCATGAGCACAGTTTAAAAATACATTTAAAAGGATAAAACTACAATCAATCTAAATGAAAAAACTATGTAAAATTGCTTATTAAGCATGAAGTATACATAAAATATTACAATAATAACATTTAATATTACATTTCTTATTATTTTCTCTTATTTAACTAAAGATAAATATCCATTGTATATGATGCAGTAATTGTAGCACATCCATGTATTTTAACAATAGAATGTCATTTTAATGTTCAAAAATCATAATAACATATTTATAAATAACACACCAAATAAATTATACGTGTTATCATTATAAATTTTTTAAATATTAATTATTATGTAATTTGTGTTATCTGTCAACATAATTTATCAAAGAACATTGTAATACTCAATCTACTAATTAAGATTTTAGCTAAAATTAAAATTCACATTAAATTCCTTAGCATTAGATACAAAACAACAACCCTGAGATTCCTAGTTCAATGTATCGATAAATTAATTTTTATACACAAATTAAAATACTAAGCTAATTTTTTTAAATCCATTTTCAAGAGGGAATTTTACAAGCATGAATGCCTGCTGGCCAGGAAGCTGCCATGATGCCCACGTTTTCGGAATGTCCAACGTTGGCAGACATTTAGAAGAAAATCATCAAGGTAAATGCATAAAAATTGTATTACCTCATATAATGTTGAAAATTATTTATTTATTTAACAGGTAGAGTTTTACTAGTATGTTCATGTTGTGACTTCCATAGACTCCTAGTATTTTATAATAAAGTAAAGATAGACTGTGATGTAGTAATGTACTTAATCCTAAAATACATTATACCTTACAGTTATACTATGTTATATCCTTAAAAATTAAATAAATTATTTAATAAACATGTATGTGTTTTGATATGTGTGATTTGCTATATATCTATCTTACATGCAGATCCTGGACGTGGTTGGCTGTTGGGAGACAGTGGCTATCCCTGTCGACCATTCCTAATGACACCCATATTGCATCCAAGTAAGATCGGTTTTTGTGTTTTTAAATATCATAATTTGTTACAACTAGTTTATGAAAGAAATTCAGTTCTGTGTTGGTATAATGAGCAAAATCATCGAGGTACAAATGCTTTTATAATTATATCACTAATATGAATTATTTATTAAAAACTCATTATGATATACAAAATAATTGATTATAAATTGTTAAATGCACTAAAAACGACAATTATACTAATATGCTGATAAAAAAACAAAAAGGTTAAATGAAAATAATAATAAAATGAATAATTATTATGAGCATAACTATAATTATCATTATTGTTACCATTATCGCAGGAAATGAAGCCGAGGAACGGTACAACCAAGCACACATAAGCATGCGAAACATTATAAAGAGGTGCTTTGGTGTATGGAAGAGGACCTCCCATATATTGCATGTGGAGGTAAATTTAATGTTTGATTTAATAATAATAAATTGAATAATAAACTTTAATAATTGAATGAATAAGGTCTTTTGTCAACACCAAAGGCAGTTAAAATTTACCAATATTCATTAAATTAAATAAATGTTTCATGCAGGAAGCTTAAAAATTACCTTAATGAAGATTGATACTTAATAACTGGTATTTCATTTTATAATAAACATCCTTGTTTGGATAAGTATGCTTAATTTAATTTTCATGAATGCATACTAAAAGGGACTTGTTCACAGTTTATAAAAAAAATGAATTTTTCAACTTTTTGTCACAGATTTAAGAAATAAATGAAATTTTTATGTCAGTGTGAGAAATAACACTAATGCCGCCCACTTATACTTATTCGATTCCTTTGTTATCGTTATATATTGCAACAATAGGTGGCTGGTTATATAAAGAATAAAATAAATGGCAACCCATGTGAAGACACATTATGTGAACAAGTCCCTTTAATTCATTACTGCTAACATTGCCAATCTGAAAATAATGACCAACATATATGCCGTGTTCTGATAAAACTGGGCATAATGCATGTGCTCAAAGTGTCGTCAGATTAGCCTGTGCAGTCTGCACAGGCTAATCAGGGACAACACTTTCCGCTTAAACTGGTTTTTTACTAAGAAGAGATATCATTTAAACGAAAAATTGTCGTCCCTGATTAGCCTGTGCAGACTGCACAGGCTAATCTGGGATGACACTTTTAGCACATGCATTATGCCCAGTTTTCTCAGAACACGACACATATTATGTGAATGTTGCAGTTAGGATTTTATTTATTTATTAATTATTATTAGAAGTATTTCATTTTCAGATTCGAATGAAGCCTGTAAAGGTGACGCGGATAGTGTTGGCGTTCGCTGTGTTGCACAACATGAGACGGATGTGGAGGGAACCGAACCCGGATGTTCAAGACGACCTTGACAAACAACCAGACGCACAGTACTTTGACGGACCAATGGACGGACGTGGTGATAGGAATAGACTTATTGAACAGTATTTTGTATGATGTTTAAGTGTTTTTTCCGCTATGTTTTTCATGTTGAATGTAACAGTACTACATTGATAATAATTTCATTCGTCTTGTTATCTCCCTGCAACCCGAAGGCGGAGGGATATAGTTTTAGCGTTGTTCGTCTGTCTGTCTGTCATAAACTTGTCAGGCGTGTGTGAATATCATGAACAAGAACCATAACCCTTAACTTTCTAAAATAAAGAGTTATTGCCCTTTGTTGTTTATATGGTGTAATGTTTTAGGGCTATATCTATACGATAAAAGATTTTTTCATAAAAAAAGACATGAGTGTATAGATATCAGTGAGGAGAATTGCAATGCAATGTTATTGCAATTATTTTCACTGATATCTATAGCCCTGCACTGTGTTACTTAACAGTTACTGCCCTGTTCTTTATTTGGCGCGTATCGGCGGGTGATATCAATTCAAGGAATTTGCTTGTTTCATTTATGAAATTTATCTTAAATATTAATAATTGTAATTCTGATTTCTTTTTTAAAATATCACAGGAAATTTGCTGTTCTTGTTTACATTGTATGGTCATTTTTCCTCTGTGTTTATTAATTTAATAAAGTAATAGTGCAATGTATGTGTACTTCAAGCTTTCGATTATATATAAACAGTAACATCTTTGTATAGGAAAATGAAATATTAATTGCAATTAAAACGGTGAAAATGCATGAACATATGAAGTAAAATAAATTATAATTGTATTAACTGTTGTTGTTATTAACAAATCAAATTATCAAACATAAAGATTTAACAGTAAAATAACATTAACAAGAATAATAAATGTTTTCATTGTTTTTCAAGGCGTTCTATCAATAACTCGGGAAGTCGTGCAACTTTTCGGTAACACGCTGCCCCCTCCCGACTCATCTCTGCCTGGCTTTCCAGGGCCTCTAACTGGGCATCTTTGAGAGTCCTTAAAGATCAATGTTCAAAAGTATGTCACAAAGTACAAGTACATAATTGATCTTACATTTAAATGAACATTTTAATGAATTGAAGCTTTAACAAAAATACATAATAATATCAAGCATTTACATTCCATGAACTTGCCAATAAAAAGAACAAAATTCATCAAAAAGAATACTCATGCTTTATCAATAGTTATTGTTCTCATGTTTACATATCCCATTATTACCTCTTCCTGCAACTGTCACTGGGTTGAGGGTGAGGTTGATGGAACAGATGTTGCTAGAATGGAACAACAAATATCCAAATATGTTTAATAATTTTAAGTTATTTAACATAATAAAACAGGAAAACAAAAGAAAATGTGGTGGTGGTGGAAGTAGTAGTAGTAATAGTAGTAGTTACATAAGTATGAGTAGTAGAAGTAGAAGTAGTAGACATATCAGTCATAGTAGTAGTAGTAGTAGCACTAGAAGTAGCTGTAGAAGTAGTCGTAGTAGTAGTAGTAGCACTAGAAGAAGCAGTAGTAGTATTAGTTGCACTAGAAGTAGCTGTAGAAGTAGTATTAGGCCTACCACAAGCAGTAGCATAGTACCGGTAGTTTTAGGGGTAGTGGTAGCACTAGCACTTGTACTATTAGTGGTACTGTAAAAAGTATTTGTAATTGTTGCATTACATTAATTTTTATGATATATATATATATTGAGTTTTCCTTGCTTCTCGGGCATCTCGGCGTATCTGGAAATTTAATTAAACAAATCTTTATCTTAAACAAAAAATAAGGGAAATAGTTTTCCCTCATTGGACCCCTACACATTGCTCTTTACGGAATCGCTCATTTATAACACGGGTAAGTTTTGTGAACACTACAATACACATATTCATTTATCTAGCATGTTACTGCTTAAAACCGCATTGACAAACAAATTTTTACATCAAACGTATAAGTGGCGAATATTTGTGCATCTTCGATATAACTAAATGGAAAGAAACAGCTTTTTTTAAATGTACACAATGCACATTTCAAAAGCATAGTCATTGAGTTCACCCAAACAGTTTTGGAACAGTCGCTGTGTGAAGTCAACGTCATTTAGTCTGTGGATGTCAAAGTAGAGAGTCGTATTTCGGTGCCTGTGTGTTAAAGCATGGAGTTTTAAAGTGTCTGTACTTACTGTCTTGAAAGGTTTCCGCCACCGAAGGGATCCGGTATGTCCATGGCGGTTAATAACTCCATTATGGGCAGGCCCAGGAACCTCGGCGATGGAGGAGTAACCGCTACAACGATTTGGATTTAATTAATGCGTGAATGTGTTAGGAGTATAACTGAAATTGTTTCGAAAATGATTGGAAAGGATCTAATGTATCACTGACAATGGATAATTAATAACACAAGGTAAGAGAAGAAATCGTTTGGAGTATACGATTTTTTTTTATAATAGTATTGATTATCTTTGGGTAGCTATGGTAAAAATATGAAGATGAAATACATAGGCGCTCGATGTCAATGTTTATATTTATTTTATTTTTTTATTATTATTATTTTGTTTTTAGTTACCCGTAGTTTATTATAATGCAAACACATACTAAATCAATAAAAATCTTCCGACAAAACGTCTGCTTCAAAAAAAGTTCGACTATGTACACAATGCACATTTCAAAAGCATAGTCATTGAGTTCGCCCAAACAGTTTTGGAACAGTCGCTGTGTTTAGTCAACGTCATTTAGTCTGTGGATGTCGAAGTAGACAGTCGTATTTCGGTGCCTGTGTGTTAAAGCATGGAGTTTTAAAGTGTCTGTACTTACTGTCTTGAAAGGTTTCCGCCACACCGAAAGGATCCGGGATGTCCATGGCGGTTAATAACTCCATTATGGGCAGGCCCAGGAAACAGGGAAGGCAGGCAGTTAAAACGGAAGTGCATCATTATGCATAATTAAATCGCTGCCATCCCGCTCACTTATTGAAATCCGCGCGCAGGCCGGAAAAGTCGATCTTTAAATATCAATAACACTACAGTCTACAGTCATGTACATGCGTGTATGCCTATAGCCTATAGAGACCTCCACAGACGATGTGATAAATTCCTGTAACTATTGTTTCACTCACTTAATGGGGTAATCAACAAAATATGTTGTAAATTGCATACACATGAATCATTCCTACCAATTGTTTAACTGGATTTGGTCTGCCTGGTTTCCAGAAAAAAAATCACCGATTCAAAAATCAAATCTGACGCCCGTAGTGTTTGTTGACTGTTATTGATATTTAAAGATCGAGGTTCCCGGCCTGCGCGCAGATTTCAAGAAGCGAACGGGGTGACAGCGATTTAATTATGCATAATGATGCACTTCCGTTGCTTCAGAAAATGGTGAGTGATTTACCTTGTCAATTTCTATGTACATAGTCGAACTTTTTTTTTAAGCAGACGTTTTGTCGGAAGATTTTTATTGATTTAGTATGTGTTTGCATTATAATAAACTACGGGTAACTAAAAACAAAATAATAATAATACAAAAAAAAAAATAAACATTACATCGAGCGCCTATGATGAAATATCTGGAATATCTTTCATTTGTATTACTTAGTTGCAATAATTCAACTCTCAGCTTTATAACCCAATGGTTAGCTGATAGCCGCCATCGCAAAAATTATCAAAGGCTCTGGGCGGCAGTCCGTTTATATGGACTAAACTGCACCCATGTTTATGAAGGGGTGCATATGGACTGCTAGAGCCGCCATAGCAAAACTTATCAAAAGCTCTGGCATTCCGTTTATATGGACTATTTTATTTCAATAATCTTTAAACAATATTATACAAACCGATGACGGTATCTGCATCGTCCACTACGCCATGAAACGATGCCGAGTGGGCAAACAGACTTGCCACCGCCTGCGAGGTCTGCGACATTTCAGTCAATGGCGGTCCTCCCCCCGTAGCGGCAGCATGGTTTCGCTCCCTTGAAACGTCGGCTTTAGCGTTTTTGGTCTAAAATAAATATAACATAAATGGATAGATTTCATTTCGTCTTTTGACACTCTTCGATATTCTGCTATTACTAGGTGAATTAGAAATCTATGAATTGTAGTTTTGCGCCACCCGAGTGTGAGATGTTAACTCAAATGAAAAAAAACGTGTCGTTACTACGGCAGTCGAGGGTTCGAGCCCACCACCGGTCAAAATATCCCTCAGTGCTCGGCACTGCTCGCTAAATTTTGTCGTACGTTAAATCAATTTCCCTCGTATAATTGGAAATGGTGTATATTTTATGTAAATTTCTAATAAAAGACATACTAATTCTATATTTACCATGTTCCTTCACTTTTCCTTGATTTGTTGTAGTGTCCTCGGTCCGTTTCCGCATGCGTTTACACCAGCTAAAAGTTCGTCCCAGATCTCACGGACTCGAGCAACCATGCCCGGACCGCCCGAGCCATGATTCATTCTAAGCTTGTGAATATTCAATTTCATGTAATCTGTCATTACATCGATTTCGCGCTCGTTTAAACTGGAACGCTAACGCCGACGCTGGGGTGAGTAGGATAGCTCCACTATATATATTTCATATTTAATAGCCGAGCTGAAACTAAAATCAAAATTATGAAAAGTTTTCCTATTAAAAAAATCCAAAGATTCTCGAATACATACCTAGCTAAAAGATACTTATAGACCATCTGGTCGACCACTGGATGCATATATTTTCAGACTCTATTCATGGCGTAATAATCCAATATAATCACTATTTCTATGTTCAAAAGCAAAATATGGCCTTTCTTAACGATAAATGTGTTTAAGAATTTCATCAATACAAACGTTTGCCATTTTAAGGAAGAACATGTATACAATGAATTTGTGTAAATCAAGTACAGCAATATGCCTGCATTGGGCACTTTTCATGTTCCATTACTAAGGACCAATCAACAAGTAAGCCTAAATTCCACTCCCTGAGCGATTATGAGACAGTAGCTCGTGAGCAGAGTTGACTTAAATTTGGCACAGTATAACGAATGGCCAGACTGGATTTCCTGTCAAGACTTGTATGTCATGCGTATTAAATAACAGCGTATATGGGGATTATCATACGCCCAAGGGATTCCAACAGTTTGTAAAATAGACGTACAACTGAAATTTGCGGGCTTAATTTAAGACCGGACATCCATTAACGGAAGCCCTGACCAACTGTGTAAAATTTCAATTGATTGATACAAACATACCAAAATTAATTTCAAATATTTACAGATAGACTTATATAACAATCTTTTTATTAATACTATAATAAGCAATTAGATTTCAGGCAGCTTATCCACAAATAGCACATTCCGCGCCGCAAAATTCAATGATTTCTTATACTGTGCCAGTTACGTCATTGACATTGTGAAAATGAAAGTTCAGTTTCTTTGTGTAGCGTATTTTGATCTTTTGGCAACTTGTTTACACTTTCTTTCGGCATGGCAGGAATTAAGGCACCGGATTACTATTTCCGAAAAACCTAACTCGACCGACGTTCGACTTCACAAGTTTGCAAATTCAAGCCGACGAGTGGATTTGCCAAGGCCTGCATTACAAACATTTAATAATAGTTTTATTCTATATTATTGTTCTTTAATCTATTAAACAAATTCTTTGTCACATTATAATAACAAATCCAGATTCAGTTATTTACTTACATATTAAAATTAAACATTCAACTGATTATGAAAGTCATGACACATGACCAGTGACCGACTTTCTGAAAACAAATTTGTTTAAACTGCCTTTTCTAGATTCTATTGGGACAACAATGAAGAAGTGGTTGCAGTTTTTCAGTAAAATAATTATGCATCAAATGTCATGGATTGCGTTTTCGTCATGGATGGATCTAAATAGTGTTATTTCAGTCTGACTGACAGTCAACGTAAATTTGCTCACAAACCGTGTCTTATAAATTCCGCAAACTACTCATTAACTGATGAAAATTCCCGGGAATTTTTCTTTGTATCACATATACTATGCGGAACTTAAACGCGATTTAAACATTATGTAGCAATTTGAAAAAAACACCTCTTCAATATGTGTTTGTACCACACAGTTCGATACACAGTGCCATCAATGTGATGCTTAAAGTTATGCTTATTGCCAAAACATTCTTGACCCATGGGTACCAAAGTTCCCTATTTATTGCCTTTGTTGGGTAATTATTTAAACTTTAATGAAATAAGTCATGATGGATTAACTTTGACAATCATACAATTATGATTCTAAATGACATTTTTCAATTTAATCCTTTCCCACTCAAAAGTAAAGTGAAAATGGCTATGTGCAAACAGCATAAAACCAAACAGCCTGTGAGTAACTTGCAGTCTGTTCAGGTTTTATGCTGTTTGCTGCTCATCAGTATCTAAGGGTTGGAAATGAAGCCTTTAAAACTTATATTTTGTAAGAAAGGTCTTAAATTAAATTAAACTTTCTTATTGACCGCAAATGCGTCAAAATATGTATCTAAGTGGTAAAGGGTTAAAAAATCACAGTTACATGTACGTTATTAAAAGAGTATATGTTGCGATCCGCAGCGATCGTTAAACATATTTTAACACACTAATATGGGAAGTTGGTATAAGCCACCAATCTTGGAATAAACTGTTTTTTTTTCAGTAATTCATTACACATCGCCAGCCTCGTTCTCAATTTGATTTATAAAGGGAGGCAACTCCTGCAGAACTCGATATCAGGAATGTGAAAAGGGTCTATTGGAGAATTACATGTAAAAAGGAATACAAGCAATCGTTATGACTAGTCGTTCGATTTTTTTAATATTGTGTTTCTGATCAGAATTGTACCGGGTACACATGAACAAAAAATATTACGGTGGTTTAAAAAGACATAGTAAATAACTAGAGCACCGCCTTGCGGATGCAGACCGCTCATCTATTTTCTTTTTAAAGGTGAATGGACTCTCAATTTTAATCACAAAGGAGGGAGGGGTGGAGTGAAGAGGGGTGTATAGTGTGGGGGTGTGGACATTGTTTACATTATCTTCCAAAAATGCGAAAAAATGCAAAACAAAAAAAATCGGGGTGGGGGGGGGGATTATTGGGTGCGATGGTTTGACGGTATTTCAAAAATAAAATATGAAAATAAATATTTGTGTTTTTTAACCGTTTCAAAAAAAATGGGGTGGGTGGGGTGGGGGGTGTGAGGGTGTGGTGGTCATTTGTGAGATGTTATTAAAAAAATAAAAATTAGGGGGGAGGAAGGGGGAGGAGGGGGGAGGGAGGGCACGGGGGATGGTTTGGGTGGAGTCTATTGTGGTATGTCAGGTAAGAGTAGTTTTGTCAAAGTATCAATCAAATCTAATCATAAATAAAGAAGTTATGGCAATTTTAGCAAAATTTAATAATTTGACCTTGAGAGTCAAGGTCATTCAAAGGTCAACGTAAAATTCAACTTGCCAGGTACAGTAACCTAATGATAGCATGACATTATTTGCAGTTTGAAAGCAATAGCCTTGATACTTTAGAAGTAAAGTGGATCGAAACACAAAATTTAACCATATATTCAAAGTTACTAAGTCAAAAAAGGGCCATAATTCCGTAAAAATGACAACCAGAGTTATGCAACTTGTCCTTTTACTGTACTCTTATGACAGTTTGCGAGTGTTTCAAGTATGAAAGCAATATCTATGATACTTTTGGGGTAAAGTGGACCAAAACACAAAACTTGACCATATTTTCAATGTTCTAAGTATAAAGGGCCCATAATTCCGTCCAAATGCCAGTCAGAGTAACATAACTTTGCCTGCACAGTCCCCTTATGATAGTAAATAAGTGTTGCAAGTATGAAAGCAATAGCTTTGATACTGTATGAATAAAGTGGACCTAAACACAAAACTTAACCAAATTTTCAATTTTCTAAGTATAAAAAGGGCACATAATTCTGTCAAAATGCCAGTCAGAGTTACATGACTTTGCCTGCACAGTCCCCTTATGATAGTTAGTAAGTGTTGCAAGTATGAAAGGAATAGCTTTGATACTTAAGGAATAAAATGGACCTAAACACAAAACTTTACCAAAATTATCAATTTTCTAAGTATAAAAAGGCACATAATTCTGTCAAAATGCACACCAGAGTGATCTAACTTTGCCTGCCCAGTTCCCTCATGATAGTAAGTAAGTGTACCAAGTATGAATGCAATAGCATTGATACTTTCTGAGAAAAGTGGACCTAAACGCAAAACTTAACCGGACGCCGACGCCAACGCCGACGCAAACGCCAAGGTGATGACAAATAGCTCATTTTTTAGCAAAAAATAGATGAGCTAAAAATGAAGATCAATGGATAGGAGAAAAGAAATTACCGTCTTGGCCCATGGAAGTGTTGAATTTTTATTGTAAAGAGCATGTGAAACAACATCTTTTTCATTTGGACACTTGTTCTTGGTAACGTCTATTATCGTCTATTATCGTTATAAAACAAATACTTAGGACACATGTATTAAAAAGTCCAATATGTTTAATATACCGATAGTCTTAGAGCCAATAGAAAGCACTGTTGGGTGAGTTTTCATGGTAACTGTCGATCAACTGTCAAATTCTGGTACACTTTTCTATTGATGTTTACCCATTATGACCCAAAAAGTGGGAAAATATACAGAGCGAAATTTAATGTTATGGTAGCAAGAACTAGTTGATTTCATTTCTTACAAATAAATTAGTAATATAATTTTATGCACTGTTTTATTACATAAAATATATAAATGAAATTATCACATGTAGGCCTACATAAATTAGAACATTAATGAATGATAAACAATTAAAATAAATATGTATGTTTTTAAAATGTGTTATTTTACAAATAATAAGCAAAATAGGTTCAGAATAAAAGCTTTATACAATTAAATTGTCCACTAATGTTGTAGAGCGTTGTCGGGTATTTTTTGTACCGTCTGGTATTTTCGAACAATCAATCAATAAGCTGTACAACATCAAAAATCCAGTTGTTTAACAATATCAATTGTCTTAGGAAGCATCTGCTATATCTGGTAAGTACTGAATTTTCTTTGTCTAAAATTAGACTTTCAAAAATAGCCAAAGAATAGCTTGACATTACGCAAGCAGAAAATTACGGTAAAGGAAACAACTTTCGTATGCAAGCATCTACTAAATAAAAATTTTTGATTCTTTCAAGATTTATTGTTCGTAATTTAGCGGCAACATTTTTAATGTGTAGGATAATTTCGAACCGTATTATCTTTATCCAGACGTAAAAACTCACTGGAAGTGTACTTAATATGAAGTTTCATTAAAACGTGAAATAAAAATAATCAGTATATTTGTGTAACCTACAGTACTTTAATATAAATGTATAAAATGTATTGTATTGTACATTTTGATTTTTTCGCTGTATTCAACAGTATTTCAGTCACATATAAATGACCGGTTAACCTACTCACACGTTAACCTGGGTAGGGTGGTTTACCCAGGGGTTTTCAGCCTTTATATATAACAGGGGCCTATTAAAGGCCCCTTTCCAATTGAAAATTTCTTTAAAAGAATGCAGTTTTCCCCAAAATCCTGACTTACACCAGCTTTTTTATTTCCCAAAGCAGTAATTTCAGCGAGAATTCTTCCCAAAATGAGCAATATCTTCCCAATATCCATAGGCTAGGGCCTCTTCCCAATGAAGCGAGGAAAACCCCTGTTACCTGTATTATTAATACTCATGCCAGTTACAGATTACTGCCCTAATGACTATATGAAAGGGGCGAGTGGTCTTAGAAGAAATAATTTCAATACCAAACCTCACATATAATGCTGAGCCTTAAGAATCGAACCTGCGATCCTCCAATTTAAAGGCTAATAGCAGGGATATGTTGAAAATATGTTTAGAAGACACTGCATAGAAACAGAATATAAAATAACACAGAAAATATCATCGCTGATTAGCATGTGTCAACTGCACAAACCAACTTTGGACAATCATTTACCGGCATGAATTAAGCGGGGGCTGCCCGGGTATGGAAAAACGCACCTCGTAATATATAATTTATAAAATGAGTGATCGATCAACAAATTAACATTTACCATACAGTAACAGTACACACATATTTATTAAGTTTTTAAAAATTATTTCTAAAATCTCATAATAAGTGGACAATTTGGCGTTAAGTCGTTTCACAATTACAGAGATGAGCCGTTTAGCCATGCTGTGGTCACCAACAAGGCTATATTCTTGCTACAGGCTTTCAATGCGTTATTTTTTTATATTTTGACCTTTTGTAACATTTAAATTAGTTGTACACATAACGTTGGTCATGACTATTGATGTTGATTGCATTTATTGCATATATATTATTCAAATGCACTATGAATTCTCAATACAATGCCGCAGTAGTAATTATTTAATCAACTATATAAAAATATCAAATTATTATAGATACCTGAATGTGTGGTTTATATTTTAAAGGTTAATTTAAATCCCATCATTGATATTACATGTTATTCACAATGTTGTTTGACGTTCCAAAATACCCGATGAGCGGTTCAGACTACCCGACACAATCTTATTTCACGTCCAAATTTTATTCATTAAAAGATATTGTATATAGAAAAGAACATAATGCTTACTTATTTTACATATATGCCATCAAACACAAACTAGTAATAACCAGATCAAAGTGTTGATACAATTAATTTTACTAAAATAGCTCAGGCGTTCGAATATACCCAACACCCTCTACATTCCCTAATCTAAATCTAAATATACAACGGATCCGAAACGAATCCTAAATACTTGTCTAGATCGACCTGCATGCTTCTCGAAATTATCCTACCGCAACCCAAATTCGACGACACCTAAATTCGACGATGTTCTATTTGTATTGATTAAATGGATGATTATGGTCTTGGAATCATTTTAAAAATAATACAGCCGAGTTTAAAATTATTATTTTGTGCTATTTAACATTTCATTATTTCTTTCATTATTTGCTAAATATTGCTTGATGTACCGTTACATCGTCGAATTAGGGTCACACTGGGATAATTATTGTCAGAAACAATGTCAGAAAATAATCGGATTCAATAAATATTTGTTAAAACAACCTCGTATAACTTAAAAGGCATTTATAACTTGTGGAAAACCTTGTAATTGACTCACCTTGTGTTTAAGGTTAAATTCGACGAGGTATAATAGCAACTCATTTCTGGACACCAGCCAAAGCTATCAGCCAAGGCTTATGTCACGTGGTTTATCGCGTAGGATCAGTTATTGTGATAGATCTTCATATCAATGCTCAATATCTTGCATGACGGTTACATTACATTCACCTCTGTGTTGGGCTCAGAACGGACTACTGTTATGAAAGCGTCTCATTTATGTCGTGATCATTCCAAGCGTTTATCATTGAGGTTACAGAATACTAAACAATCTCTTGCACGACGACTACATTGTATTCACTGCATTAAAGAAAACCATCTCATACCATGATATCGTATATAAGTCTTAATTAATTATTATAAATTTGATGTTTTTTTTATGTTAAACAACCAACATACATACACACGTCGCTTGGAATGATTTCATCTGCGTAAATGAACAAAAAATTAGTTCCAAAGAGTTGCATTAAAACTCGCAAGTTTTTGAACGATTTATCGTAAATTTAAAAGTCATATTTCTTAACTTAATGCATGCGATCTTAAATATCCAATCAAATATACATCGAATGCGTTTGTTCGGTTTTACCTATTTTATAGACAAAATGGCAAGCTGGGCATTTCGCAAAATTATATGTGAGAGCAAGGAACGACAACTCTGCGTAGAGATTGATCAATGCTTAGACGCTTAATAAACGGTGTTCTTGTAAACTTGTTCCACCATGGCAACAGCAACAACAACTATGTCAAAAAATCGCGGTAAATCACAACTTTTTGTATGTCTCCATATTGCGTTATATCATTGGCGTTTTTATGCCCCCTTATTCGAAGAAGAGGAGGTTTGCTTTGTTCTCGTACATTCGTGCCCCTTAACTCACAGGATCTTGAAAAAAAAATTGGTCCTTATATATATACTCAAACCCGGTTGAGTCGCGGGTCGTTTTGACTCGCGGTATTTCATAAGCGCCCTCTGGATTATGTTTGTAAACAAACCTGCGTGACCTACTTTTGAAATCTGACAGAAAACATCTTTTGCTGCCAGTATGAATAGATTTTTGGTAAGTAACTAAACTACCCAAAAACGATTTTAAACATCATTTTAAACCAAAATTATGTAAAAATCCATGTTAAAATGAAATTTCCCTTTCAACTTTTCACTTTTTAAGTTCGTCTGCTTGCGGTTGCTCAGGTCAGACACTACCAATAATATGATTATAGGTGCTACCTAATTTACGGGCAAAATCTTTTTAAGTTTTTTTGTTGATAACCATGCATTTTTAATAAATATATGGACATGATTGTGTTCAAAATATTATAATTGTTGCAATAATTAAGTAATGCATCCAAAAAAATCATTCTTAAAACGAGTAACATATTCCGAGCTTAAAGATCTAGCATCTTATTTTTATTTCTAGCCACAGGAATTAATAGCTGGTTCGGTGTCTGTGGTAAAGTGGATGGGGTGTCTGCTAAATTTAACTGGCTTAGTCACTGGGAGGTCTCTGTATTGATCCCTTAAGTGAGAGCATTCTTTAGATAACCCTAAAGACATACTATGGCGTACCATTTGGGTTGAAAGTCAAGTAAACCTACAAGTTAAAAAGAGAAATGTACGTCAAAGTACAATAATTGTACGTCGACATAAATATAAAATACACTTCGAAGTATATATTTGTACATCAAAGTACAATTTGTACTTCGACATACATGCTTGTACTTCTGCGCACACAGTTTTTGAACAGCCGATCAAAATACTGGTCTCTTGAGCCGCTTTTCCTTCAGATTTATTCATAATAAATGTTTAAAATCTCTTTTTTAATTGAGGACAAAATGAACTAAAATATCAGAATGGCAAAATAACAACACTTAGAAGTTTCAGGTATTTAATGCATTGAAATAGATTATATACAAATTTGAAGAAGATTCAATTGTTACCTTTTTAAAATTAAAATTATTCAGCATAATGTGAGTATTTATTGATCATGCGGGGCGGAGTATCACGACCATCCAGCGCATTACTGTGTAGAAAATTCCCAACGGTAACCAAACAGGTACCAAGCATTTACGGGATAAATAATGTATTATAACCTCCCCGTTGGTCGTATTTTGTGATAACCATAACTTGCATAAGTCAGAGGTTAATTCCGCCACGCCAGAACAATAAATACGCACAATATCTATAAGTTAATGGTCGATAGTCGCATAATTTGGTATAAATTATAATAATAATAATAATGTTTAATAAATACGCACAATATCTATGAGTAAGCGGTCGATAGTAGCTTAATTCGGTATAAATAATAATAATAATAATAATGTTCAATGTCAAATATCTCTAAAAGCAACAGACGTACGGTGTTTTTCTGATTGGCTAACACTCCAGGGTCGGTGAAAATTGTACGTCGAAGTACATTTCTCGTTCTATCTAGTAGGTCTTGTAGACTTTCGACGTCATGGTACGTCATATAGACAATAAGTACTGGTCCTACCCAGGAAACAGTTTGTTTCATCAAATGTCTCAAATCAACTTGACAGCTTGCTAAAGCAGTTGCATTTAGCATACAGTACACTGATTTAACATAATCAAAATCATGTGATGTGTCAAATCAATTTTGATTGACAAATTTGACAGGATTTTTTTAATCCAATAAGTTTTAGACTGTCAAATAACACACACTACGTATGGAAAGCCATACCTGGGGCTTTCGTCTGTATATCACTGACTTCATCAGAAGAATGATTTCTACTGTTGGGAAACGTTAACACCACTAATTGTCTTCTTATTTATTATCAATGTATAATTATGTGTAACAGCATAACAACATACTTGTTTTGCAATTAAAATATTTAATAAATACAGGTATCTTGCAGGTTTCTAATTTTCTTTCGCAAACTATTGTTGAATAGTTTAAATTTTGTCGCCATAAAAAAAATAGCCATTTTGTAGCAATTTTAAAATCACAGTCTAAACTGCTTACACTTAGCTCTATAGTTACAATTTGAATGCAAATATTAGAATGCATCATGTTATATCATCCATATTTTTTTATTGAAACATTCAAATTACACATAACACAGTACATATATAAAAAAGGTATGTGGTATTGTGTGGAGATACAAAACACTTCACATCATTTATTTGCACATAAAATAATAGTTACAAAATAAGTAAAACTAAAACACTGCCATTAACCTACATTTCAAGAATATTTACATATATGAAATTACAAAGTGGTGTTATTGTATTACCTTTTTCAAAATTAACATTGCTGGTTTTGTACAAGCCATAAAACATGTATCATGGATTAACAAGTAACAACCAATTTATTAATTTTACAATAGAACGGAAATCATATTAATGCATTATGCATTTAATAAACAAGCTATTTGCTACTGTTTAGAATTACACGATCTTACTAAAAATGATCACAGGTACTTAGTGCTTTTACATACTTGTGGTAAGTTTTGTATAACTAGTTTGACAATTATCGGCAGACACTTGTCGATATACAGACAAAATTTGCATGGGAACTTTCATATGTTTTAAGCATAATTGCCTTTAAATTGTTAATTTAACAACCCTTTGATAATGTCTGCACATTTGATCTTATTATACCTTATCTGATTTTTGTTTATAGATAGACATATATAGACTTTTCAAAGTTCTATAAAAGTTCACACATGTTCTATCCAAGTAAACAAACAGAACCAATAAAGATCACCACAGACAATAACTGTGTGTATAGCTTGGAAATTTTGATAGTTCGGGAATCCCTCCTTTGTTGATTTCTGTAAACCAAAACTGTTAGTTTTGCTGGATAGAATGGCTTGTATGATGCCCAGCTCTTGCCTTGGCAAAACAGCTTCTAAAAACGGAAAACCAACAAATATCTTAAAATTTGATCAATAATTCAGACAATTTATAAATGTCTTGTTTTTTGTTGATTTCAAATCTGGAAGATTTTTTACGTAAGATTGTGATACGAAAATCCAACGGTATCGGATTTTGTGGTTTTAGGCCTTAACTAATTATAGTGATATGTAATCATTCGGGTTATCGGTAAAGTGCGAGCAGACGAGGTGTAAATACGTTAAAAATTAAAGCTAAACGACTAATAGTTAGATCGGAATACCTTTAAATTTTGTGAATAAATGTGTTTCTGATGGATAACAACGACAACTTACCAGAATATTGCTCATGATCACACGTAAAACTTCTTTCTTAGAGCGAATGGAAAATGCGTCACAAATTCTGAAAAATAAACAGTAGGGTGTCGTTATTGAAATACAGCGAGAATACTGGAAGAATAGAGATGCCAACTATAATGTTTAAAACAAATATTTTTTTAACAAGCGTTTGTGATTTGTCAGGATAATAATAACAATAAGATATCGAACAGATCAAAGCAAATAAATTCGACAGAAATCTGAGATTCGGCAATATATTAAAGACGAAAATTGTGTTTGGTAAAGACTGTCACTATATGTAGTGAACCAGTCTTCGGCTTATACCCACTGAAGAAGAGCATTCAGGGGAGATAATTGAGTAATGACTTAATTCTGGAACGGTTGCGATGCAAAAAACAAATAATGCGATAATATTTAGTGTAATTCGCTACACAATTATAATGTCATTGAAATAATTTTTCCTGAGGTATGTATTTAAATTTGATTTAGCATATGTCAAAGTGTTTTTGATTTGTTCAAGGTCATAAATAGCATCGCGAAAATATATGTCGCGTGGCAATTTTTTTTTGAGTCGGATCCATATGTGGTATTCTTGAGTGATTTAATGTCTAAATTTCCATATGTATGAATGGTCAACGCTCGCTTCGCGGGCTTTTGCCCGTATTATTCTCTTTGTGAAATGGTTACACAACACCGATTTTTTAAAATTATTTCGATAGGTCAGGCTCTATAAACACTTCAATATTTAGCTAATAGATTTAAGGGTTGAGCTTACTATTTATTAATAGATGAAACTCAAATTGTTTTTCAGATTAGAGAGTCAAATCATAAGAAGAAGCCTTACAATAAGAACAACCTCAAGAGAGCGTTTGATGCTACGCTTGGAGGAATGTCCGTTTACAGAGCCTCAAGAGCGTATAATGTCCCGGAGTCAACCTTTAGGGATAGAACAAGGCAAAATGTTGACATTACCTGTAAACATGGAGCAGAAAAAGAGGAGAGAAAGTTGGCGGACCATATTGTTTTCATGGCCAATATCGGCTATGGGTATTCTGTAACTGATGTGAGGTGCATGGCTGCAGACTATGCCCGTTCTCTGGGGAAGAATGTCAGGGCCTAGGGGGAGCTTAGCTCGGATTGGTTCTATGGATACGTGCAGCGTTGGGCCCAACTTAAAGCTGTTAAGCCTCAGAAGCTTGGCTTACAGCGAGCAAAGACGGCACCAAAGGGCTACGATTGACCGGTACTTCGAGGAGCTAGGAAGCATTCGTCATCGCAATGGTCTGCTTGATGCCTTAGAGCGCATATGGAACGTTGACGAGACCGGGTTTTCGACAGAGCATTCGCCTCCTAAAATAGTCTGTGCGAAAGATGCTAAAGCCAAAGCATTGACCTCCCCACGCTCAAGAATGTCACCATGGTCGGGAGTATCAATGCTCTAGGCAACCATGCCCCACCCGTTTATATTTTACCAGGGAAGAGGTGGCAAGACTGCTTCATAGAAGGTGCGGTTGCAGGGTCCGTGGGGAAAATGTCTGACGGTGGTTGGATAAACAGGGGAATCTTTGAAGAGTACGTGACGAGCCATTTAGCGCGTTTTGCAGCCTTGAATGTGAACCTGGATGACAACCCAGTCACATTGGTTCTCTATGATGGACACAAGAGTAATCTCTCTCTGACACTGACAACATGGGTATCGGAGAGAAACATTATGTTGTTTGTTCTTCACCCACACTCCAGCCACCTCACACAGCCTTTGAACATTGGGGTTTTTGGACCTCTGAAGGCGTTCTACAATAGGAAATGCAGGGCCTTCATGCATGCCAACCCAGGAATGTCCATAACTACTAGAGACATCGCTAGGCTCACTGCTAAGCCCTTCACCAAGGCATTCTGCACTGAAAATATTACATCAGCTTTCAGGAAGTCTGGCATTTATCCATTCAATGCCAGTGCCATTACTGATATCCAGACAGCCCCATCATCTATATATCCCAATGCGCACATTGAGGAGAGCGATCCGGTATCTGAGGTGGTGGCAGCACCAAGGATTGAGAGCGACCCGGTATCTGAGGTGGTGGCAGCACGAAGGACTGAGAGCAACGCGGTATCTGACGTGGTGGCAGCATCAAGGACTGAGGGCGACCCAGTATCTGAGGTGGTTGCAGCACCAAGGACTGAATCTGACACTGCAACATTGTTTTTGAATTCAAGAAAGATCAAACAAGTTGTGCAGCGTCCTGAGAAGAAATTCATCCTACCAGTGAAGATTGTTGGGAATCTTCAAACTGAGGCGAACACTATTTCACTGCGCCAACAGCAAGTGAAGAGGGACTCAAAGGTCCAAAAATTGGTGGGAACACATAGGGCCAAACAACAACAACAGGAGCAACAGCCATCGAAATCTGGAATTCCAGCAAAACCAGGAAGGTCACTTACACTCGTTGATTATGAGTCAGATTCATCTCTTGAATGTGAAATAGATGACGTATGCTGTGTGTAAGAAAAGTAGTCCACCTGCATTGAGGAAGGATGTTTCGGTTGTTTTTGTGAAATGGGGTGAATGTAGTGTGTGTGCACATTGGGTACATCTGAGCTTTTGCACTGATGTACGTTTCTTGAGGCGAGCTTCTTCAGTTGTCCCCATTGCGCAGAAGAATAAATGAACATGAACAGTTATTTGAATATTGAGAATTAAAATTAGACACTGCTTGAACATAACTGTGATATTAATTTCATTTGATGGCTTAAATACCATATGTTCTAATTTTTATATACGTTATTGATTGTTACTTTGAATGGTATGTCAGATCTTTATGTTTATTCATGTTAAATCTAATATTAGTGTCGTTTAACCTATTTACCGCGAGTCAACCGGGAGGGAAAATAAACAACAATGGCGGACAGTGGTGTTGTTTTTGTTTATACCGCAGTTAAAATTGAAGGATTTTTGGTCATAAATAGGCTATTGTCCAATGAAGTTGAGTCAGATATGTTTGTCTTATAAATTATTTATCTGATATTTGAAGATGGTTTCTAGACGCAAATGAATATTCCTTAAGTACCGCGACTCACCCGGGTTGCAGGCTATATAATAAGAGTAAAGGTATCCAACGATGATTTCACAGGTGTATTGAATAACACAATGCAACAGCATAAACGATCAAACAATGCAGACAAATGTCGTTGTGGTTGCCAGCAGGAAGGAAGGGTCCATCTATGATAAAACACCTTTTATTTGATGAAAATCGTGCAAGTATATCCAAAACGGCCAAACGTTTCACAAATAGCACCCCAAAATGAAAGTGTTTAATTCCGAACGTCCAGCTGTCAGAAATGAATGAAGGCGATTTTCGGTCGATTTTTCACAATAAAATAAAATCATTGCTGTAGAGTCCACGAATGTTTTTCATATACTACGTTTGTCTTCGAACTACGGCGTTCTTAAGTCCCAGTTGAACGGTAAAAAGTCAGAAATTCAGAAGAAACAACACATTTAGTGTACTTTCACTTTCACGACCATCATTTTGAGGCAGAACTCGGTGTTAAGGACAGAGGACGTTTCCATTGGTTGAAAATAAAATTGGTAAACTTGTTCTATAATTTACGACTTATTCAACCAATCGATAACAAGATAAAAATTTACCGCGTTCCATCAATAAAAGGGATTCAGTTTGAAAATAAATATATAATATTTGGTGTATTTTCTACTTTTTCTGAATATTGTTGTTGTGCCGTTACAAAAGAACGACGTAGTTCGATGGCAAACTGAGTATATGACAAACGTACTTGGAGTTTATAGCAAAGTTCTTGTTAAAGTGTGAACAATGGGTGCTGGACGTTTCGTGCCACTACCAGTTCGTGCCACTGATATTTGTGTTGGAGAGCATTGAACGTTGCGTCGGTGTGAATAATAACAGCAAACTTTCGCATCTTTGATTGCAACATCGGTTAAATGTTAATACAAGATTGTTTTATTTCATGATTGTTTAAGAGTCAATTTACATGCTCAATACAATACATTAACAAAAAATTACATAAAACATTTTCAAAACATTGACATTAACCATATCCAAAAGTTAATGCATACAATCATTTTAACAATATCTAGATTGATAACATAAATATATTCAAACATTTGCAATAAATTGACATTAACAATATCAGAAGTGAATGCATACATACATTTTAACAATATCTAGATTTATTACATAAATATATTGAAACTTTGCAATAAATTGACATTAACAATATCAGAAGTGAATGCTTACATACAATTTAAAATGATTTAATACACATATACAAAAGTACATAAATATATAAACAAAAATACAACAGAATACTATCCTATCCTATAAATACACAAATCAGATATACAATGTATTGCATTTCAGAAGTCATCATTGTGAATTTTGTCCAATACACCTATACGTTATTATTCACACCTATCCGCCTATATATTATCAGTGGGACGAAACGTCTACCTCGTTTCAACACAAATATCAGTGGCATGAACTGGTAGTGGCACGAAACGTCCATAAACCTACCCGACCGAAAATCGCCTTCATTCATTACTGACAGCTGGACGTTCGGAATTACACACTTTCAGTTTGTGTTGCTGTTTGTGAAACTTTTGGCTGTTTTGGACATACTTGGACGATTTTCATCAAATAAAAGGTAATTTATCATAGATGGATCCTTCCTGCTGGCAACCACAACGACATATGTGTGCATTGTTTGATCGTTTATGCTGTTGCATTATGTTATTCAATACACCTGTGAAATCATCGTTGGATACATTTACTCTTATTATATATGTAAGGACCAAATTTTTGTTTCAAGTACCTGTGCCTTAACTATGCATTTCGCGCATGCGCATACAATGACAAGTATTTTTAGCATTGTATAACTTTTATATCCTCAATAAAATACTATTTCAGTATTAAACCATCTGAAAATCGTCTTTGTTTACATATTTACTTTTTTCAACTCATGAAGGTGAAGGCCAATGATCTGCATCATCCAGAAGATTATTCTCATTGGATTCGTGCTCCTCGCTTGACCGCATTCTAAATAATTCATATATTGTTTTTTGCCTTTCAGTCATTCTGTCTGCCATGTTGTCTGCTATCATTTTGTTTGTCATTCTGTCCCAAAACCCTAACCTTGGCTATAGTCTAAAGTTTGATAACTTTGCAATATTGAAGATAGCTAAAGAAACTTCAACGTACAGTTTATATAGTATTGACATACCTATAAAGTCACGCCTGTCAAAAATCATAAAAAGCGACATTTAAAGGTATGCTATTTAGAACTATATTGAAGATAGCAACTTCATATTTGGCATGCATCTGTTTCTCATGGCAGGGCCCTCAATCTATCAAATCTGCGGCCGAACTTCGGCCGCAGTCCCCCACCTGAAAAGTAAACTTTTTTACATGATATGTTCATGATACATATTACTACAGGGAGTTAAGTCTAGCCAGTATTTTGTCAAAACATTGCCGATTTAAATACAGTGTTTTGTTGTTATGCTCTAGAACACATGTTTAACTATAGATTGACAAAACAGGTGTGTATTTAAATATTTTCACTTAAAATATTAATATGTATTCATTAAGAGGGCCGATACCACGGGTACACATGCTAAACATATTTAAACTTCATTTTTCATGCACGAGAGGGCGAGAATACGATGACTAGAATGCCATAACTCAATAGTACGATGGCGACGGTGCAATAATACGATGGCGACAATACGATGGCAACCGTACGATGACAACAGTGCAAAAATACGATGGCGATAGTGCGATAGTACGATTGGGACAATGCGAGAGTGCGATGACAAGAGTGCGAGAATACGATGACTTGAGTGCCAGAATACCATGACAACAGTGCGAAAATACAATGACAACAGTGCGACAATACGATGGCGACAGTACGATATGACTATCTCATTGCCGCCATAGTACTATCGCACTGTAAACAAGCAATGTGAACTACTATATAATATTACCTACAAATATTTACAAAAACTTTAAAATACTTGGACAATGACATTTTTTTCTGTTCATTTTTTTACAGTTAGTATTAATCATCATCATCATCAATTGGTCGACAATAAATAAACTTCTGAATGTTTTTTAAACTAGAAATGGCACGGCAGAGGCCGACGTGTATCCCAACGCCAGTGTTTGAAATAGGTGTGCCCCAGGGTAGGTAATGGGGCCATGCATAGTTGAGATTGACCGTATTGTCATAAGAGAAGTTCAGTATCAATTAGAAGTGAATTGGTATAGAAATGAAGAAGTTATAGTAAAAGGCAATCTTGGGTTGGTGTGACCTATGTGGGCAGGGCGCCCCAGGGTTGGTAATGGGGCCTTGCATAGTTCAGATTGACCGTATTATCATAAGAGAAGTTCAGTATCAATTTGAAGTGAATCGGTGTTAAAATGAAGAAATTAAAAGTAAAATGCAATTTTGGGTGAGTGTGGTCTATGCGGGCGTGGCGCCCTAGGGTTGGTAATGGGGCAATGCATGGTTGAGATTGACTGTATTCTCATAAATGAAGTTCTGTATCAATTTGAAGTAAATCCGTGTTGAAATGAAGAAATTATAGTAATAGGCTATTTTGGGTGGGAATGGCCTTTGTGGGCGGGGCGCCCCAGGGTTGGTAATGGGGCCATGCATGGTTGAGATGGAAGAATTGTCATAAGAGTGGTCCAGTATCAATTTGAATTAAATCGTAGTAAAATGAAGAAGTTAAATTAAAATAACCCCAAAAAGGAGTGAAATTCTCTGACCTGGCCCCACCCCAAACCCCATAACTTTTGACCCAGGGGTCAGATCAAAATTCCAAATAGTGCAGGGTCGCACATATGCTCATAGCTACCATGTGTGTAAGTTTTAAGGTTCTAGTGCTAATATTGTAGGAGGAGATAGTGGCCAGGAAGGGCGTACAGACAGACGGACGGACGGAGATAACCACAATTAGCTAGAAATGTTAAGCACAATAAGAATAAGTGCCGCGCTTACATTCCAGGTCCCTATATCAAATAACACCATTGGGAGCATGTTTTATCCTTTAGACACATTTTTTGTTAGTTAATAATATCTATAGACATGTGTTGGTTAACTTGCATTTATGCAGTTATAGTTATTTCTGTACATATTTAGAATGTTTGTCTGAATATGTTTGTTGTTTTATTAGTGATTTCAACACCAGTGCGGAAAATGCGACGGACAAGGCTTTATGGGAAGACTAGGGTAGTATTAATATTAATACAAAAATTAATACTTTATATTAGTTTGATGATATAACTTGAAAACAGTCATTGTTTGGAGCAATATTAATAGACTTTTTAGACTCCTGAAATAAGGAAATATGTATGAACATATCACTTTATTTAGAAATTTCATTATATTTAATATTGTCAAAGAGTACAGAATGTTCATACTTGTAATGTTATTGTTTTATTTATTTTAATGACATATTAAGATAAAGGAATGATATGTTACTCAATTATGAATATAAGAAAGAAATGCTATCAAAATGTATGTGAAAAAGTTATGAAAAATCATTTATATTTATAGATGAAATATTGTTTAATTATAATTGATATGACTCTTCCATGAAAATTACTTTTTAACTTCCTACTATATCAGGTGAGTCCAGTGAATCCTAATGTCAAAATTGGGCGCAACATCAAAAAAAAGTTGGGCGGCTCATGCGGAAGGTGAGTGGTATATAAATCACAATTGTTTTGTGTTCTTTATAGATGTACATGTCATGTCGTTCCCGGAAATTTTGTATTTTTATGTAGATTTTTAATTTTACAATGTCTTCAATGATTTTAATTACAATCACAGTGAAAGGCCTGGATGTTTCATTTATGTCAATTTATCATATGAAATGTGTGTGTCCTTGAAGTGTTTAGACATATTGATTCTTGTTTAGAGGTCAATGACATTGCTGTATGAATGATTGACACACAGCTTTTAAGATGTTTTTTCAAAAACTGGAATGTTTATTCCAGGTTGAGCGCCTGTGTAGTGCCCCAGCTGCCCCTTTGATGGCATTCATTTCTATTAGTGCTGCTGGACTGATCGAAGTTTCTGGTTAATATTCTTTTGTTTTATGACCATGTAATGTTATTAATTACCATTTTGTTTCTGTATTTGTATGCCCCCTTTAAAAAAGGGGGTATATTTTTTTGGCCTGTCTGTCTGTCAGTCTGTCATTCTGTTTGTCTGTCAAAAAATTAAACAATATTAAAGTTTTGTCATAACTTTTGAAATATTGAAGATAGCAACTTCATATTTGGCATGCAAGTGTATCTCATGGAGCTGCACATTTTGAGTGGTGAAAGGTTAAGGTCATCCTTCAAGGTCAAAGGTAAAAAATGAAATAAAACTCAAAGCGGCACATTAGGGGTATTGTGTTACTGTCAAACACGTCTCTAGTTAATCTCTATTTTTAGTTACAGGGTCTCCTAAACTTTTGGATG
The DNA here is from genome assembly GCF_020536995.1 of Dreissena polymorpha. Lineage (NCBI taxonomy): Eukaryota > Metazoa > Mollusca > Bivalvia > Myida > Dreissenidae > Dreissena > Dreissena polymorpha. Next base: position 12,761,721 of record NC_068361.1, read on the forward strand.
AACTTAAAAGTTTAGCAGGAGGCGGCTTTTTTCAAGTGGTCAAACCAGCAGTCCAGACCACATCCAATCCTGGTTTGACTTTTGAAATTGATCCTTCTTTTTAAAGTTTTTTTTTGTTGCAGCTGTGTTTTTAATTTATTCATCACTTTTATCATAAATTTGACAACTTTCATTCTAAATTAATAAGCAAACTTTGACAGTGCAAATTATCATGTAAATATAGGCATTTCTAGGAAATTGTTGAATAGAGAGATGATAATCTTTCGAAGTTTAGATACCGAAAGTGCAAACATTAGCTAGCACTTCAGATGTTCGAGCCAAGCAAGATAAACCTATGTATATTCAACACAACTCTTAATATGTGTATTTTTTTTATTATACCATCACTTCCATGATACATATATATAGTAATTTGCTGTGCAGTTTTCCACATAAATACATTACTGAGCAAACATCTGCTTGAGGTTCTGTAAAATGAAACAACTATCACACATTCTAGTATCTAAAAATATTGGCTTGATCATTCGATCATTAACTTCAAAGCTATTGCCTTGAATGTTTAAAAATTAGTGATATACAATGTAAGATTGATTATTGATTTTAAAATTAGTCTGAGTTATTTTTAAATAAATATTGTGTACAAAAGGCAAGCTGTAGAACATTTTATTTAGTGTTTCTCATAAAAATCTTTTGGTTTTTCAATTTCATTAAAAAGTGTGTTTTTTAAGCCCCCTTAAAAAAAGGAGTATATATTTTTTGGCCTGTCTGTCTGTCTTTGTGTGTGTCTGTGTGTCTGTCTTCCTGTCCCAAAACTTTAACCGATGTTTAAGTTTTTTCACATTTTTTGCATTATTGATGATAGCATCTTGATACTTGGCAAGTTTTTATGTATGTGCATTTCACGGAGCTGCATATTTTGAGTTGTGAAAGGTCAAGGTCATCCTTTAAGGTTAAAAAAAAATAATAATAAAAAAATCAAAGTGGCGCATTAGGGGGCATTGTGTTTCTGACAAACACATCTCTTGTTTTATTTTGTATTTAAATAATTGTCAAATCTAAAAGAACTCAGTTGAATGTCTATCTGTTATGTTATTAGGGAAACTTTATGTAGGTATGTAATTGTGTTATAAATATGAAGCTTTCATACAAGGAAATGGAACATTTGGCAACTGACTTATTCATTTGATTTGATGACTTCGTTGATTCTAAGTGACATTTTGTTATTTAACACTTCAAGGATGAGCCTTTACCTGTTGTTATTGGACATGTTACTTTATGGTGTTTAAGGAAGAGGAGAACGTTGGTCATATGACCCCCAGCGGAAGCCGGAATATTGACCTGAAGGAATTCCCTTCTGCTCCCATTCAGCCAAAAGGGGTACTTTTTCATTAAACATATAATAGTTTATCTTCTTTATTTTCAGCTAATTTGAATAACATGCAGTGCATGGTCACATATCCACTTTACTCGTTAAATATGATATGTCATTTTTGTTTAGTGCCCCTGTTATGTTAAAAAACTGTAACTGCAGTTTTAATTATGAAATATTTATATTTTATCACTGCCACAACAACTATTTAAAAGTTAATACTTTAGATGATGGGAAAGGAAGGTTGCTGAGCGGTATAGACATACGCTCCGTACTAAAGGCATTTAGTGCGGATTGCCTCCAGGTATCTGTACTTTTCTTTACTGAATCCATAATTACATCTACTTTTTATTAAACAACTTTGTAAATAATTTTAAGATATGAGATTCGGTATTTTGGTAAAAACTGTTCCAAAATTATCAATTGCAAATCATGCTTTTTTGTCCGTACTAGGATATCGGAGCGAAAGCTTTTTCTCAGTAACTTCTGTATGGAATGTAATGAAATTTAAAACAACTATGTATCATCATATTGCAGTGGTGCACCTATAAATTCTGTTTTGATAGTAATGGTTATTCCAGATTAAAGCCCCCTTAATTGATTGGAATTTAGGGATGTCCGTAAAGAGCTGATGCCCCTTCATTGAGTAAAATTAAATAATTTGTACTTCTTGCTGCGATGACTCGATAACTGCCCCCCTAATTGCTTGATATTTACGAAATTTGTCCTTAGTAATTATTCCATGGAATGTCATGAAACTGACGGAAAAGTAAATGTGTATTATACAACTGCTTTGCACATTGTAGTTATCCCCTGCCCAATAGAGCAAAGGGGGATATGGAAGTCGTGACTGTCCGCCTATCCCTCCCGTTTGTATCTGGAGCATTAATTTGTAATTGATAAAAAACAAACAATTTAACTTGCTACAAGAGTTTCCCATCATTAGACGATGTGTGTACTAAAAACAAGGTCACTACCTCCAAGGTCAAGTAAAAATTATATGTACAATTTCAATATATGGAACAAAGAATAATTTTCACTTCATTACTCGTTATTTTTCAGGCAAATTTAATTTAACTTGGCAAAAATGATTTCCATCACTTGACGATATGTTGCGCTGAAAAACCAGGTCCCTACCTCTAAAGTAGAATTCACAATTTAAGGTCAAATGTATATATATGGTACAATGTTTCAACTCAAGAGTATATCTTTGTCTCTTATGGTGGGAGTTTTATATCAATTGGTACACAATTTAATGTTGCGCAATCACACGACAGTGTGCTGCCTTTTTATCCGGAGCATAACTTTGTTATTTATATAGTGAATTTTATTAAACCTTCTATAAATGTTCCCAATCGTAAGACAATGTGTTGCTACCTCCAAGGTAAAGGTCACAATAATAGGTCAAATGTCTATATATGGTACAATGTTTCCATCCATAAATAAAATAAGTAGCTAGAAATTATTCATGACCTACGTTTAAATTGCCATTCTTTCAGAAAATCGCAATAGGTGAAAACTATATTTCCAACACAAGTCCAGAAGAGGTATTGTAACTGATATTGATAATTTCTTTATTTAAAGGTTAATTGATAATCATAAATGTATCATTTTTATACTTATATGACTGTAAGAAATTACTCAGATCATCTGTTGAATATATTAAATTTGAAAAGATATGCGCAGAAAAAATCTTAAAAATAGTTGGCCACAAGGTGATTAAAACCTGCATCATTATCTTTAAATTTAATATGTTCGCTCATGTTAGCCTATTCAATAACTTAATTAAACATTTTTATGCTCTACATTCTCACTGTGTATGGTATTTGTGCCACAGTGTTTTCCAATTGTAACTGTTTTGGCAACACGAAACCGTTTTCACATGATAAAATGTAGTTGATGTTTATTAGAACCTATGCCATAGGCAAACATACTAAGACTTATTATGTTTTGCTCTAAGGCTTTGTTATGAACGTGATTGTAAGAAAGTTTCATTGTTACCAGCACCATACTGTTGTTGGTTATTATATTTTTTCTTCTGAGTGGTTCTTTTTATGTGTTGTTTGTGTATTTTTTTAGTTTATGATGATGATAGTGGTAGGTAAGTTATGTGTCGTGGCTTTTGGTTGGTAACCAGTATTTATACCCACTATGAACCTAGCACCCTGGTGACTATAGCTTTACTATCTAATGCTATGTAACTAGTTTTTGTTTAATGTGTCTATTCTTTTGCTACTGAATATGTCTTATGTTTTTTGCCTTTTACAAGTGTAAAGTTTAAAATGCTATAAATTATACTATTTACTGATGTTGTCATTCACTATAGATTTGCTTTTTATTTCTCCTTTTTTCACTTAAGCTTACTACATTTTCACCATAACGCTTTATGATTCATGTGTGTGAACCCTGTGTCCTATTTCCCTAAAGGGTGTTTTCTTTTACTAAGTAAAACAGATGAACTATGTTGATTTTTTTCATACGATTTATGGGACTTACTTTATAAAATTTAAGTTCTTATGTTGTTTTTTTTTAATGCAAAAAATTATAATGTTCCTGTAATGTATCAAGGAAGATTTTAAAGCTCTCTTATAGAACTGACATTTTTATTGTTTCATAATACTCTTACACCATTTATTTTCGTTGGACATTAATATTCGTTGATTAACAGTGGTCATTATGTCAATTAATTCAAGTGTCGACGAAAATATGATCCTTTGAATATAATTGTTGATGTACTGCTTCCTACATGTAATATTAATTTAAAGAAGTAATCTAACCTCGGTATAATTGCCATCCATGAGGTTACGTTAAAATAATCCATTGGTTTTCATTCTAATAAGCACTGCATGAAAAATTCACAGCTAACTAATTCTGTCCTGAATGTGCAAAACAATACTGTACTGCTGTTTTATAGTTGCTGAAACAGGCAATGGGGTATGTTGGACAAGTGGAGATGGAAATGCAATTGGAAAAGGATGATTTCGAGCCCATGGAAGAGGATCAACCATGTAAAAAAAATAAAGTTGAACACACCTACAGGTAATTTTATGTGTTTATTACATATTTTTTGACAAATGGTCGAATGAAATTTATGCATTGTAATATTTATATTTAATGCCTCCCCCCACCCCCCATTTGAAGAAGGTATATTGGGGGGGTATATTGTTTTGTTGGATGTCGGTCTGTCTGTCGGTCGGTGTCAAGGCCCTGTTTTGTGAGGTATCAGCCTCCGGCCGTAGAGCTCTTGTTTGAGATAGTTAAAATGACCTATTACAGAAACAGACATGTAATAGGGTATTAATGAATAATCAATTCATAACCTATTTTAACAACTGTAAAAATATGTATATTTTATTGCTTACCTTCTCAACATAAAGCATCCTATCAGTCAGCAATCACAGATATGCAGATTAGATTTTGTGGTTATTTTGTATGCATTTTGAATGTAGCACTTCATCCAAGGCCAATGAACATGAAGGGGATGACGATCATCTGGAAAGTTTTTTGAGTCAGGTATTGGAATTGTTATATTTTCTATAAATTTTTATTTGATTGTCTTTCATAAACTCAACTCAAAAAGTGTTCTTTGAAGAATACATCTTGCATGTAACTGTAAAAGTTATTATGTCATCAGTGACAAAGTGTTGTTGCAAAATGTAAATGTTTGACTTGTTACTTGTTTTAAATGTTAATTAATCTGTTGCCATTATTATTTTGTCTCTTAACTTTAACACATTTCAGAGGGACTTCGCTGGCACACTAAATTGGCTATATGACAATTTTACCAATGTCGGTGCTGCCAGCATGTCAAAGTTGGAAAAGGTGCTTGCAGACGAGGCCCCGCTGCAAAGTGACTGCCAACCCTGTAGTCAATCTATGAAGTATTTGTTTTCAATATCATCTTTAATTTTTGAAAAAAAAAGAAAGTCGCTTTAATTTATGCATTAATTTTTTTTCTTCTACATGATGTAAATACATTGAATGTCTACTTTGGGATTGCGGTGAGCCACTATGGGATTGCGTTGGGCCACTATGGGATTGCGGTGGACTACTATGGGATTGCGGTGGGCAACTATGGGATAGCGGTGGGCTTCCATTGAATTGCGGTGGGCCACTATAGGATTGCGTAGGGCAACTATAGGATTGTGGTGGGCTACTATAGGATTGCGGTGGGCTACTATAGGATTGCGGTGGGCTACTATAGGATTGTGGTGGGCCACTATAAGATTGCGGTGGGCAACTATTGGATTGTGGTGGGCTACTATAGGATTGCGGTAGGCCACTACGGAATTGCGGTGGACCATTATGGGATTGCGGAGGACTACTATGGGATTGCGGTGGGCCACTATTGGATTGCGTTGGCCGCCATAGGACTTCGGTGGACCACTATGGGATTACGGTTGGCCGCTGTGGGATCGTGGCGATGTTTTTTCACATCCGATAACACTTTTGTGTACATGTATACATAAAACTTTCCGTTTATAAGAAAAAAACACGCCTTAGTATCTTGTATATGAGTGATTGTTTATTTGGTTTTATATCATATGGTCATATATCGTGTCAAAAAGAAGACTTGACGTCAAAGAAAAATTTGGTTCTTTAGATGATGTATAATTGTCGTGTTTTAGTTTTGGGCGCTTACATATTTGCCCATATTCCTGGTAATTGACATCATGCAGCATCATCAGTTCAGACAGGCAGCCCGTAATTTAGTACAGCATACAGCATAATTGTTACTCACAAACATTTGCGTCGAATGTCATTGATGCATGGTTTCGCTTGCTTACCACACTACGTATGAAGTACCACTGTACATACTTGTACTCAAGAACGCAACAATTCAACTACTTCAACGCGCGTAACTTTAAAAAGACTAATACAAATAAAAGCGGATATTACTATGAAGTTGACATTAAGTTGATCTTACAAACTTCATTTAGCAATTTTTACTGACACATTTAACAATTTTCTTCACACCCATTCAACAAGTACTTGTTTTACTTATTTTTGTTTAACAAGTATTATACTTAATAAAAGTATGTGTTTGACATTAAACTGGATTTGCATGAGAACCATACTGTTTTCATTGCGCAACAAAATATAGTTTCGCCAATGAATTTACAGATTACACATTTGAGCTGTGTTCTATGAAAAGGGGGTTTAATGCATGGGCGTAAAGTGTCGTCCCAAATTAGCCTGTGCACAAGCGGACTGCACAAGCTTATCTGGGATGACACTTTACGCACTTGCATTAAATCCCCTTTTCACAGAGCACGGCCCTTATTATTTGCAAAAAGTATGGTTCTTAACACTTCGGATCCTTCCTATTGTCAAGGTCATTGAGTCCGTCTAAATAAAACATCGGACGGGCAAACAATACAACGGAACACAATTTTTTACAAACAAAATAACATTGTGTATCTCGACTGTATTCTCGATTATAATAAGATTCTAGGAACGTTTCATAAGTCCTTTTTTTAGGAAGAAATTGAGGAGTAAGTATAACATTTCTACGAAACATTTGCATACTCCCGTTATTTATAATTAATACACGTGAATACACTTAATGATATCCTGAACACAATATATGGATAAAAAGCTTATTGATCAAACTTAGGAAGTGGCGTCTCGAAAAATTCACGGAAATCGATGATTTTTGGTAGCCATGAAAAAACGTTTTAATGTACAACAATCTCCGAAAACACGTTAACTCACGGATTTTTAGTGCAATCGTGATAAGCAAGACGCTTTAACACTTAACCCATTTATGCCTAGTGGACTCTCCCATCCTTCTAAACTGGATCAATTTATTTCCAAAATTAGGAATGTATAGTATATTCCCTTTAAGCAAACAGCGCAGACCCTGATGAGACGCCGCATCATGCGGCGTCTCATCTGGGTCTATGCTGTTTACCAAGGCCTTTTTTCTAGACGCTAAGCATAAGTGGGTTAAAAAGAGAATGCTATGTTAAAGGGATCTTTTCACGCTTTGGTAAATTGACAAAATTGAAAAAAATTGTTTCAGATTCGTAAGTTTTCGTTTTAGTTATGATATTTGAGAGGAAACAGTAATACTGAACATTAACCATGCTCTAATACCATTATATGCATCTTTTGACGATTTTAAAACCTAAAAATTATAAAGCGTTGCAACGCGAAACGATTGAATAATTTGGAGAGTTATATTTTTGTCGTTAAATTTTGTGAAACTACGAAGATTGCTTATATGAGGTATAAAATACTTCAAGAATGTGTACTCGGCGGAATAGCTCAGTAGGCTAAAGCGTTTTTACTTCAGGACTCTGGCAGGACTCCAGGGGTCACTGGTTCGAAACCTGCTCCGGGCAATGTTCTTTTCCTTTTTTTAATTTTTTTCTTGATTTTTTACTGGAGCTTTTACGATCCAATGTTTACATTTATCAATATAAAGCATTTAATGAATAAGTTAAAAAAATGCCAAAATCTGTGAAAAGGCCCCTTTAAGTGTGTAGTGTTGATCGCAGTGCAAATGATCCTCATTCTGGTAAAGCTGGGCGTAATGCATGTACATAAAGTGCCGTTCCAAATTAGTCTATCCGCTATTGGGACAACACTTTCCGCCTAAATGGGAGTTTCTTTGAGAAGACACTTTGATTCAACGAAAACTTCTCTTATTCTTCGATGACATTTAACGCACATACATTAACCTTACAATTCCTTGAAATAGGCTCATATTTACTCCGAGTCTGCTTCATCAAGATTAAACGCATACTTATCTTCAAGAGCACTTAATACTTCACTGAACGGCAATCACTTTGGAATGATTCATTCGGTCGATGTAAACACCAGAGCGCAACTGTGTCAGTCATTTAACCTCAAACTTTCGAACAACATGTGGGGACAGTTGATTATCGCTTTAGCCTGTGCGTCGAAGGTTTTAGCGCAAGGTGAGAACGTTTTGTATTTAACTGAAAAATAAACGAACCGTGCTCTTGGTAAACTTGTCTTAATGCTTGTACGTAAATAGTCGTTCAGATTAACCTCCGCAATCCGCACAGGCTAATCAGGGATGACACTCTCCGCCTAGATTAGATTTTTACTAATAGCAGACTTGCTTTCAACGAAAAGAAAAATACCATACAAGCGGAAGGTGTCGTTCCTGATTATCTTGTGCGTACTTCAACGGGTAATCTGGGACGACACCGTATGCCCATGCGTTAGGCCCGGGTTTCCCAGAGAGAGCGGTGTTAGAGCAGTACATGCGAAGGTTAGTACCAATCTACATCTTTTGTTATTTCGCTTGAGCTGTTTTAACCCAATCCTGTTTGAACGAACATACTCTACGAAGGGCATATGTTTATATGTTTTCAACGTTTAACGAATGTTAACATAAACTGCAAACGCTTTACGATGCAACACCAACCTTTTGTAACCTTGTTTCATATAACTAAATACTGATTAATCTGGAAACACGGTACGGAAAAATATGTTGTTGTTTTTTGCTTACTCCGCCATAAGTAAATATGTCAATAGAAGGTAAATTTGCAGTTATTTCTTGAGAATTAAAAGATAACTTCGAAGTGAACGCGATGAATTTATGTTATCTTCATTCATTTTTTATTTTCATTTTATTCATTACGTATTAGAACAAGACTGTTGAAGCATGTGAAATGGGCACACTAACTAGTCTAGGTCACACGTGCTAACATATTTTTTGCAGTGGCTGCTTCTTTCTGATGGTTTCATAACAGAATTGCAAAAATGATGTCGTACTTTAAGTACATGAAAACGCAGGAACTTTACTTATGTACGTTTTTTCCGTGTTAATTGCAAATCATTTGTATCGTTAAATATCAACACCTGTTCTTATGACGTAATGATTATTTTTTAATATATACATATTTTTTAACTTCACTTCTTTCTAATAAATTATATTTTTTGTATGGACATTGGTTTCCATGGTAACATGGCAACTAAAACCTTGAGATACCTTGTCAACAATCAATCATTTAATTTGGAAAAAAGTACATGCAAACTTGGGAAGATAATAGTACAGTTTTAAAGGCACATTTTGCCTTGTCATTACATTTGCTAAAATAAAGTAATTGTTAGTTATCTGATCCAAATGTATATCAAACTAATGTAGAGCAAATTAACACAAGGGTCCATATCTGTTGAGAATAAACACCTTTACTTTGTATCTGCTTTCGGATTGAAAGCATTATTTTCAGTTATTAAAAGAACTTTGACAAATGTCATTGCATACACCGAATTTCAATAATTTGATTATGTATGGTGTTTCCTTGGTAACCAATAGAACTTTTATAATGTTTTATTATTCTTGAGTAGTATTCACTATACCGTATTATAAAGCCATGTTTTATTGATTTATTCCTGCAGCTTTAGATTTATAACAAATGTATAAACTTAATGTATTGACATGAAATAAAATAAAGATTGTGTGTGTGTTTTAAAAGGCATTTCTTAATCAGCCCGTTTTCTCATTGAATTTAAAAATATTGCAAACATCTCAATTTTTCCGTGTTCGGCATACATGGAAGCTTCTAAAAATGTAAAAAACATTAAAAGCAATTATTAACGTCACAAGTGGACGTCGACGTTTTACTATGCGTCATGTTTGTTGCTTTTCGTTTGCGGGTTTCATTCGTGAGGAAAATCACGCCATCATCTTCATTACACGTAACCATCATACCGTACTGTTAATATTGCTTATACGCTAGCTTCGCTCTGGGAAAACGGGGTAAAATGCATGTGTGGAGTGTCGTACTGGATTACATTTTTCAGTCCGCACAGTCTAATCAGGGACGATACTTTCCGCTATTATGGTAGTTTTCGTTTTTGTTGCGGACTGCATCGGCTAATCTGGAAGGTCACTCTGCTTACATGCATTTAACACTGATTTCCCAGAGCCCGTTTCATACTCATCTTACCAAAGGTTAATGAGGGACGACACTTTCCGCTTTATGGTAACGCTCGTTTAAAGGTAGTCTTTTCCCTGCGAATCTCCAGTTTGGGCCGACACTGTCGTCCTGAATAAGTCTGTAAAGACTGAACAGGCAACTTAGAGACGACACTTTACGCACTAGCATTAAATCCCATTTCTCCAGAGCGAGGATCTTTCCTTTTTTTTCATCAGACTGTGTGATCCCATCCGGTTCGCAGTTCAGCAAGGCTACTTACCGTCCGTATGACTTCGGGCGAAAGACCTTTTACAACGCCGGAGAGCGGCTTATTGTCGGCACGAAGATCAGGGTTGTATGTAACAAGGACCGTCAAGGAGATGCTGTTTTAAAGGTCAGCAATCATGTATGCAGCGCCGGAAATTGGAGTCAACCACTTCCGGTTTGCCAAGGTATGGGGATCTTGAAATAATGTGTTTTGCAAAATTTTAATAATCTTTGTGTTTGAATGTTATATCAATAATATCTCTGTTTTGTTTAGCTAGTATAAATTGATCTCGCAATAACCCAGTTGCTTGGCATACACAAAACAAGCAATAAAATGCTTTCCTGTAGTTTTAATGTAAATAAACTGTATTTGAAATCTGTAGCACTAAATTTTCACCCGGCGGTTAGTAAATATTTGTGTTGACTCAAACATCATGCCTTTACAATTGAGCCTCATTCTCAGGAAAATGGGTTTAATGCATGTGCGTAAAATGAAGTACCAGATGCGACACTGTAAATAGGTTTAATGCATGTGCGTAAAGTGAAGTACCAGATGCGACACTGTAAATAGGTTTAATGCATGTGCGTAAAGTGAAGTACCAGATGCGACACTGTAAATAGGTTTAATGCATGTGCGTAAAGTGAAGTACCAGATGCGACACTGTAAACGGGTTTAATTAATGTGCGTAAAGTGAATTACCAGATGCGACACTGTAAATAGGTTTAATGCATGTGCGTAAAGTGAAGTACCAGATGCGACACTGTAAATGGGTTTAATGCATGTGCGTAAAGTGATATAACAGATGCGACACTGTAAATGGGTTTAATGCATGTGCGTAAAGTGATATTACATATGCGACACTGTAAATGGGTTTAATGCATGTGCGTAAAGTGATATACCAGATGCGACACTGTAAACGGGTTGAATTTATGTGCGTAAAGTGATGTACCAGATGCGACAATGTAAACGGGTTTAATGCATGTGCGTAAAGTGAAGTACCAGATGCGACACTGTTAACGGGTTTAATGCATGTGCGTAAAGTGATGTGCCAGATGCGACACTGTAAACGGGTTTAATGCATGTGCGTAAAGTGTAGTACCAGATGCGACACTGTTAACGGGTTTAATGCATGTGCGTAAAGGTATGTACCAGATGCGATACTGTAAACGGGTTATATGCATGTGCGTAAAGTGATGTACCAGATGCGACAATGTAAATGGGTTTAATGCATGTGCGTATTGTGAAGTACCAGATGCGGCACTGTAAATGGGTTTCATGCATGTGCGTAAAGTGAAGTACCAGATGCGACACTGTAAATGATTTTAATGCATGTGCGTAATGTGAAGATCCAGATGTGTTACTATAAATGGGTTTAATGCATGTGAGTAAAGTGTAGTACCAGATGCGACACTGTAAATGGGTTTAATGCATGTGCGTAATATAAGTACCAGATGCGACACTTTAAATGGGTTAAGCGCATGTGCGTATAGTGTAGTACCAGATGCGACACTATGAATGGGTTGAATGCATTTGCGTTAAGTGTAGCACCAGATGCGACACTTTAAATGGGTTTAATGCATGTGCATTAAATGTAGTACCAGATGCGACGCTGTAAATGGGTTTGATGCATGTGCGTAATTTGAAGTACCAGATGCGATACTGTAAAAAGGTTAAATGCATGTGCGCAAAGTGAAGTACCAGATGTGTTACTATAAGTGGGTTTAATGCATGTGCGTATTGTGAAGTACCAGATGCGACACTGTAAATGGGTTTAATACATGTGCGCAAAGTGAAGTACCAGATGCGACACTGTAAATGGGTTTAATGAATGTGCGTAAAGTGTAATACCAGATGCGACACCGTAAATGGGTTTAATGCATGTGTGTTATGTAAAGTACCAGATGCGACACTATAAATGAGTTAATGCATGTGCGCAAAGTGAAGTACCAGACGCGACACTGTAAATGGGTTTAATGCATGTGCGTAATGTAAGTACCAGATGCGACACTTTAAGTGGGTTTAGAGCATGTGCGTAAAGTGAAGTACCAGATGCGACACTTTAAATGGGTTAAATGCATTTGCGTTAAGTGTAGTACCAGATGCGTCACTATAAATGGGTTTAATGCATATGCGCAAAGTGAAGTACCAGATGTGACACTGTAAATTGGTTTAATGCATGTGCGTAAAGTGTAGTACCAGATGCGACACTGTAAATGGGTTAAATGCATGTGCGTTATGTGAAGTACCAAATGCGACACTTTAAATGGGTTTAATGCATGTTCGCAAAGTGAAGTACCAGATGCGACACTGTAAATGGGTTTAATGCATGTGCGTAATGTGAAGTACCAGATGCAACGCTTTAAATGGGTTTAATGCATGTTCGCAAAGTGAAGTACCAGATGCGACACCGTAAATGGGTTAAATGCATGTGCGTTAAGTGAAGTACCAGATGCGACACTTTAAATGGGTTTAATGCATGTTGGCAAAGTAAAGTACCAGATGCGACGCTGTAAATGGGTTTAATGCATTTGCGTAATGTAAAGTACCAGATGTAACACTTTAAATGTGTTTAATGCATGCTAGCAAAGTGAAGTACCAGATGCGACGCTGTAAATGGGTTTAATGCATGTGCGTTAAGTGAAGTACCAGATGCGACACTGTAAATTGGTTTAATGCAGGTGCGCAAAGTGAAGTACCAGATTCGACACTGTAAATGGGTTAAATGCATGTGCGTTATGTGAGACTTGATGCGACAATTTAAATGGGTTTAATGCATGTGCGTAAAGTGTAGCACCAGATGCGAAACTTTGAATGGGTTTAATGCATGTGCGTAAAGTGAAGTACCAGATGCGACGCTGTAAATGGGTTTAATGCATGTTCGTTATGTGAAGTACCAGATGCGACGCTGTAAATGGGTTTAATGCATGTACGTAAAGTGTAGTACCAGATGCGACACGGTAAATGGGTTTAATGCATTTGCGTAAAATAAAGTACCAGATGCGACACTGTAAATGGGTTTAATGCATGTGCGTAAAGTGTAGTATCAGATTCGACACTGAAAATGGGTTTAATGCATGTGCGTAAAGTGAAGCAACAGATGCGACACTGAAAATGGGTTAACTGCGTGTGCGTAAAGTGAAGTAACAGATGCGCCACTGACCGCATAAAGAAGCTTTTCATAAATAAAATACTTCCTTTAAGCGGAAAGTGTCGTCCCTGATAAACCTGTGATGACTGTACAGGCTAATCTGCGACCTCACTGTACGCACATTCATGAAGACTCGTTTTCACAGAGCACGTTTCAATTTTAGAATATAAACGATGCAGAGCGCCCCCTAGGGTTGAGAATACCACAGCGTCCGAAAGAATCACGCCCTACATAATCTTTCCCCACCAGACTGTTGTCACCTACAAATGTAACGCATACTTCGATAAGCGTGGAATGACGTCAACTGTAACGTGCGTTGATGGCGAATGGACGTCAGCCGACGTCATTTGCGTGAATAGCACGACGGTGAGGTCAGAAATAAAAGAGACTATTGAAACAACTACTAAAAATGGTGAGTAAGTTGTATAACAATATAGATCAAAGTGATCGTGGTATAAATCAAGTTAAAAGTCAACACGAATATTGTGAACTTTAAATTTTGAGAAAGTGTTGTATGTCTACAATAAAACAAACATATAAATCATCGGAATTTTCAACAACTGATTACCCTCAGGTAGTTAATTAATTGAAAGAACAATTTTTTTTTATTCCGTTTATTTATTATAAGCATATTTAAGCAATACTACTACAATTAAGCCGAAATAATCTTTAGTAAATTCATAAAGAAAATGATGCATCACCCTTAAAAAATATTAACATACATTTTCAACATATAATATACATGTAAATTGTAAATTAAACGCATAAGTTTGCTTGTTCGAATGCAATATTAAACCTGTATTAAGAACCAAAACTTAATTTTTAAAGCATTTAAAGATTCACTCACAAACGCACACACACATACACACCCGCACATGTCGAATCATCCATGCTTACTATGACAAAATAGGCCACACTTCCATGAAACCACATAACAACCAAGTCACCGTTCGTCTGATCAAGTCATTTTAAATCGTTCTTATAAATACACCTGGTATTCTAACTTGCATAGTGTTTCTCTGAAACACGTATTAAGGCATTCAGCGTACGTATTGTGTTATCGCGTACACGCGTTATATGTGTTTCGTGTTCTCTCTTAGGGATACCATCAGCGTTCTGTGAGGCCCCGGATATTGACTTTTCCATCACTTGGGTGTTCAACAACATGACAAAGATGGATGATATATCTGGTACCCGGCATCTAGATGGCACTGTCCTAACTGTGGTGGACCCCCGATGCTCCCATCGTGGAACCGGAAACTATACCTGCCATGAAGGCCAATGGGTTGCTAATGCACACTGCAATCCAGGTACAGACAAGGTTGTACTATGATTTATAACGGTATAGCGCTACTTTATATGATGACCGATATTGGTATATTTATTATAAAGCACATGCATCTTTAGAAACTCATACACAATGAAATGCCATGAGTACTACCAACATAATTTTGTCTCCGGAACACCACTGAAAGCATGCGTACATTTGGTCAAGTCTTTCCAACTATACGCCTTAATATCTGTATAAACAAACACCTTCCGCTTTGATCCAGATCGGTGTGTGTACGACAGGACCCGATATGTCTTCAAACCAAACATTACTGCGGACGGATTAGACCGAACCACGGAATACGTAAACTCGGGAACATTCGTAAGCGCTACGGTCTACTTAACGTTAATGTTAAGCATTTTCTTAATATGATTATTCTTTAGCGATAAGAGTGAAATATTTTGTTATTTCGTGGATATATATATAACTATTTAGCGTTTATTTTGCATGTAATTAGCCTTACAACAGTTAATTGGCGCTGATTTTTATTAATGAATATATTCAACTGCCCTTATGATTACTTCACCTGAATGCCACGTGCGCCACAACATATTTTCTCTAATCCGATCGTACATTTTTCAGTCCGTTCGATTTGTGTGTGCCACGCTTTAATAGTATTTCTGGTAGATAAAATGGAACTTTGCAAAACATATTTTTTATATATTAACTATTATGCTTCATTTGTATTCCGAATGTTCCTAAATAATGAAGTTAGGTCATTTTTGTAAGGAACTTGTTTGGTGTCGCGCCTAACTTACAACGTATTTCTGCTAAAAGTATGACTCTTTAAGAATATTGACCAGCATGTAAACTAACGCACTTTCATATTTGCTTTATACCAAACCGCAGTTATGGTCTTTTTTTGCACAATAAAATACATGTTTGGACTTACATGCTTGTATGCTTCTAGAGTGATGAAATTTTGCAAACATATAAATCAACTTGTGAACTTGGGCACCTATTTAATTTGGTTAGGACTTTTGAACTAAATACCTATATGACATGTTTGTAATTTATGTCGTGCGTAACTAAACATTATTGCTTCTTCAGGGATTACACTTGACAAGCATGTACAAACGAAGTTTAGTTTAAATTAGTTCGCACTTTTCTGTGTTTCGAAACGCGATTGGCCACATTTCACTTATACATTTCTCTGAGATTTCAGGCTTAAATATGACGTTCTGCTTCGCTTCGTTTTCGCTCGAAGGCAATTTGTTAACAATTTAACAATTACAGGTGTCACAATCTGACAAAGTCTGATCTCCAGTTCAGATATAGAAGGTTCGGTGGTCGTGTTTCGAATTTTTTCAGAATTGGGCCTCGATTCGATGATACGTTACCTTACGTTTATCAAGAATCGATGCTCTCGGTTACGATACGATACAATCATGAGTGCGATAAAATTGTTTTCAAATGTATTGTATAAACGATAGGAACCACAACTGGAAGAGAATAAGATACTTTTAACATGATTCATTATCCGTTTCATATATTCTAAGATCGCAAAAGATCGTAGCATAACCTGATGTTTCGTCTTGCAGACGATCGACTCCGATCACCAAAACGTGGTGATACGAATATAAAACATTTGTCGCGCTTTGATTCTACACAATACGATTTGATACGATGACCCCAATTGACAAATGATTGCAATTGGTCGTATTATTCGTTTTTTTTTCTTCAAACTTTTGAAATATCCACGATTAATACGTTTAACAAGATTGTCTTTATAGATGACAACACCCAATGCGATCAGGAAAGATCAGTTAACGATGTTTTCCCTGATGCATTCCTAACGCCAAGTGTGATAGTAGCAACGTATCATTAATTGTATGACACAAGTGATATTTCTAGACAATATTGCAATGTTGATGCTTGATTGTCTTATGGCGACATGTCTAGTTCTAATGGAAGAGCACGGAAAGAATATTTAATCCAGCAAACTAACTTAATGGTTTAAATTCATTGTCACTGGTAAAACGATCAAAATTCAAGTATCATTTCATGGAGCACTTCCAGCGTGTTCTTTTATAAAAAATATTCTTAGTATCGTGGTAGAATTGAACAGATATAGTTTGGCTCATAACGTATGTCGGAGGCTACTAACCGTGATGTAAAAAATATATGTTGTTATATTATTATTACAGCACACATATCTTAAGAGAGCCTACTTTGGAACGGTCTTTATAGACAATAATTTCGATAATTCATTAATCAAATTACATTGTGATCAACTATTAAGACGTATTAAAAGCAGAAATGCTTCCCATGCACACATAACACATTTGTAAATATATATATATATCGATGAAATGGTATATTGACCTTGCGTTGATACACAAACATTGACAAGTAAACTGAATGTCATTGTATATCCTGCCTAATTAAATCCTTTCTAAGGTGCACGTAGAATGCGCTGCACCGAATGGGATACCAGGATATGACTCTACGTGCCAAGATCTTCGTTGGGATCCAGCCCTGCCGAATTGCGATGGAGGAAACCAACAAATATCCAATAAACAAGGTATCCTTCACAAAGGATTTCCAAGTCGTTGAAACTCGACATATTGCAGACCTGTGTAAACATGCTTTACTAATAAGTACCATAATTAAATTTGCTTCTATATCTGTCATAATAATCTCTCAGGACTTTTTAATCGAGAATGATGGTGTTTACGGCTTACATCACAAAGTCACTGACTTTAAGCACGCTTTCTTGATGAAGCTTGTAATAAATTGAACGTTAATATTGCAAATAACTCAAATAAAGTAAAAACAATATTATAACCTTATACACAGCTTGTGTACTCAATTTGGACTCAATTTGGACTCGCCTAGCTGCTCGTTCAATATGGTATGTCAGCTGTGTACTAGTTCATATATGTATCAGTATAGTACACTACGCAGTTAAATAATCTTATATGATTGGACAGATCAATTACGATAGGAAAATCTGAAAAACGGTCGATTTAGGATTTTACATTTTTTACAAATTATAAATACCAAACATGTTTTATAATCAGTTACATTTTTGTAAATATATCTGACATAAAAATGCAATAGTTCACATTTTCCTTTGAATATGTGTGTAGATCAATGCTGCTTAAGGCTGTGACCAGAGTCGGGTGCAAGTGCAAATTGATATGATACACACGAGGTCGGGTTAGTTTAATAAAAACTATTACAGACACCAGAGTTAAGGGAACTAATTCAACACTAATTATGTGTATTTCAGAAACAAGAATTATCGCCTCAGTGGTACCTTCGGTATTGTTACTCGGTGCAGTCATTGCTCTCGCTGTTTATTGCAGTAAACTTAGAAGGTATAATATAAATACATTTCGTAAACCTTCCAAGTTATCATTTTGCACATACGTCATGTCTCTTCAAAATTAATAATCGTACAAAGTGTAACTCTATAAAATACGACAATCCTATTTAATAACGTTGTTCAATTGCAATTATTTTGCGAATTGTGCTTTCCTAAACAAAAGTCAATATGTGATAAATAATGTTTTTTAATTTTCCAAGAATGTGTTATGTTTTTATTTATGTCATGAAACATTCAAAACATAACGGACATTAATATCAGCATTAAAATAACGTATATGATTAACTTGAATACACAGTGTACAAGTGTTAACGGTTTTGTTGAACTATATATTACATCCTGCACGCTAATTATCCGGTAAACCATTTGTATTTAAATAAATACTACTATGCTAATAAATGAACAAAATAAAAATAATGACATCGTGATTTTCTTCTTTGCATATATGAAACAGTTGGGTGTTAAGCGCAAAATTTGTCAATGCGCATGTCTATCGAATGAGTTTATTTAGAGTTACTATGGATGTATTAGACGTATAGATTGCCAATAAGTAGCATATGACTAGTGCACGTGTCTTGTCTATATTTTCCGTAAGATAAATATGCGTGCATGTAGCGTTATTTTCGCGTTTTCACAGACTACTAGGCTATGTTTTTTAATAAAGCTGAGAATGAACAAAATGGTTCAGCATCTTACAACGAAATTAAGCCCAACGCATACCATAGTACACAAACGTGCTTGAAACGTACGCCAACTAGCACATTGTCAACGTGTACGAGTTACTGCGTGATTCTTCGTGTGATGACATTATCTAGATCTGTAAGCAATAGTAAGGTCTAAATACACGCATAATTGATCTTAGTACTCAGTCAAGAGTCTTATAGACATAACTTCGATGTCATTATTTTTCGTTCTTTTGGAAGTATATCTGAATGTTAAATAAGTTCTATCGCATACGAAACATGTTTGTTTTAAATGTAAATGTTATAATGTTATATTTTCATAAACGATAGAAAGCAAACACAAAATCTAACAGACAAAAACTATTTCACAACAACGGAGGTGTTAACGGACAAGTGCAACTACGAGATACTTGACAAATACACAGTGACAGAGCAGGCTAGGGGAACGAATCGTTAACGATGTGTCTTACAAAAACGCAATTTCATCAAAATCACAGTTTGTTTGATGCAAGTAGAACAAAAATAAATGTAAGCACGTATGCTATACAATGGCTAAGTTTGAAAATGAAATGAAGTTCCAATTATTGAAGATACAAACGATAACGTTCATTACCGTTTTGTACACGACATCACCCCTCGAAAAATTGTTGTTACATCTATGAAATGTTCTACATTTAGAAACATATTTTTAACGAATTTGTAATTTATCTGAGATAATGGCTTATATTTGTGCATGGATTGTGTATTTGAACTAAAACAAAATTAATCTAGTTGTAGTTATGTTTTTGTGAAACCATTTTGCAGCATTTTCAAAACATTAATGATACAAACATAATGGAAAAACCAGCTTAAGATGGTATTCGAATGGGAAAATTATAGGACTTCCGTTCTTTGCGGCTGTAGACGAGTTTTTTGTCTAGCAAGATTAATTGCATTATGTGACTTAATTCGTATCTTCTGAGGTCTCTAAAATGATATGGGCAATTTATGCTAGTAGATTGTGCCCATTGATATTATAATTAGGATATTCTTTTGTACACCTTATTTACCTGTTTGTCAAAGGTATTTGTTTCTATACATAGCATACATTTATAAAACTAATCTAGATTCCGTCCTTTGATAATCAATAACAAGTGTTTACTTATGTTGTCCATTTCGCGTTTTCCTCGCATTCATGCAGCTTTACCGTTACGAACATCTATACTTGCCATAATACTAAGCGTCGAAATAATTAGCAATTATATTCCTATACAAGGGAAACGAACGGATAAACGTGATGTATGCACTTCTGGAATTGACATCGTTGGCAACAATAAGAACTCAGTTATTATGCAGAATAGGGATAGTGAAACGACCAATAAATTTCATATGAGCGAAGCTGACATAGACGACATTTCAAGGAAACTGGATTATCTGTCAAAGGGTGACGTAGACGTCATAGTTAGCTCAGTTGTATAAACAGTTATACCTCAACTCATCAGTTGTATAAAAGAGTCAATAAACAATAAAACTTGTTACTTACAACAAGAAAACCATGCACTCAAAGAACATATACGTGAGCTTCAAATGCAAGCTGATCGTGCGGAACTATATAGCCGCCGAAACTGTCTACGAGTAAATGGGACTCTGATACTGGAGCTGAGGGCACGGACGACATAATCATAGCCATGGCTAACCGCCTAGGCGAAAAACTATCCAATGATATGTTTGATCGATGAATAGACAAGTTGCTTACGCGTTAATTTTGTGTGTCATTAAGAAATGTTTTTCTTGCATTATTACATGCATACCTGAAATTTGGATGTTTTTCTTTGTTTACTTTACTATTAATTATGTTGCTTTATAATCCAGTTTATTTTGCATTTTTGCATTTCCTTTCCATCGTTTGCTATTGTGCGAAATATGCAAGTCTTTAGAACTAAAAATATGATTATTTAATTATATTTACGGTTTATACTGCTTTTAAATGTTTGTACACAATATTAATTACTATTGCTTTGTATACTCGCTTTGTACTTAAATTTAATGTATTTAGCTTTTTGCTACATTATATATATGCGTATAATGTTTTCCAATCATGTGCAGTTACTATTATATTTACACTTAAATATGCCCTTAAACATATCCACGGGGTTCTTAAGAAAACATTAGCTTAATTATTACAGACCTTGTGAATGCTATTTTATGACCTGCCTACATGTATTTACATAATGGCTTACTTTTCATCTACCTTTTCATATGATTTTGTTTTGTTAATGCTTCTTAGAGTGTAGTAACTTGTGACAGTGAGTATTCTCTTAAAGTATTGTGTTGGGGTGATACGATTATATCAAGATACCCGCCACTCATATTGTGTTTTTTTGCATCTTTAAATGTCTCGATACCAAACAAAATTGCTCTGGAATCGTCTCTTTGAAACACCAAAGGTCAATCCAAGTTTTCTCGATGCAACCGTTGGCCCTATAAACGCGCCAAAGTTGGTACACTTTACAAATTTACTTTTTATCAGAAAGTCCATTGTAGTGACTGTTAACAGTCATGCAAGTTACAAGGCTTAAAGTTTTGTTTTCTTTAATTGTTTTTTTATTCAATATAATACATACAATGTATACATGTAATGATCATACAACAAAATGATTGTACAAAGCAATAAAGTTCAGACATTTTATACAAGATATGCTAATATACATACGTTTTTGGTTTCCTTAAGATTAAAAAAAAATATAAAAAATGGGATAATATGTGTTATCTTTGGTTGTTTGTGATAGGTGTTTTTTTTTTAAAGAGCAAAGAAGAAAAGAAAAGAACAACAGAAGAATAGTTATGAAAATGATGAGTTGTATAAAGTGGGAAGAAAGCATACTGGACTTGTGTGTTTTGTTGTATATTCACAATGATCTTATAAGATTGAAAAAATATATACAAAATATTTTAGAAAGATAAACTAACATTAGAGTGAAATGTATATAAGTGGACAAACATTATGAGAATTTAATCCGATTCCATTTTTGTTTAAAGAATTGTTATGTGTCATTACTGAGGGCTATTTCTTTCTCAATCTGGATTTTTAGTTTAAGACTATGGACAAAACATTACAATTTTGGTACTTGTTTTTGTACTTCATGTTAAAGATAAAATATTTCATCAATATAAGAATAAAATTCACAATATTATTACAGTCTATTGATTTCAATGAGTTAATTCCGAAACTTACTTTTAAGACAGATAGTTTAACGTTCAGTTGCTGTTGTTCAAGAAAAGATACTAATTGATTCTAAATAGGCTGGGTGTGTTTGCACTCCCAAAAAAGATGTTCTATAGTTTCGATGTTTTCACCACAGAAGTCACACAGATTTGAGTTAGATAATTTGCTTTTAAAAATATATTTTTTTGAAGCCATAATTCTATGGATGTATTTATATTGAAAATTTCTCAGTGTGCTTTCAATAGTTGCTTTATACGGCATGGTCAATATGTGTTTCCAATTAAGGTCATGTTCTCCGAAAAGGATTTGCCATTTATTTTGGGTTTTTGGAGTTTTCTGTAAGGTTTTTAATTTGTAGTGTGTAAAATATTGTATTCGTTTTGTTTTTTCTTCCAAGTATGTTTTCTACGAATGTTGTTTGAGTACATGGTGTATTATTTGTATTGCTTTCAGATTTAATATGTATGAGTATGCTTTTGATAAGTGTGTAGTACTTCAGAAAATTATTTGAAGGTATTCCGTAGATGTAGCATATATAATCAGAAGAGTAGAAATCCTTAATTCTGTAGTCATATAATTGGTCGACATATTTAATACTTCGTTTGAACCAATCTTTATAGAAAAACGTCTTATTGTTTGAAGTTATGTCTTTATTGTTCCATAAAATAGTTTTACTGCTGGTTTGGGTTTCCAGGTTGTGAGTGACATCACTCCATGCTGATAGAACATTAGACAGAAATATGTTTTCGTTTGCAATTTCATGTAAGATAGTATTGCTGATGTAACATTCAAAGAGTAAGGAGTCACCATATTTTGTTAGGATTTTCTGGTAGAATAATTTCCATTTACTCGTATTGGTATTATCTAGGTATCTTTTAACCCAGCTGCATTTGATTGCATTCAAGAATGAATCAATGTTTCTTAATTGGATACCTCCATTTTCTACAGATTGAATTAACTTAGTTCGTTTTATTTTATCAGGCTTGGCGTCCCATATGAAATTAAATATTGCTGATTTTATATCGTTAATAAAATCATTTGGTGGATTTGGGAGAACTGTTAATACATAAATTAATTTAGGAAGTGCAAACATTTTCAATACTGTGTTTTTTTCCGAATAGTGTAAGTTTACGGTGATGCCATGATTTTAAGCAGTTTTTAAAATTCTGTAATTAAGGTAGTATGTTTTTAAGAACTTTCTCCTTTTCAGTATTTGTGAAAGTAATTCCTAACGTTGTGGCTTCATCGGATGTCCAATTAAATTTAATTTCTTTTTATATTGAACATTACTTTGTTTTAATTTACCTACTCGTAGCACAGTACATTTACTTTTGTTTAGTTAAAGACCCGATGTCATTCCGTAAAGGGTAAGCGACTCTATTAGCTTATAAAAAGAATCGTTATTGTCCTTTAAAAAATAAGTTGCATCGTCAGCAAATAGGGACTGTTTGATTTCTTCGTCAGGCTCTAGTGATATGCCTATTATGTGTTTATTTGATTGGATGTGGTGTGATAGATACCCGATGCAAATAATAAATAGCGATGATGAGAGTGGACATCCTTGTCGAACCCCTCGTTCGATGTTAAAACTGTTTGAAAAGAAGCCATTGTTAATGAGTATACTGTTAATATCGGTAAAGAATAGTTTGACCCATTGAATGAGACTTTCACCAAAGTTCATATTTTCTGAGCAAGAGAACATAAATGAATGATCAAGCGAATCGAATGCCTTTTCAAAGTCTGCAAAGAATATTAGACAATGATTATTTGTTAATTGTTGAAATAGTTTATGCATTCTTTGATAAGATGAACGTTTTCACAAATGTAACGTCCTTTTATGAAACCAGATTGTAATGATTGATGGTAATATTTTTTTATTCTGTTTGCTATACTTTTAGTTGCAATTTTATTATCATTGTTTAGTAAACTAATTGGGCGCCAGTTCGATAAGGATTCTAAGTTTTTTCCAGGTTTTGGAATGAGTGATATTATACCTTGTTTTTGAAGTGTAGTTAGGTTTTCATTATTATATGAATAGATTAGTGAATTAATTAAATGTGTTTTGATATCATTCCAAAATATTTTATAAAACTCAATGGTGATGCCAACAGATCCTGGACTTGTTATTTTGCATTTCTTTTAGTGCTAATTCACATTCATATTCATTTAGTAATCCGTCACACAATAGCTTTTCTTCTTGATTTAAGGCATGATGTGTATTTTTAAAAAGGGTGTTATTTTCAACATGTTTTCGTTTATAGAATGTTTCGAAAAATAAACGTTGTCCTTCTAGTATTTGAGTTCTGTTTATAATATTTTTGCCATTGACTACAAAGTTGTGTACAGTTTTTTGTTCACTTCTACGTTTTTCAATGTGTGCGAAGTATTTTGTAATTTTTCATTGTGTTCAACATGCTGTGCACGCGCACTTAGTATTATTCCATTGAGATGTGTATGATAGATTCCATCTAATTTTTGTTTTTTTAAAATGTTATTTCATTTTCAATGTCGGTGGTATCATTTGTGTTTGTTTGATGCAATTGTTTTTCAAGTGTTTCAATGGTTTTGATGGTTTCAGTTTCAAGTTTGTGTGTTTCTTTTTGTTTAAATGATGTGTATCTTATTGTTGTGTTTCGTATATTTCCTTTAATTACTTCCCATAAGGTGTTTTGGTTTGCATCTTTATTATTTTGAACTGTACTATTGTGTATCTAATAAGATGCTGTTGTTAATTCTAAAGTATCTGGGGCCTCTTTCAGGTTGTATATTGTGCAGGTCAAGTTCAACTAGAGAGTGGTCAGTCATAAATCCTGGTTTTATGTTACATGTGTCAATAATGTTGCAAATAGACTCAGATATTAAAAAATAGTCTAATCTACAAAATATTGTTGGTTTTGTGTTTGAGTGTCAGGTGAATTTGCTTTCGTTTGGATATATTGTACGCCAGATGTCTATCATATTGTAGTTTTCAATTATGTTATTTAAAATGTTTCTATTTTTAAGATGAGTATAAAGGTTTCCCTTCTTTTTATCTAATAATGGGTTAAGAACAGTATTGAAGTCACCACCGACTTTAATGTTTTTATCTTGGTTATTGATTATAAAGGATTGTAATGTTTCGTAAAAAGTGGAATCATCTATGTTAGGGCCGTAAACGTTGATTAATGTTATTTGTGTTTCGTGTATTTTGATATCTATACTGGCTTTTCTGCCAATTATTATTTCGTTAAAGTTATCGACTTAGATCTCTATATTTTTTATCAGAAAGGCAATGCCTTGTTTTGTAGTATGTTGTCAACTGAGATAGATGTCTCCGTCCCATTCATCTTTTAAGTTTAGTGCTAAAGTATTTGTCAAGTGACTTTCTTTTGTAATAGGCATATACTTTTTTTTTTCGTCTAACCATTTGAAGATTTTTATGCGTTTGTCTTTATTGTTTAGCCCTTTTACATTCAAAGTACATAATTTAATCATTTAAAGAGGTGAAGGGTAATGTAAATGCTAATTTGTGTGTGCTTGTCCAGTTAGTTTCTGTTTTAAAACATGCCCAGTTGATTTCTCTACTGTAAAGATATATATATACATAATATATATACATATACACAAAAGATGTACAAAATACATTGTATCTTCATACAAAAAAACAAAAAAACATACAAACAGAGAAAATATAAAATGAAACATGTGAAAAAACAAAAACAAGCAAATGTGCTTGTGCAAGATAAATTGCCTTAAATATGAGACATAAATTATCTGTATCTAATGTTCTCTTAATGGAATTTAAAACAAAAAATATGAATATGACTTCTACCAATGATTTCACTGGAGTATGTATTATATAAGTTTGAGTAATTAAGTCACTCAAATGTATTAGACGTTACTTTTCGGTATGTACGATTTGAAAATGCACACATTATTTTAGGTTAATGTATTATACATAATAAAGGTGATGATATAATAGGTATATGATATGTTTTAACAAAGGAACATACTTGAGGATTTATACATAAAATGTATGTACATATTTGTACTATATCCATTACATAAAACTTTATAAAAAAAACACACACAATGCAAGTGCAAATGATAAGCCGGGTTTCGATTAACAAATATTGATAAACACAATATCAATGCTATGTATACATAGAAAAGTAATATGGATATTCTAAGTTTTAGCTATATAGCATATTTAAGGGATTATACATAATTTGAATATACATATTTATGCTATATCCGTTACAGAAAAGGTCAAAAAGAAAAACAAACTAGAAATGGCGCGGCAGAGGCCGACGCGTATCCCCACGCCGAATGTTTGACCTAGGTGTGCCCCAGGGTTGGTAATGGGGCCATGCATAGCTGAGATTGACCGTATTGTCATAAGAGAAGTTCATCATCAATTAGAAGTGAATTGGTGTAGAAATGAAGAAGTTATAGTAAAAGGCAATTTTGGGTGGGTGTGACATATGTGGGCAGGGCGCCCCAGGGTTGGTAATTGTGCCATGCATAGTTGAGATTGACCGTATTGTCATAAGAGAAGTTCAGTATCAATTTGAAGTGAATCGGTGTAGAAATGAAGAAATTATAGTAAAAGGCAATTTTGGGCGGGTGTGGTCTATGTGGGCGGGGCCCCAGGGTTGGTTATGGGGCCATGCATAGTTGAGATTGACCGTATTGTCATAAGAGAGGTTCAGTATCAATTTGAAGTGAATCGGTGTAGAAATAAAGAAATTATAGTAAAAGGCAATTTTGGGTGGGTGTGGTCTATGTGGGCGGGGCGCCCCAGGGTTGGTAATGGGGCCATGCATAGTTGAGATTGACTGTATTGTCATAAGAGAAGTTCAATATCAATTTGAAGTGAATCGGTGTAGAAATGAAGAAATTATAGTAAAAGCAATTTTGGGTGGGTGTGGTCTATGTGGGCGGGGCCCCAGGGTTGGTTATGGGGCCATGCATAGTTGAGATTGACCCTAATGTCATAAGAGAAGTTCAGTATCAATTTGAAGTGAATCCGTGTAGAAATGAAAAAAATATAGTAAATGGAAATTTTTGGTGGGTGTGGCCTATGTGGGCGGGCGCCCCAGGGTTGGGATTGGGGCCATGCATAGTTGAGATTGACCCTAATGTCATAACAAAAGTTCAGTATCAATTTGAAGAGAATCCGTGTAGAAATGAAAAAATTATAGTAAATGGAAATTTTTGGTGGGTGTGGCCTATGTGGGCGGGGCGCCCCAGGGTTGGGAACGGGGCCATGCATGGTTGAGATTGACCGTATTGTCATAAGAGAGGTCCAGTATCAATTTGAAGTGAATCGGTGTAGAAATAAAGAAGTAAATGTAAAATAACCTAAAAAAATGAGTGATAATTTCTGACGCGGCCCCACCCCAACCGCTATAACTTTTGACCCAGGGGTCAGATCAAAATTCCAAATAGTGCAGGGTCGCACATATGCTCATAGCTACCATGTGTGTAAGTTTCAAGGTTCTAGTGCTTTTAGTGTAGGAGGAGATAGTGGCCAGGACGGACGGACGGACGGACAGACGGACGGACGGACGGACGGACGGACGGACGGACGGACGGACGGACGGCGGAGATAACCACAATATCCCCACCTTTTTTTAAAAAAGCGTGGGGATAACAAACAATGTATTTGGTGATAAGCCGGGTTATGGTTCACCAGAATTTATAAACCCAATATCATTGTTAATTTGTATAGATAAAAGAGTTAAAACATGAAAACAATACAAATACAGCTGTTGATATACCTGATGGTGTTTAACAGGTGTTTGTCAAAACATAATATCAATGTAAGTGTAAACAACATACACGTTAGACAATAAAGTAATATAATTGCATTTTGTATTATGTCAGATTCTGTTTAATAAGTATTGGTTCAACACAATGTCAAAATAAACTGTGTATATATCATAGACTGTCCGCATGAATTAATTTGTTTAAAAAAGTGCTTAGTTTTAACAAAAAGTAAAATATCATTACATTTATTAATAAAATCGCGCTTTTATGGCAAACATTAATCCTTAAAATAGCTTTTGAGTCAAATTCAGTTTTTTCGCTTACATCAGAAATACAAAGTAACACAGATAAAGTAAATTCTTAAAGTAATACAAAGTAACACAGATAAAGTAAATTCTTAGGCATGAATATGACTAGCGAAAAAAAGACATGTATTAAATCATTACTAAGTTATACATCAAACAAAAAAATGTAAACACGTACCACATAATGTTTATAGGAGCTATTTGCTTTCAGCTTGTTGGAACAGGTTATATTGTTCAAATAAAATATCATTACCATTATTTAAAAGATTAGTAATATCGCGCTTTTATGGCAAACATTAATCCTTAAAATAGCTTTTTATTTAAATTTAGCTTGTTTGGCTTACATTAGAAATACAAAGTAACACAGATAAAGTGAATGCTCAGGTATGCTAACGACTAGTGACAAAAAAAACATGTTTTAAGTCCTTAAATAGCACTTTAGTTAAATTCAGCGTTTTGGCTTACATCGCAAAAATCAAAGTAACACAGATAAAGTGAAAGCTTAGGTATGCAAACGACTAGCGACAAAAGTATATGTTTAAAATCATAACTAAGCTTCACATCAAACAAAACACATGTATACACGTGCCACATATTATTAATAGGTATTATTTGCTTTCAACTAGTTGGAACAGGCTATACTATTCAGGTGGGCATGTATTGTGACTTTGAATAAGGAAACTCAGTATACGTTGAAGTTATCTCGAGCTATTTTTCTCAGATTAGAAATACATTTTTCATATAGAAACCAGTCTCTTCTGTTTATACCATCTATCCTATTCTAATAATTAGTGTCAGTTGTCGTAAATAATGCGTTTTGGGTATGGAGACTTTATCTAGAGGCTATATAATTTTAATATCTATTGAGAAAAATTTTCAGATAAATTAAGCAAAAATTAAACAGAGAAGAAATCAAAAGCTATCAAAAAGCACTCTAGCATTGAAGTGAAAAAACAAGCACAACTAATTGAACAGCACAAACTACTTATTTCCCTCCCTATATTTTTACTGTTATTATAAATTGTGGTGATTGAGGAGGTGTTCCATTTCGTAATTCGTTGAGAAAACATACACGGATATATAATGCTTGCAGATAATCAAGAATCACGATTTGACAATATAGTTATTAACAAGCGATATTTAATAGTGTCTAGCTTAAAAAGAATTAATGATTTAGTATGTATTTTAATGTTCTAGACGTTGTGGTACTTTTTAAATATTGAAATTACAAGCATGTTAAGTACAAATCGTTTAAAACAGCCATAATTTAACTGTTACTAAACTGACCAGCTATGCACGTGAATCACTGGGAAAATTAAGGAGTTAACCGAGAGATTAGCAAGTCATTTAGTTTATAACAATTGGGATTAACATCTAAAGAATGTAATGCGTTGAGAAAAGGGAGGCGGAAAACTACAACGGGCGAGGCATGGTATGGTATTACGCAAGGGGGGGTTAGAGGGTAAGGGTTTGGGTTAGTGTTAGGGGTCTTGTTAGGGTTTGGGTTAGCCTAAACACAACCCTAACCCTAACCCGACCTCTAACCCTTACCCTTACCCTAACCCTTTTTTGCGGTTATCACCCCTGACCATGCCTCGCCCGTTGTAGTTTTCCGCCTCCCGTTGAGAAAACAGAAGGTTGTGCTAAAAAAGGATAACGCCGTGTGACATGAATTTCTCGTCGGTTTACGTCTTTTATATTTCAATTAGATAATAGATATATAAGTCAAGGTTAAAGGTTAGAGTCTGCAACAGTTTTAACAAAAATTGACTTTTTGACGAACATGTGATGGAATATGCGACACATAAAATACAACCTCTTACGTAGAAAAACTGAACGTCTTTATTTTTATTGTCTATATTACGTTTTTAAAGAAAAGAAGATACGTTACAAATCGAATATCGGTCACAAAAAGGTTCGATATATACAATAAAATATTATTTTTAATTAGGACAAATCCAATGTTTGTATTTACTATATAAGGTTGTAAAGACAGATTATATGTTAAAAAATGTAATACAACAGCCAAGTTGGTTCCACTCTACTATAGAACGGTAAGTAAGTTTATTTTGCGTAAGGAACGAAACAATGCTTAATATCGTTGTAAGAGACAGTATAGTAGACAGCTGGATAATAAATACAGTTAATACCGCATAAAAGGTAGACAAGTAAAAATACCAAAGTTGTGTAGGATAGCCTTCTGTGAACTTTATGTCATCGTTTCCAACCATTTTCAAACACTGACTGCCGTCTAAAATTTCCTGCTCTTGTTCCGGAAATCACTGATAGTGTCGTTTATATTGTTTAATTTGTCGAACATGATTCTTTCCTCTGCGGTCGTTTGCCCGAATACCGCAGCATTAAAGAACCCGGCGTTTTTGATGTCCGGGTGAAGGAGAAGCCTGCCAATTAGTCCTTGGTTTCGTTTCATAACATCATCTACAAGCTTGCACCCTTTTGTTTTCATTGGAGTACGCTTGTTCATGATGGCTGATTTCGCATTGTTGTTTTTTAATTTAATTACTATCGGTCTGGTTGTCCCCTTTTTGGATGGAATGCGACGTATTGCAATTATGTCTTTCTTGAGTACTGTTCGTTATAATTTGCTCGTTTAAGGGCTTTTCTGCTAGTTTCATAGTATTTCTCAATTCGAATTTGTAGCTCAGTTATTGACTTGGTGATTTTTTTTTCTCTAGATCAGACATCTATTGCTTCAACTGTTCATTTTCAAATTCCAAACCTGTTAATGATTCATTTAATATTTTGTTCCTATTTGTGACTTCAGTTTCGATTGGTTTAATCATTGTAATTTCTATTTTGTTCATTATGGTGGAGACTGTGTTCTTTATAAGATCTCCTATCTCTTCTCTTTTAAGCATACTTTTGAAATCTTCCCTCAATTCCGCTAACCCCCCAGTCATATTTTCGAGCAGTGTATTAATATTGGTCCATGCTCGTATTGGTACTATTACTTGAGTCAGCGCGTTGTTTATTGTTAGCTGGTTTAGTCTCGGGCTTTTTTCCCTTGGAATTTAGTTTGGTTTGCTATAGTATACCGTTACTACTTATAGTTAATAGGGTATTGTTATATTGTCACTAAAACCGTATTGCAGATTATATTATTTTAAAATCCAATCATTATGGTAGGTAAACAAAGTAACTACTGCGTTTATTAAACGGTTCACTGCCAATAGATAAAATGATAATCCAAGTTGTTACTGTGTTTGTTGAATTATCCAATAGCTCTTATAGTTTCAATGTGACCGAGGGTCTTCTCAATGCACTACAAGATCTAATTTGTTGACAGTTTGTTGATTCAGAATATTCCACAATTTCGCTAACAATCACTATTTACGTCCACTTTAAGAGGTCAATAACTTATTCCATGTATTATTGACACAATAACCCACTGCTAAGTACTGATCACTATTTTATGTCACTATTTCCTATAATAAAAGGAAATTTACACAGAGCTGCGATCAGCCGATCACCATTGCTCAATTTTGCTCGTTTATATCTTTAAAGCTTAATGTTATCATTTTGCTTTCTGTGGATATAGAATTGAACCCAGGCCCTGCATCGATTAGTCCTTTAGAGTAAAATGTAACGGAGTTAAAGACACTGAACTGTCTATTGGCAATTCCTAATGTTTATCCAGTAGAATGTAAAGAATGTACGAAACAAATTAGATATTCTTACCGTAGATCTCTTCAATTTAGATGTATAATCCTTTTCTGAGAAGGGGCAATGTAGCAGATGATAGCCAATGTGGGGCTATGCTATATGTTAAAGATTTTACCCACCTGAACGCAGACTTGACCTCAAACCTATTTCTTTAGAATGTATTTGGATTGAACTCAACTTGCAGAGTATGAAGCGAGTGTTATTTTGATTATTTTATAGGCCAACGAATGCAGATGCATCATTCAGTAAAACAATTGATGACTGTATTGATCTAGCAATCGAAACCACCACATTTGATATCAATATTATCGGTGAATAACAGTCAACCTTCCTTAGTAAGACAGATTGACTTTTTGTTTTTGCGATGCTATTGAAACTAGCAACCACCTCATTTCATTTTTCATAATTCTAGTGGACTTGAGTCGATCTTGAGGCGCCCATCTGCAAGAATGTGCAACTGGTCGTGAAAAACGTACACCAGGGTGTGATTGGAAAAATTTCCCGAACCAGAAGTGAGAGGTGAGGTACAGGGCCCGTATTCACCAACCACCTAAGGGAGAAAAATAACCTAAGGTTTTCATTTTGCCTAAGTTTTTTTTTGTTTTCCCCTTAAATTTGAGGAAATGCCTTAAGTCATATTCACAAAACTCCTAACCTTAGAAAAACGCCTTAGGTTGACCGTTTTTTCCCTCAAAGTTAAGAGACACATACACCTCTCTTAAGTCCAACAAAATCACCTTAAAAATGGCGTCGTAGCAGACCAGTTTCAGTGGTTTTCGTCATTTTACGACCAAACTCCATCCCAAAGGTATGTTTTTTCTTTGAAATGTATCACCGTTCTAAACAGAGACCGATATGTATTCCATAGACTTACACGGGTATGACTAGATACCGAAAACAGTACTGTTTTCGCGAAAACAGTAAATTTGCCGTTAGACAGTTAGATTTCCCATCTTTACATCGTGATAGTGGCGTTAAACTATAAACAATTTAATGAATGTTAACTCAAGTACGTATTTAAACAAAACTATATATTTATTATTTCTTTTATACAAAAAGCATTTAATTCCTGTTTAAAAAACGGAAGCATTATATATTACGCGGACATGATACCGAAAACAGTAATTTTACCGGAAACAGTTTGATTCCCCACCTTTACATCGTGATAGTGGCGTTAAGCTACGAATGTTTACTCCAGTACGCATTTAAGTGAAACTATATATTAAATATTACTACTTTTTTTTACAAAAAAGCATTTTATTCCTGTCTAAGAAACGGAAGCATTATATATTACGAGGACATAATACCGAAAACAGTAATTTTACCTAAAACAGTTAGATTTCCCACCTTTACATTGTGATAGTGGCGTTAAACTACGATTTAATGAATGTTAACTCCAGTGCGCATTTAAATGATGATATATGTTAATTATTTCTTTTTTACAAAAAAACAAACAAACATTTTATTCCTGTAGCATTATTTAATTACTAGGATGTGATACCGGAAACAGTTAATTTACCGGAAACAGATTTCCCAAATTTGCATCGTGATAGTAGCGTTAAACTATAATTTTAATGAATGCTTACTCTGGTATGCATTTACATGAAACTATATTTTTCATTTTTACAAACAAGCATTTAATTCCTGTTTAAAAAACGGAAGCATTATATATTACGAGGACATGATACCGACAACAGTAATTTTATCGAAAACAGTTAGATTTCCCACCTTTAAATCGAGATAGTGGTGTAAAACTATGATTTTAATGAATGTTTACTCCAGTACGCATTTAAATGATGCTATCTATTAATTAATTTTTTTCTCAAGAGATTACGTGATACTCTGGTATTTAAAATGACCTCAGTTATGGCATACCTAAAAGAATTAAAAAACTTCTGAATGCGTGTGTATAATGGACGTCCATAAATTATGCCTTAATTTTCGGACAATACATTTTACAGCTCTATTTTACCAGAATACTTCCCTATTTTCACTTATCCTGTGTCACTTCGATCATGCATTTTCATGACCGTATTAAAGTAATAAAACCTCCTGGCAAATGAATCCCTTAGGGCAATGGCCCATTTCATTTGCGTAATTTGATTAAAAACCATGTATGCCGGTATTAGACAATCGTTTTACACCTATGACAAATACTTTACACTCCAAAAAACGTTATGCACGCCTAGTGTTATACAAACATTTGAAGGTGTCAGACAACGACTGACGAATAAACAAAGAATTCATCAGTTGCATATTTTGTTTCTTTTATTGTAACTTTTTGTACGAGAAATCATGTGAAATTAGTTCTAGACTAATAAAATGCAAGTATATATAAAAGTAAGAACACACGAACCGGTACGTTAATCAAGCATTGCCGACATTGCAAACTTATATATTAAACCGATCAATTTTGACACCCATTTGCTATGCTGTTTTCGGTATCAGATTTCGGTAGTATTTATTTGTTTTATAGTTTGAATTAGGGTTCTTGAATTAATAGACTTCTATACAAATTAATAAAATAGGATTGCTTATGCATTATCGATTTCTATTTGTTACTAACATATTGAATACATACTGTTTTCGTATATTTGATCACTGTTTCGGGAGTATATTTTACTGTTTTCGTATATGAAATAAAAAAACTGAATGCGGATTATTTTTATTTATAAAAATATTTAAAAGTTATAACATATAAAGATCTTTTGAAATATCTTTAACTACTATTATTTTTTGAACTAGACAAAAAGCTATGTTTACTTCTTCATATTAAATGTTATATAATAAAACACAGTTTTCGGTACATTTTACTGTTGTCGCGAAAACAGTACTGTTTTCGGTATTTAGTCATACCGGACTTACAAAGTCCGGTTTTTAAACAGTTTACCGCTAAAAAAGATTTCATCTAACGCGAATTAAGGTCGTGTCAGTTTTGTAAGGAAAACTATTTGGCAAAAAGATATGGAAATACAACGCCTTTGCAGCAACATTTACGACAATGATTGTTTTACTATATTTTCATTGGATTTTAAAAGTGTTAAATAAAACTTGTTACTTTGATAATGATAAGTAGTTATATCTCTTTTTATATTGAAAATATTGTGAATAAACATTTTAAATCAATCAATCATCATCGAGTGAATAAATTGAGTTTCTTTATACGGTATCAATTGCATGAAGAAACTGATACACTTCTGTTTATCTGTGTCCATAGAATATCCACGTGTTATTTTACGGATTTAATAGCGTTGGGGAACACATGAACCCATATTGGTATGCGTCTAGACAATGATCACATCGTGCTATAAACTAACAATTTCATGTGCTTATCCCTTTACCTCTCAGAAATGATCTTTGACGCATTTGAAGTCCTTTAGAAAATCTAATTAAATTAAGTCCTTTCTTAATATATTCGAATTGTAAATGCTTCATTTCCAATCCTTATGTACTGATGAGTATCAAACAGCATAAAACCTTAACAGAGGTTGCTGTTTTGTGTTTATGCTGGTTGCAAAATGAATTTTCACTTTGCTTCTTATGGGGGAAAGGGTTATACGATCTATATTACATTTTAGAAGTTATACATTGTAATTACATTATAATTGTTGGAATGTTATTGCCAATGACTTTATGTTCTCTGATAATGTCATATCTTCCTTTTTAATACAAAAATTGTTACAAACAAAAATGCTTAGAAGAAGAACACCATTTATTCAGCAATAAAGCTTATACAAGCTCATAGCTTATTTTTTATATGGATTATACAATTTATAAGTGATGGTAGAAGATAAAGGTTGGACGATATTGTTATGAACTGGTTAACATGGTATGTTTATGAAGAAAATACATGATTTCATTTAATATTGCAACTGCATATCCTAAATTTACTAATTTACTAACCATACATTCTATAAGAAGAATTTGCAGTATGGGTACGAACATATTGGTACTGATTTTTCAGTTTTTTAATTAACGGTAATGACATTAACATGATAAAAAGAAGTACATCTAATTGGTAAATGTTCAATGGGTTAATGTGCGTGATGCATATCTATCAATATTTAGGGTATATAACTAAATATATCAAATATTTATATCATACGCACATACGTACATACGTACCCGGTTGCGTGCGTGCATGCGTGCGTGCGTACATGCATGCATACATACATACATACATACATACATACATACATACATACATACATACATACATACATACATACATACATACATACATACATACATACATACATACATACATACATACATACATACAAACATACGTACGTACGTACGTACATACATACATACAAACAAACGTACGTACGTACGTACGCGCGCGCCTACGCACGCACGCACGCACGCACGCACGCACGCACGCACGCACACACACACACACACACACACACACACACACACACACACACACACACACACACACACACACACACACACACACACACACACACACACACACACACACACACACACACACACACACACACACACACACACACACACACACACACACACACACACATACATACATACATACATACATACATACATACATACATACATACAAACATACATACATACATACATTCATACATACATACATGCATGCATGCATGCATGCATGCATGCATGCATGCATGCATGCATGCATGCATACATAAATATATAAAACTTTATATGGTATTTCAATATGAACACACATCTATGAGATTTAACCATCCTTAGCCACATAAGTGCTGTTGAGTGCAGTCCTATGTTTGGTAAAATTTATTTGTCGCGAAAACCCGGAGTAGACTTAAAGGCTTACAAATAACAAATAATTGCAGCTTTAAGTCACCATAACTAATGCGAAAACGACGAATATGGTTAATTTCACAACTATACACAGATAACATCACGAAAACTCATAAATCACAGGTTGGAACACTCAATCAATCATACCATTATTAAAAATACATACGTCTCCTAAAATGCCGATAAATATTACGTTTTAACAACGCATTATTTACACGAACTTCATCTTTAGTATTTACCAATACAAGGTGAAATGGGAGAAATGGTGGAATGGCTTACACACAATCTATACATTTCTGCCATGCACGTCTCAAGCAAACCATCTCGTTTCAAGAAAATCATACCAAAACATCGAATAAACTATGGTTATACGCAAATGCTAAAACATGCATCGATTTTTAATCAAGAAATAATATAAATTAGCAATAAAAGGGACGCAACTATGAACGCTTTTGTTTTGCGGACGAATTACAAAATATAGAAAAGGAGAACGTGTTAATAAAAGAAAGGCACAACATTAAATGTATAAGGATCATCAAACCCGATATTTTTTGGTGTATTCTGCAGAATGCGTCTTTAATAAATAATATCCCGGTAAAGCAACAACCTCCGGATGAGATTATCAAATGTTCAATAGTAAGACATTCAACAGCAAACAATAACCATTGGTTTAATCAATTAATATTCTTGTCTTGGTGCGAAGGGTGCGAAGGGAAAAGGTCATATTTTAAAGAAATTGACGTAAATGATGCCAACAATTATAGGGGCATACCTGTATATGGATATTTTCACGGATTTTGGCATGTGTTGAAGATTTAAAAATAAAAATGATGAAATAAATAAAATAATGTTAAAAGTTAAATGCTAACATCGGAATTAAATAGCTCAATAATTAAACAAGAATAAAATAAAAGATAAAAAAGTTATCCTTAACAAGTATCAAATAAATTCTTCCGGTTCCGGTGTAAACACATCAAATTTTGAATCGTTCTCATGAAAAAAATGTAATTTTTGTCTACAACTAAGTTAACCTCGTCCGAATCATAAAGCAGAACTATCTAATGGGTAAAGGTGATCTAACGTCCATTGTCTCTCTTACCAAAGATTCAAATAATCTTAATAAAACACAACCAAAACGGATTCGTGCTAACAAACGTAAAGTTGTCTCCCCTGATAACTTAAAACTTGATAAAAAGTCCAGATTAACTACGGACACTGAGTCTGATTACGAATCGGAGAGTACTGAAGGATCAAGTGTGGACTGGTTTTCACCTAATTACACATTTGAATCCCATATAGTCCTTCAATCTCACAAAATGTCGAACAGCAGTGCTCATGGTGATAACCTTGACTCAACGCTTGTTGATAAAAACTGTGCGAACACCCAACTGTCTCTGCAGATCCAGACTGCTCCTCCGCCATCAGTACATCTAACAGGTGCACATGACCATCACTATGTTATATCCCCTGAGAGGCAGATCCCACCATACATGACCACTTCACCCACTATGCAGTCAACCCCCATACAGATGATGCCTCAGTCATACATAACCGACTTTGATCTGCAAAGAATCGTGCACACCCTAAGAATCTCCCTCCGAGATGAAATCCGTGGGCTCGTCCAGGCATGTGTAGCCGAGCATGTTACCCCTCTGGTAAATGAACTCAGTGTACTTAAACAGTCTGTAACCACCTTAACCAATAAAATAGCTGATCTGGAACAAGACCTGGACAATGCCAATCAATATAGCAGGCGTCACTGTGTTATTGTAAGCAATGTGCCAGAAAATTCAGATGAATCCACCGATGATATCATCCTAAACATCGCAAAAGAGAGTGGATCCAACATTATTCTCTCAGACATAGACAGGTCCCACAGAAATGGACCACCAAAAAGGAATGGTGGAAAGCACAGGGATATCATAGTTAAATTTACAAACTATAAAGCAAAGTCAGAGTTCATAAAATCAAGAAAACAGCTAAGACTCAACAAAAGTAAAGTGTTCATCAATGAACAATTAACACCCATAAGAAGGGAAATTGCT
Source organism: Dreissena polymorpha (assembly GCF_020536995.1). NCBI lineage: Eukaryota > Metazoa > Mollusca > Bivalvia > Myida > Dreissenidae > Dreissena > Dreissena polymorpha. The sequence goes on from NC_068361.1 coordinate 12,800,558, forward strand.
TTCCATTGCAGGCAACTGAAAAACGCCCCCAGCTCTCCCATTTCGGATACATGGACATTTGATGGTAACATCTTTATCAAGCTGAAGAATCAGGACAAGAAAATCAAGATCACTTCCATCCAGGAGCTGTCTAAATTTGGCTACAAGCAAATATAACCTTACATGCATGAGATAATCTCTAGTGTTGAATTGTCCTGTAAATATAGCCTAAGTCAAGTTCTATATACCATAAAACACTTTGTTTATGAAGATCTTACCTAATAGTCTTTTCCACCCATATGAGAATCAAAAATTCATACTCTAACAAATAATTGAACAAATAAATAAGTAAAACAATTAACATTTTTTTTATGTGTACTATGCAACTGTGTGTGCTTTTGTACAAGTTGTGTCTAAGTGTATAATAGTGTGTATAATTTGTTATAAATATGTAAATACTTACTTTAACACATATATGAATCATAATAACATATTGATTATAACTAGTCATACATATAAATACAAAACTACATAAATAAGTTTAAAAAAAGACATAAGTATATGTGTTCTATGCAAATGTGTGTGCTTTTGTGCAATATATGTGTATGTGTATGTGTACATAAATAAGTAAACAAAAATAACATATTTATATGTGTGCCATGCAACTGTGTGTTTTTGTGAAAGATATGTTCATGTGTATAATAGTGTAAATAATTTGTTATAAATATTCAAATACATAACTTAAAACATATATGAATCATGGTATCATATTCTTTATAACTAGTCATACATATAAAGACATAACTATATACATAAGTAAAAAAAAACACATGCATATGTGTTATGCATGTGTGTATTGATTGTGTATTTTCTTGCACTTATAGTTAAACATAATATAGGTGTTAACTTACTTAACAAATATTTAAGGTGTATATGATAAATGGATATGTTTTATAAGTCAATTGATAATATGTTATGCATGTGTGTATTGACTGTTTTCTATCAATCATATATGAACTTGAACAGTTCCTGGGTGACTGAGTTATCTCACTTTGTACAGCAACTTAATTATGTGGTACTTTTCTACTCTCTTGCACTCATGCAGTTTAACCCCACATACTGGATGACCAATTTTATATTTGTACATCAACATAATTAATTGTTACTTGTGAAATCTCAACACTTACATATTTGAACACCAGTAATTGGTTGATTTATCTTTTGTTGTACAGCAACTTAACCTTCTGTGTACTCACAACCACTCATATATTTTGAAGCTCAGCTACCAGATAGCTTATCTTGCTTGTTAGGATATTTGTTTAGACCTATTGTGTTGTCAGATTGACTGATTGCAAGTAAATCCATATGCTAGTTCAATTATTCAAGCAGTTATCCAACATATCGAATAGCAAACATCTACTTTCTTCTATGATTGACCTATTGTGTTGTCGGATTGACTGATTGCAAGTAAATCCATATGCTAGTTCAATTATTCAAGCAGTTATCCAACATATCGAATAGCAAACATCTACTTTCTTCTATGATTTGTAAGATCTTACCAGACACGCTTCTTGTAAATGTACGTCCAAATATTGCCTTCAACTGTGATGTGCAATAAAGCCCACACCAACTGGTAATCCATCCACGAATAAATAAATCCACAATCTAGGAAAATGAATATTTACACTTTGGTGAATACACACATCCTTTTCTATTTTATTTTTAAAAATGCAACTACACACATTTCATTTAAAATCACCCAATAAGATGCACTTTTCAATATCAATTTCACCTGAAGTAACTTGTAAACTCGAATTAAGAAAAAAAAACAATTAACACGACCACTCACTCCTAACTTGTGCCTAAATAGTAATCTACAACCTTTCGCCACACACTTAGTGCACATGTATTCTTTCAGCTTGCGGAAATCGTGCACATTGTACAAACACAGACTATCCCGTTAACACGCCGCAGTAGCATATACTTCAAGCTTTGTAAAAAGCGTGTCATTTTTCAGTTTGCCCAAGTACGAAGCGCATGTTGCGTAGATCCTTGTACTATTATGTTACTACGCGATCATTCAATATAAGCTCCACTTTCTGTATCACTTATACAGCCCAAAATATAAATTTATCAAATGAGGTTTTAACATCTCTTTATAACACCAACATGACCAAATTTTGTGTTTACTTTTGTTATTCTTCTCTTCTCATTAATCCTCCTTCCTTCTTTCACTTCTTGCGGGCCGGGCGCACGATAGCTTTTTCCTCATCCAATTATTTCTTGCACTCAGCATTACATGATGTACACTGACATAGGAGTGTACAGGATGAGGATAGGTTTGTTCCACTCACGTACAATGAAAAGTAAAGGACTTCAACAAATGAATATGTTCGAGCTAGTTTGCTGGCTGGCAATCCTTCTTCTTAGAGGAGGCGATGTCCATCCAAATCCTGGACCCGACAGCTCCCTTGATATGTCATCCTCTTCTTCGGGTACATCTTTCTCATCTTCAATAAATGATGCATTTGCCCATAATCTAAAAATTGTTCATTACAACGTTCAGAGCTTCCTCGCCAAGAAAGATATTCTGTATGCAGATCTCAAAACTTTTGATATTATAGTGCTTACTGAAACTTGGCTCAGCTCAACAGTTGACACTGACGACCTACTTTTCCCTTCTTATCATAAGCCGTTCAGACGGGATAGACGAAACGATCCCCATGGAGGTATTCTAGTATACGTAAAATCCGATCTCTTTGCCACTGAGCGACCTGACCTACAAAATGATGATCTAGAATGTCTATGGGTCGAACTACGTATAAAGGGAAGGCGTCTTTTATCTGGCTCTTTCTACAGACCACCAAATTCTTCTCCTTATCTACTAGAATGCATAAACGATTCGATCTCACTAGCCGTTGACACCGGTATTGAGAATATTGTTATCACAGGTGATTTTAATCTTGACATGAATAAACCACAGTGCAGGATCAAAATGGACTCCCTTCTTTTACAGTATAATCTCACACAGATTATTAAAGAACCTACTCATTTTACTGAAACCTCGAATTCCATTCTTGATCTTTTTATAGTAACATCTTCCTTGAAAGTGCTAAAAAGCGGCGTTGGAGAACCCTTTCTCAACCAGCAACTTCGATTTCATTGCCCAGTCTACTGCGTCATAAACTTCAATAGAATAGCTGGATCTAATTTTAAACGTAAAATATGGCGATATAAAGATGGGGACTACACTAATCTACGACAGCTTGTGCAGAATTTCGATTGGAACAGTTGTTGTGATAACAATATTGACATATATACTTCAAATTTCACACGTCAACTTATCAGTCTCTGCGAAGCTACAATCCCGAACAAAATATGTACAATAAGAACAGCCGATCCTCCATGGCTACATACTAATATTCGTAAGGAAATCCGACGCCGCAAACGAGCATACAAAAAAGCCAAGGCTACCAATTTAGACCGACACTGGCACGTCTTTCGCCAACAACGTAATATTGTTAATAATCTTGTCAGATCAGCGAAAAAAGTGCACTTTGAAAATCTCGCTAAACTTATACGTGAAAATCAACACTCATCATCCGACTTCTGGAAAATAATTAAAAAATTCACAAATAAAAACACCACACAAAACGACTTGCCTCCCTTAATTCATAATGGTACCATATATGAGTCATCCCATGTAAAGCAAATATTCTTAATTCTTTCTTCCAATCTCAATCTACTTTAACTACACCAAGTACGCATATGCACAACCTACATTCCCAAGAGCCAGATTGCCCCGTCTTTGAAGATCTAATTATTTCCCGTCAAGATGTCTTGGATTCCATTAAAGTTATGAAAACGGGAAAGGCATCAGGTCCAGACCAAATAAATAGTCAAGTTCTGAAGCAAATTGCATCTGAGATTTCAGGTCCACTACAAAATCTTTTCAATTTTTCTATTAGTAATGGTAGGGTCCCACGGAGCTGGAAAGAAGCAATTGTTTGTGCACTTCACAAAAAGTCTGATCCTCAGGATGTTGAAAATTACAGACCGATCTCCCTTTTAAGTGTTTTAAGTAAATGTCTCGAGAGAATTCTCCACAAATATATTTTTAACCATTTAAGGGCTATTGAATTTATAACCCCATCTCAATCAGGATTCATTCCAAAAGATTCCACTGTGAACCAATTAATCTCTGTGTATCACTCCTTTTGTAAAGCCCTTGACGAAGGTAAAGAGGTTCGAGCCGTTTTTTTGCGACATTTCTAAGGCCTTTGACAGAGTATGGCATGAAGGACTTATCCACAAGCTCCGGCTTAGTGGTATCTCGGGCAATCTTCTATCTTGGTTAAAAGACTACCTACACGAGAGGACACAGTGTGTTGTAATCTCTGGCTGCCGATCTGACCCATTACCCATAAAAGCTGGTGTCCCTCAAGGGTCTATATTAGGGCCTCTCCTCTTTCTCATTTATATAAATGACATAGTACGAGATATACACTGTCCAATTCGCCTATTTGCAGACGACACCACGCTATATATCATCGTCGACAACCCTGTTGATGCGGCTAATCACCTTAACACTGATCTTGCAAAAATTCATTCCTGGGCTGATAAGTGGTTGGTAACCTTCAATCCATCCAAAACTGAATCCTTAGTTATGTCTAGAAAAATCAACCGCCCAATCCATCCCCCTCTCTTTTTCAACGACTGCCAAATCACTGATGTTTCGTCTCACAAGCATCTAGGCTTAACTTTTTCTGATACATGTTCCTGGCATGACCATATTGAATCAGTCAAGAAGAAAACATGGCAAAGACTCAATGTAATGCGAACGTTCAAGTTTACGCTCGATAGAAAGTCCCTTCTATCGATTTACACAACATTTATTAGACCAATTCTTGAATACGCTGATATAGTATGGGATAACATTAATACACAAGATGAAATAGAACTTGAGAAGATTCAACAGGAAGCAGCAAGGATAATCAGCGGGGGAACACGTTTGGCATCCTTGCAAAACTTATACAATGAAACTGCTCTCGAACCATTAAAAAATAGGAGAACAAAACATAAACTTACCCAATTCTTTAAAATGTATAATTCACTAACACCTCCATACTTGTGCACACTTATCCCCTCTAGCGTGGGAGAAAGATCTGCTTATCCACTTCGTAACTCTAACAACATTCGCAGTATCCAATGCAAATCACAACTTTTTACACGATCTTTCCTACCATCAACTATAAACTTATGGAACAATTTACCGGAATCGGTGAGAACGGCTCCTTCTCTCTCTGCATTCAAAGCAAATCTTAGCAAAGATAAGAAAATAATTCCCCAGCATTTCTACGATGGGGAGCGGACATCTAATATTCTACATGCGCGTTTACGAATGCATTGTAGCAGTTTAAATGAACATTTGTACTCAAAAAACATTGTACAAAGTCCATACTGTCAATGCGGTGCGATTGAAGACACATATCACTTTTTCTTCAATTGTCCAATTTATACAGAAAAAAGAGTTATCCTTTTTAACAATCTGTCTAGATTCTTACCCATTACTTTGCAACTTCTTCTTTTCGGTGTTAAAGACGGCTCATATGAAGTAAATTCATTAATATTCAAACATGTTCAGTCTTTCATCCGAGATAGTCATAGATTCTAAACCACTTCTATCTCAGGAACAAACCATATTCTGCTAACGATGCCCCGTTTCCGCAACTGCTTCCTTTCTTATCGCAACTTCTCTTATTCTGAAACTCTACTCTTCCACTGCTATCCCTTTCCTTCTCCACTTATTAGCTCTTATGCTATCTACATTACTCTGTTATACTTTTTGTATTATAAGTTATAGTATTTTTTACATTTCTAACCAGTATGCAATTATCTATCACTGTAATATATTGTTCGTAATTTTGACATGTCTTTAAATAGTTGTTATACGTTTAGTTGTTTACACCATTACAGCAGCGCTTCTAACTGACAGAAGAGAGACATAGTATAAGCCTCGAGCTTCCTTCTCAATTCTGTCCAATTGTATTTTACAGCCTTTATGTAGAGCAATACTGCAATTCTATCTGCCTAGCATATTGCTCAAATAAAATATGTATGTTTGTATTGTATTGCTTATATGTACTTTCAATGAACTAAATAAATATTGTTTAAACCAAGTATGAAACTGACCATTTGAGTAAAAGACTAGAACTTAAACAACTCGCCCATCCGTGATCGTATAGTAAGTAATATGTGTATGTTATACTTTATATCAACAATCATCGTACTGTCACAAAATATAATGATAACAACAGAACTCGCCAAATTATTCCTTCGTAATGTTTTAAATTTTTAATGTTTTAAAACGTCAACATATGCAAGTACTGTAATATTGTAGAGCTTGGTAAATGTTCAGTATTACCGATTCCTCGCTAAAATAAAAAACTACAACGAAAATTTGAAATCTGAAAAAAATCAATTTCGTCAAATCTATTCACAAGAGGCAAATTAATATCAGACATCAATTTTAATATGCTCACTATTTACAACAAATGTTAATGATAAAGGAAAATTATGTCGCATTTTTGTTTACAAAACAATGTATGACCTTTGCATCTTAGGCCGAAAAGTAATATATGAAAATATAATAACACCATTTTTTAAATGAGATGTATAACTCTGTCAAATGATATGTATAACTCAAGTCAGAGTTGTCTCCCTTTTTTCAATAACACAATTAATTCGTTTTCGATTAGATTAATACAATGTTCACATTTTTAAATAACACGTAAAACGCGCATTATTTATTTTAAAAGGCTTATATATAATAGTTAAGAAATGATTGTATCTGTAAACACGAACTTTTCATTATTAAGAAATGTATTGTAATTGGTTAGAGTACATCGTTAAACACATCAAAGCACAATAAATATGATCACATCGCCTAAAATTTCCCGGAAAGGTGTTTATATCGGTTGTGCAATTCATTTTTTCTTTGCTGCACCTAGAATAAAACATCAAAACATTTATTAATTTATTGTTCTGTGACATTTACTAGAAATATATTTAATACAAAATCCGGTTTTCTTAACTGGTTCTATCACTACAATACATGCATGGTGACGAATTAAGTACTCGTTTTCCATAATATGATTTACAATACCGTAGAAGTATGATTAAAAAGTTACAATAATTTATTTAAGGCATGTGTTCATACCTTTCTTCTTCTGTATTTCAGCGGTTAGTAAACAATCATACTTTTGTATTGATGCAACGTTATCAATGATATCGATTTCAATTAATAATTGCACCCTCTTGTATCACCACAATTTCTGTACAATTGTTATTTCACTAGAAAATGACATATTTAAAATATAAAACAAAACAGTACCAATCGCACAGGCAGCTTGCATTGCTCTTAACGATGACCGATGAATAACAGAACAGCATTCAAAATTGGCATCAGCCCAGCGTTCTGTTGAAATTCAATAAGAAATTTAAATAGCAGCAATTAATATAAACTTGCACTTTGCTAACATTATCACCCCAATGTACGAGCATCTGCATTTTTATACAGATTTCAAGCTAATATAAATACATTATTATAGGAGGAGTCAATTGTAAAGATGTAGATGTCTCAGTTTCTGATAGACAGTGTGACCCCAGAGTGTGTTATTGTTGATTAGTTAAGATAATCAGTACAATTTGAATCTTACATTAACAAGAGCTTGTTAACAGACAAAACAGCAGCCCCCTAGTGGGTATTTGCTGCATTTTATTTATATAACCATATCAATCAGCAATTTGAACCATATTAAACAAACTGACATGAAGTGCATATTCCCAATACAGCCATTTATGCCCTCCAGATTTTATCAACTCTGCTTACGTAATTTATGAGTCAGCACGCTTTTGGTTTCCAATCATTTCTTTCAACTCAGCAACAATAATTTGTGCTGGTGATAAATTTGTATAATTTTTTCTTTGCTGCAGGCAAAGAAAAAATGAAGGAAATTGAACATTCATCTATTAGTCCCTCGTTCAACAAACCAAATTTCATCAACCTAGGTAATTTACTAGTTGACATATTGCAATATGCTGAATGCGAAAGATGGACATACACACACACAAACGGAATGACAACTGCAAGTTCAATACATGTACATTGTTTTATTGCAATATTAATACTTAAGAAACCTTACTATTGAACCAATTCTCAAAATCCACTGGTTATATAATCAATCAGGTTGGACTGTAATGACTTATGTAATTATCCTGCTTGTGGGTAAATTAAATAAAAGAAAAAACACATCCAACCTCTTCAAGGGTGAATATCAACACTTCCTTCAGAATGATAGAAGTTCGACAGTCCATTCATTGGAGGGCTGCAATGCATGCCTTGTTTTCTTTGCTGCTCACTGCTAACTGTCTTTGTCTGAAAAGTATTTTCATATCTTTACAACTTTATGTACATGAAAATGCATATTTGATCTGATATCACACAGTGTTAAGTTTTGACAACTATTTGGACAAAATTTGTTTAAAAACAGATACTGTAAGTCTAATTTCATCATAATATTAGTCAGTATAAAACAAAAGGGTAAACATTTTACTCTTCACGGAATGATTTGATCAATGTTGGCATTTTACCAAGTCCAAAGAAATAAATCTTATATTTTTATCTGAGCATTCATCAAGACAACAAGAACAAAACTTTATTGTTCTGCAATGAAATCAACACCATTTTAAGACTAGTTTTTAAATCCTCTGTCCATCATTACATGTACATTGTATTTTTTTTGCATTAAATGGCTTACAGGATGCGCTACATTGATGTTTCAAAGTTTATATATAAAAGATTCTTGTACATTTAGCTGATTTATCTGGACCCTATTTTTTAACAAAATTGTTAATACCTACAATGCTTTCCAATTCAGTAAAGACTGATTTAAATGAGACATTGCCATTGTATTGTTTATAATTTCTGCATACTAACAAGGTGCTCAGGTAAGCTAACAAGAGCACCGCATAATAGGTGCCACGCTCGGTTGCAGGTGCAGTTTTGAATACATGAAAGCTTGTCAGAATGTTTTGTTTTTTTAAGAGGTCACACTGACCGACCTTGACCTTTGGCCTAGTGACCCAAAAAATGCATGTGGCATGTAGAACTCATCAAGGTGTAGCTACATATGAAGTTTCAAAGTTGTAGGTTGAAGCACTTTGATTTTAGAGCCAATGACAAAATGTTATGGTTTAAGCATGACACGGATGGCCGACGACACGACGACGCACACGACAAGTTGCCTGTGACAATACCTCGTTTTTTTTTAAAACAGCCGAGCTAAAAATCAATGACAAGGAGGGAGGGGAAGGTTACCATATTTCTGTCCAATAACTTCTCTTTTTCCAGTTTTTTCTTCGTATGCTTGTCTGTACCATGTTGGCATTTCAGAACCTGATGTCCTAGGCTCACATTCATGTAAGGGTTCACACCATGGACCCAATAAACCTTATGGGAGGATGAAGTAACAACTGAAATTATTCATCAAAAAAGTTTTTTTTAATTTTCTGCTTATGTATACACTTTATTTAAAAAACACAAACACAATGAAATTGAACAAAACAATCCGTGTCATAAATTAATTAATTTAATAGGAACAAGAGATGTGCTTGTCAGAAACACAATGGCCCCTATTGCGCTGCTTTGAATTTTTTTTACCTTAGACCTTCAAGAATGACCTTGACCTTTCACCACTCATAATGTGCAGCTCCATGAGATACACGTGCATGCCAAACATCAAAAAACTTTCGGGACAGATTGACAGACGGACAGGCCAAAAACAATATACCCCCGATCTTTCGATCTGCAGGCATACAAATAATTGATAAAGATACATAGAATCACATTGTTCTTAAAAAAAGACAAAGAACAAATGTTTTGTGACAGGATATGGGAATGAACAATACTTTATTAATTGGGGAAAAATTATTTCAATTTTTTTAAGTCAAAATATTAATGCAAGTAAATAGCTATCTGTGAGGCATTTTTTTTTCTACTTACCCGTTGTGATAAATGTTCAGACCACATAAAAGCTTAATAGATTTGATAACATCTTTACAAACTTATTGTATAAATATAATTAATACCATGGTGTATTGCAAACATTTCACCATTTAAGAAATATATGAATGTGGCAGAATTTATAGGTGCCAGTGTAAATTTAGTATCAATTTAGTAAATGGTGAATAAATAATAATAACATAAAATAAACAAGAGGGCCATGATGGCCCTGTATCGCTCCACTGTTTTTCCTTTGCGAAAAGAACGTTCAATGCGCATGGGTTGAAATGTACTCAAGCATGTGACTTTCTCTTTCTATCCCTCGTCCCACTGGGGGTTTAAAGTTGGAAGGGTGAGCATTTTTATATATGGAAACAGTTACTCCCGTGTTAACTAAACATACTTAAAAGCCCGGGAATTGTTGCACAGGTCCTTTGCTTATAACGTAGGTACATTTATCTTTCCAAAAGATATTGTCGTTCTTTCTATGTCACATATTTTTAGATGCTGAAGATCAAATCTACGCATTTAATTTGAAACAGATTCACAAGACCCATAGGAATCAAAATGCCTTAAACCTTTACCAAACGACACATTTTGGACTTTCCTAATTTGAAAGAGGTTGCAGACGTCACTTAAATTAAAATGGAATATAAAGGAAATAATCAGGTAGGGTAAAAATCATTGTGATAAAAGGAGAAATTGCTCATCAACCCATGCATCCCTAAGACCAACAGGCCTGAGAATATTATGATAATCTAAAGATTATTTCTTTATATTTATAAATGTATTTAATTAAGTAATACATTTGACTTCTAAGATCAATTCACACCTTATATTAAGAAAATTATAAAATGGTCAGAAATATATATGGATTGTTGAGCAATTGACAATCATATCCACGTTTCATGAGTCACGATTCACAAATGGAACAATGCATCATTAGTTATTAAAAAGCAGCATATACGATAGTTAAGAACATTGCACTTCATTAATTTCAACACCTTCTCTTGAATTCAAAGTTTGAGTTTACCGTGCAGTATCATATATTGACTTTTCTTGAAATAATTATGTTCATGGAAAATTTTTGTTATTCCATTTTTTATTTCCATCGTAATATTTTTATTACATAATTGCAGAACATATAATGTATGAAATACATAGTTTTTAATATATTTGTTTCACATTTTTCTCGATATAATTATGATACAAAGCATCAGTGAAGACTATGGTTGGTGTGAATAAATATGTTTTAAATTTCACCAACATGGAATAGAATCACAAAGTTACATAAATATATGGATAGAAAAAAAAACTAAAACTAAAAAAAGGAAAGTGTATGTTGCTTTTGGGTAGGTGTACCTATGTTACAAATGTCCAGTGAGTATAAAATATATGTAATTTATGTTGTGTTGTCGCTATTAATTCCTCGAGTTTAATTCGATTATTAAAAAAAGATACAAAAGCATCTATTTGCGGTGTTGCTTTTTCCTGTTTGCATTTAAAGATAAAGTATTTAGCCAATAATATTACGGAGTTTATAACGTGTGCATTTTTGGAGTCAGCTATGGTGAAATTACAGAATGATATTTTTGCAAAATTTAGTTCAATGTTTTCTAACCTGTTTGATTTGTTGTCAATAAAGTTTTTGATATCCATCCAAAATTTTTGAATGAGGTGACAATCCCAGAATACATGAATATTCGTTTCTGAGTACATATTACAAAAATCGCATAGGGTTGACGGAACGAGATTGCATTTATGTAGGTAAGTGTTGTTTGGTAAAATGTGCATGAGATAGTTATATTGGAAATTTCTAAGTTTGGTGTCAATAGTTAATTTAACTGATTGACTGAAGATAGTTCTTTGATTAATTTCTGGATTATTAAGCGTGTCTTTCCATTTGTCAAATTGTTTGAACTTTTCAGGTTTGTGTTTTAGTAAAAGAGATTTATAAACTAGTTTGCAAGCTTTTGTATGTTCTGTTATTGTGTTAAGCATGTATTCCGGGGTGGTATAAATGATATCGTTTACTTTTAGTTTATTTTTCCAATCGACGGGTATGCTTTTGACAATTTGATGGTATTTTATAAAATCTGCTTTATCTATTTCATAAAGAATTACTATATCTTGGAAACTGTAAAATTCTCTTTTTCTAAAATCATATATATGTTCAATATATTGAATACCTCTTTCGAACCATGTTTTAATAAAAAAAGTTTTATTTTCGTTTTTTATAAATGTATTATTCCAGATAATTTGCTTTTGTATTGGGATTTCATTTTTTTCTAATGAGACACTGAGCCATCCACAGAGGATGTTTTTTAAGAATTCGGATTTGATGTTAAGGTCTCTAACATCTTTTTCATGGTAATTTGATTTGAAAATTAACATTCCTCCATAGTTGTTAAGCATATTGGTATATATTCTAATAAGTTTTGAGTCGGGTTGAAATATAAATCTTTTCACCCAACTGGCTTTGAGGGATGTTAAGAATAGGTTAATGTCTAACATTTTTAAACCACCATCGGCATAATCTTGTATGATCTGCTTTCTGGCAATTTTATCAGGTTTTTCATCCCACAGAAATTTGAAACATAGTGTATTTATTTTTGAAATGATTTCTTGGGATGGATTTGGTAAAACTGTTCATGGAAGTTGTGTTTTTAAAATCAATAACATATTATTAAACTGGTTTAAACACTACAAAAGAGACATGAAATTAACATGTCATCCAAAATATTTTCATCCGGATATAAGGTCACTTTCGACATATTTAAATAAAACCCGACTTTTTTCAGTTTGTAAGAAAAACATTAATAACACATGTTCTTACTTCAATGCCTTTGTAAGCAGTCACCATTTGACCTAAAATGGCACTAAATGACAGGGTTTTATCTCATGTTGTCAAGATGTTGATGTTGTTGTTGGTCACAGCCAAACGGCCGCAGTAATCTCCACTGGTAAACGTCATATGTTCAGTATTTTGAGCCCCGGAGCCAGGTCAAATTTGAGCCCAGGGGAATAATTTGAACAAATTTGGTAGAGGACTATTAGATATCACTACATACCAAATTTAGTAGCCCTAGGCTCTATAATTAAGAACAAGAATATATTTAAAGTTTGCACACAATAGGCCTTATTTAAGCATATGTACATTTCTGTGACCCCTGGGGCAAGGTCAAATTTGTTCCAAGGGGCATAATTTGAACAAACTGAGTAGAGAACTATTATATGTCACTACCTACCGAATTTGGTAGAAATAGGCCCAATGGTTATGGACAGGAGAATTTTTTTAGTATGCACAAAATGGGCCCAATATAAGCATAAATTCAATTTTGTGACCCCTGGGGAACGGTCAAATTTGATCCCAGGGGCATAATTTGAATAAAATTGCTTGAGAACTATTAGATGTCACTACATACCAAATTTGGTAGCCCTAGGCCCAATGGTTATGGACGTAAAGATGTTTAAATTTTTCACAAAATAGGCCTTATATAAGCAAATTTTCAATTTTTTTGACCCCCCCCCCCCGAGGCAGGGTCAAATTTGACCAAAGGGGCATAATTTGAACAAACTTGGTTGAGGACTATAAGATGTCACTACATACCAAATTTGGTAGCGCTTGGCCCAATGGTTATGGACAGTTAGTTTTTAAATTTTTCACAAAATAGGCCTTATATAAGCAAATGTTCAATTCTTTAACCCCCCGGGGCAGGGTCAAAATTGACCCCAGGGGCATAATTTGAACAAGCTTGGTAGAGTACTTTAAGAAGTCACTACATAGCAAATTTGGTAGCCCTACGCCTAATGGTTATGGACAAGAAGATTTTTAAAGTTGCACGAAATAGGCCTTATATAAGCAAATTTTCAATTTTTTAACCCCCGGGGCAGGGTCAAATTTGACCCCAGGGACATAATTTGAACAAAATTTGTAGAGGACTATAAGATGTCACTACATACTAAATTTGGTAGCCCTACGCCCAATGGTTATGGACAAGAAGATTTTTAAAGTTTGCACAAAATAGGCCTTATATAAGCAAATGTTCAATTTTTTGACCCCCCGGGGCAGGGTCAAATTTAACACCAGGGACATAATTTAAACAAACTTTGTAGAGGACTATAAAATGTCACTACATAGCAAATTTGGTAGCCCTACGCCCAATGATTATGGACAAGATGGTTTTTTAAAGTTTGCACAAAATAGGCCATATATAAGCAAATTTTCAATTTTTTCACCCCCGGGGCAGGGTCAAAATTGACCCCAGGGTTATAATTTGAACAATCTTGGTAGAGGACTATAAGATGTCACCACATAGCAAATTTGGTAGCCCTAGTCCCAATGGTTATGGACAAGAAATTTTTTAAAGTTTGCACAAAATAGGCCTTATATAAGCAAGTTTTCAATTTTTTAACCCCCCGGGGCAGGGTCAAATTTGACCCCAGGGGCATAATTTGAACAAATTTGGTAGAGGACTATAAGATGTCACTACATAGCAAATTTGGTAGGTCTATGCCGAAAGTTTTTGGACAAGAAGATTTTTAAAGTTTGCACAAAATAGGCCTTATATAAGCAAATTTTCAATTTTTTAACCCCCTGGGCAAAGTCAAATTTGACCCCAGGGGCATAATTTGAACAAACTTGGTAGAGGACTATTATATGTCACTACATACTTAATTTGGTAGCCCTACGCCCAATGGTTATGGACAAGAGAATTTTAAAGTTTGCACAAAATAGGCCTTATATCAGCAAATTTTTAATATTTTGACCCCCCGGGGCAGGGTCAAATTTAACACCAGGGACATAATTTGAACAAACTTTGTAGAGGACTATAAGATGTCACTACATACTAAATTTGGTAGCCCTAGGCCGAATAGTTATAGACAAGAAGATTTTTAAAATTTGCACAAAATAGGCCTTATATAAGCAAATTTTCAAATTTTTGACCACCCGGGGCAGATTCAAATTTGACCCCAGGGGCATAATTTGAACAAATTTGAAAGAGGTTCACCACATGAACATTCCTGAGAAATTTCATCAGAAATGGACCAGTAGTTTAGGAGAAGAAGATATTTAAAGAAAAAGTTAACGCACAGACGCAGACACGACGGACACAGGACCATGACATAAGCCCCGCTGGCCTTTGGCCAGTGGAGCTAATAAACTCCACATATTTTCCTCTCACATGCAGGGGGCACGCGAATACGGGAGCTTACCGCGTTAAAGTGAGAAAGTTGTTGCAAAACTTCAAAGATGGCGTCGTTTAAGTGTTTTTCGTGAAGGAGTAGCGGATATTTTCACCCGGTAAGCCAGTTTATATTAATATTTCTTTTGAATGAATAAGAGCTTTCGGCTCTACGGTGTTTGTGCTTCCCTCGGTTTTTTGTTACAAAACCGTAGACGTCGGAATAAAAAAGTTATTGAAGCAAAACCGTCGACAAATTTGTTGTTTAATTTCTTGACCTTCGAGATGTTGGATGTTCGAATATCATTTTCTCTCATAATAAACATTATTTGTGCATGTGTACAGTAAAATATAATATAAATCACGAATATTTTATTATCTCGACGCGTTGTTATGTCTATTAATTCATTTAATGCCGAATTATAACGGGTTAACCCCCATTTTTGGAACTAAACTTCCTTTTAAGCACATTTTGGGACCTGACTTCCAAATGATTAACAGCTCTTTCCTATGTTACAAGGTTTTATGCGAAATAACTTTCGTGAATGAATTCCGCATTGATGTGAATGTCTTGGAAAACATTTTCACTTGAAGAAATCAAGAGTTTTCTTTTTTCTATTAATTGTTTTATTATTAATTTGTATTATTATATGTTTTATCGCGTACTTAACGCTAACATTTAGTGTGTGTAATATAAGACATTCGACGGTATTATAAACACAGTGTAATTCTTACCTGTTTATTTTAACGCATATGGACAAACTTATGTTTGAATATGCATTCAACGGAATACTTTGCTTACTATTTCCAGATATCTACACGCCAGTTATATATGTTGAGGATGCCAAGATTAAAAAAGACGGCGTAACGAAGTGTGTACCGCTCTAGAATGCGATAGGTACATGAAAACCCACCACTCAAACAAAAAAGATTACGTCGAAGTACCTTGCCAAACAATCACTTATACGTGCAATAAAAGTGTAATGAAAAACAGAAAAGGGTAAAGCCGGTTTGATACTAGTATAAGGTTGATGTAACCAAATATTGTCATTGTTGCGATTCGGAATACATGAAGCAATTTGGAATACCTGACATCTGCTTAGAAGATGCATATCGGTGGATGTTTTTTTATGATACTGAAATATGAATTGTTTATTTAATACAATGACATTTGACGCGTTTTACCATAACGATACTGATACATGTATGTGACTTTGATGTGACACATTTTGGACGACCTTCTTTTAAACCAGTTCTGAGTTGGTCACTATATTATAATCGCAAAAAGTGAATTTGTAGTGGATAGAAAGATTTGTGCAAATGCAATACACGATATGATTTCAGTAGAAGTGATCAATATAATTTTTATACATGTATGTTTTTTTTTCTCTTTTATACCTATGTGAATACATATTATTTACGACTGTTGTATTGAGAGAATAAAGTATTGGTTCACTTAGAAAGATTATTTCGTTTGTTCCAAACATTGCCTTCTAATCGCAAGTAATGTTAATATGTCAAATGCAAAACGAATTATATCCGACCCAAATCTTTTTTTTATCGTGTATGTAAGTGCTGGATACAAATAAAAATTTATGCACAGACATCGTAGGAAGAAATGACGTAACACAGATAATGGTTTATTTTCATTACAAAGTGAGAAACTAGCATCATGTAATATACGGAATAAAACGTGTAAGTAAGTAGCACTTATAGCAATTATATGTCAGACGTGTCTATGTAGACTTTATAACAAAAACACTACAAACATCAGCTGTACATGTTTTGTTATGTTCGTGTTTTTATTTGCTGTTTTAGTCCGGCTCTGTTGAGGGATTCTTTCTTGCATATTCTACATTTAAACTCATGTGGTCCATGAATGGGGCATGATATCTTAATCCTCCCCTGATGTAAAATTCCTCATTACATATACCGCAACGAAAGATGCACTTATTTTCGCCCTTTAACATGAATCATCTAAAAAGACAGTAAAAGAATATTTAAAAAAAGTTCATAGCAGAATAAGGTCGACACGTCATAAAATACATGAAATTAATAATAATATTACTGAAAAATAAACGTTCTAATATCTCGTACATCAGTCATTATTATTATTCTACAGTAAGTAACGTGATGAAGAAAACACTTATATTGCACCACGTAACATGCTATAAAACTATAATATTGAAGTACACATATACACTTTATTAAAGATGGGTAGGTATATCATGTCAAGCTCTTTTACATATGAAAGAGCTGTTTGTCATTTGGAAGTCAGGTCCCAAAATGTGCTAAATGGAAATCAGTTCCAAAAAAGAGGGTTAAACCAATAATGTTTGCCAATTAATTAATAATCAGTGATAAAACGGCGTCGGTAAAATGAAATAATCATGATTTTGTTTATATTTTTCTGTTCACGTGTGTCAATACTGTGTATTATAAGAGAAAATGATATTTGTACATCCAATTTCTCGAACGTCCCGTAAGTAGACAACAGATTTGTGGACGGTTTTCCTTCAATAACTTTTTTATCCCGACGTCTACGATCTTGAAACAAAAAACCGAGGAAAGCACACACACCGGAGAGCCGAAACGGCGTATTCATTTAAAATAATTATAAATACAACGGGGCTTACCGGGGGAAAATATCCTCCCTTCCTTTAAGAAAATCCAACAAACGACGCCATCTTTGAAGTTTTGCAACAACTTTCTCACTTAAACGCGGTAAGCTCCCGTATACGCGTGCCCCCCTGACATGGCTCATCTTGAAGGACATACGCTTTTTGGTACAAATTCAAGTGATTTATTTATAAACATACAGGGGTTTTTCAGCACTGTTTGCGCCTCCGGAAAACGGAGGCGTTCTCAAAGCAAACGGACCTGATCCCAAACCGAAATTATTTTTAAAAAATCCCAATTTAAAAAAAAAAACTGTTTTTTTTTTTTTAGAAAAAAAGTGTCTTATGAGCGATGATTATTAGATTATTAATGCCAAGCTGATGTATATCATACCAACAAGCACTGTTGTGGTTGAGCGAGGATTTAGCACCATGAACCTTCTGTGCTCCCCATTACACAGCACATTCACACAAACCAAACTTACTCATCTGATGCTTACCTGCATTAAAGGTCTAGATCTGAATGACAAAACATTGGAGGAGCTGTGTGATGCTTTCAAAAACAGAAAGCAGAGAAAAATTACGCTGTAACTTGTGTGACTAACCAGTGTTTGTTATGGTAAAAAATATCTGCTATAAGTTTTTGACTGTACAATTCTTATCTCAGAATATAACTGTAACTGAAAAACAAAATTGCAGTACTTAAATAAACATTGATCATGCCCAATATTGCATGTGTTTATATAAAGAAGACAAAATAACAAATAAAGACAAATTTATTTTTTAAACCACTGACTTATTTAACCATGATAAATTCACAATGTTTTCCCAAAATGAGGCGTTTCATCGAAGCAAAAGTTCCCAAAATGGACAATTTCGTCGATAAAAATTCCCAATTTGGTCAGACTTTTTGCCCAAAATAAGCAGAAAAACCCCTGACATAGTAATCAAATACTGAGAAAACACTGTTTAATGCCCCTGTGTAGCCATGGCTGTGAATACATGGCTATTATCACCTGGGTATAACTATCCATGCATCCAGAACAGTATTAACAGATTGCACTGCTGTTACTCTATAATAAGTAAACAAAATATAAATGCATGCAGAACAATATACGCTGAATTGCCAACAGTTGATGCAGTTGATACCGTTATTTTCCATTAGAAGTTTACTGTGTTTATTTAAAAAGCACTGGGATTATAATTTGTTAAATAACCAGAGCTCGAGTCAATGTATTAAAAATGACAATAATGGAAGGTAATTGTATTTCTCTTCAACTAATAATTGATAATATTTGACAACAATTTCATTAATAATATTCACTCTAGTCAAGGTCTACAAAACGGTAGTGCCAATAATGTAAGGAAAACAAAAATGGAAATGCCCAATTTGTTGGTGCTATAACCGATTCTTTAACGAATATACTATCAATTTCATGTTTTTTAAATTTGTGCTTTTGCATCGTTAAAGCAATTAAATAAAAGTATATTTTCTTCGCTGCGATTTCTCTTGTGAAGATTGTAGTTGCAATAATACAACTCCCAGCTATTGACCCTCCGGGTCCTGGGAGTTGCAACCGGTTTCACGATTTACCATAGCAATTTTACCGCCTGGATTCCGGGCGCTGATTTATTGGTTAAATTAGCAACATGAAATATTTTCTGGCATGCATTAACACAAATAGATCGTCAATATATCTATTATGAGCAAATTAAGATAACTTACATGATATGGTGTGCTCGCAGAAGAAAGATTTTAATCACAGTTTCAAACAAGTCAACCGTAAATGTAAATGTCAACTTGTTTGCATATGGAACAGTTTTTATTAACCAAAAGAAAAATTAAAGGAACGCATGCGGTGTGTTTACAACAACATGAACCAATAAACGGTTTACCTATGCTTTTCTCCGAACATTCAATTTATGTTTTCAAGAAAGGTTATTTTCAAATATTAAATATTTGTTTTAAATGGACAGAAATTTTATGTATAATTTGTTCAAATTTTAATTAATACTTATGTTAATTGTATATGAATAGCGGTCAGACAACAGACATTTGGAAGAAACAAAAGGAACGACGACCCTTAGATCTGCCGTAAGGGAATTATAATTCAACATCTACAGCAGCAACATGTATTAGCTCTTAAGCATACAATTGCTTTTAGCAATATACAAAATATAAAATAACAAAAGTGTAATGCATGGATTATAAGAATTATGATTTCCCTAGGCGATTTTAGCCCAGCGTTCCAAAATGCGTGCACTTGAAATTCTCACAAACGCTTGCTGTCTGCATTCGGCCAACCTTCAATCAAAACATGCACGCTCGTAGTATCAGCGGTGTGTGGATAAGGGGCTTAGATAACACGTATGAACAATTTACGGGTCGTTCATGGGGATCAATTATGGTGTTTGTCCCCTAATAATGGCCGATACTGATCTATTATTACCGATATATGTGGAGTAAGAGCAATTAAAGATATGCTTAAATGTTTTGTTTGTTTTATTTTAATTAGTTTAAACCTATTTATTGTAGCTCGATTGCATCGAAAGCCATATGCTTATATAAACGCTATCGAGTCCGTTTCCTGGGACTAGAACCAGTACTTGGTGTCTTTTGGGGGAGATCAAAGGAACGCTCCCAGTGGGTTCGAACCCGTGACCTCCCGATAGATAGGTGGACACCATATCGACTACGCCACAGCGATCTTTTAAATATTTAAATTATTTACGACTATTGCAGAAAATAAAAAAGTATAAAGAACATGCTTCAAAAATAAACCGTAACTGATGTGTGTTGCGGTTGTGCGTAATTTAAGTTATAAATACAATTAATTGGAATCAAACGTCTTATTTGAATGCTCCCGACCATTTAAAGTAACATTACTACTCAAAATCAAAGAACATTTCATACAATTGTTCGTTAAATAAACTTAACCAATTAAAAAACAGTGTTGTTTATGGCAATCGCCGAAATGTCAACGTCAGATGAAATAGATGTTTGTAGATTCAAAATGCTCTTTTTCATTATTGTTTTGCATATCTATTTATACGACACATGGACACTAAAATGGTGATCGTGTGTCGTATGAATAGATATATTCGCGGGAATTAATTGTGGCCACAAATAAATAGACACAAGCATTTTGTATCTACAAAAATCTATGTAATCATATCACATCTAGCGTTAAAGTTTTGGATATTGCTATAAGGAACACTGATTGAACACTGAGGAACATACGATCAATGCCCAGTGGCCTTCTAAAACACAAGGTATTAGAACTTGGTTAGCTTGGAGGTGCTGTGGTGTCAGGAACTTTTTGGCAGCTGATGATCTCCCCTCGTTTAGGGCAGTGATAAACATCGGGTCGACAACGGAGATCCATGAGCAAGAAGCATGAATAATTCTGAAGTAGATGTAAACAACCTAAAACAAGTACATTTATTCTTTATATGTACAAATAAACCTGCCATCAAAGGTTAATCAACAATGACTAATTTTATATAATCAGTTACATCAGGCATAATGCATTATAATCAGGTGGTTATAAACACTTCAAGTAAGAGTTCTGGAAAGCTAAAATTATGTAATGCCATCATTGCTTATAAATAATCAACTGATATATACTTTTTTTCTTACTTTGTCATTTAACCAGTTAGTGTCGAAAAGTGTCTTGATGTCTGATGGCATTGACCATCATGTTGAAATGTGCTGCCACAAAAGTATTACCATCTAATCGTCTTATGCTTCCCAAAAATGTGTCTTCAGCATCATCTTCAAAAAAGACATGTTCTTGATGTACTAATTATATACAAGTACATGTAGTTTATGCGTTTGTAGTTTGAGTAAGTAGCAGAAATTCAAAAGGATGCCTGGACGGAAGGACAGACGGACCCCAACCCATTCCTCTGAAAGTTCGGCTGTAAAACGGCGTAGAAAACTGCCGCACGTTAATTCAAATCTAAAGTTAAAAACGCTATAAAGTTGAACGAGCTATTATCACGGTGCCTATACCATGTGACGTTTTAAGATCCGTGTTTGGAGATTAAAGCGCGATCCAGTTAACATTTTAAATGTTGTCTTTTTAAATACTTCAATATTTTTAATGGGATAAAGTACAGAGTATGAACGGTTCAAGTAAGAATAACGAAAACAAACACGCGACTAAGGTTCTACACAAAGCTTCCCGGTGGTTTGTCAGACGATAACAGTGGTTTTAAACACATCATTGTTCACTGTTACGAAAATTGAGAAATAACAGCGTTTCCACGAAAGTAAATTGTTTAGACTCATGTTAAACACGACTGAACATAACATCAAAATATATTTTTTTAATGATAAAATAGTTTGTGATTATGTTCCCAAAAGTTTTTAATTTATTATTTGGCACATGCATTGAACACCAGCATGTCATTCGAGACTTTGGTTATGTTCAGACTGATTTTTAAAATGTGTTATGTATGTATTATAATTACTTATTACATAACGGAACAAAGGACCGTGTTAAAAAAAATTATACTTGCACCATTTTAATCATTAATCAGCACGATGATCAATTAATCATTAACCAACACGATGATCAACAACACTATTACACAAGTAAACATGCACTCAAGACAGACAGAACAAATACACACACACAATTAATTTGTATTTTGCAGGTTTGAAGACAGGTTTGAAGACAATTGACTAGATGCTGGATTAAAACTCAATTAGAGTTTGGTACCTTTTGTTGTAACATTAGCATAACACGGCTATATGCAAACTCTGTTTCCACTTTATAGTTTAATTGCATATGACTGAAAAGTGTGCCTATTAGTATTTATACTTGAAACTGTATAATGGGCTTATTCATCAAATGATAAAAGTTAATCAGCGTGCTTTAAAGTTAGTAGATAATATGGAAGCAATACATACTTTAAGGTGTTAAGGATGGAAATGTTTAAAAGCTTATCACGATCTGTAATAGACAGGTGCAAACTTGATATTCGCTGATTCAATTGGGTATTATAATAAGAGAATGTCGTTCACACCAACGCAATCATTAAATAACTGTGTCAACCAATTGATGGTTATATTATGATAATGTATGCCACTTAGAAAGAAAATAAAGCTCCCTGTACTTATCATGGATATCATAACATGATACAGGCAGTATTCAAACAGCATGTAAGAGCATGGATTACTGCCCTACAGAAAGATGCTACATACAGGCCCATAACGAGCAGGACAGGTGATTGAAAGCTGGTATTATACAGAATAGCGCCATCAGCGAAAGGAACTATTCTTGGGTAAAATTTGTTAAATTACAGGCCATCGCAAATAACGATAATCTATATACGAGAAGACATTGAAAACTTTGACCGCAGTGATTGGGGAGGACGTTTTATGAAAGAAGATTCTGTGCGAGCAGTGGATCGATGAGTTCACATGCAGTTTTAATGAATGAAAAACGCTTCTAAATGATTTATTATCCTTAGGCGTCCGTGATCACAAATGTATATTCACTCAATTAAACTATTGCAGCTTATGTACTGGCTGTGGTAGGAAGCTTAGAAGTATGCCGTCAGAAAAACGAAACATTTCATTCATAAATAATTCAACGTTATGTTCGAATTATTATTATTATTATAAGTCCTATTATTATTATTAGTTGTATTTTTCTTCTTCTTCTTCTTCTTCTTCTTCTTCTCCTTATTATTATTATTATTATTATTATTATAAATAATAATTATAATATTATTATAATTAGTAGTAGTAGTAGTAGTATTAATAATAATAATATTATTATTCTTATTTGTTGGGATTATAATGTATATTATTGTTATTAATATTAATATTATTCGTATAAGTATCATTATTATTAGTATCGATATGTTTTAAAGCGCTCTTGTTCCGTTCAAGGTATTTACATGTGCATTTATCTTGAAACATTCATCGAGCTTTGTTTAATTTGTTGTAACACGCCTTGACAAAAGTTGGCAAATTAATCACATATTGTGACAGGTTCAAAGCGGAGTTGTTTTCTGTTAATTTACAAGGAGTGCAAACGCTTTTGAAAGTTTTCTATCATCCCTCACAGTGGTCTCCCCATACTCCTAGTTAATCTATATAACGTTATCTACTCCAAATACAAGACGAGCTGAATAAATAATCAGATACAGGTTTACAATAGTTATCAGAAACCATAAGCATAATATGCATACATAGTTTAATATAATTTATTTATTACTCTTCATCAGAGAACAAACGATGTTAAAATCAACATAATACAAAAGTAAACTTATGTACACATGTGTTTTGAAATATTATTTATAGGCATACAATTAAATCAAATTGATATTGTTTATGGAAATCTATCTCATTGAGGTCAATGAAAACAGTATTCACATGGTATAAACATTGAATATATAATATCATAGTGCACCAATATATAAGGCAATTGGAGGATACGCACACCACATGTATTATCAAACAAATGTTGATCAAAACATATGCGAAAACAGTCTGGTATTCTATGTATGAAAACGAAATTCTAGAATAACTTATGTTAACTGTTAATGAAGTGATAGCGTATTGATCGCAACATAAGAAACAGACTGGTAATCAAGTTTCGAAAATGAAATTCTATAATACATTCTCTTCAGTATTTATGATCTCGGTGACAGAGCAAGTTTGTTATATTTTAAGCGCATTCCTTTAACCCACGATACAGGGTTTTCAGCATTGCAAAGTTTGACGCGCCTAAGTGAGGAACGCTTGTACACGTATAGGCCTGCTCGTTGTTCTAGCGGCAAGTTTTACCATTGTAATGAGAAGTCTACCCTTCACATTTGAATGGCGAGTGCAATCATGAGTGCAATTTTGGGATTACTACACGGGCAGAAGTAAGTAAGCGTTCTACGATATTGGCACACCATGTTATGCACTTATGACACTGTACCGCGTATAAACTTGATACTACCGCTCTAATTACGGATTTTTCTCTAGGCAGCACTCTGGATGGGATTCCGAGATTGCATAAGATACACATTGGTTACCGTTCTTCGGCATTATCTTGAATAAACCAGGGGTGGTATTCCAGAAACATCTTAAAACATTTCTTTAATAATTTCACTTAAGTTCAAAATTACAATGTTTCGTATTTCTTTACTAAATAAGGAAACACATGTTTTTGGGGTATTCCTAAAATAACATTGGCATAATGACTTTATTTAATAGTATATCTTGATGCCAATCTATTGCAATATGAAATGAAACACTTACGAAAATTTCCCAATTAAAGGATAAGAATAAAATTTAACTTTAGATTCTTTTGGAATACGAACCCAGGTCTGTGCATGCATATTATCGAGAACCTGACTTCTCTGGTCGCATTTGTCACGTGTTGCCGGAGAATGCTCTTCCACTGCATCTTCGAACAAATGTCTTACTGAACAAGTTCATAATAAGATACTCATTAAGATTGTTCCTATGAAGTTATCTAAATAAAGCACTGATAAATCATTGGTATTCATAATCATTGTTAAGAAAGTCAGTCTGTTCAGGAATACGTATTTGGCCAAGTGTCTACAAACATCTACAAGGAAGATTACACAGCTATACAAAACATTAAAGCTTTCTTGCGTCAACACCTGTTTCGAGTGACTTAACATTTAACACTGCGTGTGAAAAGTCAGTGCTAGTAGACATTTACAATGACTATATGGGTGTAATATCGTATCATGTTATGAGTATTCAATGGTCTAAGGGAAGTAATTCTGTTATACCTCTTACAAAGATTATTGTTAGAGTGGCATCCCCTGATATGCACATGTTTAGAGGGCGCTTATTAGATTGGGGAACCTTCAATGGTGTCTCGTGTTGTTTTGTTAACCAGGTTTTCCGAAGGAAAAAACTGGTTATTTGATTGGCGAATGCGGGCGGGCTGGCGGGCTGGCGGGCTGGCTGGCGGGCTGGCGGGCTGGCGGGCTGGCGGGCTGGCGGGCGGGCGGAACAAGCTTGTCCGGGCCATAACTGTGTCGTTCATTGTGAGATTTTTAAATCATTTGGCACATTTGTTAACCATCATTAGACGGTGTGTCGCGCGAAAAAAATAAGTCAATATCTCCAAGGTCAAGGTCACACTTTGAGTTCAAAGGTTAAAAATAGCCATAAATGAGCTTGTCTGGGCTATAACTATGTCATTCATTATGAGATTTTAAAATCATTTGGCACATTTGTTCACCATCATGGAACGGTGTGTCGCACGAAAGAATCACGTCAATATCTCCAATGTCAAGGTCCCCACGACTAAAAATAGATTTATTTTAAAACAAACTTACAAAGGGGGTTAATTTTGTTTGTTCATTTCAAAAGTTCAGTTTGAATTGTCTCCCTTTATCAGATTTTTTTTTCACAATGAAAACCTGGTTTTGTGACAATTTTGTCCCTTGTTTATGGTTATTTTAATCCAAGTAATCGGCCTCGAGCCGGGTTTGACACTACAATGGGTTAAACGCAACGCCTGTGTGCTATCTCAAGTCCTTTAATATCCGTTTGCATGCATGTATTCCAAAATTCATATCCGTAAAGTGATAAAGGTATAACCACTGCGTGGTATAGGTCACAATATACCAAAAGATTTCCTACACAAATTCAATGTACAAGCAATAACTTTAACGAAAAATAAAGTTAAACTTTTGCGCATAGAAACCCGCATAACCATACCTTTTCTCGAAGAGTTATATTCGAACCGCCACTGCTTGGTTTACTTGTCACAAATGGATATGATGCAGTGTAGCCCATGGCTGGATAGAACACATATTTATAGAATGAGTTTATACATAGTAAAGCCTTAAACACTACTATAATCATCTTACCACATCCTTCCAGTGAATATTACTATGGTGGATTTCAATGGAGAGTTACAAGCTGCGAGAAGTTATGACAAGTAGCGACTTTGAACAAAAACAGCAAACGTTCTATTTCATTAATAAACAATTTATTATGCAATTACATCAGATATACTTTAATATCCGCTTACTTGTCGCTAAAGGAGTTAAATGGTATGCAATAACTTTATTAACTTTATGTGAATACACATTCGGGCGTAGTTTTCATGTCGGGGGTAATTTAACGGGTGAATAGTTTATATAAACTCCTAATATGCACCTAATGCACAGGCTATTTAGTACTTTATATTGCCCCTAATAGGATGTAACATATCAATACTATTCTAATGTTCACATCAATATGCGAAATTCTAAAGTTCTTACTTTGCACTAACACCTGTGTATGTTCTAATTGTTAAGGTATCCGGCGGGTTGTTTACAAGTACATCAATGTTTAAATTATTAGTGTAAATTGGTCTTTAACGAAATAGCTTTTTAAACACGCACTTGATAAATGCCTTACAATAATTTAATGGAATTTCATACCGTGAAAGCTTACTCGGTTCAATGCGATTGTCTAAAACAAGGTTATACAAGTTGTAAAGCGTGATTATTAATTTAAGCTTAAAGTATTTCCCATTGTATTTCTTACGTGAGGTTGAACAATTACCGACCGTTGGCATTATTAACGACACGCAACCCATTCTGTCAGTTATGTGTGGTAGAATAATTGTGGACAGTATTGAATCGATAACAAGAATGTGCCTTTCAAAACCGTCATTTCAATCGTTCGCGTGTATAACTATACAATAAAATCGTCATTATCTTGCCTACATAAATGGCGTCATTAACATTCTTTCAATCAATTCTGCTCTTCTCTGCGTGAATTAGATCAAGAACGTAATGACATCTTTCATTGCCAGTATTCATTCTTCTCTTGTGTTTACCAATGTGGGGGACGATACCGGTACTTAATTTGGGCAGTTAGAGACACATGTTTTTGCGTGTCACAGTTACACCACACGGTGATCAATTTCGATTGCCTTCTGATTGCCTTATAAATTGTTAACTTAAAGTGAACTATGGACAAACCGTCACCGAATGGTATCCTCATGCGCAAACAAATCAACGAAGATCGGAGAGACGCACAGTGCCGCTTCTTATCGATAGTTCACTGGGTTTATTCTTGTTCTTTACGTTGTGATGTTTATTTTGTATTCAAAAACACGTCAATGATATTGATGAGGCAGTGTCCAAACAATCAAATACAGCACAGATTGCAGATCTGATCCAGTTTTCTCGCAATTAAATAAGTAGAACAACTTATATCATAGTCGACATTCCGTATGTTTACAATCGGCGATTGCAGCGAGGATTTAACATACATAACTTGTATTCTTCGTAATGTATTTATCCCACAGCTAAATGATTTTATAGAACAAATACGACTCATAAAGAAAAGATAAGGTTTTCTCCACTTTTTTGGCCTTTCACCCCTGATTGCGTCATTTGGGTCATTGGGTACGCAGTCGTTGGACGAGTTAACGAGTGTGTGTGTTTTCGATGGATTATTAAGAGGATAAAACACGGCTGAGCCGGGCGAGCAGTGATAATCGGCCCGCAGGAAGCATAACGGCCCGAGGGCTTTAGCGACCTGGGGCAGATTATCGCTGCCCGGCCCGCTCAGCCGGGTATTCAACGTCTATAATATATATCTTACTTTTATACTACATTATAGATGGGCACAGATTTTGAGTCATACAATCATACTATTTTGGTCATTTACTAAAATTTATGAAGACACAATAAGTACACAATCACACCAACATAGTATTCTCTATATCTGATATCCTCCACGTATCAACTTCTTAAAGCTCTGTGATCTCATTTCGGATGATACAATATTATAAAATTGAGCTCCTTTAGTTTTCTAACATGTTTAATTATCGTCAGTGGTTGATTACTTGTAAATATGTGTTGTTCTTCTGACATAGAGGTGTTCTTACAACTCCACGTATTTTATAAAAGTAATACTTATTGATTTAAAAGCTTTATATTATAAAAGTAAATTTCATTTTAAATATCAGTTTTATCGTGCTAATATCATCAACGACAACTGCAAAATATATGTGAGTATGGCAAGGCTCACAGACTGTACGGGCGGATGAAATAAAACACAAAGTCAACATTTTGTACCGTTTTAGAGACGAATTTGACCTTCATTTTTTTAAATAATACGTACCCTGATCTCAGAAATATCCCAAGTAAGTTCTAATGAATTGCACTATTTTGCAACAATTTTAGTGTGTGTGTTATTATAAACGTTTGCTGTTAATATTTAAACAGAGCTTTTCATATGAGAAATATGTTTAGTCTAGATTACTTATAATGATGATGGTGATGATTGTGATAATTTAGATTAAAATGATGATAATAATGATGATGATCATGATGCTGATGATATAGATGGAGATCGTGGTGGTGGTGGTAGTGGTGATGTTGATGATGGTGGTGGTGGTAGTGCTGCTGCTACTGATGGTGATTATGATGATGATGATGATAATGATGATGATGATGATGATGATGATGATGATGATGATGATGATGATGATGATGATGATGATGATGATGATGATGATGATGATGCTGATGATGATGATGCTGATGATGATGATGATGATGATGATGATGATGATGATGATGATGATGATGGTAGTGGTGATGATGGTGGTGGTGGTGATGATGGTGGTGGTGGTGATGATGGTGGTGTTGATGATGATGATGGTGATGGTGGTGATGATGATGATGATGATGATGATGATGATGATGATGATGATGATGATGATGATGATGATGATGATGATGATGATGATGATGATGATGATGATGATGATAATGATGATGAAGATGATGATGATGATGATGATGATGATGATGATGATGATGATGATGATGATGATGATGATGATGATGATGATGATGATGATGATGATGATGATGATGATGATGATCTTGATGATGATCATCATGATAGGGAGGAGGAGTATTTGGATGATGATGAGGATTTAGTATATTAGAGTAATATGATCGTATTCTGAAGTAACTTACAATTGTAGATTAATATGGGTGACAAATCGGTTATATATAAACGGTATGTAGATATGTTGGTATTAACGGGACCTTGGTTCTCCTTTATTTTTACATGGTATTGATGGCATACTGAGATAAACAGATTTGTGATTTGTGGTCGTGTGTGACAGCCAGACAGTTTTATGTAGCACGTTGTATGGTATATAACGTTAATGCTGTATAATTGTTTAATTATATAAATTAAGTTATTAAACTAATTGGAAACCGATTTTTGGATCTTATTCGGCATACAGACTAATAGCGTTCGAATTGATCCATTGAATTTTTTTTTTCAAAGTCTCAATACAATTTTGTATTGACAATTACGGGCTTCACCAAAAAATTATAATGTATTGATTGTGTATTATGTGTTTGTCATAAGGCACTAGTGAATTGGCACAAAATGTATTTCGTAATATAATGACACAGTTTTAACAGTAATAAACTCGCCTTGCGAGATTTACACTGAGTTGTAATAGTGCTTACACTCATTATTATCCCAATTTATGAAAATAACTTGTTTATTTCAAAACACATTTCAAACGCTTTTCACAGTGCCAATAAAACAGATAACCAAAAAACCGATCAACATCTCCCAACAAAGTGCGGGTTCATCGGCTTTTAAAAGTACATATCTTTAGTAAACGAAATAATCGAGCCGGCACGTCGATAATGCATTTAACGCAATGATGTTGGTGAAACTTAGTTTACAAAGTTACGATGTGTTGGTCGCATGGTAAAAAAACTATGTAACTTTTGCTGTTTGGAGATTAAATTTTGGAAAAATATGGTCTTTTATGTTTAGTTGATTTCCGATGATAATGTAATTTGTAAGAAACATGTGATCGATTGCATACTTAACATGAACAATTTAACGACACTTTATTGATAACGATATTATAATGTATAAATACGTGTAAAGTATATTGTATAGTGTTATAATTATACAATACGTACAATAAGGTGAGATTTAGTTTTTCGGTAATGCATTGTTTTTCGTACCCAACAATTGCATCATCAAGTAGGGGCTTCCTACAATGGGCGTTTCCGGCGCATCCCACAACGTATGTCACCGACACAGTTTATCAAGCTTGGCCTATAACTGGATGACTGCGTCACGTCTGTTTGAATCATATCTATATTAAGACTGCTTCCGCTTCTGTTTTTGGTGATGACAAAAGTTTTCCTCCTTGTTGCTCCTATAGAAACGTAAAGAATATTGAAGGGTGTCTACAATTCCTTTCTAGTAAATCATTGACACCAAAATGTAAGGCGTGTACTACATGTATTTCTATCATCCTCTGGGATGGAATCCACTTTTTTAAGAGTTAATTTAAGAGCATTTAATTCCAAGCAGGCAGTGAGCGCCAGCAGTGTGGTTTTGTTGGTGGTTCTGGATGTGCTGTTTGATTCTGACCACCTGCAGTTTCTGAGTACAGCATTTGTCACACAAAAACATTTCGTATTGCAACTCGATTAAAACAAGGTTTTGTATTTTTGCCTGGTCATGAATATTCAAAAATACAAAACCATTATACTCATCTCTATAACTTTGTGCTTTCTCTGACGACTGAAGTGGCGGTCTGCGCTGTAGTTCTTGTATAACTGCACGGCTAGAAGTGGGCTGTTGTGGGACGAAGCCTCATTTGACGTATAGGCAGTCTCTTACTACGTGTCCTGTGATGCGGCAAGCGAAGCACGGTCCCGAGGACGACCGGAAGTCGCTGTTGTTGGAGAAAACCTTCTTGATGACGTCTTTACGCAGTCTCACCGCTTAATAATACTTATATTTTAAAACTAAAAATGAGTATAATAATAACTGTTACAAATATATAAAAACCACACAGTGTTTCGTCTCCTGTTAGCGGACCTCGAATGACGCTATACCCGCCAAAACTAACGAAAATTTCTTCAATTAGTAAACACGCATGTTTATTGAACTGTGACGAAAAGAATAGCAATTTCCAAGCTATTTGATACTTATTTATTTAAAAACGAGGCACTATAAATTATTAAACTTCTTTGTAGTATACACCCCGTTAAGAATAAAAGGGGTACACCCGGATCCATGTGTAC
This sequence comes from Dreissena polymorpha, assembly GCF_020536995.1. NCBI lineage: Eukaryota > Metazoa > Mollusca > Bivalvia > Myida > Dreissenidae > Dreissena > Dreissena polymorpha. The sequence continues at coordinate 12,832,483 of NC_068361.1, forward strand.
ATATATCCTTGTTTTAATCGAGTTGCAATACGAACTGTTTTTGTGTGACAAATGCTGTAGAATATGGTAAAGTGCATCGTTTTGATTCACTTTATTCGTTAGTTAATAACAATACTTAACGCAAGTAATAATATTTTATTCTAACATACACGTATTAATTGCATTTGCAATCAATAATAAAACTATTATATTAAATTTATATTATCAAGTTTAAACACATCAGCATATAACACAACTTCTGACATAAGACACCACTTGCATTCAATATACTGCATAAACCTGAATCAATCACAATCCATCTAAACTTAATACATTTATTTATTCCAAACAAGTGCTAATTTGCAGGTTTTTCACATTTTAAAATGTAAAAAAATGTCGTATTTAGTTTATTTAATATACCATGTTGAAACCATGTTATGCACGTTACATGGCTGTGTATGATACAAGCTATAAGATAACCTGATTAAATGCAAGTTGGCAAATGCGGACGCAGTATGTCATGATTCGGCGAACTGCAACTCAAAAATCTGTTTTGAGAAAGGTAGCTTTTCTGACATTTCACAAAAACAAGCGAAAACAATGTACAGTTACAATTTAGGTAAATGTTGAATGTGCATCAATTTATTTACATAACAATCAGCCAGTGCTCTCTGATGAACAAGGGGAAATAATTTTATCTGTAGCAAGATGTTAATCTAAAAATTCATTTAAATATCCAATTAAGATTCATAGCAATACAATTTGTGAACTTTATATTTATAGTTCTTTAAATTCATCACGCTGGATTATTCATCGGCGAGAGTGGGTAGGACTACTCAATGCATCTCATGACCTCATACCGAAGACCAGCCAATGCAGCTCGCGAGCGCTTTTATCGTCCACTGTGCAGAACAAGGGTTACACCGATTAAACAGTTGCAATGTGAAAGAACATGTTACGTATTCTGGGGAAAATAAGAGCACATCCACAAAGGGATGTGAAAATTATATGTTAACGTATTATTCTACACAACATTGAAATACAAATGATATTTCAGAAGAAAAAAATCAGATCTGGCCCGTTCACAGCAATCAATGCAATGGAATGGATGATGTTAACAAGAATACTTTATGGCGGGCCGTACGAACATTTCAGACAGATAGATACACTGCGATTTACATATAGGGGACGTTCTCGGACCATTAACACTTTCAGCCGTTTTCGATCGATCTGATCCCAAAACTAATGTAAGAGGAATCTAAGAGGAAAGGGGAATAATATTTAAAGCTCAAGCAAAATCATAACATTTCCAAAACAGAACCCACAGCTGATCTGCAATAACTGTCAGACCATGTAATATGGTTGCAGAGTTATCAATTTGTTAAGGCCTAACCAGAACTGGTCAAATTTTGTGGGATACTCATAAACCATCGCAATTTACCGGCTGAAGGTAACGGCGTATTGTGTTTGACGCTTGGAAATGTTTATTATTAATTTATTGTATACGCGATAGTGACGATCTGAAATGTCCGATAAAGCTCTATCATTCTTTTATAAAGTTTGTTTAACTGTAAAGAAAAGTCCGGTGCTCATGTTCTTATAACACAACCATTCTCAACAACACCGATACATAAATATATAGCGTTGAAGACTTTTATTGAAATAATAACGTTTTGAATCCTGCAAAATCTTTAAATTTGCATGTCTTGGTCTGCCTTCACGTTTTGTTTAAAAGTATCATACAATGTGATAAATACCCTTAATTGTATTATTGTATTGTTATCGAATCCAAGACTAACTATTTCAGACACAGAGACCTGATGATTTAATATTATTATATAGGTCATTTCATAACAAGTCTTTTTTATATTATTATTACTCTGCGCTGACGAAATGGCCTCAATGATGCATTTTCCAATACACATAACACACATAGCGTTTTCATAATTATATTTAGTTGTCATAATTGTAATATTATTTTAAATACAAACCTTGTCTTCATTCCAATCGCGGCGCAAGACATTTGTTTTAAAAGTACATGTAGTCTAGCGACCTTCTTCATATGACACATTAGTTGACAGTTCGGTACCTGTTTGGGTGTTTTAATACTTTTTCCTTATTCCATCATATATTACCGCTATTACATGTACTTTAAAATAATTTATGAGTTCGATTGTTGTTATACACTGTCAGCGATGATGTTGAATTTCATATCATTTCATATCATATAATACGATCGAATGTTTGTTTTTATTTTATATCTTTTAAAGTTGCCAGATCTACATACTTTAATTGGAAAAGCACTGTCAATCTAAAAAATATTGATATCAACGGCGACTTTGACATTATGTTCTTTACAAAATAAGAAATGATTAAATTCCCCTGTCTGATTTAACCATAGTTCTATGCATATGATCGAAATCCCCCGCACCTGTCCTTACTTGCTGCATGTTTGTTTTTGTTTTTGTTATATAATTCTATTGAACACATCATCACACACAATTTGGTATAGTTCGGAAAGGAGGGTTATTAATTTATCTAGGAGGGCAGTCTTTTGCATATTTGCATATTTAAGTTGCAAGGCTTTTCAAAGCGTATTTTAAATGATCGTGAATACATCTATAACACTCAAACGTTTGCTTTGAAGCTTCCTTTGCTAATTACGCTTCCAGCTTTTGTGAAAGCATTTCTTTGGAATAAATGAATTTTATGTGCCTTAATGTCCAGGAATTGTAAAAAAAAACACGTATGCCCCTTATCTATTTATTCTCCGGATTGTATTAAAAAAAGGTGGGGCATTCTTCAATTCCTTTCATAACATAAAACAATACATGCTTACCGAGTGGTTTGCCAATAAACAGTAAAATATTTGACAATGCTTACTTGTAAAATATACTGGCTATATAAGCAAAGTATTGTTTCAAACTATGATTCTTTACGACTGAATGTAAAGGTGATATATTGGGATCAATTTATTTTCCAATTACCAGCAGTGTCATGTATTATAATTTACAGATTACGTGATAAAAATAGTGTTGTCCCTTGCTCGTTATTCTATCAGTAAAACGTGATTTGCTGCTGATTTGTCGATTCTCTGTCGATAATTCTTGGAGATGAATTCAACGTTAGGCCCTTTGTCGTATAAAAAATTGTATCCAGTGTTTTTTCAATCAGGAAATTACGCAATGATCATTTTTGTTCAAATTATGTTCGACCGAATTCCTTTTGAATTTCAGACTGTTAAAGCCTAGGAGCGACGGATGAGTTGTGAAAAAGGTACTGTTGGCTTTATTCTTAACATAGACGATTTATATTAACAAGTCGTTTATCTGTCACAAATTATAGTTTTGACAGTTTATGTTGCGATTTTATTTTGTGTCTACCGAAACAAAGGCCAATACGTGTCCAGTGGATGTGTCTAAAGCCACGGTCTTAATTCCAATTCGTACCATATACAGATACGTTTTATGGACTTCAGTTTTCCTTACCAAATATAGGCAATTATATCAGTCAAAACTTATCAAGATTAAACACGGAGTTGCACGCTATTTATACGATAGACAAAGAATATGCAAAATATAGATACACTAGTTCAATACGGTGCTACTATATAAACATTATTAAATAATCAAGCATTCTCAATTTGTTAAAGAAACGTATAGATAGTACAGTACGAGTTTCCGCGTACCACATGTTCCTGCATAACACTCTACACAAATTGTTAAAGTCATGGAAGATCGAAGCGAGTGGGCTTTAGGTATTTCATATGGATACTGAGACGTGTTTCATCACAGTGAATCAAACTGTTCCAAGAGCATACGCTTCTACACAATTGCTTACAGTCTTTGTACTATCTATTTACTGGGTTCATTCATTTCGCTATCCTTGCGGTTAACGAAAGCTATAACACACCTACGATGATGACGTCATGTTTGTATTCAGTTATTACTGTATTTTCTATTTTTTAAACTGCACTTATTTAAGGGCACACTGCCTGTTGTCCTTGTAGAAATGAAGGAAATCGCATTTGTTATAATTATTAAATAATATTGGTTCATAATTGTAAGTGCATATGTAATAATTGTATATACTAATTTAGTGCACGTACAAGAATGCGCCGTATACGCCTTATTTCGTTGCAAACTCAAAATGTAATCCATTCAAATCTAAATTATCGACGTATACATGTGTCAAAGATACCGATGCCCGTAAGATATTTGTTTAGAAAGAGACCAATTCACTATGTATTCTCGACTAAATACTAAACCTCAGCCAAATCTGGTCGCAGTCAAAATGTGTTTCTTTACGATCATCGAAACATTAAGTTCATTGAGCGAGGAAAAAGTATTCGTATATACCTAAGTGTGGAACTTCTTTATCCTGTAGTAGAAAACAAGAGGGCCATGATGGCCCTGAATCGTTCCTCTGTTTTTTATGCTAAAAAAGCGTGCAATGCGCATGGATTAAAATGTACTCAAGCATTGACTTTCTCTTTGTTTCCCTCGTCCCACTGGGCGCTTAAAGTTGGAAGGGTGAGCATTTTTATATATACATTTGGCCCAGGGGCATAATTTAAACAAACTTGGTAGAGAACTATTAGATGTCACTACATACCAAATTTGGTAGCCCTAGGCCCTACGGTTATGGACAAGAAGATTTTTAAAGTTTGCACAAAATAGGCTTTATATAAGCATACGTTCATTTTTGTGACCCCCGGGGCAGAATCAAATTTGATCCCTGGGCATAATTTGAACAAATTTGGTAGAGGACTATTAGATGTCACTACATACCAAATTTGGTAGCCCTATGTCATACGGTTATGGACATAAAGATTTTTAAAGTTTGCACAAAATATGCCTTATTTAAGCGTATGTTCATTTTTGTGACCCCCGGGGCAGGGTCAAATTTCACCCCAGGGGCATAATTTGAACAAACTAGGTAGAGAACTATTAGATGTCACTACATACCGAATTTGGCAGCCCTAGGCCCTACGGTTATGGACAAGAAGATTTTTAAAGTTTGCACAAAATAGGTTTTATATAAGCATATGTTCATTTTTGTGACCCCCCGGGCAGGGTCAAATTTGACCCCAGGGGCATAATTTGAACAAATTTGGTAGAGGACTATTAGATGTCACTACATACCAAATGTGGAAGCACTAGGCCCAAAGGTTATGGACAAGAAATTTTTTAAAGTTTGCACAAAATAGGCTTTATATAAGCATATGTTCAATTTATTGACCCCCGGGGCTGGGTCAAATTTGACCCCAGGGACATAATATAAACAAATTTGAAAGAGGTTCACCCCAGGAACATTTGTGAGAAGTTTTATCAGAATTGGACATGTAGTTTAGGAGAAGAAGATGTTTAAAGAAAAAGTTAACGCACGCACGCATGACGGACACAGGACCATGACATAAGCCCCGCTGGCCAGTGGAGCTAAAAACTAAGTAGAGAACTATTAGATGTCACTACCTACCAAATTTGATAGAAATAGGCCCAATGGTTATGGTCAAGAAGATATAGTTTGCACAAAATGGGCCCAATATAAGCATATGTTCAATTTTGTGACCCCTGGGGAACAGTCAAATTTGATCCCAGGGGCTTAATTTGAACAAATTTGGTAGAGAACTATAAGATGTCATTACATACCAAATTTGATAGCCCTATGCCATACGGTTATGGACAAGAAGATTTTTAAAATTTGCACAAAATAGAACTTAAAAGCAAATTTTCGATTTTTTGACCCCCCAGGGCGGGGTCAAATTTGACCCCAGGGGCATAATTTGAACAGCCTTGGTAGAGGAATATTAGATGTCACTACATACCAAATTTGGTAGCCCTAGGCTCAATGGTTATGGACAAGAAGATTTTAAAAGTTTTCACAAAATAGGCCTTATATAAGCAAATTTTCAATTTTTGACTCCCCCCAGGGCAGGGTTAAATGTGACCCCAGGGGCATAATTTGAACAAACTTGGTAGAAGACTATAAGGTGTCACTACATAGAAACTTTGGTAGCCCTAGGCCCAATGGTTATGGACAAGAAGATTTTAAAAGTTCGCACAAAATAGGCCTTATGAAAGCAAATTTTCAATTTTAACCCCCCGGGGCAGGTTCAAATGTGACCCCAGGGGCATAGTTATAACAAACTTGGTAGAAAACTATAAGATGTCACTACATAGCAAATTTGGTAGCCCTAGGACCTACGGTTATGGACAAGAAGATTTTTAATGTTTGCACAAAATAGGCCCTATATAGCAAATTTTCAATTTTTTAACCCCCCGGGGCAGGGTCAAATTTGACCCCAGGGGCATAATTTGAACAAACTTGGTAGAGGACTATAAGATGTCACTACATACCAAATTTGGTAGCCCTACGCCATACGGTTATGGACAAGAAGATTTTTAAAGTTTGCACAAAATAGGCCTTATATAAGCAAATTTTCAATTTTATGACCCCCCGGGGCAGGGTCAAATTTGACCCCAGGGGCATAATTTGAACAAACTTTGTAGAGGACTATAAGATGTCACTACATAACAAGTTTGGTAGCCCTAGGCCCAATGGTTCTTGACAAGAAGATTTATTAAGTTTGCACAAAATAGGCCTTAACAAAGCAAATTTTCAATTTTTGACCCCCAGGGGCAAAGTCAAATTTGACCCCAGGGGCATAATGTGAACAAATTTGAAAGAGGTTCACCACAGGAACATTCCTGAGAAATTTCATCAGAATTGGACCAGTAGTTTAGGAGAAGAAGATATTTAAAGAAAAAGTTAACGCACGCACGCACGGACGCACGCACGGACGCACACACGACGGACACAGGACCATGACATAAGCCCCGCTGGCCTTTGGCCAGTGGAGCAAAAAACTAACTCGAATCTGCCAAATCCGTTCTTAACGATCACCTAAATATTCAGGTCATTCCATTGTATATTCTTACGTATTTTTTTAATTAGTACTTTAATATAAAGTAAAGGTCAAATGTCAATTTCATAACAAAAATGCTATTTTATAGATATGTATATTCTAAAACGATTGGAATCATCACAAGCAATGGCACAAGATAGTATGATACTCAAAACGATTGTTTTGTTTTCCGTAAACCGCTCGGGTATTTCCGCCACCAATTTTGGTGGTGACATTTTTATACAGTGCACATGACACGTAAACTAGTCGATTGTTATTACGGATTGGAGCTTCAACACTTCACGCTTAACTTCAAATTTGACATTCGTATTTATTTTTTAATTGAAGAGTTTGTTGAACTGTGCATGACAAATGTTTCAACATGGTTTAGATGTTGCCTTTAGGTGCATGGAGTGTCCGGACAAAACTTCGAGCTACACGCACCGGATCTCATAACTAAGAATGCTTTATATATTTTTTTATATTGAGCGACTATAGTCTAAATGTATTAATATTACTCGAAACACTGAAACGCATTATTGTTATGCCTTTTGTATGTCACATATACGAATTATTTCAAGTGCCACTATTTTTCATCAACATTTACGCATCAATGGTTTGATTACAAAAACACGTAATTTGAACCCTTCAAAACTAAATAAAAGAGGACTGCAATTAAAAAAAAAACGGTGAAGTAAATAAAGGAAGGGTGCATTAAACAAAGGAGAAGAGAATTTCGAGATCTCGAGATCCCAACTTAGTTTACTCGTGGCCACGAGTTAGTCAGCCAATCATATACGAACTTGTTCCCTCTACTTAATCAGCCAGTGAAAACGTCCTAAAGGCAAGGCTCTGATATAACATAACATACTACTATTAGTACTACAATTACTACTACTACTACTGTTTTTGCTGCGGCTGCTGCTGCTGCTACTGCTACTGCTGCTGCTACTACAACTACTTCTTCTACTACTACTACTACTATTACTACTACTACTACTACAACTACTACTACTACTACTACTACTACTACTACTACTACTACTACTACTACTACTACTACTACTACTACTACTACTACTACTACTACTACTTCTACTTCTAGTATAACCATCTTTAAAACCAGTAAAATCATCGTTAAATTTAAAGACCTCATTATGTTGATGTTGAATGCCGATTGGTCTCTGATATCCATGGATAAAGGGTCAATATTACGATGCTAATGCACAATGGCGACTGATTTAAAACCACAATAATAAATATGCAGATTTTGAACGGCGGAATTGATATATCACGGTAACTTGCTTAAATATTGGGACGGTTGCTTTGCCGACGCCTTTTACTGTAAAGAATGAAACAAATAAGTTTTCATCCGCAGCTTTTATCACAACATTTAATTGTTTGGACATGTCACAAACGTATAAACGATGAATATGTTTTTTAGAACTTAGATGATTTTTTTTCTTTAAATTTTCTCCTAAATTTTCTTCTTCTTCTACATTACTACTACTACTAGTACTACTACTACTACTACTACTACTTCTACTACTACTACTACTACTACTACTACTACTACTACTACTACTACTACTACTACTACTACTACTACTACTACTACTACTACTACTACTACTACTACTACTACTACTACTACTACTACTACTACTACTACTACTACTACTACTTCTACTACTACTACTACAACTACTACTATTACTACTACTACTACTACTACTACTACTACTACTACTACTACTACTACTTCTACTACTACTATTACTACTGCTGCTGCTGCTGCTGCTACTACTAGTACTACTACTACTACTACTTCTACTACTACTACTACTACTACTACTACTACTACTACTACTACTACTACTACTACTACTACTACTACTACTACTACTACTACTACTACTACTACTACTACTACTACTACTACTTCTACTACTACTACTTTTACTACTACTACTACTACTTCTACCACTACTACTACTACTACCACTACTACTGCTGCTAAGCTTTAACTAAACGTCATGTATTGGTGGGTGCGCCGCACTGAAATGTCCGATTGTGACATTTGTGTTTTTTTAATTGGTCAATTGTATTTTCTGGGTGGATCTTTCGTTATGCCAGAATTAGAACTTCAATTTTTTGATAAGGTCGCCGTTTTGGGGGGCGTAGCAGTTTGTCAAATCTCGTCAAATACACATGATTACTGCCGAGTACGTTTATGTCACATCGAGGAAAGCGTTTTTGGACTAGGGGCTTCAGTACTTAATACCGTTTTTTGAGAAAAGCTGACTTGGCTGGCTGCCAAAACTACCACGAATGAATGAATTTGGAAAAGTCCGATTTACCTCTTGGCGGTCATTCATGCGCAATCAAAGAAGAGGGACTTATACAAACAAATAGGTCCCTGCAAAGAAGTTCTCAATAACCCGCATTGTGAATACAGAACATCACTTTATAACATGACAGTGTCATAAAACGTGTAAAAAATGGTTTCCAGTCAACTCGTACCTAAGTCAACTCGTACCCTAGTCAACTCGTACCCGATTTGGTCAACTCGTACTTTAGTCATTTTTCAGATTTGTCAACTCGTACCTTTTTAATATTTGTTCTTTATGGAAACAAATTGCGATGGGTGTTTGCATGCATTAGATGTTTTTTATGTTAATTGCAGGTACGAGTTGACCAAATAAAGTTATATTTTGGCATAGACTAATATAACTTGTATGTTTTGTTTTACCAGGGTACGATATGACTAATTAAAGTAATTACCTAAGTATATATATATATATATATTCCGCCACCAATTTTGGTGGTGACATTTTTATACAGTGCACATGACACGTAAACTAGTCGATTGTTATTACGGATTGGAGCTTCAACACTTCACGCTTAACTTCAAATTTGACATTCGTATTTATTTTTTAATTGAAGAGTTTGTTGAACTGTGCATGACAAATGTTTCAACATGGTTTAGATGTTGCCTTTAGGTGCATGGAGTGTCCGGACAAAACTTCGAGCTACACGCACCGGATCTCATAACTAAGAATGCTTTATATATTTTTTTATATTGAGCGACTATAGTCTAAATGTATTAATATTACTCGAAACACTGAAACGCATTATTGTTATGCCTTTTGTATGTCACATATACGAATTATTTCAAGTGCCACTATTTTTCATCAACATTTACGCATCAATGGTTTGATTACAAAAACACGTAATTTGAACCCTTCAAAACTATATATATATATTATTAATATGTCCAATATACAAAGATTATATTATCTAAGAAATATATAGAAATCATTCATCTTTCAAAATATATATTTATTAACTATCATTATCGATGTTAAAAGAAAAAATCTTACGGTATGAATCAGTAAAATATTTGTTAACTTCTTCCATTGCATGATTTTTATAAATATTACCAAATTGCAAAATAATTATCATTCATGTCGTTACACTTGTGTATTAGTTAATAAATGTTGTTGTTGTTGATATATATGCCTCAAATTATGGTTCGTCTAAAAATTAAGTCCATGATTTAATCAATTAATCAACACCTAAAATACTTATTTACACCTACGTGACACGGGTCGTTTATATCGTAATTTACCTAATCTTCACCTTTGTTAAATATTGATTAACACATTACTTGACACGGGTCGTTAATATCTAAATCGATTTAATCTGCACCTTTGTAAAAATGAAGAACACCTTTGAATCCATACTAACAACTAACCAATCAATTACAAAAGATTAGGATTAATGTGTAAAACAAACGGATTTAATGAGTATTTAGATGTTTTAGCATTCTTCAATAAAATAATTAGATTTTCATGTAAATTTGAATCAACGGTCATAATATTCGAATAATTTGAACATTAAAATAAAAATAATGCAAGTAATTGTCTCTTGTACTTTTATTTTGGCAATTATAAAACACTTAAATAACATATGCAACATTCACATTTAACACACACAAAACACAAAATAAAAATAATGCAAGTTATTGTCTCCTGTGTTTTTATTTTGGCATTCATAAAACACTTAAATAACATATACTACATTCACATTTAACACAAAAAAACAATATATTTCACATAGGGTAACGAACAAACCATCTTATACAAATACTACATACATGTTTTAAACACAAGAACTTTTATTAGAATTAATACAACTACCGACATAGATTATGTACAGCAACAAAGTTTCACACTTAAAACAGAAACAGAACCAACACTTGTTTTCAAAGACCACAAACTTGTTCACACAGATCAACACATTGTTCAATTACTCGACGGCGTCTGTGACACTCACAGATGGCTTGTACAGGCAGCTGAACGCCTTCAGCAGACCTGTGGAGGTGAGGTTGCCCTCTCTGTAGCTCTTCCACAGGGCGAAAGTCTTCCCCTTAAGAATCGCATATGTTGCTCGCTGGTATCGGCGGAGTTGATTGGCCTTGTGGTTGAGGCGTTGGTGCCACCCTGAAAATAAGAAACAAACTATTGTCATAACATCAAAGAAGCAGTAAAATATAATAATATTTCTCCATCGTGTACATAGTAAAGAAATACAAAGAAGGAATCGACAAGATTACAATAAATTAGATAATCCGACAGACGGTGGTTATGTATTGGATTTACTCATAAAGAAAGTGAGAAAAACATACTCCTTTAACTTCAAAGTGGATCATACCTTTAATTGGTTAAGTCATAATGCAGTGTTTACAATCAAACATTTCATCAAAGAAAATGCCGACAACTACCGCGCGTGTCATTTTAGATGCACGACAAACTAATTGTGTAACAAATCGCCGACGGTCCTGTTGTCATAAAGGTGTTGTTAGTCAACTTTTTATCAAACAAAACGCCGACAAACACGTCCTTTATAATTATACACGTGTGAACAAATAATGAACTTATGAAATAATGAAATAATCTACTTTTGAAAAAAACTACATTTTTTTGTATAAGCTTTATCTATATTCATATCAAAATCATATACAAGAACATATTTCACGTCTTTGATATATATAAATAATTTTTAGGTGGGTACGTGTTGACCAATTCGGGTACGAGTTGACTAGTGGGGGTACGAGTTGACCAAAAATCGGGTACGAGTTGACCAAATCGGGTACGAGTTGACCGAAGGTACGAGTTGACTTAGGTACGAGTTGACTAGCTCCCAAAAAATAGTATTGAACCAAAATTCCTAAGCATTGGGTACGGCATAGTTTTTATTATTGTTTGCATATTCATGCGAGAATAAGTTCCTCAATTGACGGTCTAGGCCGAAAATATACGAGTGTCTACGGAGACAGTACGAAGAATTTTTTCTGATACATTTTTTAAGGTATTAGCTCTCTAATGAACTTCGTGCAATATCTCCTTCTTTCGTACATATAAAATGACAACTAAAGTACAAACTTGCCAACATGTGTACAAAATCAAGACGGCGCTCTTTAACGTGTAAGCGTGTTTGTAACAAAGCCGTAAAAGGCCAGTAATTTTTTATAATTGTTTATTATATTAATTAATGAAAACTTTATGTTACACCTTTATTGTCCGGGCATAAGGCTGTTCCTTGATACGCTGTTTGACCTATAACAAAACATTAGTACGTAACGATAATGCTTTACTGGGAATTATTCATGTGCGTAAAATGTCGTCCCAGATTAGCCTGTGCAGTTCGCACGGGCTAATCAGGGACTACACTTTCCGCCTAAACTTAACTGGAGACATCATTTAAACGAAAAATTCCATAAAAGCTGAAATTGTCGTCCCATGTTTTAATGAATAATTTAAATATCTTAAAACATTACGTTACACCACAAGAATGTGGAACTCTTGTTAGCATTCTGGAAATATGTGTATTATCTTACATGGCAATCGAGTATAATATAGTTAAGCACATTTTATGAAATTCATAATCATTAATGAAGCGTTCTCGTAAATTGAGTTGCCCATCGATTGTTGGTCAGTGTTGGTGAGTGCTCTTTCATCTTCATCTGCATCGGTGTCGGTGATTTCTGGCCAGTTTCTTTCCTCACACTGTTTGCATATGAAATGCAAACCATCATTCCGTTGGGCCTGACGATAGGCCGCATTGCGGAAGAGAAACCTATTACAGAAGACGTCATTTATCATATATATCGGTCTTTTTGGTTTGCTTATACAATAAATGGTCTTTTTAATTGAAAAGGCGGACGAAATCGACTAAGGTTATAATATAAAATGACATTTTACCTGTATCTCTCCGTTTGGAGACCGTTTACATAATTTACGAAATTGGCCTTTAAGTTGCGCTGCTTACCATTTTAATATTTATATAAATAAAAAATAATAATCTAATACCTTAATGTATTTATTATAATTGAACATTATCTTTGAGGCCAATTTCTACACAATTTAAAATATACCGCTCTGTTTTATTTACATAATTTATGTTTATTTACTTAATCATACGCTAATAATCATATTAAAGATAATTTCTAAAAAAAAAAACAGTTCTGTTTTATAAACATGATTTATGCATGCATCAATATTTAGTATACTCTTTAGGATAATACTAATAGTTTCAACTTAATAATCATATTCTACATAACTAATTTCTAAATGATTTAGTAATTGTTCTCAATGTTAACTAAATTAGGTTAAAACGACACTCAATCAATCAATTACATGTAACACAGACCGTTATCTCTTTAATCTCTTAATTAATCGACAACGATCAATAAAGGCCAGTTGCTATTCACACAACGCAATACACGCATGAATTATTGGAAATTGATCAGTTTAGTAAATTGAATATTGATGATGTTTTTATTGAGATTTAATGATGTTTATATGAATTTTAAAATTTATTTGCCTATGCAGGGATCGACAAGATTACAAGAATATAGATAATCCGACAGACGGTGGTTATATATTGCTGAATGAAAGAACCATAAACAACGCAAGAAGTTACACTCGAAATCTCATAATCTTAATGATTATAATACATATATTAATGTACAAATAATTTATTAATTAAATATATACAGCTTATATATAAAATAATAAATGATGCACTTTATATTGTGTACATTGTGTTCATACCCCGATATGGAAATGATAATATAGGGCAACGAACCCAGGGCAAACGGACCCAGGGCGAACATGTTACTAGGGCGAACGGACCCGATACCGAAAATGTGCCATGTAAGGAAAAAGTTGTGTTGTAAATGCATGGAAATCAAGGACAGCAAATCTGAATTTTATGACCGAGTATTGATGTTTTCCTCACACAAACAACAAAAAAGTATATTATGTCCAAAATACAAATATTACTATTCTGAAAATGATATACTTTTTGTGTGATCACCTAAATTATGTATTATGGTTATTCAAATTAAAATGCTGCATATTTATTATCTTTTCAGCAATGATCAACAACATTGGTGGTCCAGGAACGGTTAATTACTTTTTGGCAACACTGTATGTTCCAATGATCAATTAAACTTAAAGAAAATGGAAATACATGCGGGAAGGACGTTCATTCATCAAGTTTCAACTATCTCCTTTATAGCAGACAGGCTTATAAGATGGAAACGAAGTAGATATTTCACTGATTTATGTGATTGTTAATATAAAACCAATGTTTTAAGTAATAAATAAAATGTAACGTTTATAGTCAGTTTCATATCCAGTAGGGATAATACATGTATTTGGTATTAACATTTGGATGAAGAATGTATATATACATTCTTCATCCACATGTTAATACCAAATACATGTATTATCCCTACTGGATATGTGGTGTTTACACTTACTTATTAATCCAGTTTAAAGGGGTTTATCATATAAAATACTAGTAATGACATGCTATGTCATGAATGTTTGAATAAATAAAAACGATGACGCATATCATAATGGATCATTTCACACTTCTCATGAAACACTAATATCAGTTCTTACTCCTATACAATTGCTTGTGTATTTGACATCTGTATATAATTATTTTGTTAAAAAGCTTGAAGAAGGTGTTTTCAATTTATAGAAACAACTTTGAGAAGGCTTATTGAAGCCAAATCAATAAGAAAGACCAAATATTTTTATTTAAATAAATACAAATGGTTAAAATTATTCATACACAATTTGCAATTGTGCATAATTTTGTTCGACTGAAACTAATTGATGATCTTATGAACCTGTCTATATATAAGTACATGTACTTGTCAAATATCAACTTCAACATTTCAGTGATACATTGTATGCTGATTACCTGTGCAGGAGGAAAATGAAACCAGACAGATTATGGACTCAAATTCAACCCGTAAAAAAGCTAGGAACTTGCAGTCAATTAGTGTTCTTGTTTACAGTCATGTGTTCAATGCTGCAACAACATAAATATTATAGCTGGCTCTGGACTCAACCTTATGCATCTTAAAATGATCTTTGCACGCGATGGTCTCAAGAACATTTTTATAATGAATAACTTTGACGGTCAGCCCAGGGTCACCAATGCCAAGCGTCTTTTGGAGACACTTATTCCAACCTGTCGAAGTTCTTCAAACTTTGACAAAGAACTACCATGACAATCGTGTATTTGTTTTGTTTGTCATAATAAGTTTAATGTTTAATATCACCAGTATCACGAGTCATTGATACATTGATAAATCTATTTTCCTTTAAACGTGTTTGATTGAATGATTATATGTGCCTTGTTACTTAATTATTAATGTTCTAATTTCCCTGTAACATTTTCAAGTCTTATTTATAGAAGAACGCATTTCACGTGCAATTTCAAACAAGGTTAGCAAATCTTACTGCACTGAGTAGGTTCCATCTCACACATGATATATGAGATGTATGTATGTTTATGGGTTAATTATAGGCTTTTCCTCTTTTTTTATCTATTTATTATAATTTTTGAACATTTAGCTCGTCTTAATGCTCACATATAAAAATCTCAAATTCAGTATGGCGTTTTTGGAAAAGGGGGGTAACCTTGATTGTAAAGCGGGAACTTTTCGTTTTCACTGGTGACCCCCATTTTTAGCTTATTATTATAAAGCCTATTATATATGAAATATATATAGTGGAGTTATCCTACTCACCCCGGCGTCGGCGTGAGCGTACAAATTATGTTAAAGTTTGCGTACCAACCCAAATATTTCCTATGTGCCTTGACATATTGCTTAGGGGATAAATATTTTGCATACTTCTTTACCAACAAGACCCCAACCTTTAAACAATGCCAGACAACTGTATCAAGCATTTTGTAGAATTATGGCCCTTTGTACATTTAGAATATGCATACTATTAATGTTAAAGTTTGCGTACCACCCCAAATATTTCCTATATCCATTGCATTATTGCTTTAATATTTTGCATACCTCTTTACCAACATGACCCAAACCTTTAAACAAGAGCATACAACTGAATCAAGCATTTTGTATGAATTATGGCCCTTTTTTCACTTCAAATATGCATATTATTAATGTTAAAGTTTGCGTACAACCCCAAATATTTCCTATGTCCCTTGACATATTGCTTTAATATTTTGCATACTTCTTTACAAACATGACCCCAACCTTTAAATAAGAGCAGACAACTGTATCAACCATTTTGTAAAAATTATGGCCCTTTTTTCACTTAGAATATGCATATTATTGTTAAATCTATATTAAAGTTTGCGTACCACCTCAAATATTTTCAATGTCCCTTGACCTATTGCTTTCATGTTGTGCAAAATTCTTTAACAACATGACCCCAATCTATAAACAAAAACAGACAACTGTATGAAGTATTTTGTAAAATTATGGCCCTTCTCCATTTGGAATATGCATATTATTGATAAATCTATGTTAAAGTTTGCGTACCACCTCAAATATTTTTAATATCCCTTGACATATTGCTTTCATATTTTGCAAACTGTTTTATCAACATGACCCCAATCTAAAAACAAGAGCAGACAACTGTATCAAGCATTGTGTAAGAATTATGGCCCTTTTTTGTCTAAGTAACTGAATATGTTCTTAAATTTTGTGTTTAGACCTACTTGACTTCTAAAGTATCAAAGCTATTGCTTTAAAACTTCAAATATTTTCTTAATACCATGAGGGTACTGTACCTGGCAAGTAAAATTGTACCTCAACCTTTGAATGCCTTGACTCTCAAGGTCACAAGAATAAATTTTAGTTAAATATCCATAACTTCTTAATGTATGATAAGATTTTATTCATAATGTGACAATACGACACTTACCTGAATACCACAATGGACTCCACCCAAACAAAACAATACCCCAAGCCCCAACTCAGAATCCCTGCATCCCCCCCCCCAAAAAAAAAAGTTTTGTTTTCCTTTTATATTTTTGAAAGACTTTCTAATAAATGACCACGCCCCACATTATACCCCCGCTCAACCCTCCCCCCTACCCAACCCACATTTTTTTTCTTTTCTTTGAAATATGGTTTTAAAAAAGAAACAAATGTTTATTTACTTTATTTTTGAAGGACCATCCAAACATCCCACCCAAGCTATTGCTATCAAACTTGAAAAACAAACTTTATTAGTTTGTTTTATATCTTTACAAATGCTCAATAGATTGTTGAAAATATACCTGAACAATAAAATTGACCTTATTGATTAAGTTGATTAATTTCCCCATGATGGCTTATGTTATACTGTCAAGCACTCGAATAGTCGAGCGCGCTGTCCTCTGACGCTCTTGTTTTCTTTATTTTTCATTCAAGCATACATTGTTGATGATTTCTATGTTCGAAGATTGTAATTTCCTTTTGCTATGTTTTTTATGCCCCTTTTTGAAGAAAAGGGGGCATATAGTGATCGGACAGTTCATCTTTCCGTCACACTTTGCGTTGAGGTTTCGAAAAATGCTCATAACTTCTATGTCCCTTGAGATAAAGCCTCCATATTTCGTATGCATGTGTATATGGACAAGGCCTTTCCATACACACACAAATTTTGACCCCTGTGACCTTGACCTTGAACTTATGGTTTGCGTTTAGGTATCAAAATCTGCGTTTAGGTTTCGAAAAATGCTCATAACTTCTATGTCCCTTGAGATATAACCTTCATATTTGGTGTGCATGTTTATATGGACAATGCCTTTCCATTCGCACACACATTTTGACCCCTGTGACCCTGACCTTAAAATTAGGGTCCGCGTTTAGGTTTCGAAATCTGCATTTCGGTTTCGAAAAATGCTACAACTTCTATCAAACCGTTTATAGGGTGCATTATTATGTCATTCTATGGTGACAGCTCTTGTTTGACAATTTATTTAAAAAAAGACTCGTGACTAGATATGGCAATTTTTCTCGTTTTCGAAGGATGATTACATCACTTGTTTTTTAATTTGTATGCCCCCCTTCGAAGAAGAGGGAGTATATTGTTTTGCACATGTCGGTCGGTCGGTCCGTCAGATGGTTTTTGGATGATAACTCAAGAACGCTCAGATCTAGGATCATGAAACTTCACAGGTACATTGATCATGACTGGCAGATGACCCCTATTGATTTTCAGGTCATTTGGTCAAATGTCAAGGTCAAAGTGACTCCAAATAGTAAAATGGTTTCCGGATGATACGTCAAGAATGCTTAGGCCTAGGATCATGAAACTTCATTGGAACATTGATCATGACTAGCAGATGAACCCTATTGATTTTCAGGTCACTAGGTCAAAGGTCAATGTCACAGTGACTCGAAATAGTAAAATGGTTTCAGGGTGATAACCCAATAATGCCTACGCTTAGGATCATGAAACTTCATAGGTACATTGATCATGACTGGCAGATGACCCCTATTGATTTTCAGGTCACTAGGTCAAAGGTCAAGGGCACAGTGACTCGGAACAGTAAAATGGTTTCCGGATGATAGCTCAAGAATGCTTACGCCTAGGATCATGAAACTTAATAGGTACATTGGTCATGATCAGCAGATGACCCCTACTGATTTTCAGGTCAATAGGTCAAAGGTCAAGGTCACAGTAACCTGAAACAGTAAAATGGTTGACTGGAAATAGGAAAATGGTTTCCGGATGAAAACTCAAGAAGGCTTACGCCTGGGATCATGAAACTTCATAGAGGCATTGATCATGACTGGCAGATGACTCTTATTGATTTTCAGGTCACTAGGTCAAAGGTCACAGTGAAATGAGGCAGTAAAATGGTTGACTGGAAATAGGAAAATGGTTTCCGGATGATAACTCAAGAAGGCTTACGCCTGGTATCATGAAACCATCACCGCCTCCAATACCACCACAGTGACAAAAAACGTATTCACACAATGTCTGCCACTACAACTGACAGCCCATATGGGGGCATGCATGTTTTACAAACAGCCCTTGTTCTTTTTCAAGTAACAAGTCTTAAAAACTTTTAATGGGCAAAAAAATGGTTTTGTTAATTTTATGTCACCTGGATATGTATACATGTATTCATAGTGTTTTAAATATAGTTGTGTTTGCTGTAGGTATAATGGCATTTTTAACATACCTGAAATTACGCATATAATTGCTTGATTTTGTCATTTGCAAAGATTGCCAATATACAACATGAAGAAGTAATTAGGCAAAATTATTCTTACAATACTTGAGGCTGGACCCTACACATTCAGTTTATTTGTGTCTAGCCACTCATTAGTTATCAATAAGAAAGCAGGGAGATTTAATATTTGAGTTTCATCTACAGATCATGAGATGTAGCATTTACAGGTACAGGAAAAGACTCGACCTTGTATAAATGCAAAGGATCTTTCAGTTATAAAATTAGAAGTTTTAAAGTTACAAACAAGCTTGATTCATTTCTTGCAAACAGAAAATCATTTATTGAGTACATGTCTTTCCATTGATTAAATCTGGAACTCCTAACTTAAATTCTTCTAATTCATCATGTATGCTACTGGTTTCTCTTATTTGATCCATAAGAATACTCGTAACATAATCAATGACTTGGTGCATATTTGAGGATGTTGATTGCAATCCACAGTCAATAAATTTGTTTGGTAGCATGTTATATTTAATACCTGACATACAGTTGTCCTTTCTTATAAATGGTTAGTTTATTCATGTGATCAGCAAGGAAATTGACCTGATCCATTGTTGTAGTGTCGAAAAGTCCTTTTGAAAGTTTATCTATGAAAGGCAAAAGTGCACTTTGACTTCTAGATTAGATTATGGTTGATTAAGGAATGAGACTTTCAATACTAGAAATTGTACACTTAAATTTTGCTCCTGTTCATTGTCTGAGGCTGTTTATTCGAGTCATCATGTGAGATAACATGTGACACGATTGATTGTGCACTTAACAAGCTGGAAGTGCAGGCACATCAAATTATTGTGTGTTCATCTTCAATTAAAGCATGATGTGTATTTCTTAAGAGGGTGTTATTTTCAACATTTTTTGTTTATAGATCGTTTAAAAAATATGCGTTCTTCTAGTATTTGACTACTATTTGTAATGTCTTTACCATCAACTACTAGTTTCTGTATAGTTTTTTGTTCGTTTGTAAGTTTTTCATTGTTTGCAAGGTATTTTGTATTGTTTTCATTGTGCCCAACATGCTGTGTCCGTGCACAAAGTATTATGCCATCAAATTGTAGTTTTCAACTATGTTATTCAAAATGTTCCTATTTTTGGAGTGAGTATAAAGATTTCCATTATTTTTATGCCACCCTTCGAAGAAGAGGGGGTATATTGCTTTGCCCATGTCGGTCTGTCAGTCGGTCTGTCGGTCTGTCCACCAGGTGGTTTCCGGATGATAACTTAAGAACGCTTGGGCCTAGGATCATGAAACTTCATAGATACATTGGTCATGACTCGCAGATGACCCCTATTGATTTTGAGGTCACTAGTTAAAGGTCAAGGTCACGGTGACCCGAAATAGTAAAATGGTTTCTGGATGATAACTCAAGAATGCTTAGGCCTAGGATCATAAAACTTAATAGGTAGATTGATCATGACTCGCAGATGACCCCTATTGATTTTCAGGTCACTAGATCAAAGGTCAAGGTCACGGTGACCCGAAATAGTAAAATGGTTTCCAGATGATAACTCAAGAACGCTTATGCCTAGGATCATGAAACTTCATTGGTACATTTATCATGACTCGCAGATGACCCATATTGATTTTCAGGTCACAAGGTCAAAGGTCAATGGCATGCTGACCTGAAATAGTAAAATGGTTTCCGGAGGATAACTCAAGAACGCTTATGCCTAGGATCATGAAACTTGATAGGTAGATTGATCATCACTCGCAGTTGACCCCTATTGATTTTGAGGTCACTAGGTCAAAGGTCAATGTCATGCTGACCTGAAATAGTAAAATGGTTTCCGGAGGATAACTCAAGAACGCTTATGCCAAGGATCATGAAACTTCATAGGTACATTGATCATGACTCGCAGATGACCCCTTTTTATTTTGAGGTCACTAGGTCAAAGGTCAAGTTCACGGTGGCCCGAAATAGTAAAATGGTTTCCGGATGAAAACTGAAGTACGCTTATTCCTAGGATATTGAAACTTGATAGGTAGATTGATCATGACTCGCAGATGACCCCTATTGATTTTGAGGTCAATAGGTCAAAGGTCAAGGTCACTGTGACCCCAAATAGTAAAATGGTTTCCGGATGATAAATCAAGAACTCTTAGGCCTAGGATCATGAAACTTGATAGGTAGATTGATCATGACTCGCAGATGACTCCTCTTGATTTTGAGGTCACTAGGTCAAAGGTCAAGGTCACAGTGACCCGTAAAAGAAAAATGGTTTCCGGATGATAACTCAAGAACGCTTAGGCCTAGGATCATGAAACTTGATAGGTAGATTGATAATGACTTGCAGATGACCCCTATTTATTTTCAGGTCACTATGTCAGAGGTCAAGGTCACAGTGACCCGAAATAGTAAAAATGGTTTCTGGATGATAAATCAAGAACACTTACGCCTAGGATCATGAAACTTCATAGGTACATTGATCATGACTCGCAGATGACCCATATTGATTTTCAGTTCAAAGTTCAAGGTCACAGTGACCCGAAACAGTAAAATTGTTTCCGGATGATAACTCAAGAACGCTTTTGCCTAGGATCATGACACTTTATGGGTACATTGATGATGATTCGCAGATGACCCCTATTGATTTTCAGGTCACTCGGTCAAAGGTCAAGGTCACAGTGACAAAAACGTATTCACACAATGGCTGCCACTACAACGGACAGCCCATATGGGGGGCATGCATGTTTTACAAACAGCCCATGTTATTACCGACTTACAATTTCTCAAACACGATTGAAGCTTTCAACTTCGAAGTCTATGCACTTGTAGAATATCAACACCTTCATCTACTGACAACAGAAGACAACTATTCAACATTTTGTAAGAGTTATTTCCCTTTTCCGACTTCAATTTCTCAATCATTTAAAGCTTTCAACTTGAAATTCAACACTCTTGTGGAATGATTATGTGATGAACTTCTTCTATTGACATGAGGAAACTATTCCTCTTTTTGGATTTGAAACTTAGTCTGTGTCAAGCACTTATATTCTAGCGTCCTGCACCCGTTGGCAGTGCTCTTGTCAACACTTGATACTGCTTGTCCAGAGTATAAATGAGAAGCTTGACATCCGATTTACACTTCAGTTAAAGAAACCTAGCCTTACTTATGAATCTTCCTCTTCATCTCTTGAAAATGTTTGTCTGTTAAATACAACCATAAATCTAATATTTAATTTAAACTTGTTCATACATACATTGTTTTTATGCCCCAAAGGCAGGCATATGGTTTCTGAACTGTCTGTCCGAAAAATTATACTTTTGCCATAACTTCCATACAACAGAATATTTTTTTCACTTGATATTTGTACACAACTCTTCTTTGATCAACACCTTCCCACGGACATATTTCTTGATAACCTTGGCCCTTGAACTCAAACGTCAAAGCACCCAATAACTTAACATTCACCATATCTTTGTGGTTCATGATTGGATTTACTTTATTTTTGTCCATAACTCCCCTTTGGACAAGACCTTCCCACTGACCTATTTTATGATGACCTTGACCATTGAATGACCTTAGCTTAAAGGTCGAAGTGTTTAAAACTATATAGATATATTGAGCACGATTAACATATTAAACCTTCAACTTCATAACATCAGCATACATGTACACTGTATTTGGCAGCAAAATAGCGTGGATCCGTTTACATTTACTTCAGTTTAGTCACTACACTTCTTTCCAAGCACCCTAAATCTAGCCCCAGGCCTTCAGCACCTACGGCGCTTTGATTCACGATGAGTTAGGGTGAATATACGTCGCGGTGCTTAACGACCCTAGAAGCGCAAATGATAACAGGTTGTAAAACATTACAGTAGAAAATAAACAGCTAAATAGATTTATTAAGATTAATTTTTATTCATGATTGCGTGCAAGTTGTTAAATCAGGATATTTTTTATACAAAGAATATTTATATTAATTACAACCGATATTTTTAGCTTGATTGCATAGAAAGCCTGGGGCTTATTGAGCCATTTCCGAGTCTGTTTCCTGCGAAGAATCCCTATTATAACTGTTTAAACTCGATAATGACACGTCCTTATATTCATGTATTTTACTTTGTGCGTTACATGTGTTTATCTGTTTTAGCAAAGCAATGTTCATATGCTTATATGCTAATAATGTTGTTGTTTTACTTTATGTACAAGAAAGTTTCTTGTAAAAAACGAATAGTAAGAGCGAATATCGTATTATTCAGTTTGAAATTGCAAAAAATATTTTTTATTGTGAAGGTACTTTTAACGGGTAAAAAAAGAATATGAAAATAAAAATCAAAAGCACATGCTTTTTGTAGACAGACTCCGCCCACTTGTTGGCAAAAGGTGGTTGGCATAACACTGATCTATACAAATTATGTTGAAAATTACTGTAATTTCCACAATCATTTAAATCTTCAAAACATTTAACTCAATTGTATTATTTATAATAAATATTATTTAAAAAAAAACAACATACGATTGTTTTTCTATATGCTTGTAAAGCATTCGAAGCTATGAAATCAATGTGTCAAACATAAATATATACACAAACAAAATTTATGTGAATTACTACTTGTAAAAACAAGTTAACACCGTTTGATTATCATTGGTTAACCTTTTAAAGTAACCCAAACGCATAAACATAATATGGCGGTTGTTTGTCCAGTAATTAAGCAAGAATAATGATGCTTCTACTTATATATTGAACCTTGAACCTTGAAAAATGCATGCAGTCGTGTATGTGTGTGTTTTTTTTAATCAATTTCTTCGCCTAAATGAATACATTTTAAAATATAGAAGGAACAACAGACAAGTGTTTGCATATTTCTGATACTAATCAAATCTAATCATCATCATCATCATCATCATCATCATCATCATCATCATCATCATCATCATCATCATCAGCATCATCATCATCATCGTCATCGCCATCATCATCATCAACATCAACATCATCATCATCATCCTCATCATCCTCATCATCATCCTCATCATCCTCATCATCATCATCATCATTCTCATCATCATCCTCATCCTCCTCCTCCTCCTCCTCCTCATCATCATCATCATCATCACTCGTTTAGTATAGATAACCTGTATCTTTCTCTATATTTTTTAAAAGGCTGACCTTGTAAACATGTTATATTACGATGATTTTAATAACGGGACGATTAAAAAAAATGTATTGGACAGAAACATAATTTTGAACCGCTCGTGCGCCTGTTAACCGTACCGTCCGGGACGGTTTCCTGGCGTGAACTATAGTAAGGCATAGCGTTCTTTATCTAATTAAGAACATTTTTAATATAAAATGGCACGTTTGCGGAATCTTAAATATATACGCTTTAACTAAATATTCATTATGTTGCGTTTACAACAACTGGGCTAAATTTAATTAGCGAATATTCATAATGTGTGTGAAGTTAGCCAATTTAACCTATTCAGCCCATTAAGCCTATTTAGCCGGTAAAGTACATAGGTTGATACATACATCATTTCTAGACAACTTAGCCTATTAAGCTGAAATATTAAGTTTAGTAAGCCTATTTAGCAGGTTTGGTACATACTTTCAGAATATATTACACAAAATGAATATGATTGTGAATTATTCCCATGGCGAGTGGGTATGCACCTTTAAGGGCCCATTTTGGACAAACAAGAGTTTTCCCCCGGAAACGACCTAGATCACGCTGAACTCCTGTCGGCTGCCAGTCGGGCTGATCTAGCTTCGGCCCGGAGATTTAATTTGGGTCGGAGTCACGTACAGCCTATTTAGCGTATTATGCTCTATTGTCATAAAGAGTGGGTATGCACCTTTAAGGGCACATTTCGGACAAACAAGAGTTTTTCCCCGGAAGCAACCTAGTGCACGCTGGACTCCCGTAGGCTGCATGTCGGGCTGATCTAGCTTCGGCCCGGAGTTTTAATTTGGGTCGGCGTCACGTACAGCCTATTAAGCGTATAATGCTCTAGTGTCATATAGAGTGGGTATGCACCTTTAAGGGCACATTTCGGACAAACAAGAGTTATCCCCCGGAAGCGGTCTAGTGCACGCTGAACTCCTGTCGGCTGCCTGTCGGGCTGATCTAGTTTCGGTCCGGGGTTTTAATTAGGGTCGGCGTCACGTACAGCATATTTAGCGTATTATGCTATATTGTAATATTGAGTGGGTATGCACATTTCAGGGCACATTTCGGACTAACAAGAGTTATCCCCCGGAAGTGACCTAGTGCAGGCTGAACTCCCGTCGGTTGCCTGTCGGGCTGATCTAGTTACGGCCCGGGGTTTTAATTTGGGTCGGCGTCACGTACAGCCATTTTAGCGTATTATGCTATATTGTCATATAGAGTGGGTATGCACCTATAAGGGCCAATTTCGGACAAACAAGAGTTATCCCCCGGAAACGACCTACTGCACGCTAAACTCCCGTCGTGTGCCTGTCGGACTGATCTAGTTTCGGCCCGGGGTTTTAATTAGGGTAGGAGTGACGTACAGCCTATTTAGCGTAATATTCTCTATTGTCATAAAGAGTGGGTATGCACCTTTAAATGCCCATTTTGGACTTACAAGAGTTATCCCCCGGAAGCGACCTAGTGCACGCTGAACTCCCGTCGGCTGAATGTCGGGCTGATCTAGTTTCTGCTTGGGGTTTTAATTTGGGTCGGCGTCACGTACAGCCTATTTAGCGTATTATGCTCTATTGACATATAGAGTGGGTATGAACCTTTAAGGGCCCATTTCGGATATATAAGAGTTATCCCCTGGAAACATACTAGTGCACTTTAAACTCCCGTCGGCTGCCTGTCGGTCTAATCTAATTTCGGCCCGGGGTTTTCATTAGGGTCGGCGTCAGGTACAGCCTACTTAGCGTATTATGCTCTATTGTCATATAGAGTGGGTATGCACCTTTAAGGGCACATTTCGGACAAACAAGAGTTATCCCCCGGAAACAAACTAGTGCACTCTGAACTCCCGTCGTCTGCCTGTCGGGCTGATCTAGTTTCGGTCCGGTGTTTTAATTAGGGTAGGCGTCACGTACAGCCTATTTAGCGTATTTTGCTCTTTTGTCATATAGAGTGGGTATGCACCTTTAAGGGCACATTTCGGACAAACAAGAGTTATCCCCCGAAAACGACCTAGTGCACGCTTAACTCCCGTCGGCTGCCTGTCGGTCTAATCTTGTTTCGGCCCGGGGTTTTAATTTTGGTCAGCGTCGCCTACAGCCTATTAAGTGTATTATGCTCTATTGTTATATAGAGTGGGTATGCACCTTTAAGGGCCCATTTCGGACAAACAAGAGTTATCCCCCGAAAGAGACCTAGTGCATGCTGAACTCCCGTCGGCTGCCTGTCGGGCTGATCTAGTTTCGGCCCGGGGTTTTCATTTGGGTCGGCGTCACGTACAACCTATTAGCGTATTATGCTCTAGTGTCATATAGAAAAGGTATGAACCTTTAAGGTACCATTTCGGACAAACAAGAGTTATCCCCCGGAAGCGACCTAGTGTACGCTGAACTCCGGTCGGTTGCCTGTCGGGCTGATCTAGTTTGGGCCCGGGGTTTTAATTAAGGTCGGCGTCACGTACTACCTATTTAGCGTATTATGATCTATTGTCATAAAGAGTGGGTATGCACCTTTAAGGGTCAATTTCGGACAAACAAGAGTAATCCTCCGGAAACGACCTAGTGCATGTTGAAA
Organism: Dreissena polymorpha; assembly: GCF_020536995.1. Lineage (NCBI taxonomy): Eukaryota > Metazoa > Mollusca > Bivalvia > Myida > Dreissenidae > Dreissena > Dreissena polymorpha. Next base: position 12,859,624 of record NC_068361.1, read on the forward strand.
TCCCGTCAGCTGCTTGTCGGGCTGATCAAATTTCGGCCCGGGGTTTTAATTTGGGTCGGCATCACCTACAGCCTATTTTAGCGTATGAATTATGCTCTATTTAGCGAATTATGCTCTCTTTACATGGCGAGTGGGAATGCACCTTTAAGGGCCCCTTTCGGACAATTAAGAGTTATCCCCGGGAACGACCTAGTGCACACTGAAATCCCGTCGTGTGCCTGTCGGGCTAGTCTAGATTCGGCCCAGGTTTTGCATTAGGGTCGGCGTCACCTACGGCCTATTTAGTGTATGTATTATGCTCTATTAAATGGCGATTGGGAATGCATCTTTAAGGGCCCTTTTCGGACAAATAAGAGTTATCCCCCGGAAGCGACGTAGTGCAAGCTAAACTTACGTTGGCTGCCTGTCGGGCTCATCTAGTTTCGGCCGAGGGTTTTAATTAGGGTCTGCGTAACCTACAGCCTATTTCGCGAATTAGGCTCTATGTACATGGCGATTGGGTATGCACTTTTAAGGGCCCTTTCGGACAACCAAGAGTTGTTCCCCTGTAGCGGCCGAGTGCACGCTGAACTCCAGTCAGCTGGCTGTCGGGCTGATCTAGTTTCGGCCCGGGGTTTTCATTAGGGTCGGCGTCACATACAGCCTATTTAGGGTATGTATTATGCTCTATTTACATGGCGAGTGTGTATGCACCTTATAGGGCCCCTTCCGTACAAAAAGAGTAATCCCTTGAGGCGACCTAGTGCAAGCTAAACTTTAGTTAGCTGCCTGTCGGGCTGATCTAGTTTCGGCCCGGGGTTAAAATAAGGGTCGTCGTCTACTACAGCCTTTTAAGCGAATTAGGCTCTATTTACATTGCGAGCGGGTATGCACCTTTAAGGACCTCTTTCGGACAACGAGTTTTCCCCCGGAAGTGAGCTAGTGCACGCTGAACTCCCGTTTGCTGCCTGTCGTGCTGGTCTTGTTTCGGCCCTGGGTTTTATTAGGGTCGGCGTCACCTACAGCCTTTCAAGCGTATATATTAGGCTTTATTTACATGGCGAGTGTGTATGCACTTTAAAGGGTCCTTTTTGGACAAACAAGAGTTATCCCCCGGAAGCGACCTAGCGCAAGCTGAACTCCCGTTGGCTTTCTGTCGGGCTGATGTAGTTTCGGCCCGGTGTTTTCATTAGGGTCTGCGTAATCTACAGCCAATTTAGCGAATGAGGCTTTATTTACATGGCAAGTTGGTATGCATCTTTAAGGGCCCTTTTCGGACAAACAAGAGTTATCCCATAGAAACGACCTATTGCAAGCTTAACTCCCGTCTTCGGAGCCTTTCAATAAAGATATTTACAATCCTTTCAATTTCAGTTAAAAATACCCAACATTTTATAATTATGTGACATTTTTGGCTTACTTTATCTGAATATTGCAGATTTTGTATTCATTTGTATTGGTAATTTACAGGACAGAACAAAGGGCTATCATCCTTATATGTTTATGTAAAACAAGTGACCTCCAGCGTTAGGCAAGTTTTGACATCAGGGGCATAATGATAGATAGTTCGGTAGTTTTGTTTTAATATTCTATATACTAAATGTGTAAGTCATGTGTATAGCGGTTTAAGTTTATCAGTTAAAGTGCAATTAATAAGCCCTCAGGTCTAGGGGTTGCTATTTTTACATAAACCAGTTTAATTCAGTAAGGGAGAAACCCGGTTTGAATATGTCTTCTATGGCTAAAAAAACATTGAACATATTTCCAAACATTGTAACAAGCACAAAAGCAAGAGTATAAAGCGAGAGCTAAGAATAACTAATATATATGGCGTTCTCTCCAAATTACTGTCAAACACGGTATGTGCTCGAGTACTGTATTAACAGATATTGTTTTGAAATTTTGTGTTAAAGTTGTTAAAAAAGCGACGATTGTTTCATTTCATTTTTATTTAATGATCAAATGTACCAAAGTATTTATATTGGACCTATTATGTGCTTTTAGCAACCACTCAATATTGACACTGAATGAAAAAGACTAAAAATGGAATTGCACTCAGAATCATAACCAAATAAAGCTTTTAATCGTTCTTATTGACAAACGATCTGCATATAGTATTAATTTACGACTGCAATAGCCTTGCGAAAAAACTATTTTGAGATTCATCGCCTCTTCAAATAAAGACCAAAACGTTTGTCATGATTGCGCGAAGTCTTAAGAATTACGAATAATTGAAACGGTATTGAATTATATCTTCTGCATTCATAACCCTGAACAAACGTGTCATATTTATCCGCACTATGTATGCGATCTAATCTTTCATCTCCGTTGCTTTTCATTGCTTTTTATGGCTTGCAATACTCAAGATTCAATCCCTAAAGGTATTATACATACAGCACACAATCAAAACACGGTGCATGCCTCAACTGAAAAAAAAATCAAAAACTAATTAAAAAGATATCACGCAACAATACATTTAAACCTTAATGTACTCCGGGTATAGAAAATATACTTACACGTACCCAGCCAATTTAGACTTTAACCGAGTTTTATTCCCGCCCAAAATCCGATGACGAAAAACGCGCTACGGAAACAAAAATTCTCCATGAACAAAGCCTGCCTCATCATGCTTTTTTAAGTGAGAGTTGCGATAATATAGCGACAATTTTACAGAATATTGACATAAAATATAATCATACTTAATTTGAAAATAATTCGCCGACAACGGCCAATTTCGCGTAAAAATTTCCGGGTTACTTTCAGTATATTTTTTGTACCAGAGATACATTTAAGTTTATTTAAGAGTACCCGGGGTCAATTTAAGTAGTACCCGAGCCGACAATAACCAATCGAGCATCAGTAAGTTACCCTTAACATAGGTAACCAAATTCCACAAGTGGCACCAATTATAATGATACAAGTCAATTAAATTTTAAAAAGTCTTACACGAATAAGGTGTTGTCATGATTAATAAGAATAATCATGACCACATTTATCTGTTACTTATTTTCGATAGTTTATTATCCTCTTCTTTATTTACACTGTGTTTTTTTTTCATTCCATTCAAATGTGTGACACGCGTTCGGACTATTGTCAAAATGTTAATATGCTAACTAGTGCCGCACTCTGGATCAGCAGACGATTTATTGCTTTAATCTCACGGTGGATTCCGGAGATAGTTGATGTATCATGATTGCTAGTCCCTTTAGATAAAATAAAATCTTTTTAGTCCTAAAGCGGCCCTTTAAGGTGCATACCAACTCGCAAAATAAATAGCGCATTATGCGCTAAATAGGCTGTAGGTGACGCGGACCATAATTAAAACCCCGGGCCGAGACTAGATCAGCCGAAAGGCAGCCGTAGGGATTTCAGTGTGCACTAGGTCGCTTCTTCGGGATAACTCTTGTTCGCCGAAAGCGCCCCTTAAAAGTGCATACCCATTCGAGATGTAAATAGAGCATAATACGCGAAGTAGGCTTATGTGAAGAAGAGTCAACTTCATACCCCGAGCAAAAACCAGATCTACCCGACAGACAGCCGACGGGAGTTCAGCGTGCACTATGTCGCTTCCGGGTTATAACTCTTTTAAGTCCGAAAGCGACCCTAAACCTCGTAATGTAAATAGCGACTATTACGCTTAATATGCTGCATGTGACGCACACCCTAATTAAAACCTCGGATCGAAACTAGGTTATCCCGACAGGCAGCCGACTTAAGTTCAGCGTGCACTATGTCGCTTCCGGGGGATAACTTGTTTGTCCGAACACTGACCTTAAAGCTGTATACCCACTCGCAATCTAAATAGCGCATAATATGCTAAATAGGCTGTAGGTGACGCGGGACTTAATTAAACCCCCGGCCGCAACTTCATTTGCCCGACATGCAGCCGTCGAGAGTTCAGCGTGAAATAGGTCGTTTCCGGTGAATAACTCTTTTTTGTCCGAAAGCGGCCCTTAAAGGTTTATATTCGCTCGCCATCTCAATAGCTCCTTATACGCTAAATAGGCTGTATGTGTCGCCGACCCTATTTAAACCCCCGTGTCAAAACTGGGTTAGCCCGACAGGCAGCCGACGCCAGTTCAGCGTGCACTATGTCGCTTTGTAGGTCCGAAAGCGGCTCTTATACACACTCGCCATGTACATGGCGCCTAACCGCAAAATAGGCTGTTTGTGACGCCGCCCTTAATTAAAACCCGGGCCGAAAATAGATCAGCCCGATATGCAGCCGAAGTGAGTTCAGCGTGCACTAGGTAGCTTCCGGTGGGAATACTCTTGTTTGTCCGAAAGCAGCCCTTAAAGGTGCATACCAACTCGCCATGTAAATAGCGCCTCATGCGCTAAATACGACGTTGTATACGTTGTAGGTTTTATACGACGCCAACCCTTATTAAAACCCTGGGCCGAGACTGGATCAGCCTTACAGGAAGCCGACTGGAGTTTAGCGGGCTCTAGGTCGCCTCCAGGAGATTACTCTTGTTTGTCCGAAAGCGGCCCGAAAAGGTGCATTCCCACTCGCCATGTTAATTACGTCTTATAGGCTAAAAAAGCCTGTATGTGACGCCGACTCTTATAAAACCCAGGTTAAAAACTGGATCAGCCCGACAGGCAGCCGACGTGAGTTCAGCATGCACTGGGTCACTTCCGGGGTATAACTCAAGTTTGTCCAAAATAGGCCCGTAAAGTTTCATGACAACTTGTCATGAAAGTAGCGCATAATACACTAAATATGCAGTTTGTGACGCCGACCCTATTTAGACCACGGGCCAAAACAAGGTCAGCTAAACAGGCAGCCGACCGGAGTTTAGCTTACATTAGGTCGCTTCAGGGGAATAAGTCTTTTTTGTCCAAAAGGGGCCCTTAAAGTTGCATACGCACTCGCCATGTAAAAAGAGCATAACAAATACGCTAGAAGGCTGCATATGAGGCCGTCCCTAATTAAAATCCCGGGCCGAAACTAGATCAGCCGACGGGAGTTTAGCGAGCACTAGGTCGCTTTCGGGGAATACCTCTTGTTTATCCGAACGGGGCTATTATAGATGCATACCCACTCACCATGTAAATAGCGCCTAATTCACTAAATATGCTGAAGGTGATGCAAACCCTAACTGAAACCTCGGGCTGCAACTAGATCAGCCCCATAGACAGCCGACGGGAGTTCAGCGTGCACAAGGTCGCTTCCGGGGGATAACTCTTGTTTGTCCAAAAGGAACCATTATAGGTATATACCCACTTGCCAAGTAACTAGAGAATAATACATACGCTAAACTGGCCGCAGGTGACGCCTAATTTAAACCCCGGGCCGAAACTAGATCAGCCCGACAGAAAGCCAACGGGAGTTCAGTGCGCACTAGGTCGCTTCCGGTTAATAAATCTTATTTGAACAAAACCGGCCCTTAAAGATGCATACACGCTCGCCATGTAAATAGAGCATAATACATACGCTTAATAGGCTGGAGATGGCGCCGACTCTAATTCAAACCCCGGGCCGAAACTAGATCAGCCCGACAGAAAGCCAACAGGAGTTCAGCGTGCAATAGGTCGCTTCCGGAGAATAACTCTTTTTTTTCCGAAAGGGGCCCTTTAAAATGCATACACACTCGCCAAATAAATAGTGCATAATACGCTAAAAAGGCTGTAGGTGACGCCGACCGTACTTAAAACCCAGGGCCGAAGCTAGACAGGTAGCCGACGGGAGTTCAACGTGCACTCTGTCGCTTCCGGGGAAAACTCTTGTTTGCCTGAAAAGGCCTACTCTTATATATGTTTCAAACCTATTTAATAAACTTTCGAAAAAGGCGTATTAAGGAGAATAGGCTTCTTATAAGGCTAAATAATTATGTTTCAACCTATTTAATTAACTCGCTAGGTAGACTGAATAGGCTGCTCAATAGGCTTAAAGTGAATAATAGGATGTTTGTCTCCACCTATTTTATAAGAGTTCTTTAAAGCTAAATAGACTGAATAGGTTTTCTAAATATCCTAAATATGAGGTATGTTTCAACCTATTTCATATAATTGTTAAATAGACTAAATTAGCAGGAAAGGCTGCTTAAAAGGCTTCAGAGGCTAAAAAGGATGTTTGTTTAAATACATGTACTTAACTTGCAATATTGGCTTTATAGGCGGAACATACTGCTAAATATGCTAATAAAAACGTATTTTTCAGAATATGTACCAAACTTGCTAAATAGGCTTTATAAGCTGAAAAGGCTGCTTAATGTGCTAAATATGCTTAGTATGATGTATTTTCCAACATATGTACTGAACTTATTAAATAGGTTACATAGGCTGAAAACGCCTCTAAATTGGCTGTATAGACTAAATAGGATGCATGTTTCAACCTATGTACTAGACTTGTTAAATAGGCAAATAGGCTGAAAATGGTGTTAAATAGGCTAAAAGGGCTAAATAGGATTCATTTTTCAACCTATGTATTAAACTTGTTAAATAGGCTAAATAGGGTGCCAAATAAGCTAAATAGGCTCATTATGATGCATGTGTCAACCTTTGTACTTAACTTGCTAAATAGGATTAAAATGCTGAAAAGGGCACTAAATAGGCTAACTAGGATGCATGTACCAACCGACCGGTATGTACTTAACTTGTTAAATAGGCTAAATAGGCTGAAAAGGATGCCACATAAGCTAAATAGGCTCAATATGGTGCATGTGTCAACCTTTTTTGGACTTAACTTGCTAAATAAGCTATATAGGCTGAAAAGGGTAATAATAGGCTAAATAGGATGCCTGTGTCAAGCTATGTACTAGTTTTATTAAAAAGACTAAATAGGCAGACAACGGTGCTAAATAGGCTAAACAGGCTAAATAGGATGCATGTTTTAAACCTATGTAATAGACTTGTAAAAGGGCTGAATAGGAAGAAAAGGCTGCTAAATATGCTAAAAAGCCTAAATAGGATGCATATGTAAATCTATGTACTAAACTTTTTTAAATAGGCTAAAAAGACTGAAAAGGATGTTAAATACGCTAGATAGGCTAAATAGGATGCATGTGTCAACCTATGTAATAAACTTGTTAAATATGCTAAATAGGCAGAAAAGGGTGCTAAATAGGCTAAATAGGATGCATGTGTCATCCTATGTACTTAACTTGATAAATAGGCTAAATAGGCTGAAAAGGGTGTTAAATAGGCTATGTAGGCTAAAAAGGATGCATGGTTCAACCCATGTTCTAAACTTGCTAAATAGGCTAAATAGGCTGGAGAGGGTGTTAAATATGACACATAAGCTAAATATGATGCATGTGTCAACCTATTTACTTAACTTGTTGAATATGATATATAGGTGCTTAATAAACTAAATAGGCTAAATAGAATGTATATTTTAACCTATGTACTAAACTTACTAAAAAGGCTTAATTGGCTAGATAGGGTGCTAAATAGGCTCAATATGCTACATAGGATGCATGTGTCAACCTCTGTACTTAGCTTGTTAAATAGGCTAAAAAGGCTGCAAAGGGTACTAATTGGGCTAAATAGGATGCATGTGTCAACCTATGTACATGTACTTAACTTGTGAACTAGGCTAAATAGGCTGAAAAGGGTCTTAAATAAGCTTAATAGGATGCATTTTTCAACCCATGTACTAAACTTGCTAAATATGCTGAAGAGGGTACTAAATAGGCTAAATAGGATTCATGTGTCAACCTATGTACTTAACTTGTTAAATAGGCTAAATAGGCTGAACAGGGTGCTAAATAGGCTATATAGGCTTAATATGATGTATGTATAACATATGTACTGACCTCGCTAAATAGGCTTATTAGGGTGCATGTGTCAACGTTTGTACTTAACTTGTTAATTAGTCCAAATAGGCTGAAAGGGGGTTAAATAGGCTAAAAAGGCTAAATAGGATGAAAGTTTTAACCAATGAACTAAAGTTGATAAATACGCTAAATAGGCTTACCTCACACACGTTTCAGCCCGATAGGCAGTCGACGTCTGGTCAGCGTGCACTTGGTCGCCTCCGGGGGATAACTCTTGTTCGTCCGAAAGGGACCCTTAAAGGGGCATGCCCACTCAGAGGCTTAATGTCGCGTAATACGTTAAATAGGCTGCACATGACTCCGATCCTAATTAAAAGTCCCAGCCGAAACTAGTTCAGCCCGATAGGCAGTCGACGGTTGGTCAGCATGCACTAGGTCGCTTCCGGGGGCTTGTTCGTCCGAAAGGGGCCCTTAAAGGGGCATGCCCACTCACAGGCAAAATGTCGCGTAATACGCTAAATAGGCTGCACCTGACACCGATCCTTATCAAAAGTCCCGGCCGAAACTAGTTCAGCCCGATAGGTAGTCGACGGCTGGTCAGCGTGCACTAGCTCACTACCGGGGGACAACTCTTGTTCGTCCGAAAGGTGCCCTTAAAGGGGCCTGCCCACTTACAGGCAAAATGTCGCGTAATACGCTAAATAGGCTGCACCTGACTCCGATCCTAATTAAAAGTCCCGGCCGAAACTAGTTCATCACGATAGGCAGTCTACGGCTGGTCAGCGTGCACGTGGTCGCCTCCGGATGATAACTCGTGTTCGTCCGAAAAGAGCCCTTAAAGGGGCACGCCCACTGACAGGCAAAATGTCGCGTAATACGCTTGAAAGGCTGCACCTGACTCCGATCCTAATTAAAGTCCCGGCCGAAACAAGTTCAGCTAGATAGGCAGTCGACGGCTAGTCAGCGTGCACTAGGTCGCTTCCGGGGGATAACTCTTGTTCGTCCGAAATGGGCCCTTAAAGGGGCATGCCCACTCACAAGCAAAATGTCGCATAATAGCTAAATATGCTGCACCTGACTCCGATCCTAATTAAAAGTCCAGGCCGAAACTAGTTCAGCCCGATAGGCAGTCGACGGCTGGTCAGTGTGCACTAGGTTGCTTCCGGGGGACAACTCTTGTTCGTCCAAAAAGGGCCCTTAAAGGGGCATGCCCACTCACAGGCAAAATGTCGCGTAATACGCTAAATAAGCTGCACCTGACTCGGATCCTAATTAAAAGTATCGGTCGAATCTATTTCAGCCCGATCGTCAGTCGACGGCTGGTCAGCGTGCACTAGGTCGCTTCCGGGGGATAACTCTTGTTCGTCCGAAAGGGGCCCTTAAAGGGGCATGCCCGTTCGCTGTGAAATGATGCATACGAGAAATAGCTTAATAGGCTGCATGCACGGGGCCGACCCTAATTAAAAGACCCGGCCGAAACTAGTTCAGCCCGATAGGCCTTCGACGGCTGGTCAGCGTGCACTACGTCGCTTCCAGGGAATAAATAGGCTAAATAGGATGTGTATGTCTACGTATGTACTAAACTTGCTAAATAGGCTAAAAAGGCTGTTAAATAGGCTAAATAGGCTAAATAGCATGTATGTTTTGACCTATGTACTAAAATTTCTAAATAGGCTAAAAAGGCTGAAGAGGCTGTTGAATAGGCTTAGTAGGCTAAATAGGATGTATATTTCAACCTATGTACTAAATAGGCTAAATAGGCTAAATGGGCTAAATAGGCTTACTTCACACACGTATAATAGAGTCAAATGTGACGTTTCAAGCTGAACACTTTCCCTTAACCCTCAAAATGCTTTAATCCAGTAAATTCCTCGGGGTGCTCCATAACTTGTGTCAAGTGTTTTTGTGCTGTTCTTTGCTAATGTCTGATATGCTCCCCCCATCAAATTTTAGTTAAGGCAGTTGTTTACATTCTTGGACATATGCACTTCGTCGAGACTGCGGGGTACAGACATTAGCCCTCTAGGACAAAAGCCCCTAGGACATTAGCCCATAGGACTAAAGCCCCTTCAAAAAAGTGCACGCTTGGACATTAGCCCCCAGGTGTTTTCAAAAGTTCAAAACGTTTGAAGTAAGCATTTTATTCCATTTTTAGCTCACCTGTCACGAAGTGACATGGTGAGCTTATGTGACCGTGTCCGGCGTCTGTATGTGTGTGCGTGTGTCCGTCAACAATTTGTTTGTGTAGACAGTAGAGATCACATGCAGTTTTCATCCAATCTTTATGAAATTTGGTCAGAATGTTTATCTTTATAAAATCTGGGTTGGGATTGTATTTGGTTTATCTGGGGTAAAAAAAATAGGTCACTAGGTAAAAAACTAGGTCACATAATAGGTCAAATAATAGAAAAAACTTGTGTAGACAAAAGAGGTCGCTGTTTTCATCCAATCTTTATGAAATTTGGTCAGAATGTTTATCTTGATGAAATCGGGGTTGCGATTGTAATTGGGTCATCTGGGATCAAAAACTAGGTCACTAGGTCAAAAACTAGGTCAAATGATAGAAAAAACATTGTGTAGACAGTAAAGGTCACAATTTTCATCCATTTTTTTATGAAATTTTGTCGGAATGTTTATCTTGATAAAATCTGGGTACGGAGAGTATTTGGGTCATCTGGGGTTAAAAACTAGGTCACTAGGTCAAAAACTAGGTCAAATAATAGAAAAACCTTTTGTAGACAAAAGAGGTCGCAGTTTTCATCCAATCTTTATGAAATTTGGCCAAAATGTTTATCTTGATGAAATCTTGGTTGGGATTGTAATTGGGTCATCTGAGGTCAAAAACTAGGTCAATAGGTAAAATAATAGAAAAACCGTCAACAATTTGTTTGTGTAGACAGTAGAGGTCACAGTTTTCGTCCAATCTTTATAAAATTTGGTCAGAATGTTTATCTTGATGAAATCTGGGTTAGGATATTGTATTTGGGTCATCTGGGGTTAAAAACTAGGTCACTATGTTAAATAATAGAAAAACCTTGTATAGATAATAGAGGTCACAGTTTTCATCCAATCTTTGGGTGGTGCGGTGGTCGAATGGTAACACTCTGGTCTACCATTCCAGATGTCCCCGGTTCAAATCCCGGCCGGGGCACTAGACATTTCAGAAATGCTTCAAGTGTTTCCCACCCAACTAGAGATGTACTGGTATGAAACCCAGGTAATCCTCGCGTGTATCGGTGCTATACACTGAGCACGTAAAAGAACCAAGGTATCTATTCGCAAAGAGGTAGGGTATCGCACCCGGATCCCTTGTATCCCAATACTGTCTCTTCTGCTTGCTGTCTCATCAGCAAAACCAAAGGACCCCATTGGAAATAAGTGCTTGCACTTTCATGGGTTATCCTTGACCGCAAGGTCAAAATAAATACAATACTACAATTTATGAAATTTGGTCAGAATTTTTATCTGGGTTGGGATTGTATTTGGGTCATCTGGGGTCAAACACTAGATCACTAGGTCAAATAATAGAAAAACCTTGTGTAGACAATTGAGGGTACCCCGCCCTTTCTAAATCATGCCAATGGTATTGACCTGGTATTCTTTATTTTAAAACATGTTTTACGAGAGTATGACGTTAGTCCACCATTTACATTTCTCAGTGTCTTAATATAACCATATTTTATGGCAGTTCTTATTATAAGAAATGACGAGGCTGCACAGTAACCTGGGATGGTTGGTTGCATTGCCCCCCTCTCTTCCCCTTTGACACCACATCCCTTCCCCTTCAAACTCGAAGAACCATGTCGGACTGGAGTGCACGGTGCAGGGCCTTATACCTTGCATAACCCTTATTTAGCCCTATTCAGGGTAGTACCAATTCCTTGGTATTATTGTAGATTTTGTTAATATTGCTATTTTTCCATCATAGCAATTTCGTACCTTTAAAAAATATTAAATCTTGTTAATATTGCTATTTTGTATAGCAAATTTCCTAATTTTTGTGTGAAACTGCTATTTTATATAGCAAATTGCTTTAACATTTTCTTTATATTACTATTTCTACATCATAGCAAACTTTGTATTACATTAATCCTTGTTAAAATTGCTATTTTATATAGCAAATTCCTTATTTTATGTTAAATTGCTATTTTAAATAACAAATTGCCTCGGTTCTGTGTTTAATTGCTATTTTACATAGCAGATAAGGTACTTCAGTACTATTTCCTCTATTGTTATCCCCAATATATTAATAATATTGGTTGGATAAGAGCTTTTTGTGGGTTTTTCCTGCATTTAGGTAATATCTGGTCTTTTTACCAATTTTATATCATGCTTTTTTTTATTTCCTTCAATTGTATTTAAATTATTTTTCATCTACTAGCAACCACCGCCCCTACCTAATTCAGGGGAGATAATTTTGTGGATATTCACGAAAACCGACCCCACTGTAGGTTGCCAAAATACGCGTCAATTACTCGTTTAAAACGTATTTTTAGCAAATAAAACTTACATGGATTTAATAGAACGATGAACAAACTTGAAGAATTTGACCAACATATTTCGCGATCGCGTTGATTTCTTTGCCGATTTTTTATGGTAAGTTTTCATTTTAAATTATTTATTCGTTATATTACGAATTCTTAGTATTTAATGGTTTTATTTAGGAAAAAACCGTATACTTTACATAATAAAAAATAAAAATCTAAAATATTTTGCGCGTATATGTTATGTTTGTTATTTTATAATTACCTGGTAAAATACAACATGGGAGGTAACTGTAATATTGTAAACAAACAACAACAACAACTTGGCTGTAACACTTGAGAAGTTTATTGGTTTGTTTTATAATATAATTTCAATACTTACATCTGTGTATGTTTTTTTTTATTTGTTTGAACCCATTGAACTTGTTTTTGTGTAAACATTAAGGATAACAATCGAATATAACTGTTTTATTTATGAAACAAACTTTTACAATTTATACCACACTTCATTCGTACCAAATTTCATTCATTTTACATAATTATCGAAAATAACATTGATACAGATAGTCGTACCTATTGATTGAAATTTTGTATATTATATAGATTACACAGTCACTAATGAACTATGAGTGAAGACCTGTATGAGTATGATTCTGAAGGAACTGATAGCAGTGATGCATTTATAGAGGTACAGACACTGGCAAGCAAGGGGAAAGAAAGGATTATTTGAGAAAATCGTTTTATAAATAGTTTAACAATTTGTATCAGTGCTATGTTTTAAAAGCAATACAATGTATGTAATATATATTTTGGAAGGTATAATTATTTTATATTCTTTAAAAGATATAAGATTATTAATTTAATTGAATGAGCAAATAAGATATTGAGTTTATCATAAGATTAATACATAAATATGGCATATTTTAGATAAAAGGAAATTATTTAACCCATTGACTTGTTTGTGTTTGACATTAAACAATAACTTGTTTGTATATTAAATAAAAATATACACATTTTAATACTGTTTAAAGTATCTATATACAATGTACAACTAATAACTATTAATAAATACATGTGTTTTAATACATTTATTACAATGTTATAATACTTTTTTTTAATAAAGATTTCAGATTCGGACGAAACTTTGCCGCCATCTGACAAAGAAACACAACCACCTCTGGAGGAATGTGGTCAGGAAGTTGAATGGTCCCAGTCACCATTAGGATATTTTGTAAGTCATGGTGAAGGTGAAGATGTTTAAAAGTGTCAAGTGATTTTTAACAGGACTACATTTTTATGCCCCCGAAGGTGGGCATCTAGTGATTGCATTTCCGTCTGTATGTCCGTCTGTCCGTCATACTTTTTCAAATGTCTGTGCATTGAGATTATATTTTACTTTTTACATAAAATGTCAATTGAGGGAGTATCAACAACGTTAAACTTACAGTTCAATTTGTTAAATAATGCAAAATAAGGCTATGGTTGCTTTTCAATGTCATTGTTTGCAAATACATGTATTTGGTAATCATATAGTATTGCTTATACATATTTCATCTCTATCATTATCCCCACGTTTTTCGGAGAGTGGGGATATTGTGGTGATGTGCGTCTGTCCGTCCGTCCGTCCGTCCCGGCCACCTGCTCCTCCTACACTATTAGCACTAGAACCTTGAAACTGGCAAACATGGTAGCTATGAGCATATGTGCGACGGTGACAGTGGCGGAATTTTGATCTGACCCCTGGGTCAAAAGTTATGGGGGTTGGGGCGGGGCCGGGTCAGAGATTTTCACTCATGTTTTATGTTATTTTTCATTAACTTCTTCAATTCTGCACCGATTTACGTCAAATTGATACTGAACCTCTCTTATGACAATGCGGTCAATCTCAACTATGCATGGCCCCATTACCAACCCTGGGGCGCCCTGGCAACATAGGCCACGCCCACCCAAAATTGCCTTTTACTATAATTTCTCCATGTCTACACCGATTCACTTCAAATTGATACTGAACCTCTCTTATGACAATACAGTCAATCTCAGCTATGCATGGCCCCATTACTAACCCTAGGGCAGCCCGTCCACATAGGCCACGCCCACATAGGTCACGCCCACCCAAAATTGCCTTTTACTATAATTTCTTCATTTCTACACCGATTTACTTCTAATTGATACTGAACTTCTCTTATGACAATACGATCAATCTCAACTATGCATGGCCCCATTACCAACCCTGGGGCGCCCCTGGTTCAAACATGCGGCGTGGGGATACGCGTCGGCCTCTGCCGCGCCATTTCTAGTAATTTCTATGTTTTCGAGTGCAGTTATACTTATATAAAACTGGTAAAATTCTGCAGTTTTATAAGTATATATCTTAAACGACATTGTTCACAAATGCACAAATCTCTGAACAAATCTCTTTAAGTAAATAACGCAATTTACAGATTTGCTATACAGTATACCAGACACCTGTTAAATAAATTAATTTGGGTTCTTGTAATTTAATTGACAACAATAGTAACATTGTACGCGAACACAATTATTCCCTTAATCAGATTACACATTTTATTAACACAAAGTGTTTGTTTTACAACACATTTAAAAACGCTTATGGTACTCATTATGTTGAATATATGCATATGCTTTTAATAACCGTCATCAACTGTTTCAATGTGTAATATTGTGAAAACATGTTTTTTATCTGTTTTTTTTGCGGATTTTATAAATTTGATTGTTATAAATTCATTAAAAGCAATATTATTGCACACAACATAGTATTTATTAATTAACTTTGGTAAAAGAATATACAAATACGACATGTAGGCAGATATTGCTGATCTCTACGAGATATTGCTGATCTCTACGGTAATCATGATAGTTTCCCGATATCACATGCATATATCTAGATATGAATTATGGGATCTGTTAAGATCCATTCTTGTTAAACGGTTTTAGCTCAATTACTCAGTTGAATGAAACAAAAAGAGGTAATTTATTAAAAAGTGAGCATTGAAAATGTGAAACTTCATATCACGGTTAATAAATTATAATGACTTGATAATGGTTTGATGGCTGGATTCAAGGTCTATATGATAAGTGTAATGAATAATACACAACTGGTTTTAGCCCAATAAATTGAGATTTATTTATGCTATTATAATGGCACTTTGCATTGCACATGGTGTTTGTTTTGCAATGCAAAATTACTGCAGTGCAAATATTATTTCCGCTCAATAGCTTAACACATGAAATTATATTGTCTATCTTAATTGTTAATGCATTATTGGTTCAAAATATTATCTATTGTTTAACAAGTATAGCTTTACATATTCATTGAAGGTACCGGTTTGTCACTTTAAATGACTTTGTAGTTTGAAATTCAAATCAAAAAGAAATGTCAGCATACAAAAGGCAGCCAAAAGCGTATAAGCACATTGTTCTTCAATATGTTTATCATAAAACAATCAGTGTTTCTTTGTTCCTGTCATTGATAAAACAAAGAAATGAACTTGGTGAGGGTTGATACGCCTCAAATAGACTAAACATGATATCCCTCCCCAGTGAATTCCGTTCAGCTTAATCGTCATGCAAGCTAAATAGAAGATATGTTATACCTATTGAAATGTTACTAAAATAGAAATAAATTTAATGTATCATATCATTTTGTTTAGTTTAAAATTACAAATTTATTCTGTGTACGTATGCTAGCCATGTTTTTTCTGCACTACTGTTTACTGGTATTGCAATAGGATTTGAAAACAATGAATACATTTTGATAAAAAAAAACATGAAAAACTAGAACACTTAAAGTTCTTGAGCATATATAAGATGTTTTACCTGCCACTTTTTAGTAATGCATTATTTGCAGTAAAAACTGAATTGTTACATGTATTCTTGTGAAATTGCACATTTTAAGGTAGCGCACCCATAATGATTTTCTTCGAAAATTGAAAAAGCAGTGTAAAGTTGCCGTGGCCGAGTGGTTAAGGCGATAGACTTGAAATCTTTTGGGATTTTCCCGCGCAGGTTCGAATCCTGCCAACAACGCAAACTTTTTGCGATGCGTTTTATTTCGTTTCTAACGTAATTTGATTTAATATAGCATATATGCTATGTTTATTATCCCCACGTTTTTCGGAGAAAAAGTGGGGATATTGTGGTGATGTGCGTCTGTCTGTCCGTCAGTCCGTCCTGGCCACCTGCTCCTCCTACACTATTAGAACTAGACCCTTTAAACTTACAAACATGGTAGCTAGGAGCATATGTGCGACGGTGACAGTGACGTAATATTGATCTGACCCTTGGATCAAAAGTTATGGGGGTTGGGGCGGGGCCGGGTCAGAGATTTGCACTCATTTTTTTTTTGTTATTTTACGTTAACTGCTTCATTTCTGCACCGATTCACTTCAAATTGATACTGAACCTCTCTTATGACAATACGATAAATCTCAGCTATGCATGGCCCCATTACCAACCCTAGGGCACCCCGTCCACATAGGCCGCGCCGACCCAAATTGCCTTTTACTATAATTTCCTTATTTCTACACCGATTCACTTCAAATTGATACTTAACATCTCTTATTATAATACAGTCAATCTCAACTATGCATGGCCCCATTACCAACCCTGCGGCGCACCGCCCACATAGGCCACGCCCACCCAAAATAGCCTTTTACTATAATTTCTTCATTTCTACACCGATTCACTTCTAATTGATACTGGAATTCTCTTATGACAATATATATACGATCAATCTCAACTATTCATGGCCCCATTATCAACCCTGGGGCGCCCCTGGATCAAACATGCGGCGTGGGGATACGCGTCGGCCTCTGCCGCGCCATTTCTAGTTGTATTTTAATTATATTTAAATGAATCGACACGTACTGAATGTTAATTTTATTTTCAATAGTTGTCATCATAGTTAATGCAGCAGAACTGTGGGATAATGTAAATCCATGTATTATTTAATTTTTATCTTTATTTCAGGATTATTATTTTTATATTCCATCCTATGGTGATCGGAGACTCAGAAAACACTGAGACAAATGAGGTATTATTGATATATTTGGTGTATATTATTTACATTAGTATTTTCACATTTCCAATTTTCGAATTATGAACGAAATGTTATTTTTTTTTAATGTACATGTATATGAGCCTTTATCTGGGAAAATGAGCTTTATGCTTTTTCATTAGGGTCTGCGCTGTTTGCTTAAAGGAGTTTGTGTAAGAGATATTATAAATATAGAAATAAATATAATTGACATCCTTAATTTTGGAAATAAATTGATCCAATTTTGAAGGATGGGAGAGTTCACTAGGCATAAATGGGTAAATCTGGCTTATAGTGTTGTCCCTACTTGAAACGTATTTTGGAAATGTTTTGAGGAACAAGGTTTTATTTTCTTCTATTGATATAATTATTAATGTTCGTGATTAACAAATAAAACTTAAACTTCATACAGACCTCTTTAATTATATTATACAAAGCGATTTTTATGCTTTCCAAACATGTACTTTGAATTATTAGCCGTTGCGTTACAATGCAATATTTTGGCGATGTTTTCACAATCTTCATGTGTTTGCGGGCGTTAAATTAAATGAAATAATGTACTTGGATCAAGGATGTGTACTTCTTAACTATCTCATCGAGTAAAAAGTATATAGTGTTAAATCGTAGCGGGAAACACGGCGAAGTTTTTCTGTTTACCACGCTTAATCGATATAAGATATATGTTTTAGAGTTAAAACGTCAAATGCAATTCACAATGCATAGCCATACAATGCTTGCGAATTAACTGTCATGTTTGGCAGTAGGCTGCTCCTTATTGGCAAGTGTCCAAATCTTACATGCTTCGGAACAGGTAAACATAACCTATTCAGATACAGGTTACTCCCGTAGTCGTTAAACTTTAGAATTGTAATTCAATCACATGCTATTAATGGACAATAACTCGCTGGCGTATTATTAATGGCATTCCTTTTAATTTAGAAACGTACTTCTAGCCTGTGTTCACATTATCAGAAATGAGCTGGCGCATACAAGGGAAACATTATACTCAAGTATAAAATATTACTTGGCTTTAAAATTAAACGTAAACAAACTCCAAACTTTGTTTATTAGAAGGACATTTGTAAACGCAATTCAACCGCACCTATAATGCAAAATATATCTATTTAAACAGCTTGCATTAGTTGACAATTCATTAATAACACATTAGGAGAGAGCAAAACGTCCTATTCTACCTCGAAAGGTACACAAACATTTGTTTTTAATAAACATCAAAGTCTTCGGTGTTTAACGGTAATGTTAAAACAGGAGTATGGTGCCTACATACATGTAGATTGTATGTGTGGGTTTAAGAAGAGTATTAATTGTAGTTCACAATGAAACAAAAATATTAATGGTTTCTAAGTGGCGCATAATTGTTTTGTTTTAAGCTTCATTTGTACTCGAGACAATGTGTAATTTCCTAATAATGGGTAGATTTGGGAAGATTTGGGTAGATTTTGGTATTTCGTGTCGCCCCTTACGGCTGGGAAACCTATGTCTGTCCAGTTTATGCCTGGACATACCGAAGCTCAAATAATCTTCACCCATCAAATCAGACAAATGAGCGAGGAGGGTGTTCTCTTGCCATGTAAAGTTGGGCGCTCGTTGTTTCGCCATTTCTTTCCAACTATCGTCTGCATTCACTTCCGTGTTTTTTTCCATATGTGTGTAAATGTTTGTTGTTGATTAAGAGATCGACGACAACAGCATAAAATCGATACAGATATTTTGTGACAGCTGTTTCGACAGATGCCGGAAGCGTAAACCTCTTACAGTATGCACTTTTTATATTATTTAATCATCATCTACAAAAAAAATATTAAGATTTTTTTTATCAACACATTTGTCCGCTAATAACATTCCGCCATTTTGCAAGCACTTTTCAACGTCATGTTCTAAATATAGTAATATTTTTGGCTTGACGATTCAAGTTATAGAATTATTCTTAAACGAAAACGCATTAATTTTTCCTAAGTATTTAAGGACAAATCTTACCTTAGGTTATACCTAAGGGACATAACTTAGTAAGAAAGTTAAGAAATTTGTTGCCTTAGGTAAATTCTTAGATAATTAAGGGAATTTTATCCATAAATCTTAGGTGGTTGGTGAATACGGGCCCAGGAGAGAGCCAGTTCTGCCTGATTTCCCGAGAGAACTACTGCCAAGTACTCATTCAACGCTTAACACCTGCTACTAAAAAAGTTTTTTTAAGCATTCGAATGGAATAAGTATTTGAGCCGCGAATCTAAATAATAAATAAATAGATTAGAAAATAAATTAGGAAATAAATTAAAAACAAAATAAAATAAATAAATAAATTAAATGCAATTAATGAATAACATTTTTTACAATTATTATAAACATTTAAAATATACAGTTGTTTCAGCATATGAACAATGTTGGGACTTACTTACTTTGACTTCTATGAATATTATACTGCTGTAATCATCGTTTTCATATAATATATTATGTTACAAAAAACCTTGCTACGGACGGAATATCGAATAACGGCGATTCATCTCAAGATGGTATTTTAAATGGAAACCTAACCATATCCAAAAAGGTAAGTATTATGTCAGGGTTGATGTGCATTTGTTATTACAAATTATGAACACGTAAAAGTATTTGTACAATGTGCCATTCTTTAAACATACTTTATAACTTCTGCTTCGATGCTCAAATTGTCAAATGTTTTTCACTTTTTCCAATTGAGGCACGTTTAGCTGACATTTTCTCTTTCAATTATTAATTTGTATATACATAACCTTATACCTGCTTAGTTAATTTTAGTGCAATCGTCTTATTTTTAAATTAAGATGTTCACGATTTATTGAAATCGGATTTACTATTATTTAAATGTATTATGCAAAGATCAGAGTGATAAAATACAAACTTGTCAATCAATGGTCTGTTCGTTCAGTTAAAACACTGGCATATGTTTATTTTTATCCTTCCGTCATGCCAATGATTTATTTTACTGGCGTGATGAATAGTATGTGCCCTGATATATTTGTTAACGGTTTAGATTGTCCAGGAAAAGATAGTATACATTTGAATGTAGTATTTTAAATGACAACTACAAATTCATGTACATTAATAATTAAACTAAATCAACGTGATGAGAAATTCGCCGGATAAGCCGCACCACAAAAAAATGGTATTGCCTTGCACTGGAATATTTTATTTGTGACTACAATCTAGCCGACATGTTGTACATTAAATCCTGATTTTTATTTTAATTATTATTGAAAAATTAAGTGTTTTTCTTTCGTGCTCTTAAGGAAAGTGAAAATTTCCCACAAATTGCTCAAAATCAGCAGGTAACAAAAAGGCCACTTCTTCCGACTATGTCATATCGTTCAAATGTTTTCAACATATCAACAAAGGTAATTGGAGTGGTTCTTTTAGCAAAAATGAAACAAAGAGACCAGGCAATAAAATACATTCTCCTTAACACTTCTGTAATGTTATTGAACGGGCTGTAGAGACTGTCTGCGGTTGGTCGGGTAAGATTGACGATAGACCTCCTGTTATTCAAGCTGACACAATGGCAGAACTTGTTCACCCCTCATCTGCCTTTATTTTTTCATCAATATGTGACTGGAGAAACAAAACATTGAGAAATATGTTTAGTTCTTAACGATTGTCGCAAATTCAATGATAGACACTGCGCCGGATGTTTGAAAAGGTCATTAATGCTACAGCTTTGAATGTGTTTTGCAGAAATTATTAAGTGTGATCATGCAGTTACAACTTTGAAATGTCATTATCAAGTGCAAACAAATCGTTAGATATCTGAAAAGAAAATTTCTTTGGTTAGGTGGGTCCACTCATAAAATGCTGTCATTCAGTCATACTTTTGCTTTTATAGACAAGTAAAAATCATGAGAAAATACTCGCGTTTTAAGGAGACAAATATCTGTATATAGAATTGATTGAGCACCGCCAATTCTCTTGAATGTGAAAACCATGATAATATGGACTTTTTGAACGTGAGTACCATGAACATAATATATACTTGCTTCAAAGCCGATAATGATTGAGCGTGAATACCATCCGGATATAGAATTTATAGAACGTGAATACAATGAACAAAACACTACTTGCTTGAACGCCGATACCACGAATATGTATATTTGCTTGAATTTACTTTCTTTGAGAGTATAACCTCTCAAAAACGTGAAAAACACGAGAATAATAGACGAACTTCAGAGCCAATAACATAAAAATATTAACTTGCGTGAATCTAAATACAATCAGAACGTGAATACAATGAGCACAATATTCCCTGGTTGAAAGTCAATACCATGAGTATATAAACTTGCTTGTATGTGAATGCAGCGAGAGAATAAACATCTTTGAATGTGTATAACATAGACTCGGTGCATTGATATGTTTAGTGAGGTTTAAACGTCAATTAATCTAGATGTGAGTAGAGTTTCTAGTTTAAGTGTAAATTTAATTTGTTTTCGCTTGTTTCCGTGAGTACCATTTAGAATTAGTTAAGCTTACGTAAGTCGGTAAATTGTCAGGAATACAATACGATAGAAACGTCGTAATATGTTTTTGTCAAAAGGTACATATCTTCCTGCGCAGCTTACAAGCTGCAGGTGTACAGTGTCAGTTAGCGTTGGCGCATGGTGAATGTATACAAATAACAACTGTTTGATGCCGAATATGTTAATAAATGTTGATGATCATGTTATATGGGAGCTAATACAAGTAAGTTAATAGGTACATGTATTGGGAAAACTAGTTTTCTGCAAATCTTAATAAAGGGTAATAAGTGTTATCGTCATAGGTAATAGCCTTGCAACACATAAACAAGTCAAAAAA
Source organism: Dreissena polymorpha (assembly GCF_020536995.1). Lineage (NCBI taxonomy): Eukaryota > Metazoa > Mollusca > Bivalvia > Myida > Dreissenidae > Dreissena > Dreissena polymorpha. Next base: position 12,881,700 of record NC_068361.1, read on the forward strand.
AGTTATATGGGTAAAATTGGGGTGAAATGAGGACATTTTCAGTCATTTTACTAACAATATGCGACGCACATGATAATAACGTTTGACCCAGCGGTCAGATCAAAATTCCAAATAGCGCACCGTCGCACATATGCTCATAGCTACCATGTGTGTAAGTGTCAAGGTTCTAGTGCTCATAGTGTAGGAGGAGATAGTTGAGAACCACGCCCATCCAACATTTTGTTTAAACATAACTTTTTCATTTATTCACCAATTGACTTCAAATTATTTCTAATCATCTCTTATGACAACACGGCCTCTATCTCGACTATCCATGTCCACATTACCCACCCAAGGGCAGTGTGTACACGCCGGTCTTACTGACCTGTGTACTAACGCGAAAGGAATTATGGGTAGCACTTCTTTTACAAGTGAAAAGTGAAAGCGAAAGGTCAGGCAATCGTGCTTCTGATCATCGCTATCAGTCTTAATAGAGATTCAAAATCATATTTAAACATAATTAAATAACATTTCTTTAAACCACATTCCGTTTAAAACATAAAATAACAGACGAATTTTCTTTCACTATAAACATTTTCATTCCTACGCAGAACTACTTTGGCGGAAGGATAATTCCCCAAACCAGGGGAATGTGATGCGTGTTAGCATAGAGGTGACAATAACGTAGTGACGTCACCATCTATGTATAGAATGCACCCAAGGGCCATCGATAAAGGTAAAGGCAGCTTGGTTCCCGTCTTCTTTTAAATGTATCGAGAGGTTCACGGGTTCTACTTTCCCGTACCCTCAAATTTATTTGCGTACCCAAAAGTTTTCGTACCCAACTTTTTTTCGTAACAATTTTTTTTCGTACCTAAATTTTTTGTCGTACCCAAATTTGTTTCGTACACATTTTTTTCGTTCCCAATTTTTTTTCGTACCCATTTTTTATCGTTCCCAAATTTGTTATCGTACCCAATTTTGTTTCTCGTAGCCAATTTATTTTTCGTACCCAAATTTAGTTTCATACCCAAATTTTGTTTCGTACCCAAATTGTGTTTCGTATCCAATTTTTTGTTCGTACCCAAATTCTTTTCGTACCCAATTTATTTACGTACCCGAATTTTTGTCCTACCCAATTTTTTATGTGGCTTAAATTTTTCGTATCCAAAATTTTAGTACCCAATTTTTTTCGTACCCATAATTTCTTATGAAAATACCGTCAATCTCAACTATGCATTGCCCCATTACCAGCCCTGGGGCGCTCCGCCCACATTGACCACGCCCACCCAACATTTTGTTTCAACATAACTTCTTCATTTATTCACAAATTGACTTCAAATTAATACTGAACATATCTTATGACAACACGGTCTATCTCGACCATCCATGTCCACATTATCCATCCCAGGGCCTAGCCCACATAGGCCACACCCACCCAAAATTGCCTTTTCGGCCGTCCGTCCGTCCATCCTAGCCACTATCTCCTCCTACACTATTAGCAATAGAACCTTGAAACTTAAACACATGGTAGCTATGAGCATATGTGCGACACTGCATTATTTGGAATGTTGATCTGACCCCTGGGTCAAACATGTGGCGTTGGGATACGCGTCGGCCGTTTCCGAGCCATTTTTAGTATCATTATGTATTACTTCGGTGGATTATTTTGATTTGGAATATTAAGGTTTAGGATTTTAATGGCAAATGTAGTGATGACTAAGTTTAATTAGCTGGGCTTTGGTTAAACAAGATCTATAAGAAAGTCTATACAGAAGAGCTTATTATCAATACGTTTTTAGCTCATCTATATTTTGAAAAAAATGAGCCATTGTCATAACCTTGGCGTCGGCGTCGGCGTTGGCGTCCAGTTAAGTTTTGCGTTTAGGTCCACTTTTCTCAGAAAGTATCAATGCTATTGCATTCAAACTTGGTACACTTACTTACTATCATGAATGGACTGGGCAGGCAAAGTTAGATAACTCTGGCGTGCATTTTGACAGAATTATGTGCCCTTTTTATACTTAAAAAAATTGAAAATTTTGGTTAAGTTTTGTGTTTAGGTCCATTTTATTCCTTAAGTATCATCACGTCTTATAAATATGTGTACAGACGTATACGTATTGCATACAGACATCAGATAGTTTCTCACACGTATGGCCTTCGAAATGTTTTAAAGTAAACACTCAAACTGGTATGAGTTTCGAGATTTTCATTCTATTACGACAGCTTACTTTTACTTTTGTTTTAGGATGTTCAAGTCTTTGATGTTTACGTCTGTAAGTTGTATTGAAAGTTTCTACGCGTAAAAGCACGTTTGAAAAACAGTTCACTTTGGCATAATATCGTTACAGAGTTCGTCAAAATTTGGAATGTGCACACATAAATAATATTTTAGTAACGCTTAGAAAGTGGGTTCAGTGTAATCAACATTTGATGAATTATCATTCAACAAGCAATAACAATATAAAACACATTACATTTTACACTCAATAGACTTTCGTAAAGGATGCATAATGGTATCAGAATACCAGGTGACCTTTTCAATAAACCAAGGTTAGTTCTATAGTATCCGTAGATCAGCTTTATTTATATATGTAAATGATAAATATTTCGTAACGCCTGAACAAAAATCAATTATATATACTTATGTATAATGACATTGACATTTCTATCAAGCATCAAATCATTCCGTAACGAAGTTAAGATGTAATAACATATTTCTCTATTATATAATGACACCTAGCAGGTCTGTTTTATCTGATCACACGTCGCGATTACATTTTTGCAAACGGATCCAGCAAAGACACCAAATGGAAAAGTAATCAGTTAAAGTCAAAATAACAAAGACGTCTATTGTTACACATTTTTACAAGTGCATTGAATAAATCATATTGATTTGTACAAATACAGTTTCACAGAATCTTCGCATCAGGCAGCGTTCAAAACGATATGAATAATCATTCGTGTGGGATAACGGTACTCAATAAGTCAAGTTTGTATGAAGTATCCCTTTACAAAAGAATGTGTGTTAAATAGTATGATTATGATCGATTTCGAGAATGTACGTGCAGTGTAAACGCATACAATCTTACATTTTCAAAATCATAACGATTGTTGCGTAAATACTTATTTTAAAATGATGGTTATTATGGAAATACTGGGGGTCCACAAGAATCTGATATAATACTGCATTTACAAACTTTAAAACTAGTTGGTTCTATGAACAATAAAACACGTTTAGTGTTTGCGGTGTTTAACTGTCATAACAGAAGTTATAAATCTCAAGGGATATTTTCATTTGCAATCACAAGCTTTATGTCTTTGTAATTTTAACTACATGCAATAACATCCCAATTTACATAAAGCGTTCACCCTTCAACTATTGTATCCTATTTACAAAAAGTGAGACGATTATTTTGTTTTTCACTAAAGCTTCTATGCAATGTAAATTCATTTTTAAATTAGCAATAAACCGCAGCAGTAACCCGATACGTTTTGAACTTGAGTAAAGCCTATCTGATCAGTAACTGATCACGTTGTAAAGTCACGTGGTTTGGTTCACATTGCGCATTTGTTATGTGACGTACCAGTGTGGAGGTCGTTTTAGAGTATTTATTATTATTCGGGCGATATAGTTTATTATTCCTGTTCATCGTATTTATGTAAGTACAACATTTTGTGTTAGTGCTGGTACATATACACTTAGCTGAATGAATAAATATTTGAATTGGAAATGCATTCATTTTATTAAGCAGTTAACGATTGTTAATAAGCTGAAGTCGTTTCAGGAATTTCTTTAAAGGACTAAAGCCAATTTTTCAGTCTATTTATGTAATTCTTTAAGAAATCAGGTATTTTGTGAAGTCCCGGTATGAAAAAGTCATTTGACGAAAATCCTTAATCGATTAGATTAGGCATTGCTTGAAATTCATCGTTATATATATATGTAACCTATATTATTTATTCTGCTAACGACTTTATATGTGATAGGATGTTTTTTTATTTAAAATATGTTTACTATGTTTCTTTATGTACCTGTTTGTAATAATCCTCGTTTTACACACCGCTGCTAACGACTTTATATGTGATAGGATGTTTTTTATTTAAAATATGTTTACTATGTTTCTTTATGTACCTGTTTGTAATAATCCTCGTTTTACACACCGAAGATATGTGTACGGACTAAGATATAATTCAGCTTGTTAGAGAATCGATGGACCTTTACAGTTGAAACCAGACTATAGGTCACTATTTTTGTATATTTGCACGAATCAAAGCATGCTTATTGCAAATACATGTTGATTGTCGATAAATTGTGAGTATGGTTATGATTAATATTACATTTTGATGAAGAAAATGATCACGATGTAACGATTTCGATGATGGTGTTGATGATAATTGATAAGGATGATACTTAATAATGATAATGGCGATGATAATGGTGACGATGATGATGATGATCTATCGCAAACAATGCGAATATGACGTTCTGAAACTATCATTCACAAAACAGTTTCGGTACTGTATTTGTATTGTTCGAAACTGAGACGACGCGCCCATTAAATCGGTGCAGGTATTGTGTTTCCTGTTGTCTATTGTCTACGTGCTGATACCAACAAACACAAGGACATCAAACAAAAGCCTGTAGTAAATACTTATAAAGGCACAGTTTGCCTAAATGTAATGCATATGTTATTGGATCTCCGAACAAAAGATTGAAACAGCTTTTAACAAATACAATATTCGCGAAATAATGAATTAGCCGAATATGTATAAAACTAATATATATTAACGTATATAATGATTTGACTATCTCAAAGTTTTATTACGGATTTTAATAGTGATTAATATCTGTTGTAAATTATACTATACTTATTTTGTCCGTTAGCGTAACACTTAAAATAGTGTCTCGACCTCCGAGTTCATTTTCTAACAACGAAAACACGTATTTCCTTATGCCTGTGTAGCATTGAAAAACCTTCATTTTATAGTTGTGGTCATTTTGTGTTTGCTTGCAAGCAATATACCGCCTATTTTGCATATAATTGACACACTGTCGGTAAATATCGGAAATTGCCAGTTTTAATTTTAAAGGCACGCACTTATTATAAACTGCATGAAACATTTCAGAATAGTTTATTTCATTGAGTTGAACGTGTTATGGCTTCTTAATGAGCATGGACATGATTAAGAAGTTTAAGTTATATTACGCACCTATTATCTTGTATTGGTTTGGAAGGTGCGTGGCTGTGCTCACTGCGACAATTTGTAGTACACATTGAATAAATAGACTTCAATTATTACAAGCTTGGTAGTATTATGAAATACAGGCGTACATTCTAAAAACAAGCAACTAAATGTTTTTATTGTGTGTGTACTTATAAACAATCCTCACGAATCTTGATTCGGAAACGTCACTTCGACACTTTACACTGTGAGCCTTTTTCTGTTGAACACCTTGTATTGCTAATATATGATAGATTGGCTGAACACATTATATTGCTATAGAATACATTTCTTTTGTTCATGAGTTCAACCATTCAACTGTTATTCACAAAGGTAGCGACAAATACTTTCGAAGTGTCAAGTTTCAAGGCAGTCGGCAGCTCCTATTTGTAAGCGTGCAAATCATAAACGCGTTAAATCAGGATAAAGAGGCATGCGCATAATACAGATCCACGCTTAGTCGTCTCACAATGAAAGACAGAACTAACATCTACATTAATAAGAGGAAAATGTGTTTTTAAACGCGTCAATGATTTTTATTACGCAACGTTTTACCTAGCTTTTGATCACAATGTATAGGAAGAATTTCATATTTCAAGAAATAATCAAGTATGATATAGCGTATGTTTAGACATAAACAAAGGGCCATATAATATTTTAAAATTCAATTCAATCGTATCAATGCACAAAACTAGTTCCTTAAAAAATGTACTCTTTTACGATGATATCTTTACGACAAGCACTTCGATGTAGACATAAGTGATAGCTTTTTGTGGACATTAAAAAGTAGTTCTTCAAATATTATCGTCATCTTTCTTTTGTGGTGTTTAGTAAAAGGGATATAAATGATGGTTAAGTTTAATTGTAATTAAGCTGTGTGTGTATAAAATTACAACTACATGCCATATGTCAATATGGTAAAATAAACATTTAATATATTACTTTAATGCGGTATCAATGCCCGTAGTGCTCATGGGTAGCTATTCTATTGGGTGGCTGTGCGACGTTCGGCGTCGTATGTCGTATGTCGTGCAGTGCCCGTATTCAAAAAGTGTAATTTTGAAAATATCAAAACTGATTAGTCCCAGAGGTGTAGGCATGTAACGTCGTATGGTGGTCCTTTACCCAGTGTAATATTCGGCATGTAACGTCGTATGGTGGTCCTTTAACCATTGTAATATTCGGCATGAAACGTCGTATGGTGGTACTTTATCCTATGTAATATTTGGCATGTAACGTCGTATGGTGGTCCTTTACCCATTGTAACATTCCGAACGGAACGTCGTATGGTGGTCATTTACACAGTCTTATATTCGGCGGGTAACGTCGTATGTTGGTCCTTTATCCATTGTAATATTTGGCATGTAACGTCGTATGGTGGCCCTTTATCCAGTGTAATATTCGGCGTGTAACGTCGTATGGTGATCCTTTACCCAGTGTAAGTTCGGCATGTAACGTCGTATGGTGGCCCTTTACCCAGTGTAATATTCGGCATGTAACCTCGTATTGCGGTCGTTTACCAATTGTAAAATTCGGCATGTAGCGTCGTATGGTGGCCCTTAACCAGTGTAATATTCGGAATGTAATGTCGTATGGTGGTCCTTTAACCAGTGCAATATTCGGCATGTAATTTCATATGGTGTTAATTTATCCTGTGTAATAATCGGCGTGTGACGTCGTATGGTGGCTTTTTACCCATTGTAATATTCGGCATGTAACGTCGTATGGTGGTTCTCTACCCAGTGTAATATTCGGCATGTAACGTCGTATGATGGTCCTTCACCCAGTGTAATATTCGGCATGTAATATCGTATGGTGGCCCTTTACCCAGTGTAATATTTTTTCATGTAACGTCGTATGGTGGCCCTTTACCCAGTGTAATATTCGGCATGTAACGTCGCATGGTGGTTTTTTACCCAGTGTAATATTCGGCATGTAACGTTGTATGGTAGTCCTTTACCCAGTGTAATATTCGGCAGGTAACGACGTATTGTGGTCCTTTACCCAGTGTTATATTCGGCAAGTAACATCGTATGGTAGGCCTTTACCCATCGTGATATTGGGCATGTAACGTCGTAGGGTGGTCCTTTACCCATCGTAATATTCGGCATGTAACTTCGTATGGTGGTCATTTACCCAATGTAATATTCGGCATGTAACCTTGTATGGTGGTCCTTAACCCAGTGTAATATTCGACAGGTAACATCGCATGGTGGTCCTTTTTCCAGTGAAATATTCAGCAGGTAACGCCGTATGATGGGCCTTTACCCATCGTAATATTCGGCATGTAACGTCGTACGGCGGGCCTTTACCCATTGCAATATTCGGCCTGTAACTTCTTATGGTGAGCTTTTACCCATTGTAATATTCGGCAGGTAACTATGTTGGTCCTTTACCTAATGTCATATTCAGCATGCGACTTCGTATGGTGGTCCTTTACCCATTGTAATATTCGTCATGTAACTTCATATGTTGGTCCTTTACCCAGTGTGATATTCGACATGTAACTTCGTATGGTGGGCTTTTACCCATCGTTATATTCGGCATGTAATGTCGTATGGTAGGCCTTTACCCAATGTAATATTCGGCATGTAACGTCGTATGGTTGGACTTTACCCAGTGTCATATTCGGCATGTAACGGTGCATGGTGGTTATTTACCCAGTGTAATATTCGACATGTAACTTCATGTGTTGGATCTTTACCTAGTGTAATAATCCGCATGTAACTTCGTATCATGGCCCTTTACCCATTGTAATATTCGGCATGTAACGTCGTATGATGGCCCTTTACCCATCGTAATATTCGGCATGTAACGTCGTAAGGTGGGCCTTTACCCATCGTTATCTTCGGCATGTAACTTCATATGGTGGTCCTTTACCCATTGTAATATTCGGCATGTAACGTCGTATGGTGGGCCTTTACCCAGTGCATTATTCGGCATGTAACGTCGTATGGTTGCCCTGTACCCATCGTAATATTCGGCATGTAACTTAGTAGGGTGGTCCTTTACCCATCGTAATATTTTGGCATGTAACGTCGTATGGTGGCCCTTTACCCAGTGTAATATTCGGCATGTAACGTCGTATGGTGGTCCTTTACCCAGTATAATCTTCGGTATGTAACGTCGTATGCTGGTCCTATTCCCAGTGTTATATTCGGCATGTAACGTCGTATGGTGGTTCCTTACCCAGTATAATATTCGGCATGCAACGTCGTATGGTGGTCCTTTATCCAGTGTAATATTCGGCATGTTACGTCGTATGGTGATCCTTTACCCAGTGTAATATTCGGCATGTAACGTCGTATGGTGTTCGTTAACCGGTGTCATATTCGGCATGTAACATCGTACGGTGGACGTTTACCCATCGTCATATTCGGCATGTAACTTCGTATGGTGACCCTCTACCCAGTGTAATATTCGTCATGTAACGTCTGATGGTGGGCCTTTACCCATCGTAATATTCGCATGTAACTTCGTATGGTTGGCCTTGACCCATTGTAATATTCGGCATGTATCTTCGTTTGGTGGGCCTTTACCCATTGTAATATTCGGCATGTAACGTCGTATGGTGGTCCTTTACCCACTTTGCTGAAATCATGCCCCTAGGGTCAAAATATTTCTCGTTCTGGTATAATTTAACACTTACTATGAATGAAGTGAAACATTTTAAAATCGCGACCTTTGAAACCGGAAACCCCAGAGGTTTGGTGCTTGACATTTAACATTTAGAGAAAGCCTTACCCATGTGTGTTCAAATATTGCCACTGGCGCCAAAAGTAGGTCCACTCCTATTATCCTTATATCGTTATATATGAAAACTTAAACACATCTTCTCTGAGACCACATTGCGAAGAGTTTTGGTGTTTGTTATTTTACATTAAGTTATCGTTTAAAATATATAGAGAAAACTTGCAAAATGTTCTCCTACCAAACTCTAAAACCGAAAGACTAAACATTTCGTATTAAGCAACATGAATTGGTCCTGTATACCTTTGTTCAAATCATGCTTCTGAATTCAAAACTGGCAACACACCAAGTGTCAGATGACCTATACAGACGTTTCTTTACTTGGACAATAACTTTTAAAATATTCTCTTCTAAAACCACATCAATATTAAAATACCCTCCTATAAAACTGCAAGGTCCCGAGGTTTGATATTTGGTATGTTACGTCATTTAGTGGTCTTCTCACAAATTTATTCAAACCTTGACAAAGCAATCATTATTGGCTTGTCGGGACCCCCATTTCCACCTATTATCTTATACAAAATTAAATCTGAATTAATTTAAACACAAACAAGGTATATACCACGTGATGTGAAATAAAGAACTCGAAACATATCGTGCTTCCTTTTTAATTATCAATCTTAAGCTAAATGTAACTCGTGTTAGTACACATCAACATTTACCCGGCCAGTATGTCAAAAACTGTTGATTCCAAGTGTCTAAAACCGAAAACATATTTGACGTGTACAACTTGGATTCTTTAGAAGCTGTACTGTTTCTGAGTACTGAAATGTTTGTAATGTAGCCTGTATACCGAGATCGTCGTGAATATTGTAATGGGTCGATTCACGTATTTGCTCCTATTCGTTAGTATTTGCTGCGTCTTTTACTGTATTCACCGTAATTTTCGCAACAAAGAATAGCTTTTGTTATATGCAAAACAAGTACATAATGTATTGGGTAAAAAAAACACAGCTATTAAATGTCTGTATTTGATTACAAATCACACGTGCTTATTGTTTCAAACATTTTAACTTTCAGGCAACCATTTCTTCTATATACGTTTGCCGATTACATGTAATAGGGTTTCATACGAGGGAAAATGCGCACATACGCTAACACATCAAAAATTAAACAACTATAAATCAACAACAACCCGGCCAGTATGTAAAAAACTCTTGATTCCAAGTGTCTAAAACCGAAATCATAATATTTGACGTGTACAACTTGGATTCTTTAGAAGCTGTACAATTGCTGAGTACTGAAATGTTTGTAATGTATCCTGTATACCGAGCTCGTCTTGAATATTGTAATGGGTCGATTCACGTATTTGCTCCTGTTCGTTAGTATTTGCTGCGTCTTTTACTGTTTTAGCCGTAATTTGAGCAACAAAGAATAGCTTTTGTTATATGCAAAACTAGTAAATAATGTATTGGGTAAAAAAGACACAGCTATTGAATGTCTGTATTTGATTACAAATCACACGTGCTTATTGTTTCAAACATCATAACATTCAGGCACCCATTTCTTTTATATACGTTTGCCGATTACATGTAATAGGGTTTCATACGAGGGAAAATGCGCACATACGCTAACACATCAAAAATTAAACAACTATAAATCAACAACAACTATTGTTTTAACCAAAAATGAATTGATCAATATCCTTAAGTGTTATAAAGCATATAACTACAAATATGTTCTTTTCTTTCAAAGTGGCGTCTTGATGCAATAGTCATTATATAAACATTCAATGCCTTTATTTTAGAGACAATATAACACCAGACCTAATAATATGTCTCAAAGTTTGATCTGTCGATCCTAATGTCACGTGACTGGTAAAATGTAATGGTATTTTTCACAAATGCTATTCTTTTACTAAACATTTCAGAACAATGAAAGATCTGTAGATAGCGACTCGACCCGTTGATCAAAGACGCCTATTTTTGTTACCAACCGATTGTAACCGTGTCAGACACACTCGGATTTCGTAATATATACTTGTTTTCATAATAAGAATATCACATTTCAAATTGCTTTTGTAAACCTGAAGTACTAAATTACTACACGATGATAAACGCTGCTATTGGCGTCGGTGCGTCGTTTGACAAAAACAAACACCAGTATACATTTAAAACATTGACAATAATTAGTGTTTATTTGAAAAAGATTAAATCTAAATATATGAATTCGCACATATAAGGATGTTATTGTTATAAACAAGATAACATCCTGTATGTCGGGGCGTTTGAGGAATAAATATGTTTCAATGAAGCCATTGTAAAGGTATTTTTGGCGAACGTTTTAAAATCAACTGATATATACAATACCTATAAATATAATCATTAATATCTAATAGGACAATTTTTGTCGATCGTCGTTCGACAGTAATATTTCTACTAAGATTAAGTATTGCAATTGTGTTAACCGAACTTAATATAAACGGCGGCAAACATTGTTTTCAAGCATAGTTCATGTCATTATTTCGATAGGTGGCATACAAAGAAAAGCATTTTTGCCGTTATTTCCGGTATGCAATTTGCTATCAACGTTTGTAATGTTAGCTCATTAAATGTGTTTATTAATTTTTTTGAATGGTTATTTTACGATTTAATTTCAATTTAAAAGTGTACCTTATCGTATTTCATTAATGGTTTCACAAAAGACCATTCGTCTTGTTCAAGAAATACTTAACGTTTTTAGCATGTGTTTACATTGCAATTATGAATTTAAAATAGTATGCTCATGTATTAGGTGCGATACTAAGCATTATATTGCTATCATTTCTGAACAAAATCAGCAACCGACACATTCAATCAAAATATGTATTCTTTGATGGGATGATTAATCGTAACACCGATTAACTGCATGTAATAAAGCTTTAAGTATTTAGTAAAAAAACGAGTTTAAAATCGTCGATATTTTAAACATACATTGTATTTCGTAACATTATTACCTTGTATTTTTTTATTTCACTAGTACTTTTTAGTGGAGTGTGTGTTGGAATGAACGTTTGAAGCATTTAAACTTTGAAGTCGCTACCTGCGACGACATGTAATTAAATAACATCTTTTGAAAGAATCTGTAATAATTATACACTGCTGTTGCTTGTTTTACAAACACATTTCAGATATATTAAATAACGTTACTGAATTGTCAATTTGTTCATTCAAAGGCTTTCACACAATATGCATATTCGGCTGTGTTTTCTTCTAAAACCTATTTTTCTTTAAAACGTGTGCATTAAACGATATCTTATTAATAATGTGACATAATTTTGTCGATGAGGGTAACATTGTGTTTGTATTTCATATTTATTATAATTAAACACGTGAATAAAACAACACATTTAAGCACTCGTCATCAACCACAGCTTATACGCAGATCACTTTGAACAAATGCAATGAGCTTTTTTATGGGATAGTAATCAAAGTTGTGGAAAAGTCCTTTACCAACTATTTCAACATTGAATGACTGTGGCCAAGTCATACACAGTATGTGTGTAAACATGCCGTATCACAGTAAGTGAAGAATATCAACAGATGTATGCTTAAAAGAAAATGTTTTGCTCCAACAAACCCTAGTTTTCTTTTGTTATGACTTATAACTATAAGAAGTATCGGTTGAAACCTTTCAAAACAAAAACCAAGTCAATAATAAGAACATAGAAATTAATTAAAAAGAAAAAACTATCGTCATTATTTTATAAATAGTTAAGTGTTTGTGCTTTGCATTGTACCTCGTTGTCCTTTAACAATCTATAGAGCCATGTTGATGTAGTGATACGATTGATCTTATGAGATATCCATTCTGATCAGGGGGAAGCCATATAAAGTTGTCTGTTTATGAAGAAAAGTATTATATGTTGTCATGTCCAAATGTGTACTGCTGTATCAACACTACTTGTAGTCAAATATATTATACACGGTAGTCTTTAACCTCTCTCAAAGTGTATAGCTTCTATTATTATACCTCACTTTTATTTACAATGCTAAACTCCCATAGGCCATCGTGACATAGAAATACTGTCAGACCCAGCGGGAATAAATTTACTGTCCAAAAAATACTGTATCCCGCTGCCATAGCAATCACGTGCCACCAGCGGGAAAAATTTTACTGACAAAAAAATACTGTATCCCGCTGCCTTAGCAATCACGTGCGGAATGTTCGAAAATTATACTGTCCAATTCGCGCATGCGCAGTACGCAGTTTTGCGTGTCCGTTGTATTTGGATAATTAAAATATCGATTGCAGCTGAAACTGTGCTGTAGAATAGATTAATGCCATTATTTAAGCTTTGACAGGAGTCAAAAAGAAAATCAATTTAGTATAAACGACACGCTTACCTCAAAGGCAACTTTAATCCAATGCTAAAAACAATAAAGTTACAGCGATATACACTTCCAGTGTCTGTTCTTAAGGTGATGTGCATGACAAACACACAATCCGAAATACGTTTTGGATTCGTTCGATGCTTTAAACAAATATTTTACTGTTAAAAAAACCACCACGTCCATATTGTTGTCCCAAAATGTTTCGTCACCGAAATGACGTCACACAAGTACGTCATAAATTGCGTAATCAAGTGATGAAAATAAAATACGGAAAGCTGGTTCTGTAATATATTTTTAAAGAAATAATTGACGACTAAGAAAATTGATGGGATAAATTGATTACTAGGTCGGTGCCGAATAAAGCGCAGTTCATTTTGCTCTGCCCGTAAATCTGAACCACTCAACATATTAATGGTTGTTTATTGCTGAAATTAAATTAAATTATTGAATATTAAAATTGTTCATGGTTCATATAAATTGTTAATGTTTGAATAGTTTATTCGGTATAATAAAATAAATATTACATGTCTGACAGGGTGACAGTAAATTTGTCAACTTTCTGAAAAATACTGTCAACCTTGGCTTCGCCTCGGTTGACAGTATTTCCTCAAGTTGACAAATTTACTGTCACCCTGTCAGCCATGTAATATTTATATAATGTTTATTTCTATTAATATAAATATTCGTCATCTTGAATCATTTTTTTTTGTTAAACTATAAGATACTTTAAAATGACAAATAAGAACAAGTGCTTTATATTTGGTTTCGTAGCGCTCTATAATACTTAAATGTTTTCAATAAATGTTTTGAGACTAAAATTGTAATAGGTGCATAGTAGATATCGCATTGTGACAGTCTTATTATCCTTGTTGAAAAATCAGAACGACGTACATGTAGATATGTACCACGGCGATACTGTTTCAGCTTTTCTGTAATTACATATTTATTTTGTTTTAAAGAACAAGCAATACAATAGTGTGATTACAAATCCAACCGTTCATAAATCTACAAAACCGTACTTAAAACTCAATCACAAACAACATAATATTGCAGGACTATGTTTAACTTGTAATTAATACATGTCACACACGGAGTTTCAAACAAAGTAATGACATTAAATTGCTTTTTTAAAGTCCATAATATATGTATGTGGAAATATTCACTTAAAAGTTATATATCAAAACAAAACAAGAATATTAATTTATAAGTCTAAAATGGGTCGCCTTCTTCTACATTGGCAAAAGAGATATAACTAACTATTATTGGCATGTGTATGGTATGTTATGAAGATTGGGATATTATTTATAAATACTACATATTTGTCTTAAATAAAAAAAATATAAGAAGACAACAACTTTTAGCTAAATATACAGTATAAAAACGTTTGCTCCACCTAGTATACATACAGGAGTGTTGTGGACAGACAGGCCACCACCTTAAAGGTGGAATATGTATAAGCTATCTAATAATACAAACACTAGTTAAATACTACAAATACACAATATCTACTTGAATTATCATTAAAATTTCAGAAAAAATATTTGCGACCGTAGAACAGTCAAACAAAAAATTGTGCTCAAGACGTTGACATAAACCCACATTCGAATCGATCGCCAACTATGTGGCATATCGTTGAATGTCATTTACATAATGTATGCCTCGGAGATAACGTGAGTTAAATAGTTATTTTTGAAGTTGGTATATCAGCCAAAACTCAGGCACACAATCGGACATGCAGCCTTTGTAATGGCATGTGTGCGAAGTACCAGCTCAATAATTCGTAAACAAAGGCGGATTTTGCCGATGCAGGATTTAATTTTGGTTGATACGGCCTGTTATTTTGCTTATGTTCCAACTTTAAACGATCTGCCATCACGACTGTCATATTGTACTAGTAAGCGTATTTTATTAACTTGGAAACGATCCTCGTGTTCTTAGATATTTTAACGAAAACAACAGCAATAGTATTCCATCATTTCGCGTGTGTAAGCTTTATCAACTTCCTATAATGTATCCTTATATACGATCATATATTGTAGGTGTATGTTTATGTCTACACTGTAAGACTGTTTATATTTAAATAAATACATTAACAAGTAAGACTTCTGCAAAGGTTAAGACTTTTTTTTCATTATTTTAATTCACATGTTTGTTGGACAGACCGTATAAACTTCAATCTTCTTTTTAATTTATTTTCGAACATGTACTCGGACAGGTTATTGTCTCTGATTATTTTATTCTGTTATTTTATCATGAAAATATACAGATCTGACTTAACGACGATGAAAAAAATAAGAATAATTATAAGGAAGATTGGTGGGTGCATGCTGTAATGATAACCAAAATGAACTCTGTTTCACTAAAACGCGTTCTGGGTGGAACATGTATAAATGGTTAAAACATCTCAGGGGGCTATTTATTCCTTTCTTTAATAACAACATAATTACAACAAACCCTTCTGTAAGACATACTGCTGATTTTTGTTCCAAATGTCAAAGTATGTAAATGCGAAATCTAATAGAGTGCTTAGTCATATATATGTATATATATATATATATATATATATATATATATATATATATATATATATATATATATATATATATATATATATATACGACTATTTAGGATCAGCCAAGAATGACTTCTTTAATTGGTGTAATACAAACGATAAACGGAAAGGAATCCGGAGTTTTCGAAATGTTGAAATGAAATTGTCAAAATGTTATTGGATCAGTTTCGGGATGTTTGAAACGTTGTCGCGAGCTAGTTGCCAAACATTAAGGTTCGTTGATTTCTTACAGTAAATCAGATTTAGCTGTAAATCCCTCATAACGGATTTACAATTTTGGAAGTAAGAGCTTATGTCATAACACTGCGCCACGCTGACTTTAATAATTACCACTGCATTAAAATTAAACTGGAAGCACTACATGGACTTTTTCCAAATTATCCAGGAGAAGCGTTCCGAACGCTTTATTATTTTACAGATGTTGTTTTTCCGTTAATATTTTCTCTAAGTAAGGAGTGTTATTTACTTGTTTAAAAGTAATGTGATATTGTTTTGCATGAGTAATGATCTCGTCCTTTTAACACAGATTTAATACGATAATTTATGTAGAAGGAAAATTAAATACCAAATTAATGCCTTAAATTTTATACATTTAGGCAATGCATACTTTTGGTTTACGTATACGGTTGCATACGCGTTGTGGGTTTAAATTACTAAAAGAAAATGTATCAAATCATATAATGGTAGGCGACTCTTGATATCAAGTGCAAACACTATTTAATTGACGAGTTCGAAGCAGGAGTAACATCAGTAACATCAGTAACAGCAGTAGTAGTACTGGTAATAGTAGTAGTAGTAGTAGTAGTAGTAGTAGTAGTAGTAGTAGTAGTAGTAGTAGTAGTAGAAGTAGTAGTAGTAGTAGTAGTAGTAGTAGTAGTAGTAGTAGTAGTAGTAGTAGTAGTAGAAGTAGTAGTAGTAGTAGTAGTAGTAGTAGTAGTAGTAGTAGAAGTAGTAGTAGTAGTAGTAGTAGTAGTAGTAATAGTAGTAGTAGTAGTAATAGTAGTAGTAGTAGTAGTAGTAGTAGTAGTAGTAGTAGTAGTAGAAGAAGTAGTAGTACTAGTAGTAGTAGTAATAGTAGTTGTTGTTGTTGTAGTAGTAGTAGTAGTAGTAGTAGTAGTAGTAGTAGTAGAAGTAGTAGTAGTAGTAATAGTAGTAGTAGTAGTAGTAGTAGTAGTAGTAGTAGTAGTAGTAGTAGTAGTAGTAGAAGAAGTAGTAGTACTAGTAGTAGTAGTAGTAGTTGTTGTTGTTGTAGTAGTAGTAGTAGTAGTAGTAGTAGTAGTAGTAGTAGTAGTAGTAGTAGTAGTAGTAGTAGTAGTAGTAGAAGTAGTAGTAGTAGTAGTAGTAGTAGTAGTAGTAGTAGTAGTAGTAGTAGTAGTAGTAGTAGTAGTAGTAGTTTTAGTAGTAGTAGTAGTAGTAGTAGTAGAAGTGGTAGTTGTAGTAGCAGTAGTAGTAGTAGAAGAAGTAGTAGCAGTCGTAGCAGTAACAGCTGTAGTAGCAGTATCAGCAGCAGCAGCAGTAGGTGCAGCAGCATTTTTAGAAGTAGTAGTAGCGGCAGTAGAAGCGACAGTAGGACTAGCAGTGGTAGCAATAGAAGTAGCAGTAATAGCAGTAGTAGTAGTAGTAGTAGTTATAGTAGTAGAAGTAGTAGTAGTAGTAGTAGTAGTAGTAGAAGTAGTAGTAGTAGTAGTAGTTGTAGTAGTAGTAGTAGTAGTAGTAGTAGTAGTAGTAGTAGTAGTAGTAGTAGTAGTAGTAGTAATAGTAGTTGTAGTATTTGAAGTAGTAGTAGTAGACGTAGTAGTAGTAGTAGTAGTAGTAGTAGTAGTAGTAGAGGTAGTAGTAGCAGCAGCAGTAGCGGTTACCAGTAGAAGTAGTAGACGTATTGTTGCTTGTATTATTTATTAACAAAATAATAATGATCTTTATAATTTCAGGCTGACTTCGGACTTTTATATCATTGATATGGGAAGATGAGTGGAACGCCCGTCATGGAAAATATGGATTTCAATGTAACAGAGGCGTGCCATGTTATGGATACTTATATTACAAACTTATTTATTCCGTTGTGTTTGTGCGCGTTAATAGGGATTGTTACATATCTGGCTCACAGATATTTCCAGAAACGTTTCAGAATACATCATATAGAAGCAATAAACACAGTTCACGACATAAGCACATCTCAGACTGAATTCTATGAACGTATAGATGCCTCTGTTAAAGGTATGGCTGCTGAACAAAAACCAATGATTCGTCAAAGCACTAAAAGCGTTAGTCATTCAAGCATTATTGCTGACATTATCTTTAGTGGCTGTGTTGAAGAAAAGACGATTTATACCAGGCAGACAGTCGAAGACACAGAAATAGCATTACAAGAAAATCAACAAGATTTATCTACTGAAATTGTCTCACATGAATTTATGAGTAGCGAAATCAAGTCATCTTCGTACATTAAGAAATCCGAAATAGTGACCCGACGTACAATCGAGGACACAGGAATGGCACTAAAAGAAAATCAACAGGATTGTACTATTGAAATTGTGTCCCAAATTGGAAAACATACATCAGATCTTAGTTGCGCAATGAATTTTTCTGAAAACAATCTGTCTACGCACATTGAGAAATCCGCAATAGATACACGACGTTCAATTGAGGACACAGAAATGGCATTAAAAGAAAATCAACAAGATTGTGCTAAGGAAATTGTATCCCAAATTACGCAACATTTATCAAATCTGAGTATCGAAATGAAATCGTCGATTGAGAAACTCGGGAAAAAAGACATCGAGAATATAACATCGTCGGGCCAAGACGAGTACCTAGAAAAATGCCAGGGTAAGTACATACGTAGTTTTAAATACCGTTTAACTATTGATTTATATACAGGTGAAACTGAGGCAAGATATTAATCTTTATGTAAGTCATACATACGGTTATAATCTAACCTTAAAGGGACTTGTAAGTATATTTTCGTATTTCTGAAAAATGGCAATGCACATGTTTACTAACAAATCTATAATTTTTAAAATAGTTTTTATTAGTTATAATAGCATATTTTTAAATAAAAGTACTGTCGTCCCCGGGTTCGAATGCGGGACCTCTAGAAGCATAAATATTGCGCTTCCACTGCGCCACGCGGGCTATACACATTGCTAACGAAACATCAACAATAGCGTATTTTAAAATAAAAGTACTGTCGTCCCCGGATTCGAATGCGAGACCTCTAGAAGCATATGTAATGCGATTCCACTGCGCCACGCGGGCTATACACATTGCTAACGAAACATCAACAATAGCGTATTTTAAAATAAAAGTACTGTCGCCATCGGATTCGAATGCGGGTCCTTTAGAAGCATTGGTAATGCGATTCCACTGCGCCACGCGGGCTAAACGCATTGCTAACGAAACATCAACAATAACGTATTTTAAAATAAAAGTACTGTCGTCCCCGGTTTCGAATGCGGGACCTCTAGAAGCATATGTAAGGCGCGTTCACTGCGCCACGCGGGCTAAACACATTGCTAACGAAACATCAACAATAGCGATGTCGAGTTGCTTGGGACAAGGGCGTTATTATGATGGATATTTTACAATAACACGAATAGTTGATGACGATAAAAGGAGGCTTGGATGACACGAGTGTTTGATGACATGATGAAAATGACGCTATGTTATTAACACGATGATTGGATGCATATTTTACTAATTTTAATGATGATGACACGATAATTTGATGGTAATTATACTATAGTTGGTGAACATGACACGATGGTTCGATGCTGATGACAATATTGTTCGTTTTTGATGGCTTAATGTCGATGGCAAGATGGTTCGTTTAGAATTCCAAGAACTTCAAGCTTTGATGAATAAGAAATCGTTCGATGACGATGACGATGTCAAGATGGTTTCATAACGATGACACGATGGTTCGAAGATAATGATGGTTCAATTGGGTTTGGACGTTTATTATCTTAGATTGTGGATTGTTATCAATTAAATCATTTCAATGTCCGATGAACAGTTGATTAGGTTTCACGAATATTTGATGACGATGACTCTATGCCAATTATGTGAGTGTTCCATTGCAATTATAGGATGGTGTGATGACACTGACACGGTGGTTCGATGAACATGACACGGTGGTTTGATGCTGATGACATAATTAAAATACACAAGATGGTTCGATAACTATGACACAAAGGATTGCTCATGATGACGCAATGATTTTTTGACTATAAAATGATGACTTGATGACGAATACACGATTGTAGGATGACAATGACACGATAGTTTTACGACGAATGATGGCTTGATGACAAGAACACGATTGTTGGGTGACGATGATACGATGCTTTTACGACAAACGATGGAATGATGACGAGAACACGATTGTTAGGCGACAATGACACAATGGGTTTAGCACAACCGATGGTTTGATGACGAAAATACGATAGTTAGGTGATAATGACACGAAGGTTTTACGACAAATGATAACTTGATAACGGAACACGATTGTTGGATGACAATGAAACAATGCTTTGAAGACAAACGATGGCTTGATGACGAGAACACGATTGTTGGGTGACAATGACCCGATGTTTCTACAACAAAAGTTGGTTTGTTTGATGACGAAAACACAATTGTTGGATTATACTGACACGATGGTTTTACGACAAATGATGATTTGATGACGAGAACACGATCGTTAGATGACAATGACACGATGGTTCTACGACAAATGATGATTTGATGACGGGCACAAGATTGTTGGGTGACATTGACACATTGATTTTACGACAAATGATGGCTTGATGACGAAAATACTATTGCTGGGTGACAATGATATGATGATTTTACAACAAATGATGACCTGATGACGAAAATACGATTGTTGGATGCCACTGATACGATGGTTTTACGAAAACTGATATAATAAAGTGACACATTTTATATCACGGTTTTACGTACATGTATCATGTTCTCAGGACATATATTTTTAGATTGAATACTTTAATAGTCAAATACATAATATGAGCCTCGTGCGTTTTGAAATATATTTTATCAGAACAAGTAATTTTCTAATAATGCATTGATGGAGTTAAACGCTTATCTGTATTGGATAAGACAATTAAACACTGAACAACTGTTAAATTGAACGAGCGCATGCATATGTGCGTGATCCGCATCCGTGTATACAACCTTAACCAGCCCCCTGTTAATAATAATGATGTCTTTCAACAATAACTGCGCAATATTACTTCTTATTATACCTCACTTTTATTCACAATGCTAAACTCCAATAGGCCATAGTGACATAGAAAGACTGCCAGACCCAGCGGGAATAAATTTACTGTCCAAAATATACTGTATCCCGCTGCCTTAGCAACCACGTTCGGAATGTTCGAAAATTATACTGTCCCATTCGCGCATGCGCAGTACGCAGTTTTGGCGAGGTATAAAACCCGGAAATATCCGGAAAACCCGGAAATCTTTTAGGTAAAACCCGGAACCGATATAAATGGTTATAACTTCATTATTATTCGTCCGATATTAATTATAATGGTACCGTTGTAAAGAAGATCCTCTACAGATTCTAACCATATCAAAATATTTTATGGCAGGGTCGTAGTCGGCCTGTAAATCGCGGACAAAGTCGGCCTGTTTTAACGATTTTTTTTACACACGCAAATGCCGTAAAGAAAACCCGGAACCGATATAAATGGTTATAACTTCATTATTATTCGTTCGATATTAATTATAATGGTACCGTTGTAAAGAAGATCCTCTACAGATTCTAACCATATCAAAATATTTTATGGCAGGGTCGTAGTCGGCCTGTAAATCGCGGACAAAGTCGGCCTGTTTTAACGGGTTTTTTTACACACGCAAATGCCGTAAACAAAACCCGGAACCGATATAAATGGTTATAAATGCATTATTATTCGTCCGATATTAATTATAATGGTACCGTTGTAAAGAAGATCCTCTACAGTTTTTAACCATATCAAAATATTTATGGCAGGGTCGTAGTCGGCCTGTAAATCGCGGACAAAGTCGGCCTGTTTTAACGGGTTTTTTTACACACGCAAATGCCGTAAAGAAAACTCGGAACCGATATAAATGGTTATAAATGCATTATTAATAGTCCGATATTAATTGTAATGGTACCGTTGTAAAGAAGATCCTCTACAGTTTCTAATAATATATCAAATAGTTTATGGCAGGGTCAGAGTCGGCCTGTAAATCGCGGACAAAGTCGGCCTGTTTTAACGGGTTTTTTTACACACGCAAATGCCGTAAAGAAAACCCGGAACCGATATAAATGGTTATAAATGCATTATTATTCGTCCGATATTAATTATAATGGTACCGTTGCAAAGAAGGACCTCCACAGTTTCTAAAGATGTTCAAATATTTTATGGCAGGGACAGTGTCAACCTGTAAATCGCTGTGCGGTAAAGGTTGACCGAAAAATACCGTGTTTTTTTACACAGAACAATGTCTTGATGAAAACACGGAAAAGCTAAAAGGGGTTATAAAAGCATCCTTTTCCCAACCGACCATACATTTTTGGTACCGTTGTTACGGTATTCTTCAACTGTTTCTAAATATGTAAAAAAAAATATTGTGAGAAAGCATCATATGAAATAAGGCGAAGCATCAAAGCGAAAATGGTTATATATGCATTATTATTCGTCCGATATTAATTATAATGGTACCGTTGTAAAGAAGATACTCCACAGTTATTAACCGTGTCAAAATAATTTATGGCAGGGTCAGAGTCCGCCTGTAAATCCCGGTCAAAGTCAGCCTGTTTCAACGGTTTTTTTTGCTTTAGATTCACATGTTTGTTTTTTTAAGATATGAAAGATGCAAATGTGTCTAACTTATATTGTTTTCTGATCTTTAAGCTATCTTATATATGTGACTACGTGCTATTTTGTTGGAGAAATGAAAGATTCAAATGTGTCTTATTTATATTTTATCCATGTATCGTGTGTATTCAGTGTCATGCGAAAATATATCTTATTTCTTAATTTCCACCTTCACACTTTATTAGCGCCGTCTTTAATTAGTTCATTAAATTAATTAATTAAATATAATGTGCAACTGTGAGGTAGATCAATGCTCGTTGTTAATTTAAAATACACACCACTTCAGCAATAAATGAAATCAGTTATTTTGGCTGTAAATCCATTTTTTTCCGTACAGTAGCCATGTTCCCGTGTGTTGAGCTGATAAGATCACCACAGCAAGTTCCTAATACACAGTGTAGACTTAAACGAAATTGGTTATTTTGACTGTAAATCCAATTTTTCCAGTACAGTAGCCATTATGGCCATGTTCCTGTGTATTGAGCTGATACGATAACCACAGCAGGTTGCTAATACACAGTGTAGACTTCCCCTGTTTAATTATAGTATTTGTTATTTACCTGCTTGGAATAAATGACGTGTATTCATTCGGGTCTGATGGCGTTTTGTTAAAGGTCATTTAATGCAGATGCTGGTTTTCTGACATAATTTTTCAATCATTAAATTTAAAAAAAACAAAATGAAACAATGAGTGTGTAATTTGATTCTCAACTCTCGCTTAACTCAACGTTCAATGGGACGCGCATAGTTCTTTTTATAAATTATGTACAAATATAATATGCTATACATTGTTGTTTATTTACTCAAGAAGTACCGGAAAGAAGCATTGTTATGTATAAAGCGCTTTACTTTTTCAAAATTCTACATTAAATAAAGAAATATCGTATTTTTTGTTAAGTGTACGTGCTTGATATATATTCATAAAATAGCAGTTTTTTTAAACAATCGGTCTTTAACCTTTAATTTGATGCAAATGAAAAGAAGAACTGCCTTTTTTATGTTTAAACTTAAATCAATATTTACGAAGTCATTATTGACTAAATAAATATGTACATTTTTTCACTCCATTAAAATCGGCCCTTATAGTTTACTTTCATGTATATATAGAATAATTGAGTGCTTTTCGGTGATTCTATGCTGGCGCGATAGTGCTTTTCGGTTGCAAATAAAAATACTATTGTGCGTAATCTTTAAACTTAAATCAATATTTAACGAAGTCATTAATGACTTAATTAATACGTACATGTTTTCAATCCATTATAAACGGCACTTATGGCTTACTTTCATGTAAATATGAAGAAATTGAGTGCTTTTCGGTGATTCTGTGCTGTCGCGGGAGTGCTTTTCGGTCTTCACATGAAGTGCTTTTCGGTCGGTATATTGCCGATATTTATCCAATTTTGGGCATTAATACATCATAATAAACACAAGGTAGTATAAATATGCATGAAATATAACCATTTTTATCTAATTTAGTCCATTTACACACAACAGAAACGCAATTTTTCATATATATTGCCAGAAATCGAGTGCTTTTCGGTCTTCACATGAAGTGCTTTTCGGTCGGTATATTGCCGATATTTATCCAATTTTGGGCATTAATACATCATAATAAACACAAGGTAGTATAAATATGCGTGAAATATAACCATTTATAACTAATTTAGTCCGTTTACACACAATAAAAACGCAAGTTTTCATATATATAGCGAGAAATTGAGTGTTTTTCGGTCGTCACATGAAGTGCTTTTCGGGCGGTATATTGCCGATATTTATCCAATTTTGGGCATTAATACATCATAATAAACAAAAGGTAGTATAAGTATGCATAAAATATAACCATTTATAACTCATTTAATCCGTTACACACAATAGAAACGCAATTTTTCATTTATATAGCGAGAAATTGATTGCTTTTCGGTCTTCACATGAATTGCTATTCGGTCGGTATATTGCCGATATTTATCCAATTTTGGGCAAAATGTAGTATAGACATACATTCATATAACCATTAATAACTAATTAAACCCGTTAACACACGCTAGAAACGATATATTGCATATAGAGAGAGAGAAATTGAGTGCTTTTCGGTGCTTTTCGGTGATTGTATGGACCGACTTAAATACCAATAGAGCGTGACACAAACACAGCACAATTGTTTATTTCGGCAAACATTTTGATATTATTTGCTTTTAAACATAGCTTTTAATGACCATTGATAGATGAATAATGTTATACTATTATTTGTAATTTCAAAACATGTTACTTGGTGATGTTATTCACGTTCAATAAATACATCAGTTGTTCTAATTAACCTGATGCCTGTTGTCTGCTACTGTTACAATACGACGCTTAAAAATGTGAATTGCATAAATTTAAAGGTCAAATTCCGTTTGCACTATAATACTTGTAATAATGCATTATAAATATGTCAAGCATGTTCACTTTAACAAATACGATACTTCTTTATGTAATGTAGAATTTTGCAAAGGTAAAGCGCTATATATATGACAATGTTTTATTTTTTCTTGTTGATTAAAAACAAAAACAAAATATACCAATACATATAATATGTGTACATACTTTTTTAAACAAATATAATGAATCACGTGATGTTTTTATAATTTTGTTAAGCGTGCGTGACATTGAACGTTGATTTAAGCGAGTTATGCGATTTAAAAACTGATACCACTCAGCTTGATTTATAATTCATGTTCCAACGCGCCAATGTATTTAATTAAATGGTTTCATGAAATTGTGTTTAAAAGCATAACGATTGAAAGTATGTAAGAAACACAGTTTTGCACATAAAATGATCGCCAACAGACCCGAATTAATACACTTCATAAATGCCAATCAGATAAAAAACATTCCAATAATAAAACAGGGGAAGTCTACACTGTGTATTAGCCACCCGCTGTGGTTATCCCTATTTATCAGCTCTATCTCAGGCACCTGGCTACTGTTATGAACAAATTGGATTTACTGAAAATAACTGATGTCATTTATTGCCAAATTGTTATGTACATTTAAAATAAACAACGAGAGTGGACCCACATCATTGTTGCACATTAGTATAAACTTCACTGTAATCTAGGCGCCCCGTAATCTGTTCTTTAAATAGACATAGCCTTAATAAAGACGGCGCTAATTAAGTTGGATATTAAGAAATAAGA
This sequence comes from Dreissena polymorpha, assembly GCF_020536995.1. Classification (NCBI taxonomy): domain Eukaryota; kingdom Metazoa; phylum Mollusca; class Bivalvia; order Myida; family Dreissenidae; genus Dreissena; species Dreissena polymorpha. Next base: position 12,907,588 of record NC_068361.1, read on the forward strand.
TCCATTTTCGCATGACCCTGGCAGTATAGCATGTAGTATTATATCAATAAGACACATTTGAATCTTTCATTTCTTCGAAAAAATAAGCATGTAGTCACAGGTAAAGAAGCTACATTAAGCGCACTGAAAAAGATGAATTGGACACATTTGCATCTTTCATTTATTACAAAGCATGTGAATATGTACAATACTTTTATTACTGACACATAATTCTTAAAGTCGACGGACAACATAAGAGGGAACCACAATTAAATAAGATCCATTTTCGCAGGATAGTGGTTTTTTAGAAAGTATTCACATATTAATTTTAGCTTGCATTAGTTACAATAATAAGTGCGCGTGCCATGGGACATTGAGTTAAGCGAAAGGTGCGAATTAAAATCTGAAACTATTATGTCATCTGTACTAACAGCATTAACTCACCGGTGTCAAATCCTCTATAGTCAATTAAAGGGACATTTTCATTTTTTGAAGTAGTTAAAAACCAACTTGTAGTGAGTGATATTTTGATGCAACCAATTGAAACTTGTGACTTTAAATGACGAAAAATCGGAAATGGGTGCATTGTGTGTGCTATGTATAAAACATGACAGTCACTACAAAATCGTATATATAATATACTCTGTAAGAGACGTTACATATTATGACATTTCAAATTTAAACCACAAAATTGACAACTATCAAAAGATATATCATTCATTTTAGTGAAGGAATGATATATTATAATAACCATGAAAAGTTTTTCCGTTTGACTATGCCTTTTACGGAATAATTTTTCATAATAATATATATAAAATAAACGAGATTAATGATACCTTCCTTTCATGTATAGTGTACATGTAAGACAAACAGATTCTTTCAATTCATCGCTGTCATTACATCAGTCTATTAGCATCTCATTCGCAATGAAATAATTTGCATTTCACGTGTGCAGAAAATAATTCATATTTTGGTATTGATGGAATCTGTGATAAACGCACGGTTAAAAATCTCACGCTTCTTCGAAAAAATAGCAAACCGCGTGTTGCCAAAAAAACGGGACAAAAGAAACCGAAAAAAGCCGACTTCGAAATTAACCCAGCACCCGATTCAATAATCATGACACCAACTGGAAAATCTTGCGACACATCGCTGAAACAAAAGCTCGCCAATTTAATGGCATCAACCCCCAAAACACCAACGTCTAAAAAAAGAAGCCGGAACACCAACAATTCATTCACTTCTTGTAAACAAATAAAGTTTGACAACAATTTAAGTTCAATTGCAGAATACGTTCTCGAAGAAGAAAACCATTTAAATATAAGCAGCGATGATTCATTTACCAGTGAACAGACGTGTTTTAATCAAATGACCATTGATGACGCGGAAGACGATAATGTAGAAATTGCAAATACATGTATATCTACAATAGATTTAGAGCTAGTTAAAAATCCATCTGGGTGGCTGAACGACCCAATAATAAACAAATGTCAGCAAATGCTAAAAGAACAATTCGCGCTTGACAGTGGGATGCAGAACACACTTCTTGCTCCGTACTTTAATCATGATTTAGGTACCTGGGATATAAATAAACGTTTAACGAAACAAAATCCCCCGTCCGCCCAAATACATTACAACGCCAGTAATCACTGGGTATTATCATACCAATCACAGAAAGATCGACATGTTATTGTGGTGGACAGTTTAAAATCTCCAAGAACTCTAAACAGTAGTATTTCAATTCAAATCGCTCAAATCTATGAAAATGGAGAGCGCAGTGTACAAGAACAAATACCCGACGTACAACGTCAACCTAATTACACAGATTGTGGTGTTTTTGCTATTGCAAATCTTACTGAGGTGTTACACAACAATTGTGATGTAGATTTTTCAATTATCAGATATGATATACCAAGAATGAGAGCACATTTATTAGAATGTATTACTAAACAACATTTTACAACATTTCCAAAAATAGAAAAAATGCCAAAAATGCCGTGTAAAGTAGCAAAAAGTTGTTCTATTAAGTTTTTTTGCGCTTGTAAGTTGCCTGATATAGTTGGCGATATGGTGGAATGTGACAATAAAAGATGCAAATTGAATAGATGGTTTCACAAAAGATGTCTTGGGTACACAATGACAAACCAAGATGAAAAATGGTTGTGTCCATACTGCACATGGTAATTTGAGATGAACAAGCACTGAGATAAAGGTATGTGATTATGGTACAACAATTATATCTTAATGTTTAGATATATGATATCTATTTAGATATAATGTAATGATATCCTCCAGTACAGTTACTTTTGAAGTGTCATTTCCATTATAACAAATTAATCTATCTCGTCCAATAAAATGCAATTTATGCCTTCGACATCCAGCCCCGGAAAAAAGGGGGGGGGGGATAACTTCCTATATACGGGTATATAGGGATGTGCCGAAAATACGGGGTGAGTTTTTCGCCTAAAATTACTGATATGGGTATGGTTTTGAGAATCTAAGTATAGATATGTGTATTGACATCCGAACTTTGCTTGTATTTAAATGCATATATATTCGAAAGTATTTTAAGAATCAAAATGGGTTTGATAAATTTCATACTGGATTTACAAATAGACAGATAATTCAATAAGTATAATGGACAAATCGTCATTGATTGCATTGGACTCCGAATATACAACGAAAAAAAGTCTAAAGGTATATTTACAATGATATGCACAACCATTTTTGTACTTCCGTCACTTTTTCGCAATTTAATTTAAACCACACCATTATTGATAACGTTTGTTTCGAACGCTAACCATTCTGACCATTTTTTTTACAAACCCGCGATCAAGTAGAAGCGAGTTATTTTATGCCTATGGAAGTTTTCTAGTATGCATGACAAACACAAGATCCAAAATGCGTTTTGGGCTCGTTCGATGTTTTAACAAATATTTTACTGTTAACTAAAATGCCACGTCCGACTTGTCATTAAAATCCAGAGAGTCAAACGAAATTCACATCCACATTATGCTCTCTTTCAATTTATCTTAATTTTTTTTAACCACATACACATGTATGCTCTTTTTTAATCTTATCGAAGTTTACAATAATGCATGACAAACAAACAATCCTAAATACGTTTTGCATTTGATGATGCTTTGAATAAATAATTAACTGTTAAAAACAAACCACGTTCATATGTCGTCGCTAATTCTATCGAAAATGCGTTTAAACTATGTGTCGTATTCTGAGAAAACTGGGCATAATGCATGTGCGTACAGTGTCGTCCCAGATTAGCCTGTGCAGTTCGCACAGGCTTATGAGGGACGACACTTTCCGCCTTGATTGTATTTTTGCTAAGAAGAGACTTCATTTAAACGAAAAATGTCATAACAGCGAAGAGTGTCGACCCTGTTTAGCTGTGTGGACTGTATGTTAAATATTTTGAGGTTAAACTAGTTTTTTTCGTCACTGAAATGACCACACACGATATACGTCACAAATCTCATAATTTAAATTTAAAGCCACAAGGCAATGCAGAATTAATAAAACATTATCTTATGAAAATGAATGAAGATGTTTCGATTAAAGATTTATAAATTTACGGAAAAAGATTTTATGTTAGTCAAGTGTGTTTTGCTATGAGCAGGGATGTGCGAATAACTGTAAACTTTTGCTGAGCAAGTCATTCATGCTATTATACAGAATTGCAGTTTACCTACATATTTTTCAAAAGGTCAGATAGCTTAATTGGTAGAGCAACCCAGGCCGGTATCATTAGATGGCTCATGGGTGGGTTCGGGTTCGAGTCCCGATCTGAACTTCGTAGGTGAACTTGTGGTTGCAAGGCTGGAAACGGATAGTGTGACAATTTGTTTTCGGCGGGGTTTTGGGCTAACCGTTCAGTTCATCAGTTCGTCCGGTCACATGAAACCGTTTAATATGGCCTGTTTGTTGTTTAATTGCTGATTAACATATTTGACACAAATCGTGCAGTCCCGCTTTAACTCCTTATTTATGTTGGCTATATTGCACTTAAGCGGTACGCTGCCATCATGGATTCCGAAATTTACGCAACTTAACACTAATTATAAGACAATCCCAGAATCGATAATATGGGCGCCGCCATATTGGCTTTTACTCAACCCGCGATTGAAAACGGTACTGAAGAATTTAACAGATTACAACGTTATCATAGTGTACACCCGCTTTATTCCAATAAACAGTACTTTGTGACTTCGCACAGTAGGATTGAAAACAAGTGAATCGTGAAACCAAGTGTCCATATGTATCAGATCGTAAATCAATATAATTTAAATAAAAAATATACACGATATATTCATAAAATATGTGTCTCTGCAACAATATTCAGTGACAACACGTAATGTTTAAGGCCGAGTTGGCATTTTTAAGCATACCTTTCAGTAATGCCTTTGTATATAATTTAATTATTTCTTTATGGAATAAAATTATTCAAGCATAATTATAAAGGCATAAAAATATCTAAAGTCTGAAGTAAACGTTGTGATTTTAGTGTAAATAGCGCCGGAGATATTAACAAAGATCTATCAATATATTAAGATTGGAAACATCCATTCAGACCAATTTTTGTTATAGATCTTTGATATTAATAAGATAGATTTAAGGTCGATGTAGACAATTATATTGATATCTGCCTTTGTTTAAGCCTATATTATTTGTTATTAAATGTCGTACTTTCTATACTTTCCGGAGATATTCATTAAGAAACATTGTAAGATTAAAGACTGAAGACGACTTCTTTTATTGAATAATACATAGTTTGTCTAAACAGTTACCATTTCGCTATTATTATTTCCCTTGTAAGTGTCATTTTAAAGGTAATATACAAATCTATAGCCGAAATGAAGTTTGTGATTCTAAAATTGTTCCGTAAATCTGTATTACACCGAAACTCTGTAAGATTTCATGAAGAGATTTTTTTTAATTAAAATTATGTATCTAGTTTAGTCTAAAACTAAAGTGGTTTTTAGCAATCTTTTATTTAAAAATCGCTCTCGAGCTAATACAAAAATATCTAGCTGGAAATGAATTTTGTGATTTAAATGAACAAGTATCGGAGTTATTCGCTTGCAAAACTGTGTAAGATGTCAGGATATGTCATACTTTTTTTTATTGAAAAGGACATATCAGCTTTTGTCTACAACTTTCTTATATCACTATTAAAATAACGTTTTATATGTTGCCTGAAATATTATTAAATTTTCTTAATAACATCTTTATTCACGATTGAAATGTTCAACATGAAAAATAATGAGCCTTAAATAAACTTAAATAGTTCCAATTGTGTTCTCTAGATTTCCTTAACGTATGTCTTTATTAAATTTATTTTCGTAAAACGGTCTAAATTTACGCTTAAAAAATAAAAACGCGAACACAATAAGTGATTTATTTTACTTTAATTACGGATTATTAATGACAGCAACACACACCTCTTCAAAAAAAAAAACATCAGCGATCAAGGCGCGAACGAATTCGCTAAATGGGAGACGATGTTCCAAGTGTGGATTAAAAGCGTTTATGGGTTTGCCCGTGACACCACTTGTCTGCACATGTGTAGTAACCGAAATTAAGATATCACGCGTCACCTTTAAATAACATGTTTAATGACAATCAAGACCTTATTCATGCCAAGGACCTACACCATGTCCATGTCCATGCTGTGTTTTATTACTCTTAAACGAATGCAAATGAACCTTATTTCTACTAATTACGTAAATTTTATTTAAAAAAAACACGAACTATTATGTGGTTGCCAGATCGATAACAAAAACTATTTAAATCCTCAAATATATTTGATAAAACCGTTTCGCTTCCTTGTTTTTCGTAGGGACCTATACACACATATATAGGTCCATATTTATTTCTTCAGTACCGTTTTGGAGGCGCGCGAGAGTATTCAGGGGCGGGTAATTCGGGAGGTAATCGATTTCTGGGATTGCGTACCGGTAAAGTGCAATTGCCCCGGACTGTTTAGTTGCTCTTATCCGCAGTTGGTATTCGAACCATATATACTTCAGATGTGTGCCGACATAAGGTGATTTTATCTATTTTACAAACAGCAGCTTTTGTGCGATTTTAAAACAAAAAAGTTACTAAGTTACAAGGACTGTTCTGTTGCTCTTATCTGCAGTTGGTTTTCGATCCATATATGTTTCTTCCAGATTTGTGCAAAATAAGGGTTTATATGAACTACACAGTCGGCAAATTATCACCATTTTACAAACGGAAGCTTTTGTGGGCTTTTCAAACATTGCCTCGTGTGACCTTTTGAACTGACAATATATCGTTCTAAATCATAAAACAATTTCAATGAAATGTACATGTAATTCTTTGGAAACGTTTTTCTAAGCAAGTTAATCATGCTATTCAACAGAATTGCAGTTAACCCATATATTTTTTCAAACGGTCAGAATAGCTTAATTGGTAGAGCAACCCAGGCCGGAATCATATCTTATTTAGATGGCTAATGGGTGGTTTCGAGTTCGAATCCCGATCTGACCTTCGTAGGTAAATTGTGGTTGCAAGGCTGGAAACGGATAGTATGACAATCTGTTTTGGACGGGGTTTTGGGCTAACAGTTCAGTTCATTAGGTCACACGAAACCCTTTAATATGGCCCGTTTGTTGTTGAATTGCTGATTAAAGTAATAATTGAAAGTTCATTTCCTTACTTTTTAATAACAGTCTTTACGAACTCCAGTTTCTTCTGCTAGGAAGTGCCTTTAATGATTTAATTCAAATATTATATGTATATAAGTTGTGTGTTAGTTTCTTCACGGTGCGTATATTGTATATTGTCATCTAGAGTCCGTGGTTTCTTCTATTACAGATTAATTGAGCTCGCTTTGATGCATCGCCTTATTTCATATTATGCTTTCTCACAATTTTTTTTACATATTTGGAAACAGTGAAAGAAAACCATAACAACGGTACAAAAAATGTATGGTCGGTTAGAAAAAGGATGCTTTTATAGCCCCTTTTAGCTTTTACGTGTTTTCCTCAAGACATTGTTTTGTGTACAAAAACAAAACGGTATTTTTCGGTCAATTTTGACCGCGATTTACAGGTTGGCACTGACCCTGCCATAAAATATTTTAACATGGTTAGAAACTGTGGAGGTTCTTCTTTGCAACGGTACCATTATAATTAAAATCGAATTAAAAATAATGTTTTTATAACCCCTTTTTCCTTTTCAGGGTTTTCTTTACGGCATTTGCGTGTGTAAAAAAAACCCGTTAAAACAGGCCGACTTTGTCCGCGATTTACAGGCCGACTCTGACCCTGCCATAAACTATTTTATATATTATTAGAAACGTAGAGGATCTTCTTTACAACGGTACCATTACAATTAATATCGGACGAATAATAATGCATTTATAACCATTTATATCGGTTCCGGTTTTTCTTTACGGCATTTGCGTGTGTAAAAAAAAACGTTAAAACAGGCCGACTTTGTCCGCGATTTACAGGCCGACTACTATCCTGCCATAAAATATTTTCATATGGTTAGAAAATGTAGAGGATCTTCTTTACAACGGTACCATTATAATTAATATCGGACGAATAATAATGCATTTATAACCATTTATATCGGTTCCGGGTTTTCTTTACGGCATTTGCGTGTGTAAAAAACCCGTTAAAACAGGCCGACTTTGTCCGCGATTTACAGGCCGACTACGACCCTGCCATAAAATATTTTGATATGGTTAGAATCTGTAGAGGATCTTCTTTACAACGGTACCATTATAATTAATATCGGACGAATTATAATGAAGTTATAACTATTTATATCGGTTCCGGGTTTTCTTTTCGGCATTTGCGTGTGTAAAAAAAACCGTTAAAACAGGCCGACTTTGTCCGCGATTTACAGGCCGACTACGACCCTGCCATAAAATATTTTGATATGGTTAGAATCTGTAGAGGATTTTCTTTACAACGTAACCATTATAATTAATATCGGACGAATAATAATGAAGTTATAACCATTTATATCGGTTCCGGGTTTTCTTTTCGGCATTTGCGTGTGTAAAAAAAACGTTAAAACAGGCCGACTTTGTCCGCGATTTACAGGCCGACTACGATCCTGCCATAAAATATTTTCATATGGTTAGAAAATGTAGAGGATCTTCTTTACAACGGTACCATTATAATTAATATCGGACGAATAATAATGCATTTATAACCATTTATATCGGTTCCAGGTTTTCTTTACGGCATTTGCGTGTGTAAAAAAACCCGTTAAAACAGGCCGACTTTGTCCGCAATTTACAGGCCGACTACGACCCTGCCATAAAATATTTTGATATGGTTAGAATCTGTAGAGGATCTTCTTTACAACGGTACCATTATAATTAATATCGGACGAATAATAATGAAGTTATAACCATTTATATCGGTTCCGGGTTTTCTTTTCGGCATTTGCGTGTGTAAAAAAAAACGTTAAAACAGGCCGACTTTGTCCGCGATTTACAGGCCGACTACGACCCTGCCATAAAATATTTTGATATGGTTAGAATCTGTAGAGGATCTTCTTTACAACGGTACCATTATAATTAATATCGGACGAATAATAATGAAGTTATAACCATTTATATCGGTTCCGGGTTTTACCTTAAAGATTTCCGGGTTTTCCGGATATTTCCGGGTTTTATACCTGCCCCGCAGTTTTGTCTTTCCGCTGTAAACAGACGACAAAATGGCAAGTATACGTTTTTCAACGAAAAGAGCGAGGAGGTTTTGAAGGCATTGGATCGTGACAAGGACTCTTAAAACATTAAACGTGTAGTTGAACATGGTATGAACTTGTACGACGAATATCTTCGTTCGAATTACATGGATCTTAGTGATCTCGTGGAAAATCCAGCGGAACAACCAGTTATTGAGTTACGCTTTTTTCTATGCATCTGTACGTCAGAAAATCGGCGAGGAACTAAAGAAAAAAACTTTGGACAGTCTGAAGTAGGGAATTTCCAAGCATCTCTTAAGCACGTAAACCATTAATTTGAAAGACCAGCAATTCTCATCAAGTAATGAAACCTTCAAGTCAAAAGTTAAGCAGCTTAAGCGAAGTGGACATGGGAGTGTCGACCACAAACCTGTAATATCCGACGGCGATCTGGAAATATTAAGTGGCAACAGCGTACCGTTTAATAGTAACATATTAACTTTCAATGTGGTTTTCAAAACAGGGTGTGGTTTAACTTAATGCACTACCTTCTGAGGAGAGGTCAAGAGAATTTAGGGTCAATGACGAAGTCAACATAACTATAGCAACTGATTCAACCGGGAGAAAGTTTATACACCAGGTCATCGCAGAATCAACAAAAAATCACGGGTAGGTTCAATTAAAAAAATATTTATTATGTCAACCTTTCAAATCGTAGTAATTTTACTAAAAGCTGGCAGTTGCTGCAAAGAATTATAACTATAAAATGTGGCTGTTAATTTGTTTGACAGAGGGAAAAAAACTTAAATTAAATGGAATTTCAGTGGTGAAACCGCATAACATTTTAGCAAAAATATCTATTTTTGGTTTCAGGCAATTTTAAATGTCAGACCAGTGTCTAATTAAATGAATTCATCTCTTTAGGATTGACGATATGCCTGATGATACCATAGGAGAAGGAAAGATTTACAAGCAGCCTGGCAGTACGTTTTGTCCAGTCCGATGCTTTGAGAAGTACCTATCTAAACTGAACCCTAAACTCGAAGCATTATGGCAAAGACCGTTAGAATTATTTCAAGAGACCAGTGACATTTGGTATTGTGCTGCACCATTAGGAAAGAATACTTTGACTGTGTTAGTCAGTGAACTTTTATTTTTGTTATCAAAATATAAATGGTTATTCATTGCTATATTTAACTACAATTATTGAATCTTAAAATTGTTCATGGTTCTTATAAATTGTTCATGTTTGAAAAGCCTGTTCGGTATAATAAAATTAATATTATATGTCTGACAGGGTGACCTCTTTCAAACATGTAATATTTATTTTATTATACCGAACAAGTGATAAGAAATTGACTGTGTTAACCTTCAAATTCTCCTCGCTTATCGTTGAAAAACGTTTGCTGGCAATATTGCTTGTTTACAACGTCATAAATTGCGTAATCAAGTGATAAGAAATTGACTGTGTTAACCAGTGTACTTTTATTTTTGTTATCTAAATATAAATGGTTATTCATTGCTGTATTTAAATACAATTATTGAATATTAAAATTGTTCATGGTTCTTATAAACTGTTTATGTTTGAAAAGTTTGTTCGGTATAATAAAATCAATATTACATGTCTGACAGGGTGACCCTTGTCAGACATGTAATATTTATTTTATTATACCGAACAAATGATAAGAAATTGACTGTGTTTACCTTCAAATCCTCCTAACTTATCGTTGAAAAACGTTTGCTGGCAATATTGCTTGCCATTTTGTCGTCTGTTTACAACGTCATAAATTGCGTAATCAAGCGATAAGAAATTGATTGTGTTAACCAGTGTACTTTTACTTTTGTTATCAAAATTTAAATGGTTATTCATTGCTGTATTTAAATACAATTATTGAATATTAAAATTGTGCACGGTTCTTATAAATTGTTCATGTTTGATAAGTTTGTTCGGTATAATAAAATAAATATTACATGTCTGACAGGGTGACAGTAAATTTGTCAACTTTCGGAAAAATACTGTCAACCTCGGCATCGCCTTGGTTGACAGTATTTCCTCAAGTTGACAAATTTACTGTCACCCTGTCAGCCATGTAATATTTATATAAAGTATACGTTATCAACACGCAACATGTTTAAACAAGGTGACCCATATAGTGCCAATTTTAAGGGCCCAGTAAATTGTAATTTGTTTGTGATCAATCATTACCATAATCAAATTATCAATATAAGTGCAAGTCTATCAATGTTTAATAGGGCTAACATGATCTGTATAATAGAAACTAGCAACTGGTGCATACGATATATCTGGTCTAATGCTTGAATACTGTTGTTGTTATATATATACAATATGCTTTGCAATATTGCTAGGTGCTTTAACTGTTTCCTACCAACAATGCAAGATGTTAAATACACAGTTGTTGGTTTCCACTAACCGGACTGACCCTAATGTTCGGTGCCAATAAAACCCTTTTGTTTGATATTTTAGTCTGATATTTCGTTCTTGTTTGTTCTTAATTCGATCGTAATAAAACACAATCTGAAACGTAAAGTTTACCTAATTTTCAATAACAGTCGAGTGTGATTTTTTTGTAAATTTAGCATTTGGATCAGGAAACAAACTCATCGTTTCAAGAAGTAACATTTTTATGGTAAATTATCTTACGGTATATACACTACAATTTTAATGAACTGTTTTGAGTGTGTTGGTAATAGACTATTGGATTTATAGAGTTTTGCATATTATATATTTACTATCTTTTTTTATACTTTGCCGACTTCTTCACTGAGTTGTTTCTAAATTAATTTAATTTTTGTAATTTTGTTTTATTAAACGTGTTCATGTTCTGTATAGATTTAGGTTTACGGACAAAAAGGGATTTACGTTGAAAAGTAAAATAAAAGTTCATTTTTAGCGCATCTATTTTTTGAAAATAAAATTATGAGCTATTGTCATCACCTTGGCGTCGGTGTCCGGTTAAGTTTTGCGTTTAGGTCCGCTTTTCTCAGAAGTATCAATGCTATTGCATTCAAACTTGGTACACTTACTATCATGAGGGGACTGGGCAGGCAAAGTAAGATAACTCTGGCGTGCATTTTGACCTTTTTATACTTAGAAAATTGAAAATTTTGGTTAAGTTTTGTGTTTAGGTCCATTTTATTCCTTAAGTATCAAAGCTATTGCTTTCATACTTGCAACACTTTTTAACTATCAAAAGGGGACTGTGCAGGCAAAGTTATGTAACTCTGACTGGCATTTTGACAGAATTATGTGCCCTTTTTATACTTAGAAAATTGAAAATTTGGTTAAGTTTTGTGTTTAGGTCCACTTTATTCCTACAGTATCAAAGCTATTGCTTTCATACTTGCAACACTTATTAACTGTCATAAGGGGAATGTGCAGGCAAAGTTATGTAACTCTGACTGGCATTTGGACGGAATTATGGGCACTTTATACTTAGAAAATTGAAAATTTGGGTAAGTTTTGTGTTTTGGTCCACTTTACCCCTAAAGTATCATAGATAATGCTTTCATACTTGGAACACTTGCAAACTATCATAAGGGTACAGTAAAAGGACAAGTTGCATAACTCTGGTTGTCATTTTTACGGAATTATGGCCCTTGCTTGACTTAGTAACTTTGAATATATGGTTAAATTTTGTGTTCGATCCACTTTACTTCTAAAGTATCAAGGCTATTGCTTTCAAACTTCAAATACTTTCATGTTATCATGAGGTTACTGTACCTGACAAGTTGAATTTTACCTTGACCTTTGAATGGTCAAATTATTAAATTGGGCTAAAATTGCCATAACTTCTTTGTTTATGATTAGATTTGATTGATACTTTGACAAAACTACTCTTACCTGACATACCACAATAGACTTCACCCAAACCATCCCCCGCGCCCCCCCTCCCCCCCGAATCCCCCCCTATTTTTTTTTAAATGACCACCCCACCCTCACACTATACCCCCACCCACCCCCACCCCCCAATTTTTTTGTTTTGAAAAGGTAAAAAAACACAAATATTTATTTTTATTATTTTATTTTTGAAATACCGTCCAACCATCGCACCCAAGAATCCCCTCCCCCCCACCCAACCCCGAAATTTTTTTTTGTGCATTTTTTCGCATTTTTGGAAGATAATGTAATAAATGTCCACACCCCCCACACTATACACGCCTCTTCACTCCACCCCTCCCTCCTTTGTGATTGAAATTGAGAGTCCCTTCACCTTTAAAAAGAAAATAGATGAGCGGTCTGCACCCGCAAGGCGGTGCTCTTGTTGTAAGTTAACACAATTAAATAAATGATGTTTTTGTCGCGTTGATGTGGTCATTATTATAATATTAATGGTACATATAACCTAATAGTTTTTTTCATAATTTTAAACGTCTCATGAATATATTACTTTCAATAATTTCCATAAAGAGGTTATTTATTTATTTTCCGCAGTAACCGCAGTCTTATAAAATTGATTTAACTGAGAATCGCCATGCGATCAATTATCACGAGGTGCATGCTATTGTTAAATAAAGTCGATAAAAACGAGATAAAACATATGTGTCAACATATATGTATAAAATCCGTGGCCCAATTAATTGGCAGCTTCCGACGCACCAGCGTATTACCTGTTTGCAGGCCCATTTACATATTGAAGAATATAACGAATTAAATGTAGAAATGGTATGTTCTGACTTCTAAGCACAAGTGAACTAACCCATTATATACACTTAAAGTAATTGATACTTAAATGTTAATACATATTGTTCTAATTAGTCAATTTGTTTTTAACAAATTCATATGATAAATTCCTTTTAACAAGGGATTTCCAAGATTCAGCAGGTTAATGTGCTCTTGTATTTGTGCGTTCTAAATTCTAAATATGTTATGTTATTGCAATTTAAGTTCAGTTATAACGTTGTAAACACTATACGATTTTCGTTTTATTTGTATTCGTATATTCTACCATGAGCTAGTGCCCATACAGTCCTGGAAAAGCTTGTAGATCGCCCTACATACGGTTTATTTTAATTAAAATGTAAAACCCGATTATTTGCACAAACAAATAATGACATAAAATACAGAATTTATAAGCATTAAAATAAACGAACAGTTTTCAAAATAATGCTTCTCAAATGTATATCTCAAAAGAATTTCTTATGTACAAGCAAAGAGCAACAACTCATTTTGACAAATAGTTTATTTCAATGGTAGCATAACTGAACGAGCAATGGCTAAATACAGATAACACAATACACCGTAAACACCTTTATTTTATACATAATATTTTAAAACATAAGCTTTATCTTCAGCCTCAACAATGTGTTTACACAAAGGTCTGCCTTTCGGGACGTTGCAGTGTATAGGAATATGATAATTTATTATTCTCGACCGTTATAGGGAAACGTTTTGGGGATCGTGATTACGGAGTTAATGTGTTAATGTTATAGTATAAGTATACTTTAGTTAGTATATTAGCCGCGTTCTGAGAAAACTGGGCTTAATGCATAAAGTAATGTCCCAAATTAGCCTATGCACTCCGCACAGGCTAACCTGGAATTTTCTGAAAGACTTTTCTAAATGAAAATCCATCGGCAGAGAGTTTCAGCCCTGCAGACTGCACAGGCTTATCTGGAAAGACAGTTTACGCAAACATACTAAGTGCAGTTTTAATACATGTGCGTAAAGTGTCATCCCAGATTAGCCTTTGCAGTCCGCACAGGCTAATCAGGGACGACACTTTCCGCCTAAACTTGATTTCCGGTATGAAGAGACTTCATTTAAACAAAAAATGTCATAAAAGCGGAAAGTGTCGTCCCTGATTAGCCTGTGTGGACTCCACAGGCTAATCTGGGATGATACTTTACGCATATGCATTTAGTTCAGTTATCTCAGAATAAGGCTCATATAATCACTAATGTATTGATTGACTTGTAACTTGTTACTATATAAGTGTTGGCAAATCTTTCGTAACTTCATTAAGCAAGTGTTTATTAGTTACAAGCGACTTAAAAGCTGATTGAGTTAACTTAGTAGGAAACATATTTAAGGATAATTCTTGAAAAAGACCTCACATATGTGAGACTTAAATTTAGCTGTAAAAGATAGTATAACCATCTTTAAAACCATTAAAATCATCGTTTAATTTCAAGACCTCATTATGTTGATGTTGAATGCCGATTGGTCTCTGATATCCATGGATAAAGGGTCAATATTACGATGCTCATGCACAATGGCGACTGATTTAAAACCACAATAATAAATATGCAGATTTTGAACGGCGAAATTGATATATCACGGTAACTTGCTTAAATATTGGGACGGTTGCTTTGCCGACGCCTTTTACTGTAAAGACTGAAACAAATAAGTTTTCATCCGCAGCGTTTATCACAACATTTAATTGTGTGGACATGTCACAAACGTATAAACGATGAATATGTTTTTTAGAACTTAGATGATTTTTTTTCTTAAAAATTTTCTCCTAAATATTCTTCTTTTTCTACATTACTACTACTACTAGTACTACTACTACTACTACTACTACTTCTACTACTACTACTACTACTAATACTACTAATACTACTACTACTACTACTACTACAACTACTACTTCTGCTACTACTGCTACTACTTCTACTACTACTACTACTACTACTACTTCTACTACTACTACTACTACTACTACTACTACTACTACTACTACTACTACTACTACTACTACTACTACTACTACTACTACTACTACTACTACTACTACTACTACTACTACTACTACTACTACTACTACTACTACTACTACTACTAATGCTGCTACTACTTCTACTACTACTACTACTACTACTACTACTACTACTTCTACTACTGCTACTACTACTACTACTACTACTACTACTACTACTACTACTACTACTACTACTACTACTACTTCTACTACTACTACTACTACTACTACTACTACTACTACTACTACTACTACTACTACTACTACTACTACTACTACTACTTCTACAACTACTAGAAGTAGTAGTAGTAATGTAGTAGTAGTAAATTTACTTAATTTAATTAATTGTATTATTATTATTATTGCTATTATTATTATTATTATACAAATTATTATTATTATTACGATTATTAGTATTATTGTTATTTTTACTATTATTATTGTGTTGTTTTTTTGTTGTTGTTTTTTTTTAAGTATAATTAAAATTATAATTGTTATTATTATTTTTATTAGTATTATTATTAATATTATTGTTAACGATTATAAACTGGATGGCGTCATAAGTGGAAATAAGGTTTATTTATAATTTTAGATTTTCGTGAACGGTTAATAAAGTTCTATACGACGACGAAGAAAACTGTGTCTGTTTCACCACTGAGGGAGGGTCGTGACAAACCCATCTGGGATGTTTTTGTGCAACCGAAATTGAGCCACGTTACAATAGAGAAAGATGGATCTCGAAAGAAAACGAGAAACTCGGTTCACCAATACAAAGCCTTATTTTATAAAGATGAAATTCTCAGTAGCCATGTATTTGTTCAAGGAGAACCGGGGATGGGGAAAACTACATTCCTCACTAAACTGGCTCTTGACTGGTGTGATGCAGTGTCTGAGCACAATCCTCATCACAGGCCTACATTTAGTGATGTCGATACATTGAAGGAGTTCCGGTTTCTCTTTCAAATATCACTACGAGATGCAAAGGGGCAGCGGGAGGTTATAGAGATGATTAAAACACAAATTATCGACATGATATACCCTGGTGAAGTAAAACGCGAAGAGACCTTTAAGCTTTTGCCACATATCCTAGAACGAGAGACATACATCGTAACTATGGATGGGCTTAATGAATGGGTTGATCGTTTAAATCAATTTGTTATACCGTTACTTGCACAATGGTATTCAAATAGTGTGTCCATTATTACATCACGGCCATGGAAAATGGCGGATGAGCGAATCAAAGATTCTGAAATAAAAACATTAATAGAAGTTGAAGGAATAATTGATACAGAAGAACTAGCAAATAAAATTATAAACAGTCTTCAAACTGGTAATGTGAAGACAACCCCTGAATTCATGAAGTACGTGAACGAACGTCAATTTGGGAATTTGTTGAAGTCACCCTGGCTGCAAACTCTGTTAGTCAATTGTTGGATGAACAAGATGGAATTGAGTGGCTCCTTGTGTGAAATAAATTGTATTTTACTAGACACACTTTTTAAAAATGCACGTGCGAAAAAGGGATATTTTCAAAAAGGAAATTTGTTTCAATGTTTAACAAATACAAGTTTTATTCAGCGGCAGATCAATATTTTTGATGCACTTGCGAATGTTGCATTTAATTTTACGTTTTCATCGAGTAAATCCCCAGTGTTCACCGAACGGGGAGTATTGAATCACATGTCAGAAAAGCAGTTGAAATTTTGTCTTCATGCTGGTGTTTTAACGAAAAGATACAGCTCTAATATAGCAGGTCAGAATGCACAGTTTTCATTTTTACACGAGACTTTACAGGAATTTATGACTGCCTATCATATCGCAAATTCCAAGCAGGACCTTATAAAACAGTTCCGAACCGGATCTAAATATAATGTTTTAGAGATGAGCCAGACCATAATTTATTTATGTGGACTCGACTGTAAAAAAGCTAATACTCTTATTAATTGTCTGGTTGACGACGAGTTCCTCAAAGCCATAAGCCACGGACTGAGCATGTGCATTAAGGGATTTTATAATCAGGAAAACTTATTAGCATTTCAGGACGACAATGGCACAAGAAGGAACGTTTTAAAATTAAATAATGATAACATGGATTACAACGCACGTTGCTACGCACTATCAGTCTTGTTCCAGCGCATGATCATTGCTGGATGCATAGAAGCAACTGCCAGCGGTGAAAAGCAAATTTGCTTGAATTGTAGAGACTTCATATTTAATCAGAATCTTACTGAGTCCGATTCAAATGCGTTAGAAAAGCTTTTATTGTACAACTGTGCAGATGTGCGGTCACTTATTGTAGAAAGTAATTGTCTACAAATAAGCGAAATATTGACAGTCATACACAAATCCAAACATTGTCTTGCACGTGTTATGATAACAATGACACCGGAAATAAGTAAAGAATTACATCATACGAGCATACGGGAGCTGAACTGTATCGGACAATTTGACGTATCATCATGTTCCTATGTTCTGCCGTCCCTGTCTCAATTAACATATTTGAGAATAGAAGACACAAGCTTTTTGCAAGACATAGCTCTTCCTGAAACAATACAAAACATTGTCTTGTCGAAATGCAAATGTTCATCTGAATGGCTGTGCAGCTTGTTGATCACGCTCTCTTCATTAGATCATCCTGTCGAGTGTCAGCTGAGGAATGTTGTTTTGCAGTTAAGTGAAGACATCCGTGGAGACGAAGCGCATACACATATATCGGACTTGCGATCTCAAATACTGTCAGATGACCTGTCCAACATTAAGATATTAGTGAAAAATGGCAGTAGGGAACTGTTTGAACTATTGCGTGATACTAGTATTGGGATCCTAGACCTAAGAACAGCTGAGTGTGCCTCATTAACATCCGAGATTCTTCACACGCTGAATAAGCTAACTAAGCTTTATTTGTGGGGAACCTATACGGGTAGATGTGATCTGAGACTGCCTGCGTCATTGCAATGTATTAGTCTCCAGAATTGCGAATGTTCATCTGAGTGGCTGTGCAGCTTGTTGATCACGCTCTCTTCATTAGATCATCCTGTCACGTGTGAGCTGTGGGATGTTGTATTGCAGTTAAGTGAAGACATCCGTGGAGACGAAGCGCATACACATATATCGGACTTGCGATCTCAAATACTGTCACATGACCTGTCCAATATTAATTTATTTGTCAAGAAAGGCAGTAAGGAACTGTTTGAACTATTACGTGATAGTATTGGGATCCTAGACCTTGGGACGGCTGATTGTGCCTCATTAACATCCGAGATTCTTCATACGCTGAATAAGCTAACTAAGCTTTATTTGCGGGGAACCTATACTGGTCGGTGTGATCTGAGACTGCCTGCGTCATTGCAATGTATTAGTCTCGTGGATGTCAAATGTTCATCTGAATGGCTGTGCAGGTTGTTGATCACGCTCTCTTCATTAGATCATCCTGTCAAGTGTGTGCTGCGGGGTGTTGTATTGCAGTTAAGTGAAGACATCCGTGGAGACGAAGCGCATACACATATATCGGACTTGCGATCTCAAATACTGTCACATGACCTGTCCAATATTAATTTACTTGTCGAGAAAGGCAGTAAGGAACTGTTTGAACTATTACGTGATACTAGTATTGGGATCCTAGACCTTGGGACGGCTGATTGTGCCTCATTAACATCCGAGATTCTTCACACGCTGAATAAGCTAACTAAGCTTTATTTGCGGGGGACCTATACTGGTCGGTGTGATCTGAGACTGCCTGCGTCATTGCAATGTATTAATCTCCAGGAAGGCGAGTGTTCATATGAGTGGCTGTGCAGCTTGTTGATCACGCTCTCTTCATTAGATCATCCTGTCAAGTGTGAGCTGTGGGGTGTTGTTTTGCAGTTAAGTGAAGACATCCGTGGAGACGAAGCGCATACACATATATCGGACTTGCGATCTCAAATACTGTCACATGACCTGTCCAATATTAATTTACTTGTCGAGAAAGGCAGTAAGGAACTGTTTGAACTATTACGTGATACTAGTATTGGGATCCTAGACCTTGGGACGGCTGATTGTGCCTCATTAACATCCGAGATTCTTCACACGCTGAATAAGCTAACTAAGCTTTATTTGCGGGGGACCTATACTGGTCGGTGTGATCTGAGACTGCCTGCGTCATTGCAATGTATTAATCTCCAGGAAGGCGAGTGTTCATATGAGTGGCTGTGCAGCTTGTTGATCACGCTCTCTTCATTAGATCATCCTGTCAAGTGTGAGCTGTGGGGTGTTGTTTTGCAGTTAAGTGAAGACATCCGTGGAGACGAAGCGCATACACATATATCGGACTTGCGATCTCAAATACTGTCACATGATCTGTCCAACATTGAGATATTAGTGAAAAATGGCAGTAAGGAACTGTTTGAACTATTACGCGATACTAGTATTGGGATCCTAGACCTTGGGACGGCTGATTGTGCCTCATTAGCATCCGAGATTCTTCACACGCTCAATAGGCTAACTAAGCTTTATTTGTGGGGAACCTATACTGGTCGGTGTGATCTGAGACTGCCTGCGTCATTGCAGTGTATAACTGTCGTGGAAGGCGGATGTTCATCTGAGTGGCTGTGCAGCTTGTTGATCACGCTCTCTTCATTAGATCATCCTGTCAAGTGTGAGCTGTGGGATGTTGTTTTGCAGTTAAGTGAAGACATCCGTGGAGACGAAGCGCATACACATATGTCGAATTTGCGATCTGAAATACTGACACATGACATGTCCAACATTGAGATATTAGTGAATAATGGCAGTAAGGAACTGTTTGAACTATTACGTGATACTAGTATTGGGATCCTAGACCTTGGGACGGCTGATTGTGCCTCATTAGCATCCGAGATTCTTCACACGCTGAATAAGCTAACTAAGCTTTATTTGTGGGGAACCTATACGGGTAGATGTGATCTGAGACTGCCTGCGTCATTGCAATGTATTTGTCTCGTGGATGTCAAATGTTCATCTGAATGGCTGTGCAGCTTGTTGATCACGCTCTCTTCATTAGATCATCCTGTCGAGTGTGTGTTGTGGGATGTTGCATGGCAGTCAAGTAAAGAAGCCCGGGGAAAGAAATCACAATGTTCAACAAATGTTAAAGCTGATGTTAATGATAGTTCGAATACGAATGTGTCTGATTTACATACACAAATGTTGTCATGTGACATGTCGAACATTGAACTACGCGTCTTAAAATTCCAAAAAGAGCTGTTTGAAATGTTGCGAGGCACGAGTATAAGAAGCGTGCAGCTTCAGGCTTTTGACGATGTTTCACTGACATTTTTGACACAAAACACGTTACCAGCGTTTACGGAAATTCGATTACAAGGGACTTACTTGAATGATTTTAATCACACATTACCATCGACTCTTCAATTAATTATTTTACAAGAAGGATCATGCTCATCAGATTGGCTGTACAGTTTGATGTTAAAACTTTCAACGCTTAATCATGCAGTGCGCGTCTACTTAGCTAAATACATCGTTTTACAGAGGCGTGAGGCGATTGGGAAATACCCCGAACCGCTAATGCGAGGTGCAGATTTGTCAAGTGTTAAGTTGGAAGTATTAAAGGATTGTCCTGGATTGTATGAAACATTACCCACAATGCATATAACCAGTCTGAACATGACTAAAATAGAACACACCGACCTGCTGTCACAGACACTGCCCCTTCTCACCCACTTGCAGCAGCTAAGGATTTGTTTGAACAAGTATGATATGGAGATGAAACTGCCAGAATGTGTTAAGTATGTGTTTATAATTTATAAAACATTGTCCCCATCATCACTCCAACAATATGTGAATAATCTGTCTACTATCAAACATAGTGTACAGTGTAAACTGCTGATCCGTATGGAAGAGAATGACGATGAATATACGAGAATCAAGCAAAACTTTTGTGAATTAAAATCAGTTAATGTCGAACAGTTTGAAATTGTGAACAAAAAGGGTACTGTTCGTAGAGCTGCTGCTCTTACACTATCTGCTACTGCTGATGATTGCGATGACGATTACGACAAACATTTACTCCGACGAGAGGGAGATTACGTTGATTCGAAACCATGGATTCACTATTGTAAAATTCGTCTGAACATTTTGTTCACAGACGCCTGTGGAGTGAGTTCTTAAACTCGTGCGTTTTCAACGTATCGTGTAATTTTATCGCTTGTTGTACCAACTTTAAAAGGGATAAAAAGGTATATAATATATCGTGTAAAATTGTATTTTCCAGTGATAAAGTCTGTATTTAATATTCGTATTTTTTGCTACAAAAAGGTTTGCTAATCGTACATTCATTTAATTTATTTTTTAAAGTTTTATTTTTGAAAATGTATGCGTTTGAGATAAGTCACATTTGACAATTTGTAAGTTGGAAATATACTTCCCCATATTATTATACAAAATTAATTAAACGTTATTCTCATATTGAAATAATCAGCATTTTTAATGATAATATATGAAATCCAAACGAGTGTACATGAAACCAAATTGTCAAACTTTAACATGACACAAAACCAAGGCCATTAAACACCACAAAAAAAACAAGGCCATTAACCAACACCAAGAAATTCTTGATTCAAATGTGTCATTTACTTCAAAGACGTGTTTGTGCATCGTGCTTTAAACCTTGGTCATCATCCCGGGCAACAAATTAAGGAGCAAAGGAGTCAACCAATGGTTGTCATTGGTATAATCAAGTATTCAGCCCAAAGAATGGTCGCCAACGTTGGCAACTACGCTTTAGTCATCTATCGGGTTGCCACGTCGAAAGCGCAAACAACGGTCGATAACGTGGATTACTAGGTCAGCAGTGCCACCCATAGTCATCTCGCGGTTTACCAAGTTAGTAGCTTAAACCATTGACCTTACGCGGAATTGCCTGGTCAGAAGCGCAAACAACGTTCGTCAATCTATTTACCTAGTGAGCAGCTCAAACTAATCTTGACATTGAGGGTAACCAAGTCAGAAGCGCAAAACAGAAGTAATCGCTGGTAATACCGTCAACACCCCAAACAAATGGTCATCATCTCGGATTATGCCGTCAGCAACGCACACCATGGTCGTCATCGTGGGTTATACCGTCAGTAGCGCACACCATGGTCGTCATCGTGGGTTATACCTTCAACAACGCACACCATGGTCGTCATCACGGGTTTTACCGTCAGCCGGGCATATCCTGGTCGTCATCGTGGGTTATTACGTAAGTAGCGCACACCCTGGTCGTCATCGTTGGTTATACCGTAAGCAGCGCACATTCTGGCCATCATCTCGGGTTATACCGTCAATAACGTACACCCTGATCATCATCGCCGGTTAAACCGTCAGCAGCGCACACATTGGTCATCATCGCGGGTTATACCGTAAGTAGCGCACACCCTGGTCGTCATCGTGGGTTATACCGTCAGCAGCGCACATCCTGGTTGTGATAATGGGTTATACCGTCAGCAGCGCACACCATGGTGATCATCGCGAGTTATACCGTCAACAGCGCACACCCTGGTCAACATCGCGGGTTAAACCGTCAGCAGCTCACACATTGTTCATCATCGGGAGTTTTACCGTCAGCAGCGAACATATTGGTCATCATCGCGGGTCATACCGTCAGCAGCGCACACCCTAGTCATCATCGCGGGTTTTACCGCCAACAGTTAAAACAATTGTCGTCATCGTGATGATATCAGTCAGTAGCCCAAACAATGATAGTCATTGCGGGATTTACCGTTAGAAGCGCACACAATTTTCGTCATCCAGGGTTTTACCGTCAGCACCGTAAACTACGGTCGTCATCGTGTGTTCAACCGTCAGCAGCGCACGCCATTTACGTTATCGAAGGTTATACCGTCAGCAGCGGAAACCATGGTCATCATCGCGGGTTATACAGTCAGAAGCGAACACCATTTTTGTCATCGCAGCTTATACCGTCAGTAGCGCACACCATTTTGTCATCGCAGGTTATACAAAAGCACCGCTCACCATGAACATTATCGCGGGTTATAACGTAAACTGTGCTTATCATGGTCGTTATCGCGGGTAATAACGTAAGCAGTGCTCAGCATGATCGTCATTGCCTTCGCAAAGTAAGGTCCACGTCGCGGGATGCAAAGTCAATAACAAACATCATGGTCATCATAGCGATGTTTCCAAGTCAGCGCCGCTCGATTGCTAAAAGGTATTTGTGCCATTTAAATTGAAATCTTTGCATATATATCTTAACATGATTGTTTTCATTGTCCAGTTTCAAGTTTATTCAAATGAATAACCCATTCAAATGATATGCTCAATTTTAATCAATACGATGTGATTAAAATCAGCGAACTGATTAAAATCGAGTTAAGGGTCATACATATCATTAACATTTCATAATCTACACAGAATTAATATTAGGTTTTAAATTATGTATGAACATGTATGCAACAGTTTCAAAATAGGTCATTTATGATTGAAATTGGAATAACATTGATATTATTTTGCACGTTTTCTTTTTAGCTGCAAGAACGTGCGTCATTGAGCCCGCAGTTTCTAAGATTCACAAGAGCAGGAACGACAACTCTGCAGTTAGATTGTAAGGGAAGTCAATAATGTAAGTCTACATCTTGTGAAACGGCGTCAGTTTTCGATGTCATTATGGAATAGATCCTGCAATAATTTATGAATACCCCCAATTTATATTGATTTCATAATATAAGTACAAATTTAAAATGCAATATTTAACCGTCTTAAAGACAAACAATAAAGTAAAAGTATATAACAAAATGTGTTTGTTCCGGTAAACTAACAGTTCTCGTTTACTCGTGCTCAATGTATAAAATGAATAATAAATTTATAAATTTGTCCAACAAGCCTTGTTGTATACATTCGAAATATCGCCTCTTTGATTGTTTTTTCTATTTAATTTGAGCAGGTGCTCCGCCGTGGTTTCAGGAGTACAATTAATAAGAAGTGTCAAGGGACCCTTAATGAGGATGAAATACCGCACAATAATAAGGATCACCGCACGTTTTACTGCACTGTGTCAAGGGACCCTGATTGAGCCTGTAATACCGCATTAAGAATAAGGCTCACCGAAAGTTTTACTGAACTGTGTCAAAGGACCCTGATTGAGGATGTTATACCGCACCAAGAATAAGCATCACCGCACGTTTTACTGCACTGTGTCAAGGGACCCTGACTGAGACTGTAATACCGCACCAAGGATAAGGCTTGCACTGTATTAAGGGACCCTGATTGAGGATGTAATACCGCATTAAGAATAAGGATCACCGCACGTTTTACTGCACTGTGTCAAGGGACCATGATGGAAGATGTAATAACGCACCAAGCATAAGGCGCACCACAAGTTTTACTGCACTGTGTCAAGGGACCCTGATTGAGGATGTAATACCGCACCAAGAATAAGGATCACCGCACGTTTTACTGCACTGTGTGAAGGGACCCTGATGGAAGATGAAATAACGCACCAATCATAAGGATCACCGCACGTTTTACCGCACTGTGTCAATGGACCCTGATTGAAGATGTAATACCGCACCAAGAATAATGATCACCGCATGTTTTACTGTACCATTTCAAGAGACCCTTATTAAGACTGTTATATCGTACCAAGGATAAGGCTCACTGCACGTTTTACTGCACTGTGTCAAGGGACCCTGATGGAAGACGTAATTCCGCACCAAGAATAAGGATGACCGCACGTTTTACTGCACTGTGTCAAGGGACCCTGATTGAGGATGATATACCGCACCAAGAATAATGATCACCCATGTTTAACTGCACTCTGTCAAGGGAACCTGATTGAGACTGTAATGCCGCACTAAGGATAAGGTTTACTAAACGTTGTACTGCACTGTGTCAAGGGACCCTGATTGAGGATGTAATGCCGCACCAAGAATCAGTCTCACCGCAAGTTTAACTGAACTGTGTCAAGGGACCCTGATTGAAGATGTAATACCGCACCAAGAATAAGGATCACCGCATGTTTTACTGCACTGTGTGAAGGGACCCTGATGGAAGATGTAATAACGCACCAAGAATAAGGATCACAGCACGTTTTACTGCACTGTGCCAATGGACCCTGATTGAGGATGTAATACCGCACCAAGAATAAGGATCACCGCACGTTTTACTGCACTGTGTCAAGGGACACTGATTGAGACTGTAATACCGCACCAAGGATAAGGCGCACCGCAAGTTTATCTGAACTGTGTCAAGGGACCCTGATTGAAGATGTAATACCGCACCAAGAATAATGATCACCGCATGTTTTACTGCACTGTGTCAAGAGACCCTGATTGAGACTGTTATACCGCACCAAGGATAAGGCTTACTGCACGTCTTACTGCACTGTAACAAGGGACCCTTAATGAGGATGTAATACCGCACCAAGAATAAGGATCACCGCACGTTTTACTGCACTGTGTCAAGGGACACTGATTGAGACTGTAATACCGCACCAAGGATAAGGCGCACCGCAAGTTTATCTGAACTGTGTCAAGGGACCCTGATTGAAGATGTAATACCGCACCAAGAATAATGATCACCGCATGTTTTACTGCACTGTGTCAAGAGACCCTGATTGAGACTGTTATACCGCACCAAGGATAAGGCTTACTGCACGTCTTACTGCACTGTAACAAGGGACCCTTAATGAGGATGTAATACCGCACCAAGAATAAGGATCACAGCACGTTTTACTGCACTGTGTCAAGGGACACTGATTGAGGATGTAATGTCGCACCAAGAATAAGGATCACCGCACGTTTTACTGCACTGCCCGTTTCGTTCTACTCTGTATTGTAACGTGGTATAACCAGCTCTGCTGTACATACAAGTGAACGTTTAAGGAGCAGGTTATCCATGTCTTGATGGTTTCTTCCTGTTTCCGATGACTGCAGTCAGTGCCAATACTTTCTCATCATGAAGCGTTTATTGAACTTGTTAATTTTTATTTAAGTTTTGTCGGGATTTGATTAACGCTTTATTTTGTACCGTTATTATTTACGTAAAGCACGATATTTTACACTGTTGATTCGTACTGTTGATAGACACTTTCGTAAATGATTTACTACACGATAACATTTGACAATCGTTTGTGGATGTTTTTTGGGTTTCCAAAATAATTTCTATCTGTAATTATAAAGCTGAAAATAGCGGTATTGGTTCACTGTGTAAGTCATTTAGAATAACAAAAGTGTAACTACCTTATTCAAATTACGTTTTCACGTCGATATTTTTCGTATTATCTTTATGCAACTCCATTTCCTATGTTTCACATTGAAGAGATCCCGCAACGCAATAAACATAATGATGCACGTGCATAGTGGTATAGCTGCATTTGTAAATAATTTGTTTGCACATGTATATTTGTTTTGTTTTTTACAGCGGTTAAGGCTAAAAATGTTTTCATTTTCCGTGTGACCGCCATGGTTATGGTTTTGATTTTGTATAGTTCAGATATTACCATGTGCCTCGTGAATTGATGTACATAACATAATATTATATCATTTTATTTCCTCCTTTCGAATGATCTTGCAAATACCTTGTACTGATATTAAATAACATGCATATAGAATGTAAATGCATTCATGCATAAATAGTGTTGTTGTACATACATATTTTCATAACCGTATGCAAGTATATTCATTTTACATTTCAACCTACTATTGTAAGTCGATTAATGCAAACATAATGATCGATTCAAGTTCGAAGAAACTGTTCTAAATAGTGTAAAATATTATTTGCTCAGATTTACGTCATTATAAGAATCAATTCAATAATGCAGAAATGGTTCTTATGATTATATTATTGATACGCAATACATACTAGTTCTTGAAATTTCAAACCAATATAAACATCACAAAATTTACTTATAGTACATGCATTTTTATCGCGTTTCATGGTAAAAATCCATTGTGTTAAGTACAATTATTTTAATGATCATAATCATTCTTTTTTTAATTCATAAATAACGGTCGAACGTTACTTTATAAATATAGATTTTCTTCAAATATAACAAAACGTAGATGTATTATATTATGTATTTAATTTGTTGTTTGTGCTTATATAATTGCTGTTTTACGGGTTGTAAATACTCTGCAATGTAAGAGTTGATAAGTACAGTATGGTATGCTAACGTGGCATATGACTGCTTCTATTGACCGAACATATAAACATACCGCTATAGCCTTATTGTAAGATTGCTTAAGAAGCTCTGTAAGCAACAACGCAGTTCGCGATTTAATCATATCATATGTTTAAGTTCATTATATAATCGAACTTATTTCATTTATATAAATTTTTAGCATGTCAAATATCGTTTCGGCGAATGATTCTTTACATTATCCAAAGAGCCATTTAAATTTATTTGCCGAAGGTTTAACTGACGTTTCAAGAGCACGTGCATATATATATATATATATATATATATATATATATATATATATATATATATATATATATATATATATATATATATATATATATATATATATATATATATATATATATATATATATATATATACATATATATACATATATATACATATATATAAATTAAGTGTGTAATTGTGTGGTTATCTCTCCGAAATTCCGTCTGTATTACAATATGATGTAAAGCTATTATTTTAATGTCAATGAACATTTATCGTTGAATTAATGTATTGTTCAATGCACGCTATCAATTAATTGAACGTGGAACTGTTGATTGAAATTAAGACGAATCATCATGAAATCATTAAATTGTGTTCAACAAAACAAAGCTTACATTGTATGAATGTGAGTGCGTTGCTAACATTTTCTAAATACTATTGTTGACTTAACCAGGAAGCTTATGACAAAATATTGTTTTACAAACTTGCATTTAACAGCACATTATTGCTCCTTTCTCAGTATACAGACTATTATGTTGATAAGTATTGTAAACCTGTAACGGAAGGACATGTTGAACGCTCGTAGGTGTATATGCTATTTCAACAATGCCTTCGTTGTACACGCTATGTTTGAATATTACGTAATGATATTATAATGTAGTTGGTATACATTAAATTTAATTGTTGTCTTTTTGAAATATTAATGATGTTATTTTTGCTGTTGGTACTATTTAAATGTCACCAGATTGTTTTCCCTTAAACATACATAAAATCGTTCGTCTGCAAATATGCTCTTTTTGATTATTTTTAAATTATTTAAAACAAAAACAATAAAGGTTGTTAAATATATAGATATTTATGTCCCCTTCGAAGAAGAGGGGGTATATTGCTTTGCTCATGTCGGTCTGTCGGTCTGTCGGTCGGTCGGTCTGTCTGTCGGTCGGTCCGTCCACCAGGTGGTTGTCAGACGATAACTCAAGAACGCTTAGGCCTAGGATCATGAAATTTCATAGGTATATTGATCATGACTCACAGATGACCCCTATTGATTTTAAGGTCACTAGGTTAAAGGTCAAGGTCACTGTGACCCGAAATAGTAAAATGGTTTCCGGATGATAATTCAAGAACGCTTATGCCTAGGATCATGAAACTTCATAGTTAGATTGATCATAACTAGCAGATGACCCCTATTGATTTTCAGGTCACTAGGTCAAAGGTCAAGGTCACGGTGACCCGAAATAGTAAAATGGTTTCCGGATGATAATTCAAGAACCCTTATGCCTAGGATCATGAAACTTGATAGGTACATTGATCATGACTGGCAGATGACCCCTATTGATTTTCAGGTCACAAGGTCAAAGGTCAAGGTCACAGTGACCCGAAATAGTAAAATGGTTTCCTGATGATAACTCGGGAAAGCTTATGGCTAGGATCATGAAACTTCATAGGTACATTGATCATGACTCGCAGATGACCCCTATTAATTTTCAGGTCACTAGGTCAAAGGTCAAGGTCACAGTGACAAAAAACATATTTACAAAATGGCTGTCACTACAACTTAGAGCCCATATGGGGGGCATGCATGTTTTACAAACAGCCCTTGTTTTAGTATACTTGTATAGTATAAGTGTGATTTTACAGTAATTTATTAAACACTGTTCAAATGCATCATGACATGCGTCTTAAACATATAGGGCAATGTTTGTTCCGGTTTAATTTTTAGTCTTCAATAGTATATCTTACGTTTTCCATACGTATGCTAGTACCCGTTACTATGTAACGCTAAGTCTTTTTATTCTGTATAATATAAGGTATTCTTATTTCGGAAAGAAACGCTTTTACTAATTGTACAGCAATTTGGGCATATGTTATGATAGAAACCGGCTATGTATTTACCTGATGTTGGTTATGCTTACATAGTAATGAATGTATCAAAACTATGTTTTGTAATATTGCTTGTCCATAATATCTCGTTTTTACAAAACAATGATATACTGGACGGTTACCTTTTTATTTTTGTAAATGTTGCATGTGTGTTTTGTTTATTTATTTATCGAAATATAAGAGTACTAACCTTCCAGTTGAGTCGAACAAGCTAACGATACACGTCTATCATTGCAAGTTACTGGTTCAAAACTGGGACTAAGTTAATGCAGAGTTGTAGTATCATAGCCAAACATATGAGATTTAGCTCACCTGAGCAAAATATGATCATGGTAATCTTGTGTGATCGTGGTTTGTCCGTTACGCGTCGTGCGTCGCCCATCGTATGTCATCCTTCGTCAACATATACGTTGTTAATACTATTAGTGCCATATTAAGTTACTTAATTCTTCATGAAAATTGTTCAGAGCATTTGTCAAAATTATATCTAAGCCGAGATCAAAACTTAACGGTAGTCATGTCGGGTTAAAAGTAGCTAACTGTCATTTTCGAAAAAAAGCTTGTTAACACATAAAAAGTTACATTAAGGTAGAATCTTCAAGAACTTTTGTCAGAACATTTGTTCTAGTGACGTCTTTGATTTGAGTGGCAATGGTTCCTGTTGGTCGGAAAACATGGCCCCCAGGAAATGTGGCAGTTTTTTCCTTATAACGCTTTCATAAAATCTTGTTAATACTCTAGATGCCACAGGAGTAGTCAAATCGTCATGAACATTTGTTGTAGTTATTTCTCGGCCGAATAGGATATGTTTTCCGATGCTTTGAATAACATTTCCGCCAGTTTTCCTTATGTTGCTAAGTGTAACATCGTTAAGACTCTATTGGTCAAAACTAAATCCAATCTTTATGAAACTGGGTGAGAATATTTGTCCCAATGAAATCTCGGCTGAGTTTGAAACTGGATTTCGTAAGTTTAAAAGTTGGTCACCAGGTCAATTTAAAAAAAGCTTGTTAATATTCTTAAAGCCATTTTTCCCCAATCTTTCTTAAACTTGGTCATATATGTGTTCTGATGATATCTCAGCGGGCTTCGGCAATGGTACTGTCCGTTGAAAAATATGGTGGACATGAGGTAAGGCAGCTTCCCTTTTATGGCTTTCGTGGAACCTTTTATTAGTAACAGTTTTAATCACATCTGTCCTTATGATATATTGGCAGAGTTCTTGTCAGGTAAAAACTTAGGTCACTACGTGAAAAAAGCTATAGAAGTCAAATATCAAGTAGAATCGTCATGAAACTTGATCAGAACATTTGTTCTTATACAATTCTCAGCCAAGTTTCAAAATAAAAGGATGTATGCACATTTTATATTCATGTTTTGTAAAGTACGTGTATTATTCTGAACTCCACCTTCTCAGAATTGTTTAGATTTTTAAATCTCAAATTTTTGGAAAAAGACTGATAAATCACAATGTTAGCGTGAGCTACGACATCAGAATATGTGTCGCACATAAACACGGACATACTTAGCTTACAGACGGAAAATGAAATGATTGTTTAAGCTGTAAGCGACAGTGAACGCTCAAGTCGTTATTCGTGGTGTTTTTCTTCAGAAATATGGTATTGAATATGCTAAACATGTAATTTATAACATGTGATGGATCAGATGAACGTATTAAGTCTTGAATAACGACTTGATCTATACTTAATAACATTCATACGTTTTATGTTTGTCTTAACGCAAGTCTTAAGAAATGAAATCATATGTGAAATGATACAACAATGTTATAACCAAATATTTGAATTTTAAATTTGATAGTTGAAATGACAAGATGGCCTCTCGTATTGATTTTTATTTCACTGTTAAGTGATACTGTTAGATTAAATAATTGTTTATTTCAGACAAAACTCTATGTATTGAAATCGATGCAAGTAAACAGACGTTAATTGGCATAATGAATTACATATAATATGTATATGGAATTTTTATGACATCATATGAACAAGTATCTTTACAAGGGTTTTCATTGTATTCTGTATGTGATCGTATGTTGAGACTTGATTCTAGTTAGAGTATTTATGATTCACCAGAACAACATTCTGCATTAAGCATTTAACAAACACACACATCAGTGAATAAATAACTAGTAAAAATGAAAAAAGCTTTTATTGTTATTATATTGATCACTGTCAACAACCCAGAAATAGTATTGCAATGAATGTTTAGGGCAAACGTGTGTCATTAACATGAACACGCAAGACATCTTTCACACTGGCGAATCAGTTGAAAAGTAAAAAAGCGGATTTGATATATATTGTTTGGGATCCTAACGCGATCTCTGTATTCCAAGAATCATCATTAACAAAAACAACATAATCTTAATATTGATTATAATGATGATGACGACGACGACGACGATGATGATGATTATGATGACGATGGTGATGATCATAATGATGATGCATATTCTGCTGCTGATGGTGATGATGTTGAGGAGGAGGAGCATGATGATGAAGATGATGATGAAGAAGAAAAAAAAGAAGACGAACAAGAAGAAGAAATGATGATGATGGTGGTGGTGGGGGTCGCGATGATGATTGTTATTGTTGATTTTATTATTATTATGATTATTATTATAATTATTATTATTATATGTTCATCATCTTCTTCTTGTTTCTAACTGCGATATCTTGAACATGTATATTACAGAGCCTGGGCCTTTCAAAGATTGATTCCTGTTACATGGTATTATAATTCGTCGCTGTCGTTCTCAAACCTCGTAGCTACAAAATGCCAACTTTTCAGGAGAGAGAAAAAACCGTCTCATTTTTTTATAACGATGTTTTAGAAATTGAAATTCTGTAAAAATACCAAACAAATGAAGCTGCAAAATACGGTAAAAGCCGTAGACGCGTAAGTCATACTGATAAGTCATACTGATATTCAGACATGGTAGCTACGATATTTTGTCACCACAGTTTTGTCATTTTTATGAGGAACGACGATTCGTCCTGAAAGGAAACCTCGTAGTTGCAAATATTCTTTTTTTAAAACGTTTTTGTCAAATTTGTCTAAACGAAACGACGTACCTATAGGTGAAATGGCGTCGCTACGACTTTTCGCCGGGAGAAAAGCTAACAATCATTCTACAACATTTCGTCACGTGGCTTTTTCAAGGGCTCTGATTGGCGTAGAGCTACGAGATATAGCACAAAACACGCGCCAGACTTCATATAGATTGACTTACTTGCAATCCTTAATAAGAAATTTCGGCCAATCAGCGCCATCGTTTTATAAGTGTATCATCCAATAAAAACGCCGCTTTTTAACAGCGTTAGGCCCAGCCAGTGTAAAGTACTGCGTTTTTTAGATGGGCGCTTTAGCGCCCGTCTAAAGTGCTTAGTGTGAAATTCAGGTCGATACGACTAGGTATGATTAACCCAATACCCGCTTGCGTATCCGCGCAAGAAAGAGTTTTATAATTTATGCAAGAGGTTTGAGTTCTCCAATTATGTGTATTCACAAATGGCAACATTATATTAATATCGTGTTACATTCAATATTTTCGAACGGTGTTTTATAGAAAAGAATCAATGAACAATGATCGTATTGTAAATGTCGCGGAGGAGATTGTTTATGAATGATTAAAATAGTCCACTTTCTGCTGCGTGTGCGTGACGTAGTATTTTCGCTCAGCTCATTCATAAATCTGAGGCTGGCGATAAACAAAGGGGAGTCCGTGTGAGAATAACGCAGTAGTATAAGGTTACGCTTGTTTATATTCACAGGTCTCAATTAATAATACGTTGACCACGAGTTCAACAATTATTACAGGGATACGATAGAAAACATAAAAAAATGTTTCATTATCGCTGAAACTGTTAAAAAAAACATTTAAATATAACAATAATATTCTCTAAAAAATGTAGTCTTGCTGTTTTGAAATAAGGTTTGGAATTTTGTTTTCTAAATAACTTAATTCAAAACAAAAGTTTAATTATAGTGTTTTTTACTTGTTAGTCGCATATTTACCGCATTATAATGTGTGTTATAATAGGCAAACCATACATTAGTAAAATTCAATCTGCCTTCGCACATAGAAGGAATGGGTCAATTAGGTGCTGCGTTTCCTTTGCTTACTTCAGTTAGAGGTCAATTATTTAAGTAATAGCAATCACAAGGCTCCGACTTCAAAGGAATTGCGGAGCTTTCTTACATAATAAAAGTCGTAGTCGCATGGTATTTGCGTTTTGCGTCCTATTTGGTCACGTGGTTCTTTTTCCCGGTTGTTTTGGCATTCATGATATATGAGGCTATTAATAGATGCGTCTGTCGATAAACAAAGGAAAGTTTACGGGTTATAACAACGCAATAGGTTACGCTCTCGCATACAACTCAATGACGTAGTACAGGTCGTAAAATGAGAGATTCGGGAAAAAGTTGACGCTTATTTATATCAAAGACCCATATTATCTATAGGTCTTTGTTTATATTCTCAATTTATAAAACGTTGAACATAAGTTCAACAATAACTTCAGCGATACGATAGACAAAAAAAAGTTTCATAATTGCTAAACCCGAATACAACAAACAATTCATAATAATAATACGAATGCAATAGCAGAAGGTTAGTAGAAGGTTAAGCTTGTTTAAATTCACAGTTCTCAATACATAGACAGTTGGATATGAGTTCATGAATTACTACAGGCATACTATAGGCAACCTCGAAAATGCTTTTTAATCGCTAAAACCGAAAACAACCTAATATATTATATTAAATATATTTATAACAATAAATGTCTTTTAAAAATGTAGTCGGCGTATACGCTGACTTTGAAATAAAATTCGCAATTTACTTTTCTAAATAATTAAATACAATTAAACAAAAGTGTAACAATTGTGTTGTGTTTTTCACTTGTAAGCTGCATATTCACCGCATGAAATGTGTGTTAGCATTGTCAAACCACACATTAGTGTGAGTAAAATAAAAAATATACTACGGGAGAGCACTTCATATGTGTCCTCATATGCCTTGTTATGAGTATCTTTCTTCACTATCGAAATATATCGTATGTTTATATTTTATTTAAACGCAGTTTTCTTTCGACACATTTAAATCACACGTCAATAGCGCCGTCATGCGAAAATGGGTCTTATGCGTCTCGGCAAGCGTTTGTTAAACCCAACATGTGCTTTTGCGCAGTCAGGCCATAGGCGATGCTGTTCGCTTTAAAATCACTCAATATGTTATGTTTCTACTTACCAGAAGGAGTGATAGCTGAGTGGGCTATTTATATGATGGGCGCATATGGAATAAAACCCATTTTCACACGACGAGGGTCATTACAAATCTCATTGCGAATTGAAAATGCCACATTTAAGAACAATGCTTTTTGATACAAAATTGAATTGAAAATAGCAAACTTGTTAATAATGGCAGCCTATCCACACATTAAGGAATGATTTCCAGACGTGCTGACCAAGTACGGCAAACATTGTGGTATGATAATTAAACGATTTTCTCTTATCGTGACACTATACTATTTCGCTAATGATTGTTTTCTCATCTTGGAGGCGAAAGTGAAATTCTGCGAGATGGATTGTTACGCGTAATTGTAACAGGGCCACAATTTGTGTCGTTTGAGCATACAGAGAGTAGTCCGGAATTCCTTACACTGAACAGTGCTACATCCTTTGAATTGAGCACATACGCAGTTATGTAGCAAAAATTCAGAGGTTGTATCTCGAATCAGCTTATTAAATATTCGAAAATATTCATGCGTGTCTGTTGGCGTTATGTAAAAGTCACTAAGATGAAAACTGAAACAGCTACGCCTAAAAGCGCATGAGTGCTCTATACCTACGTTTATGTTAGCGTTGTTGACACCGTGTGAACTGCTCGGGTAATAAGTAAAGCATAAACAGCAATGTTTATATACTTTCATTCCTCCATATACAAGATACGAAGATTGTTGTATATTTTGAATTGTATATGGTGTCAAAAATCAAAAGTTTTGTACACGGAACTTTCATTATGAATTTATATTCTTGGTGAGATAGTCATTTGATATAAGAAAAAAATATTCCTTTAATATGGTGACTGCAAATTTTCTTTATATTAAGTTATCATTACCATTTTCATCATACTTTCTATGCTTTCAGAACTTCCAAAAAGCATGTTGTTTTTATTTTGTCTTAGTTATTTCTATGAAATAATAAGGATGATAAAAAGTGCACACAAAACTCGACCCGTGCGCTATGACACACACTTTATAAAGTTGAATGGCGTGTGTTCATTTCAAACTTGCGATTGATTTTCAAAAATGAATTGCGTGTTGAATTATGCAATAGCGAACATCTTCAGTGCCTTCAGCGCTTTGATATTATAACGCTTCTTAAATAAGTATAGACATTTTTAAACCAATAGATTTTTATTAAGGCACCGCACCAAAACTGCAAAGTTTTATATTTATATCAATGGTACAGCCCAGTAAAATCGGGCTGTCCATTTTATTGCCGTTTTCGACCTTTTTTAAGCAGAGTTTTATGTTAAGCAGTGTGCTCGGGCAATGGTTTTTAACCAAAGTCCCGAGGGTAAATAACCCCATTAGTCAGTCAGACTTCATATATTCGGAAAAGACGAAAACAATATTTTGAAAATTTTGGAGCTACGAGGTTTGAGAACTACAGCGACGCTATCTTTTCGAACGTTTACCTTTAAATATTACCATACCAACATAAGATCAAATTGCAACAGTAATGCCGGCTTTTTGAATGCAAAAGCAGGGTTGTATTTGCTGATTGTTTTACTGCATTTAACGCATTTTGTCGAAAACAGCATTTTTTTTCATAAAGCCTTTTTTAAGTATATTAAATAGTAAAAGATTGAAGTAAAAATGTGACTTCGAGATTGTAAACGAGGTTTTACTATGGCCATATAAGGGAAAATGCCCCGGTTTGAAGCAACATCCAAGTGTTTCCTCATAAATAGGGACTAAATCACTATGCCAGTTAAAACAGACGCACTAGTATTCCAGCGTCGTGGGTTAGAGTTCCAAACGTGCAGAACTTAAGTATCAAGCACATTTAAAAATACTCAGGTATTTTAAACTGTATGGATGAATCGCAAATATTTTGATGCGTTAGTATTATCATCATAACAATCATAATCGCCATCATCATCATCTTTTTCATCATCATCTTCATCATTATCACCACCGTCATAATCATCATCACATCAGCAGCAGCATTTTCTTGACCGGCCTTATCGTTGGGGGAAATTAGAGGCTAGAATATTCATTAAGTTTTTTTCATCTTCGCTAAATGCCCAAGTGTATAATTCGAACTATGCAAGTTTAAAAATGATCATCGGTTTCATCGGGACAAAGAACTAACCAATGTTCAAGATGATTGCACACAAAAGATGTTGTTTCTGGTGTAACCCCTAGTTTTGCACAGTTTTCAATAAAGCCATAAAACATAATCAGCCAGACACTAATGCAGCCTGATTCTCGCAGGTTATGGACTAGGTCAACAAGTCCAAGCTGTTCGATGCAATCTGCCTAAAATAAGGCACTTGTAATCTTAATCTGAGATTGAAAATAACACCGATGTCAACGCAGATGCAAGTACAGTAGGCAAGCTTTTGAGGGTTAAAACACGAGACTTCTTCTAATAGACAACAATAACAGTAACATACAAAAAAGCTATTTATTTTTAAGCGTGTTCTAATCATGAATCTTAAACACTCATTATCATGTTTGAATGATGTAGCAACATTTAAAACATATCAATGGCAAACAGAAAGCTAAGAAAAATTTCTAAAGGAATTCACATATTAAAAAACCTTGATTATTAAGTATTAATAAAAGACATTCAATCTTATTCATTTGTTTCAATCATAACTGTTTATTACTTTGTAAAATCACGAGCATGAGGGGCTTTGTTTCTAGAAAAAAATGTATTTCAGATAAAGCCGTGCTTGTATTTCCATCATGTGTTTTTCTTAGCCCTTAAAGCTGAGTTTCCAATAGTTAAAGGAGATCACAATCTTTTAGCTTCTTTTGAAATGTTTACACCAAATCCCATGCTTAACATTAGAATGGACAGGAAACAATATTCTGAAACAATGACAGCTATCAGACAACACTAGTTCAATCATTATTTTGTCCTATAATATGAACATCGCAATACTAGCTTAACTCTGTTTGCACTTTTCAGGGGTCGGCGGGGAGTCCGCTATCGGCAAATCCTTCATCACGACATTCTCGACGTCGGAGTGCTTCGGCAAAGTCGCTTTATCCACTCGCAGGAACTTCCCGTACGGCCCGGAATGCGTCCGCAGAAGCTTCACAATCTCCTGCCAGTCCAGCTTGTCGTAGAATATCAGATACGGCTGCCCCTGATGCTGGCGGACGTCAGAGCGAAGGTTTTTCTCACGGCCATACGAACGAAGTTCTCGCGATTCAACGAGCTCGATACCCGGACCGAACACCACCTCTCGCAAATCCCTCTGCTTGGAGATTTTCTCATCCAGCGTCATTGTGAGAGCTTTCATGATGAACGAATTTGGAAGGCGATTGCCTTCCTCGTCTGTTTTCATGATCGGCTCTTCACTGACACTTTCTTTACGCATTTTTTCCGCTTTCTCTTTGATGCTCTCGTACGAGATCCAGTTCAGCTGGTCATCGGGCCGTTGCGACATCTGAAAGTAATTTGTGTTTATTTAGTTCAAGCCTATTTATTTTAGCTTTATTGCATCAAAAGCCGAAGGCGTTTTGAAATTCTTTCCAGTCTGTTGCTGGGTTTAACCAGTACTTGGTGTATTAAAATGAGATTTAAAGAACACTCCCACAGATGAGATCTAGCCCTTCACCTCCAGGTCGCTAGGGGAACACCATATCTACTGAGCCACGACAACTTTTGTGTTCCTTTGTACGTAACGTTGTTGTAAAACTAGTATTTTCAATCAAGATAACAAATACCCCGCAATAACTTATTTCAAGCCGGCGCAAAACTTAAGTATTAGTAGAATTAATCTTAAATAGCTATCGCTCGCTTGTTCACTTTCTTCCACACAAAAGCAAAAAGCTAAACGATGAGTCAATGCATCATATTCAAAATTCAAGGGCACATACCACAGCAACAAAGCGTGTTACATAAAAAAAAATCTCTTACAATTACAAAAAGTTTTAACAATGCTCCTTATAGATTTTGTTTCAGTACACAGAAAAGTGACAGAATAGTTTGGAACACAAAGTATACATATACATTGATGATACACATGCAAAATTTGCCTAAGCTCATGGGCACACAACTCTGAAAATAATATGGTACCAAACATGAAACAAAAACTAATGTATAATAATATTACATCACATATAATTGATACATTTCACATATGACTAAACATATTGACTAAAACTTTTTCCATAAATCGGATTTGCAGGGTTGTGATTTAAGAACCACAACAGGGGAGAAAACTGCCCCTTCCCTTTTAATTCAATGAAACTCTTCATTTGTATATGGATCCAGCAATGTTAAAAACTATTTGTAACAAGTGTGACATCGAAAAATCAAATGTATGGATGAGAACACCCCTGGATTTGACAGGCATTGAGTTTGGATAACAGAACTGACCATCATCATGCACTTTTTTATGCAAGCTTTTTTCCTCAGGATTCATATACTTACGCACAACACTTCCTGGGTTTCGTACAGTTTAAAAAGGGCGTCTGCACAGGCTAGATTTCTTGCAGCTACCTTGTTGGAGCCATAGCTTTCCCCCATCAACTGCTTCTGTATGCTAACCATGCATCTGCAAATACACCATACACGGAGTATGTTTTTTTCCTTATATTTAGGGAATGTGGCCAGAACGCTTTGCATTCGGAACAATCGAGTCGTAAGATGTCAAGTGTAAAAGCAAGCTTTTTTGGAGGCAAATCTTTTGATCTGAAATATGAGAATCTTTAGACATTAATCTCTCAACAGCTAAAGTGTCCAATGGATTATGCTTCAACATATAACTATGTTGAGCAAAATACAGCCACTAAGTCTTATTATTAAAAAGATGGTCAAATAACTTTTAAGTTTAAACAAGAGATTGCCAAGCAATATGGTCCCCTACCAGTGAAACTCCAACATTGTCAGATTTCTTATATCTTTTTATATTTGTTGCCATACCAACCTGAATTCTTGACGTAGGAACAAAATGAAATGACGTGCATAATCTCCATATTGCCATCTATCCACGTTTCAAGTTTCATGAAAAAATATGAAGAACTTTTAAAGTTATCGCAGCATCAAGAAAAGTGTGACAATCAGACTGACAGACAGAGCACCCTCCATTTACAGTAGGGGACAAACATACCCACCTTTTGAGCAATGACCCATGATCACAAGTAACTTGAGATAAAATATCTTTGTACATATGAACAATCTTGAAGCAATAAACTGACCATCTTCTGATAAATGACCCATGATCATAAGTAACATGGGATGAAATAAATTTATATGTGTAAACGATGTTTAGATAACATCTGAATTCTGCACATTATCCATGCCATTTCAGGACAATGTTTCCGTTCCGAAGTTAGTAAGTGTATAAACCTTTGATCTTTTTTAAGCATCAGTGACCTTGACCTTGATCCAAAATGCAACTCCATGTTAGCTAGGCATGTCAGCTAGAGAAAGGAGTCAATGCATGCAATCACATACCAAAAAAACACATCCAAGGGGCACGTAGATATGTAGTTGTTGAATGCACAAACTTAACAAAGAATTTCATTTTGTAACCTTCATGCAAATCTTAAACAGACTTTTATTTGTACAAAGAGGGGCGAATTTCAGCAAAAAAGCTGGTCACAGTTTCGTGATTGGTTGTATATTGACAGGAAAGACCTTGAACACTTATGCAACACTTAATTTCAATATTTGTAGTAACAAGAGCTGTCACCATAGGATGACTTATGCCCCCTATAAACGCTTGATAGAAGTTATGAGCTTTTTTCAAAACCTAAATGCAGATTTCGAAACCTAAACACGGACCCTAAGTTAAAGGTCATGGTCACAGGGGTCAAAATTTGTGTGCGTATGGAAAGGCCTTGAACATATACACATGCATGCCAAATATGAAATTGCTATCTGAAGCGACATACAAGTTACATAGAAGTTATGAGAATTTTTCGAAACCTAAACGCACAGAGTCACGGACAGAGGGACGAACAGTCCGATCACTATATGCCCTCCTTCGGGGGGATAAAAAGATGTCAAGATTAAAAATAACTTATATATAGTATAAAATGCATCCT
The DNA here is from genome assembly GCF_020536995.1 of Dreissena polymorpha. Taxonomy (NCBI): domain Eukaryota; kingdom Metazoa; phylum Mollusca; class Bivalvia; order Myida; family Dreissenidae; genus Dreissena; species Dreissena polymorpha. The sequence continues at coordinate 12,948,558 of NC_068361.1, forward strand.
TCACTGTTTAAGCACGGATGGCTGAGTGGCCTAATGGTTAACTTTTACTCCAGGACTCCATGAGTCAGTGGTTCAAGCCCTGTTAATGGTAACGTTTTTTTGTTTTTTTTTCTAATTTTATTCTTACATTTATCAATTTAAAGCATTTAATGACAAACTTCAATACATGCCAAAATCTGTGAAAAGGTCCCTTTAACCCTATGACAGTTTGGCACCCACCTGAAATATTTTTCCACGCAGTCACACTCCCATTGCAGGAGCAGGTTGTTCTGGGTGCAGCTGAACTGCAGAATACAGAACGCGTTACGCTCTCGGTCCTGCATCCAGTCCTGGTTCTCAAGGATCACGAGATCGCGCCAGTCCCGAGTAAACACGTCGTCCAGCTTGAAACCAATCCTCTTCAGGGCGCTGGCGTTGGATTCCACCGTACGTGCTAGAATGAGTGGTGGATTTGATAAATGTGGAGGGTTTAGCATGAAACTGGGCTGGGATTTGATAAAAGCACAATGCCCTCAGACTAAAGGTATTGGATGGAAATCATTTTCCGATTTTCAATCTTCAAAAACAGTTTGATTCCAATGTTTGTGCTGTAAGTGGGCAGTGGATTTGAGGGTTAAGTGTTAAACTATTGTGTTTGCTTACAATTTCTTTATAACAGTGATTTGTATGGCCCAATAACAAAAGTACCGGTACCGTAAAAATTGTGGAAAATAACATGAAAAACCCTGAAATTGCGGAAATTCTGAGACTAACATCTTCAGATAAGGGGTCTTTAAGTAGCATGGTCAGGGGTGGACTGGTACTTCATTGAACAAATTTCCACAAACCAATCTTAACGTTCTTTTACATGCCTTTTTGCTGTTATGTTCAGTTTCAGTGTTAATTTTATTGGTTCACATGCAGATTGTGCGCTTCTGGAAAGAAAATGATGCAACAGTTCTTCCTTTTGAGATTTTTTTGCAAGGGTACTAATTTATTTTAAAGACAATAGTTTCAAGCTAAACCTTCAATAATGAGTTACTGGGATTTCTGAATGTACGTAAATGGAAAAAAAATAATTCACAGTAAGAGATGTTTTAAGAAAATTAAAAAATGTGACTTCAACAAAGATAATACTATTATACTACTCTCAACATGCAGTCTTAAACGCAGAGTGGATTCCTACATGATACTAGGTGTTCCTGTCGCAAGAAAGTGAACACAACTATTGTTGCACTTTGATAGTTTTATAGACGTTTTCTGTCAACCACCTACTTTAATGACAACAAAGACATATTTTATTATGCTAAATATAGGAAAGATTACATAAAAGCCGAAAGGCTACTCTGGGCTGACACTTTACAAATGTGCATTATGCTAAGTCTTCCAAGAACAAGCTAAAATAATGCCATAAAAAGATACAACAACACCCAATGTACCAGATCCCTTGATGTTGACCTAAGGCTGACCTGGAGACAATGTGATATCCAACCATACTACTGGAAGAGGAACAATTGCACAATACAACAAGAATACAACGTCAGGACTTCTTCTGCCATTCGCAAAATTAGCAAATGACTAGAAGCTGACACGTTTGGCTATAGAAAATTCTATTTGACTACAGTTTTTTCTTCTTCATAAAACCTAGAAAATAGCAAAAAAATGACCAAAATTTTTCCATAGCAGATCAAAATTGGCTAAGGAATTTTTTTAGGAAGTCCTGAACATACCAGATCCCTTTATGATGAGGTCCAGTAGCCTGGGGTCCTTCACCTCCTCATCTGTGATCCTCTTGTGCTGGCTGAGGATCTGCTCGGAGGGCGTGCTGGTCAGCACATCAACGGCCAGGTCATACACACGGTGAAAGCAGTCACGCTTTTTCTGTCCTTCAACTTCATATGAAACAAGAAAAATAATTGAATTGACATTCCCTGTTCCCTGCCCAACAAATGTTTTCATGAATGAGTGAAGAACTTCAGAAAATAAAATAGTATTAAACAAGGCTATTGTCAAGCAATATGGTCCCCTACCGGCTACACCATTGTCAGAAATTCCACCATTTTCAGATTATTTTTTTTTGTTGCCATAGCAACCACAATTTTTGAAATAGGAACAAAATGAAATGACGTGCATAATGTCCATATTGCCATCTATCCATGTTCCAAGTTTCATTAAAAAATATAAAGAACTTTTAAAGCAATCACAGGATCCAGAAAACCACCATTTTCAGCAGTATTTCTAGTCTATTTGATGCCATAGCAACCAGAATTTTTGACGTAGGAACAAAATGAAATGACGTGCATAATGTCCATATTGCCATCTATCCATGTTCCAAGTTTCATGAAAAAATATTAAGAACTTTCACAGTTATCGCATGATCCAGAAAAGTGTGACAGATGGACGGACTGACAGACAGAGCGCAAACCATAAGTCCCCTCCGGTGAAACCTGTAGGGGACAATAAACAAATGGCAATAACTTGTATTTAAGAAAGTGTAGGATTATGATTCATCAGTGAAAGCAGTCACGCTTCTTCTGTCCTTCCACTTCGTATGAAACAAGCAATCTGTTGAATTGATATCCTGTGCCATATAAATTGTGTTAATTGATGAATGCCGAACTTAAGAAAAGAGCATTTAAAAAAACGAAGGTCAATAATTCTTATTTAAGAAGGTGTAAGGTTATGGTTCTTGCGCATGGCACTTGAATTCATCTCTATACACCCATGAAGTTTCACGTTAAAATCTTGTATCGGTTCCGAGGTATGGCACTAAAAAATAATATCATACAAATACAAACAAGAGAGCTATTGGCCCTTAGGCACTCATGGCTCTCACCTGAGACTCAAAGAATCTAGACAATTTAGAGAAATGGGAGCGGTTAAATGAAGATTGGACCAAAAAGTTACTTCTAGAGTATTAACTTTTTTCACCTAGTGACCTAGTTTTTAGAATCACATGACATTACCAAGTTTCAATCTCAGCTGATCCTTTATTGGGACAAATGTTCTGACCAGGTTTCATGAAAATTTGCTATTTTCCCATTTAAATTTGCTTCACAATAATTTTTATATCTCCTAGATTCTGTTAGAATTGTTTGTTTGTTTAATAATCTTCATATTTGCTTCACAAAGTTGCCATTTGCAAACCTATCAGCAAACAAATATGAAAAACATTTTAAAAGACCAATTTAAATTGGAAGATAGGGAAACTACAGCCAATGACATGCTAGTTTCAAAAATACTAAGACACAATCTACCAGTGTAATATGCTGAGAGGTTTCGCGGGCCGCGGATTTTTCAGGCCGCAGAATCAGTTGAACGCACCTCCCCCATTTTTTTACGCAATTACGCAAACGCAAAAATAAGCCCAGGACAACTCTATCCGTGGAAATCTCTGGAAAAATCACACCCCTCAAGAAATTTCATACCAGTGAATACAAGCCAATAAGTTGAATTTTTTATTACTCGCAAAAAATTATTTTGTGACAGACATACAGACTGACAGACAGACTGACAACGCCAATTCTATATCCCTCAGCCTTTGGCAGGGGTTAATACAAGTAAATGATATTTCAGTGTTTTGGCAGAGCCAAGTGCCTTACCAGATGCAATGAGGATCTTCTCAATATACAGCTCAGCGATCATGGTTTTGTCCTCGTCATCGTTCTCGTGGGCCTTCCTGACCACAAGCATGGGAATGAGGTTGTTTTGGAGAGAGAATACATCAATCTGGTTGTGGGTGGTTTGCTGGAGTAAAAGCGTAATTTTGAGCCTCGATGTGGGAAAATGGGAATTAATGCATTTGTGTAAAGTGTTGTCCCAGATAAGCCTGTCAAGTCCATGCCGGCTAATATAGAACAACAATTTCCACATTAACTAAATGTTTGCTATGAAGTGACCTCTATTAACAGAAAATATCATAAAAGTGGAGAATTTTGTCTCTGACTAGCCTGTGCAAATTTCACAGGCTAATATGAGACAACACTTTAAACACATGCAATAAGTCGTTTTATCCATGAGCAAGGCTCACTGTAAACATGACCATGCAGGCAGGGGTCAGTTGCTCACTGTAAACATTACCATGCAGGCAGGGGTCAGTTGCTCAATGTAAACATTACCAGACAGGGGTCAGTTGCTCACTGTTAACATTACCATGCAGGCAGGGGTCAGTTGCTCACTGAAAACATTACCATGCAGGCAGGGGTCAGTTGCTCACAGTTAACATTACCATGCAGGGAGGGATCAGTTGCTCAATGTAAACATTACCATGCAGGCAGGGGTCAGTTGCTCAATGTAAACATTACCAGACAGGGGTCAGTTGCTCACTGTTAACATTACCATGCAGGCAGGGGTCAGTTGCTCACTGTAAACATTACCATGCAGGCAGGGGTCAGTTGCTCACTGTAAACATTACCATGCAGGCAGGGGTCAGTTGCTCACTGTAAACATTACCATGCAGGCAGGGGTCAGTTGCTCACTGTAAACATTACCATGCAGGCAGGGGTCAGTTGCTCAATGTAAACATTACCATGCGGACAGAGGTCAGTTGCTCAATGTAAACATTACCATGCAGGCAGGGATCAGTTGCTCACTGTAAACATAACCATGCAGGCAGGGGTCAGTTGCTCACTGTAAACATTACCATGCAGGCAGGGATCAGTTGCTCAATGTAAACATTACCATGCAGGCAGGGGTCAGTTGCTCAATGTAAACATTACCAGACAGGGGTCAGTTGCTCACTGTTAACATTACCATGCAGGCAGGGGTCAGTTGCTCACTGTAAACATTACCATGCAGGCAGGGGTCAGTTGCTCACTGTAAACATTACCATGCAGGCAGGGGTCAGTTGCTCACTGTAAACATTACCATGCAGGCAGGGGTCAGTTGCTCACTGTAAACATTACCATGCAGGCAGGGGTCAGTTGCTCAATGTAAACATTACCATGCGGACAGAGGTCAGTTGCTCAATGTAAACATTACCATGCAGGCAGGGATCAGTTGCTCACTGTAAACATAACCATGCAGGCAGGGGTCAGTTGCTCACTGTAAACATTACCATGCAGGCAGGGATCAGTTGCTCACTGTAAACATAACCATGCAGGCAGGGGTTAGTTGCTCACTGTAAACATTACCATGCAGGCAGGGGTCAGTTGCTTACTGTAAACATTACCATGAAGGCAGGGATCAGTTGCTCACTGTAAACATTACCATGCAGGCAGGGGTTAGTTGCTCACTGTAAACATTACCATGAAGGCAGGGGTTAGTTGCTCACTGTAAACATTACCATGGAGGCAGGGGTCAGTTGCTCACTGTTAACATTACCATGAAGGCAGGGGTCAGTTGCTCACTGTAAACATTACCATGGAGGCAGGGGTCAGTTGCTCAATGTAAACATTACCATGCAGGCAGGGGTCAGTTGCTCAATGTAAACATTACCATGCAGGCAGGGGTCAGTTGCTCACTGTAAACATTACCATGCAGACAGGGGTCAGTTGCTCACTGTAAACATTACCATGCAGGCAGGGGTCAGTTGCTCACTGTTAACATTACCATGCAGGCAGGGGTCAGTTGCTAAAAGGCTTTAATGACCAACACTTACTAATATTTTCAGGGATGAAAATTAGTGGTTGGCAGTTTGCCCTTGGCAAGTAGATTAATTGGTAGTCCTTTAGGCCAAGTAGCTTTTTATAAAAGAGATTGCGAAGCAATATGGTCACCTACCAGTGAAACTCCACCGTTGTCAGATTAAAAAATATATTTGTTGCCAAAGCAACCAGAATTCTTGACGTAGGAACAAAATGAAATGACATGCATAATCTTCTTCTTGCCAAATGTTCAAATTTCAAGTTTCATGAAAAAATATGAAGAACTTTTAAAGTTATCGTAGGATCCAGAAAAGTGTGACGGACTGACAGACAGAATGACGAACAGAGCGCAAACCATAAGTCCCCTCCGGTTTCACCGCTAGGGCACAAAAACACTTGAAAACAGATTGAAGCACTTTCCTGCAGCTAATCCGTCTTTCTTTAACAGGAAATGTTACTTCAGGAAGATAAACTATTAAATAGTGAAAAGATCAAATATGACATTAAAAATATCATGCCAAACTGCCTCTACGACTTACCCTAGGTGACGTGGCCCCGCCAGCGAGAGCCTGTACAAGAGCCTGGAACCTCTCTTCAATGCTCAGCTTGGACACGTTGGCTTTGGCTGTGAATGGCAGATGATGTTCCTAAAATGGAAGCAGTTTTATTCCAGATTTTTTCCAGATAAAATAATTCCACAGTGTTTGGTCAAATGATATGTTCAGTTTTATACTAGGTATAAAGACGTTTTGTTTCGCTGTGAATGGAAGATGATGTTTTCATAATGGAAGTGGTTTAATTAAGTGTTTTTCCTGTTATCATACTGTGAATGCATTATTATTGGTGGGACATTAATTTCTGCTGACCTCATGGGTAGACTGATGTTAATTGCAGAAAAGTCTTACAAACACTTCAGAAAATGACCCACACAAATTCCTAAGTCGTTTTTTTATGCCAAAATCAGATATCCACTCATTTTTGTGCCCACCAAAGTAACTTTTGTTTTATTCTAATGAATATAAATGATTTTACAGTAATTCCACATGGTTTGGTAAAATATTAATATCTTTTCAATATTCAGTAATGTTTGATGAGTGGGTTTCACTGTGAATGGCATTCTTTGAAATGTCAGTGACTTCATGAAATATGTTTTCCTGATATTATAATTCCACAGGGCATGGTAAAATGATCTGATCTGATAATGTTGAGATTTGCTGTAAATGGCAGAGTATTTACTAGAAAAAGAAGTGGTTTCGATGGTTACAGAATCAAATATTTGCTTGTAGACACCACATATTTAGAGGGGAAACAATTTTATTTTTTTAGTTGCTATTTAATTTAGAACATGCCCTATGTTTAATTGGATAAAGTAAACATGGGGTGATGTATGCAATATTAGACGGATGGAAATAATATCTTTTACAATAGCTATGGAGGAGCATGAACTTTTCGTTGCAAATCCCAAATAAGTGTATACTAATTTTACCTAAAAAAAATAAAAATATACTTATTTTACCTAAAAATCATCTAGATTACTAAAGCCTGTTAGTCTTTCTGATTTGGTTAAAGAATGAAAACCCAGGCTCGTATTTACCCAACCATTCTTAGACGTCCAGCATTTGAATATATACAGGCTACTACTAATAATAAGAGTGTGCTTAACATAATGTTCTACATGAAAAATGATGTAGATGAATGCCGTAAATGCCAAGTTCGACTAATAAATAAAACAATTCTTGAATATTCTAATACATGTGTGTATAAAGAAAATTCTTTATTTTAAGACTTAAGCCAGGCCACAGTTAAACATTCAAACAAGAGATGTGTTTGTCAGAAACACAATGCCCCTTATTGCGCCCTTTTGAAGCCATATATATGACCTTCGACCTTGAAGGATGACCTTGACCGTTCACTACTCAAAATTAGCAGCTCCATGAGATACACATGTATGCTAAATATCAAGTTGCTATCTTTAATAATGCAAAAGTTATTGCAAAACTTTAATGAACGGACGGACAGATTGACGGACGGACGGACGGACAGAAAAACAAAAAACAATATGCCACTGATCTTTCGATCCGGGGGCATAAAAAGTCCCAAACTCGGCCCACCGTTTCAGGTATTTCTATGGGTTCCATGGAGTCCCCGAGTTCATCAAGGGTTTTGGTCTCCAGTCGGTCCTTCGCACTCTGGTACGTGTTCAGCTTGCCTTCTTTCTTGGTCACACCCCACCCTTGCCCTACTACCGTGGAACCAAATGTCAGGGCAGCCTGAAAAATTCATTGTACATATCTTCTTCATTCAACGGAGCCGCGTTCTCTTAAAACCTGGTTTTATGCATGTGCACAAAATGTCATCACAAATTAGCCAGCGCAGCCTGCGTTGGCTAATCAGGGACAACAAATTCTGCTTTTATTGTACGTTAAGTTTTTAAGAAGTCTCTTCTTAGTGAAAATTCAGTGTATGTGGAAAGTGATGTCCCTGATAAGCCTGTGCAGAAAGCACAGAGTTATCTGGAATGACCCTGTACGCACATGCATGAAACCTCATAGTCCTTGAGGGAGGCCCATATATTCAAGCAAACTAGTTTTAAAGGGACCCACCATCATTCATCAACAAACACACAAAACAAGAACATTAAATAATAAAACTGACTCACCATGAAGTATTGTCTAGAGTTGGACAGTACCACAGGCGTTGGCTGGTACTCCATCTTGATAAGGCTGTGAGCCTGTGTGGTAGCCTGTTCCAATGTTGAGATAGGGTTGTCAGGGGGATTCTTCATGTTCTGTAAGTATAGCATATTCATATGAGCTGAGCTCTGGCAAAACTGGGCTTAATGCATGTACTACACTTCACAATTGAAAGGAAGGCCAGTTTTTAAAAGAAGAGGGCTCAATGGTCACTCACCAGACGCTTGCAAGAAATTAACTGTTATGCGCACACTTTGTAATTGAGATTTCACCAAGATTTTATACTCTAACACACTTGGTTGAAGAAAGCAACTAAAAAGCAAAGTTAAAATGACTATATGTATCCAGCATCATACCAGAGTAGCCTGCAAGCAACTCGCAGGCTGTTAAGGTTTAATGCTGACTGCGGCTCATCAGTATCTTAGGGTTGGAAATGAAGCCTTTAAAACTTTAATCGAGCAAGGTCTTTAATTTTTATTTGATTTTCTACGGGACAACAAAAGTGTCAAAATGCGTAGGTCTGCGTGGTGAAGGGTTAGAACATCAACATACTTTGAGAACGGTAATGATGGACTGCAACATGGCCATGATGTCTATGCCAGCCACAGATTTTGTGGTCTTCTCACCGTCTGTAGCCTTTTCCTTGTACACCTGTTGGTCTAATTCTTCTCTGGAACATACAGCAAGAAACATATATGGGCCTTGCTCTGGGAATATGGGGCTTAATGCCAGCGCTTTTTTTCCTTCTTTGAGACTGGCCGTGGACGGGCATTTTGACATTTTAACCAGACATTCAAAATTCATGGACATGGACAATTCAATCTTATACAGCCGCAATTTTTTACAAAAAAATGGACATTTTGTGCTCAAAACTGTCAAAAACGGACATTTCACAATTTTAAATTAAGTTTCGTTTCACCGTTGTTCATTTCATGCAATTTTTTTTTAAGTAATCGTTTAAATGACGTCATTATTTCAATTGATTACAAACGTGAATCAATTACAATTTTGAAACCGGTGCATATTAGTTTAGGTTACAATATACTAAATCTTTTTTGGAGTGCAATGCTATACTCTCTTAAAACATGAACATCATTTATTTGAAGACACGGTTCTCTGTAGGGTCACTTGCCATGACTTTATTTTAGTATATTTCTGTGTGCATGAGGCAGGGAAAACATTGTTGTTTACTAGAAATTCACTCTTTTATCTGAAGATTGGCGACTTCATAAGACTTTGACAGATGGCGGGAAACCCTCATGAACTGGATAGAAGCCGGTAAATAGATGGCCGTAAAACAGTGACTTTTGATTCGTGACGAGTTCTTTCTTACATACTGCGTGACCTATCTTTTTTATTGCTTAAATCAATTCGGCTTGGAATGCTCTTCGAGAAAAGGTACGGTTACAAGGGTCTCTATGCGCAAAAGTTTGACTTTATTTTTCGTTAAAGTTATTGCTTTTACATTGAATTTGTGTAGGAAATCTTTTACTATATTGTAACCTAAACTAGCTTTAGGTAAAAAATGTAATATCATCTGCAAGTGCAAAATATGACTGGGAAAGCTGATTTTTGGTCATTTCTTAGCAAAAGAGAAGAAAATTAGTGCATTAAATGCATGAATGCAGATTATTTGACCTGGAATAGTTGTTTTTCAAGTTGACCCCCCACCCTTGTATGGCCGAATAAGGGCTAAGTTGCTTTCCGACTTAAATTCAAAGGCATTTTGGTTGACCATGTAGCGTTATTGTGCTACATGCAGTCAGAATTCAACGCCAAGGACTCCGCAATCCAGTAACGCAACAATAGCTTGTGCGTAAAGCATGAACATTCAAACAGAGCCCCATTTCACCTACATGGAATGGCGGACATTTTTACAGTTTTGACAGTGCAACAGATGCTTAACTGAGCCAGCTTTCATATTTAGTACAATCATGCATATAACAAGCTTTACCACCTCATATTATTCATAGAAATACACTTAAAATACATAAATGCATGTTTTTTTCTTCATTTTATATCTATTTCTATTGGGTATTTTGACTTTTTCAGGTAGAGGAATGTTTGCGACTAAGCCGAGGGCCACTGGATAAGGGTTGTTGATGGTAAAACAGGTAATAATACTAATTTATTATCATGTACACAGGCAAATAAGCATATTTATGATGCTTAAGGTGTGAAATACTGTCCTAATCAGTTTTGTGGTCACTCAAACTCTTGCCGTCGTGCAATTCCCATGCAGTTTGTATGGATTATTCTGCGTCCTTACACGTAAAGCTCATGCTCTGTTGGCAGCAGAAGTTGGCACTCTACATGTTAATCCTTGTTCCTGAGCATGTATGCAGCACAGCTGAGTTGATTTGCTACTTGTTACCCTACAATTAGCTTGTGTTTGGTACTGTTTTCTCACAATATGCTTACAGTCATGGTTCCGGCTTGAGAAGATGTCGCGTCCGACTTAAACATAGGATTGTTGTAGCGAGTGTCCCCTTCATCGTTTACATTAGAGGGATCTTTTTGACAAAATTTGGCACTTTCAGCAACCAGTTTTGTTTTTTATTTGGTAAATGCTTCTCTCATTCAGTGATTTAAGGGCAGTATTGACTTTATTCGCTTGTCTTTGCATACAGAGGTGACATGGATCAATGATGTTTGTTGTGTTGAGAATGCTGCGGGAAGCTGTGTGCCCAAAAGAAGTACTAGAAACCCTTTTCAGGAAGCCTGCATTGCTCTGAGCTGCCTTTCTGCCCCTGTTACTACATGGAACCTCATTTCTAAGCTTAAAATGCTTGCCTACATATATGTATCTTGTTCATTTTAACCTTCCCGTCCATTCTATACCCCCAGAATGAGCATTTTTTCTTTCGCTTGGTTATGAATCCCCATTTTTTACCCAGATTGCCACAATAAAAATAGTCAAAAGTACTTATTTTGTGCCCAAAATATGAAATTTTGTACTCTCTTGAACCTCTAAATGAGAGCTGGCAATGCATATTGACCATCTGCTGCAGTTTAAAGGCACCCATGACATTAAATGCTAGGATATATCATTGGCCTCTGGCAAATAAATGGGCTCTGAGCGACAAGGCGCGTTTCAAGATTTCACACTTTTATTGGTGCTAAACAACAAGTTCTTGGAAGCTTATTGATTTCTTCTCTTCAAAGTATCTTTGATCTCTCATTTGTACTAATTTGTTTATTGTCTTGGATGAAATTGGATTTTCTTTGCGTTGAAATTGACATTTTTGGGGTGATTTAAAAAAAACACACACAAAAAATACACATTATCAAAATTTCTTAGAGTGAAAATATCTAACAAATTCATTCTTTCACCACCCCGCATAAGCCCCACATGCATGTCCATTTGGTTTGTTTTGGTATTTTATTGCAGATATTTAACTTAACACATTTAAATCTTAAAGGGACATTTAAGCTTTAACAGGCCTAAAATCGCCTTCTTTGGACCGAAAACACCCACGTGTGAAAATATGAAAAAAAATGGCCAAATGGACAGATAATCCAGCCAAACTTATTATATGTGTGCAATATGAATAGGAAGATAAGAATATGCAAGAAAAACACATTTTAATCAGAAGATATTTTTCCTTTAGGTTACAATATACTAAATCTTTTTGGAGTGCAATGCTATACTCTCTAAAAACATGAACATCATTTATTTGAAGACACGGTTCTCTGTAGGGTCACTTGCCATGACTTTATTTTAGTATATTTCTGTGTGCATGTGGCAGGGAAAACATTGTTGTTTACTAGAAATTCACTCTTTTATCTGAAGATTGGAGACTACATAAGACTTTGACAGATGGCGGGAAACCCTCATGAACTGGATAGAAGCCGGTAAATAGATGGCCGTAAAACAGTGACTTTTGATTAGTGACAAGTTCTTTCTTACTTACTGCGTGACCTATCTTTTTTATTGCTTAAATCAATTCGGCTTGGAATGCTCTTCGAGAAAAGGTATGGTTGTGAGGGTCTCTATGCGCAAAAGCTTGACTTTATTTTTCGTTAAAGTTATTGCTTTAACATTGAATTTGTATAGGAAATCTTTTACTATATTGTAACCTTTACGCGCTGCCAATCAACCTCACCATTATCCAAACAAAATAGTGTCGGGCAACTAGCGGTGCTATGCAAAAAAGATAAAAACACACCAAATAATCCAGATTTATTGAAATTCAGGATAACCATAAAAAAGCCGAAGCTTCTACAGAAGGGTAAGTATTTTTACAATGCAAAATTAAAACGGACATGGATTAAATAATGAGGAAAGAAATCTGATTTTTTTATGCAAATGAAAGCATTGGTAACCAAGAGTGAGGTTTGTTATTCTATATCTTGCAATTATTGTAAATATTGGTTCAAATGGAGTGTAACTGTGATCAGTTTCCATGAACATGTTTAATAGTTTCAGTATTATTATGTTTTGGGAACGATATATTTAAATTAAGATACAAACTATTTCTGAAATCAAAACTAGTTCTTTCGCTCGTTGTACTATATTTCGGATATGTTAAAATTCTGACATCGAAAGAAAGTGATATTTATGTGTTGATTTGTTGTTGATATGTTTTGTGTTATTTCAGACAACAAGAATGAATGGTTGCAATTATCCTGTGCCTTTCAGTCGAGAAATAGATGTGAAAAATGTTCATTTAATTGGACCTGGAAATCAACCACCACAGATAACAGAAAACCTTTTTACAATAGGTGTTGTTTTAGAATTTGTGAAATTTGATAGTAAACAGAAGTTGATTTATGTCCAAATGACCAAATGTTACTGTTTAACAATTTGAATTAAGATGCTTTATTTTCTGATTTTTTATTAATTTTTCCTTTCAGATGATGTACATTTTTTGTGATTCTAGGTTTCAATAAATAATTCTGATACATTTCTCCAGGATACTGTTACATTATTATCAACATTATTATATTATGTTGGTTATCTGGTTTATCAAGTGAAAAAGTTATTTATATAAAAATAAAGCTTATTAAGACTTATGAAGGTACTTGTTGTTATTTATGTATTAATTAACATACTTCTACAAGTAATAAAAAAATACAGTCAATGCCATCATTTATTAATGTAGTAAGGTTCTTTAAATGATTGTTCTTATTAATGTCGGAATAACGGTTGTCGGAATAACGGTTTTCACACTGCGATAAAGTTGCACAACTTTTTTGGGGCCAGTGAAACCCCTGAATATACTATTCATACAAGGAAGATATGATTTTATTACATTATTTAAGGACATTTTCATAATAATTAAGTGTTAAACATGCTTTTACTATACTTATGCATTGATTTCTGAATTTCACAATTTGTACAAGTTCGCGACTTGTTTTTCACAATTTTCAGTAGTTCAGGACTCATTTTTCACAATTTTGAAAAGTTCGCGACTCATTTTTCACAAAATAGGGCCAGGGCCGCTTCACAAAATCAGGAAAAAAAAACCTGAATGCATTTGTGTAGAATTTGGGAATATGGGGTTTGATGCATGTGCATAGAATTTGGGAATATGGGGTTTAATGCTTGTGCATAGAATCTGGGAATATGGGGTTTAATGCTTGTGCATAGAATCTGGGAATCTGGGGTTTAATGCATGTGCATAGAATTTAGAATCAGACATAATTGTTTTTCCCCTTTAATTCATTGTTTTGTTTATATTGTCTGATAAAAAATTCTATATAAACTTTGTTGAATATTTTAATTGGTATTTAGGCTGAACAACAAAAAGCCATGAAAACGTGTATCCATCAATATTATTGTTTCACAGAACTATATGTTACAGTGTCTTGCGCACAGTTTTTTACCTAAAAGTTTCAATTAAAATAGTTGGTTAGAGTTACACATTAAAACGACAATATCTTTGCTGCTTACTTGCAAAACATGCAATTATAATGAATTGTGATATAAGCCTTTTTTTAATAGTACGCCTTATTTAACAGGATGAATAGCCTGTTGTCAAAACAAATAATATCGGGTAACGGTACTTATGAATAGGGTTGCAACACTTTGGACAAAAAGCTAACTTCAGTGAATGCTAATTACTTTATGACATCTTTCCTTGGATTATATATCTCAGCCACGGTCTGTGACAGATTTCAGGTTCACTGCTTGCAGAGTTTAATGCATGTACGTAAAGATTCATTCAAGAGTAGCCTGTGCATTCTGCACAGGCTAATAAGGGAAAACTCTTTCCGCTTTTATGGTATTTTTGGTTTAAAGGAAGTCTCTTTTTTGTTAAAAATCAAGTTCTGATGGAAGCGTCGTTCCTGATCAGCCCATGCTAGATTTGTCATATGAAGAGAATAGTTTAGACAAAAACTGCCATTAAAGCAGAAAGTCTCATCCCTGATCAGCCCATGCTAGATTTGTCATATGAAGAGAATAGTTTAGACAAAAACTGCCATTAAAGCAGAAAGTCTCATCCCTGATCAGCCAATGCTAGATTTGTCATATGAAGAGAATAGTTTAGACAAAAACTGCCATTAAAGCAGAAAGTCTCATCCCTGATTAGTCTGTGCTAGATTTGTCCCATGAAGAGAATAGTTTAGACAAAAACTGCCATTAAAGCAGAAAGTCTCATCCCTGATCAGCCCATGCTAGATTTGTCATATGAAGAGAATAGTTTAGACAAAAACTGCCATTAAAGCAGAAAGTCTCATCCCTGATCAGCCCATGCTAGATTTGTCATATGAAGAGAATAGTTTAGACAAAAACTGCCATTAAAGCAGAAAGTCTCATCCCTGATTAGTCTGTGCTAGATTTGTCCCATGAAGAGAATAGTTTAGACAAAAACTGCCATTAAAGCAGAAAGTCTCATCCCTGATCAGCCCATGCTAGATTTGTCATATGAAGAGAATAGTTTAGACAAAAACTACCATTAAAGCAGAAAGTCTCATCCCTGATTAGCCCATGCTAGATTTGTCATATGAAGAGAATAGTTTAGACAAAAACTGCCATTAAAGCAGAAAGTCTCATCCCTGATCAGCCCATGCTAGATTTGTCATATGAAGAGAATAGTTTAGACAAAAACTGCCATTAAAGCAGAAAGTCTCATCCCTGATCAGCCCATGCTAGATTTGTCATATGAAGAGAATAGTTTAGACAAAAACTGCCATTAAAGCAGAAAGTCTCATCCCTGATTAGCCTGTGCTAGATTTGTCCTATGAAGAGAATAGTTTAGACAAAAACTGCCATTAAAGCAGAAAGTCTCATCCCTGGTTAGCCTGTGCTAGATTTGTCCCATGAAGAGAATAGTTTAGGCAAAAACTGCCATTAAAGCAGAAAGTCTCATCCCTGATTAGACCATGCTATATTTGTCATATGAAGAGAATAGTTTAGACAAAAACTGCCATTAAAGCAGAAGGTCTCATCCCTGATTAGCCTGTGCTAAATTTGTCCTATCAGGGGTTTTTTTTACTAAGAAAGTGACGCCGATATTCGGCGTCTTCCCCTACCAGAATTTTTCCCCTCAAAATACAATTTCCCCACCAAAAATATCATTTTTCATCAAATTATAATATTTTCTCTCAAAGAAATGTTTATTTTTCCTTTGGGCCTTCGACAATTATCCAATTTGCACCATGTACAACGATCTCGCTCTCTCTCTCTCTCTCTCTCCAGAAGAACACAAAAAATCTGGGAATCCCAGTTATTCTAAATATAGCTCTTAAATTACGTCATGTAAACTGGGCAACAAATCGTAATAATCATGTGACTATTTTACTGGATACCGGTCTTGCGCGAGAAGGGTGTTTTGTCAATTAATTACCGGAAACCAGTCGAATTTTCATCCGGGCTATGTGCAAGCCAAGATATAAACATGAAAACAGAAAAAAATGTCTCACAATTGGCGTTCTTACACAGACAAAATAAAACATTCGGACTCGGAAGATACTGAACGCATCGAGACATTTTTAAGAAAGAATCATCGAAAACCGTTATAACCCAGCAGGATTCTGAGGTAATCAACATCCAAAATTGTGAAAGTGAAAGTAGACAATCGGCAGCTGCCGCTCCTTTCCCTTCCAAAACTGTAGCAGATCAAGATCGTCAACCCATTCATCATGAAATTGAAATCACAAAATTGACATCGTCCCCCGGCCCCAGTACAGAAATATAGTTGAAAACATTTCCCATTCTTAGATCTACACCTGCAACTTTATTAAGGACTTTTACTTAAATACGTGTTAAATGTGTTAAAGAACAAAAAGGACAGAGACAAGCCTCTTTTGATGAGTTATAGACATTGAAATGAACAGTTTTTATTTTTTCCCCTAATATGTCTCTTTCGCACTCTTTTTTCCCCTTTCACCCAGCGTCCAGCGTCTTCCCCTTTCTCTAAAAAAAACACCTGCCTATGAAGAGAATAGTTTAGGCAAAAACTGCCATTAAAGCAGAAGGTCTCATCCCTAATTAGCCTGTGCTAGATTTGTCCTATGAAGAGAATAGTTTAGGCAAAAACTGCCATTAAAGCAGAAGGTCTCATCCCTGATTAGCCTGTGCTAGATTTGTCATATGAAGAGAATAGTTTAGACAAAAACTGCCATTAAAGCAGAAAGTCTCATCCCTGATTAGCCCATGCTAGATTAGTCCTATGAAGAGAATAGTTTAGGCAAAAACTGCCATGAAAGCAGAAAGTCACATCCCTAATTAGCCTGTGCTAGATTTGTCCTATGAAGAGAATAGTTTAGGCAAAAACTGCCATTAAAGCAGAAAGTCTCATCCTTGATTAGCCCATGCTAGATTTGTCATATGAAGAGAATAGTTTAGACAAAAACTGCCATTAAAGCAGAAAGTCTCATCCCTGATTAGCCTGTGCTAGATTTGTGCTATTAAGAGAATAGTTTAGGCAAAAACTGCCATTAAAGCAGAAAGTCTCATCCTTGATTAGCCAATGCTAGATTTGTCCTATGAAGAGAATAGTTTAGGCAAAAACTGCCATTAAAGCAGAAAGTCTCATCCCTGATTAGCCTGTGCTAGATTTGTCATATGAAGAGAATAGTTTAGACAAAAACTGCCATTAAAGCAGAAAGTCTCATCCCGTATTAGCCCATCCTAGATTTGTCCTATGAAGAGAATTGTTGAGGTAAAAACTGCCATTAAAGCAGAAAGTCTCATCCCTGATTAGTCTGTGCAGATTGTGCAGACTACTGTGAGATGACACTTTTTGCACATGCATTAATCTTCATTATCACAGATCAATGCTCACATAGATTGCACTTACTTGATGGCGTCTTTCTCAGGATCCACAAGGTTGTAAGTAGCTTGCACTGTCTCTGACAGCATCACATTCAACGCCTTCTGGAAGACCTCCTGCTTCAGGTCCTTCTTGTTGGGACGTATGGCGCGTGCCAGGAACACTGTGTCCAGCTTCAACACGCCGGTGTACATGATCTTCCCCCCTATTTTTGTCAGCTCTTCCGCCTGGTAGTCCACCTGTGAGAGTATATGATTCGCGTTCTGAGAAAACTGGTTTAAATGCATGTGGGTAAAGTGTCGTTTTAGATTAGCCTGTGCAGTCCGCACAGGCTAATCAGGGACGACACTTTCCGCTTTTATGGTATTTTTAGTTTCAATGAAGTCCCTCCTTGCCAAAAATCCAACTTAGGCGGAAAGTGCCATCCCTGATTAGCCTGTGCGGACTGCACAGGATATTCTGGGATGACACTGTACGCGCATGCATTAAGACCAGTTTTCTCAGAACAAGACACAAATGATTACGTAACATTTTAGCCACCCTTTTTGTTACCAAACACTAAAATGACCAAGATTAATGCCCCAGGTACAAACCTGGAGTCCAAGCTTGCAACACGTCTTGCCGTTCACAAAGAGCTAAGTTATATTCAAAGAATTTTTAATATTCTTTATAAAGTACTGGAAAATGGCACTTTCCCAATGAGTAAAAATCTATTTCCCCATTGCTGCTCGATAAATACCCATTTAAAGGTGTCCAAAAAAAAACAACAACATTTTAATTTTTTTTGTGGGGTACATTAAATGCAACATTCAATTAATTTCCCTATGCAGATCTATGGCTTGAGCTTAAGTTTAAATAATAATAACAATTTGACAACATTAATTTATCAATGTTAAGGTTTTTGCAAGCAACAAATGAAATACACTGTAACTCCAATATAAAGCACTCCGTTATAACGCTGAATCCAATATAACGCGGAGGGTGCTTGGATCCCATTTTTTCTCCAACCTTCTATTTGATTTCTGATTCAAATCCGTATTATGCAACTTCATGTATTTTCAGACAATTCAAAGATGGCGGCAATCACAGTCATGTTGATTGCTTTATTCTACCGTTCGTTGAACCGATTATAATCGCCTCAAGGTTAAACAACATCGACAGCTAATTGGTGTTAATCTGTTGTGTAATGTCAATAAAGGTGTGAAAAACTCGCGTGTCAGTGTTTATTACATGTATTCCTCATCAGAGCGGTTCAGTGCAATAATTTCCATAAGTTAAGTGCAAGCGGGATAGTTATACAATTCAAGTAATTCAAAACGATTGAAACATTCTTACTTTGATATGGTTGCAGTTTGACTATATTAAATGAGCGGCTGTGAAATATACTGCCTTCTGTATAAAACAACTTTTTCTGTAATTTCATTATCATTCTAGTATTATGTCATTTAATCTTTCAGTTCGTGTATAAGAAATAAAATAATGCAGACGATTTATTTACATGCGAACGCAGTGTACCGGCAATTGTTAACAGAGTTTCACTTTAATTTTTGCGCCTTGTCAGAAAGTCCCTGGGAAACATGTTTTTTGCATGCGTATGACGCAATAAAACCATTTTTTGTACATGTCGTATTGCATTCAATCTAAATTTAAAGTCGCTCGTCCAATAAAAGCTCTGCCCCATAATGCACTGTACTCTTAACACTTCTGAAAATGGCATATATGCGTACGGTTGTGTTTACGAATTTCTTAAACATATATCGTCATAAATGTTCAAGATTATTATTTTTTAAGTGATGTTGCAATTTTATTGGATTATCGGATAAATGTGCACATAAGAAAAGCGGTATGTATACTGTTATGGATACGATTCGGTTTATATGCATGTATTTGCGTCAACACAGCATGCCAATATACATGACCTATATTTGAGCTATTCTATACCCGTTTTTTTATAGCGCCCTGCAGTAAATGAGCTCAAAACCTATAACGCGGATCCGTTATAACGCTGTTTCTCGGCTTGGACCCCATTGACCGCGCTATATTGGAGTTACAGTGTACACCAATTTCCGAATATGTAAACTTCATAAAGCAAATTTTCCCTATTTAAAGTTCGTTCATTCTCATTTTTTTCTCATTGGGCTGGTACTGGTACTTTTCGCAATCTGGCAAAAAATGCCCCACGTACAAACCTTGAGTCCCAGCTTGCAGCTGGTGATGCCGTTCATAATGGTTTGAATAGCATTGTTCTTCAGCGAGTCCTCGTGGCGTAGAAACAGGCAGAAACGGTGAAGCTGAAATAGGGTAAAAACAGGGCCAGGTATTCATGAAGTGTGAAGGTAAAACAGCTTTCAATAACTCACCTAATGAATGAAAATTATATAAGCCACTGCTTTTTTTAAGTATTGGTATACAAAATACTTATCTTAAATATGAAAATAAAGCTTATATGATCAATAATAATCATGCTTTCTCATTTTGAGAGCAAAATATATTTCTAAAATGCACAATATTCAATTTTTTGCTGGCATTTTGTTTATGCCTCATTACGTATATTTCATCTTTAAACAATTGATAGTATGTTGAAGTATCATATAGTAACTAATAATTTTAGTGACTTTCTCCTTGAAAGCAAATAACTTTGGAATGTTTGGAAAGATCTTGAGAACCATCTCCACGTCGTAACTTGACCATGAACTTTTTACATTTTAAAGATACAGACCATTCTATGCCATACAATTAAAATAAACAAGCTAATTCGTTGAATTGATATTCCCAACCAATATGCTTCTAGACACAAAAGTGGTATATTTGACACTCAGTTGCAATAAAATCCACCAAAGTACTTCCAAGATATGGCTCCGGACACAAAAGTGCCGGCTGGACGGACGGAAAGACGGAAGGATGGAAAGACATATGGACAGACGCCAAAACAATATCCCTATACCTATGGCGGGAAATAATATTAAATTGCTGACCCTTGTGCTTATGAAACAGTAAACGCTTTAGTCACTTGAAAACATCGTTCCACAATGTGGTCTTTGATTGAATAATGAGATAAATTGACCTAACTGTTCGAGATTTGGTCTATTTTGGGCTAAATTAAGGCACTTAATGAAGAACAACAGGGGTGTCAATTGCCCCAAATTTGAAATCCGGAAAATAAAGCCGTAGGATAAAGGGAAGAGAGGGTCCAACCCCACGAGCCCTAGCTTTTTGTTCTTTTTTTATAGTCTTTCTAGGTGCAATTTCTGGTGAGTACAATGCGAAATTTTATAAACCAAACCATCCGTAACACCGCAGGTGTATTTGTCATTCTAAACAAATGTTATTAAGAACTTCGAAATTAAATTAAAATGGACAAACCAGCATATCCGAAAACGACTGTCCGAAAACATGTCACAATACATCATTTGCAAATGAAATAAAATATGCATATCGTTTGACTGCAGCAAAATAAAAACCAGTAACCAGTAACCTTGCAAATACGCAGTTAATATATAATTTGATTAACATATTGTTTTAAAATATGATATTGCAGTGCTTTACTTAGCCAGTTACTGCTCATGTCAGTGCCAGTCGCTTACCAATCAGAAATCAATAAATAAAATCGGTACCAAGCGCAAATGTCCGGAATGCCGACGATGCTATAACAATATTCGTTCTGAAATGATCCCGCACTAAAATAATTTTGTCCCTACCCCCACCTGCCTTAAATAAACTCATCAAATTTACATTCACCTCAAAATCAACCCTGGACGGCTCAAATCCGGATTTCCGGAATAATCCGGAAAATTGACACCCCTGGAACAAATTGTAGGCAAATTTTCTTAAGCAAAAAAAGGATTTATGATCAACAAAAAATGCCCAACACGTATATGCTATATAAAAACTTCCAACAACAGAAAGTCCAATACGAAGGTTAATTACAATAGGAATACCCTAAAATAAGTAACATTGGCGTACAAATGCTAAAAGACAAACATTCTGCATTTTTTTGCATCGTTAAATCTTTCACAATGTCATCTTGTTTCATTTTACACATGATCTCTAGTTAGGATCGGATTGCATAATTTGGATTGCACTTCCCTGTGCTTTTTATTTGGTTGGCCCACTATTATAATAGATAATGGGAAATTTCAAAATCATAGGAAAACCCAGTTCTTTCCTTGATGCAGTTTCATTCAGTTATGCATTGCCCCACATACACTTTTTATTTTTGCACGATTTCCATTTTTCCTGCAGAATCCCTAAAAGCAGGACATTATAACATAATGATTATTCATGAGAAATACGTCATGCATTCTACGCTGCCCGAAGCCAATCTCGTAATTGCGTGTAAATGTTGGAATATCATCGTGGGAAATTCACATGGAATATATTGTCCAACAAAAATAAAAACAAGCATTTTGTATCTTGTTAAAGGAATGTCAACCGACCATAGCTAATCTAACATTCAAATTTTGGTTACTGCTATCAGGAACTTTCATGGGTTAACTTAATTTTTCTAAGTATTCGTTGATTTAGTGTGTGTATGGATCTTTCATTAAAACCATTGGCTGATTTGACAAATTGAGCCTTGGAAGTAAATGTCCTTTAGAAATGAAATGTGGGTAAATCACTAAAAACACCTTGCTCCTTTTTGAAGCTTTAGTATAAAATTATAATTTCATTCTCCTATTACTATTGGGCAGAAGTTGTTTTGGCTGATTTTATAGCTGATATTCGGCTATATTCCAAATCGCAAAAAGTATATTTTTCCCCAAAATTTGCTAACAAAATCCCTAATGGGATTTTAATAACGTCAGCATTATTCGTATTAACGATATTCTCCATGTTGATCAGACGCTTATTATATTTGCAATGAAATTCAAGCATTTTGTGATTTGGCTGAATGGAAAACAAAGATGTTGCACAATTCAAAATATTAAGTGAAAAAGATTCCTTAGCAAAACCCTGGCGGGAAAACGAAAACTTGTGATTTTTTTAAAGCAAGCGTCATTAAAAAAACAAACATCGTCAAGAAGTTAAGGTCTTCCCAATGAAACTCCTTCAATTGATAATGATAGTAATTTAATAACAAGTGACTCTTTTGCATAGTCATTGTTGATTTCCGAAAGCAAAGTGCTGACTGATATTCAACATGTTGAAAGCAGTGGTTCTTCAAAAGAAGATGAAGGGTCTCCTGATAAAATGGTGCCTGATGTAGATGAAGACTTTGTATGAGCTTATTATGTGGAAAACTGCTTATCATGATGTTGTTTGTGATTTAAGATGCTGAACTCATTCATGTAGTTTTAAATCACAATTTATTTTCCCAATCTCTTGAAAATGCTAATAAAATTTCCAAATTTCAAAGCCATGGGCTATCTTCCCAAAAAGCTGAAAAAAGCCCTGTTGGTAATCATCCACCTATTTTTAAAAATACATTTAACCCTAACAAGCCACATGGTGGACACACACAGTTTCTAATACCTTCTCTTCCATGGACATGTTGGTGCTGTCTGGAAAGTCCGGCCTGCCCTTTGCCATTGGGTGGCCAGGTGGCATGAATGCACCCCTCCACCGCCCCCCTCGGCCTCTGCCCCATGGGAACATTGGGGGAAAACCTGCGTGGAATAGGGAATACCGTATGAGCCTTGTTATCGGAACATTTGACTGAATGCATGTGCGTTTAGTGTTGCCCCAAGATTAGTATGTGAAGCGATTTTTCCTTTTTTAATTAAGTACCAGTAAAAGGAACTTTCCGAATTAAGGAAAGACCATAAATGTCCCTATTGCCGTTTAAAAAATTCCCAAAAAGAAGGAAAAATGTTGTCTATTTTGTTCCAAAGAGCATTATCTGTGAGTGAACAAATTAAATGAGCACTGAAATTGAACAATGCAAGATATAAGGCATGTAAATAAATATTTTAATTGGTTTGTGCAAATAATACCAAGCAATTAAAAAGACCTATAATTCCCAATTTTATGATTTCACAAAGATAATTTTCCCAATTTCAGGTTTTTCCTTTCTAATTTTTCCCAATTGGTACGGTACAGGTACTTTTCCCAATTGGCCAAAAACACGCTTTCATCTCATAACTACTCAATCAGTAATAATCAAAAGTTCAGTTTTGGGAAATTATAAATAATTTATCCTGCTTTTATTCTAACTAAATACATTAATTGCAAACTTTTACCTCCCAAACGATACCTGCAGACCGATTCTGGACATTTAAATCTTAAAATATATCAGGTGCATTTAACAAAAGTTAAAGCCCTATAGCCAATTGTGTGATCCAAAGGAATTAAATCATACAGGAAACTTTGTTTAAGTACAAAATATGTTTTTGCCTCAACAAAACAATTTAAACTATATTTAGTTCATTCATGTTACAGAAATGTTAGACCTAACAACTGTTGATAATTAATTGCATGGTAACATATTCAGTTTCATCAACTAAGCTAAAGTACTTTTGGACGCAGGATTCGGAATTTCTCTTTCACTTATTATTGTAACCATAGAAATTACAACATTTGTCAAACAAAAACACAGAAATAACATGCATGGTTGCATAAGGGCGCTCTATCCACATACTGGGTTTTATAAGAATAGCTGTAGTACTTTTTAAATATTTGCAAAATCCAGATTTTCAGATAGACAGAAAATGAAATAAGCTCATATTCTCCCTATGGCCATCTAAGGGTATCACGTTTAAATGGTCGCGTTTCGTGTTTTGCTCAAAAACGTTTACCAAAACAGTTAACGTTTAAACGACAATCAACATCAATATAATAACAAGGGCTGTTTGTAAAACATGCATGCCCCCCATATGGGCTGTCCGTTG
The DNA here is from genome assembly GCF_020536995.1 of Dreissena polymorpha. Taxonomy (NCBI): domain Eukaryota; kingdom Metazoa; phylum Mollusca; class Bivalvia; order Myida; family Dreissenidae; genus Dreissena; species Dreissena polymorpha. The sequence continues at coordinate 12,972,863 of NC_068361.1, forward strand.
TAGTGGCAGCCATTGTGTGAATACGATTTTGTCACTGTGACCTTGACCTTTGACCTAGTGACCTGAAAATCAATAGGGGTCATCTGCGGGTCACGATCAATGTACCTATGAAGTGTCATGATCCTAGGCAAAAGCGTTCTTGAGTTATCATCCAAAAATCATTTTACTATTTCGGGTCACCGTGACCTTGACCTTTGACCTTGTGACCTCAAAATCAATAGGGGTAATCTGCAAGTCATGATCAATCTACCTATGAAATTTCATGATCCTAGGCGTATGCGTTCTTGAGTTATCATCCGAAAATCATTTTACTATTTCCGGTCACCGTGACCTTGACCTTTGACCTAGTGACTTCAAAATCAATAGGGGTCATCTGCGAGTCATGATCAATCTACCCATGAAGTTTCATGATCCTAGGCGTATGCGTTCTTGAGTTATCATCCGGAAACCATTTTACTATTTCGGGTCACCGTGACCTTGACCTTTGACCTAGTGACCTCAAAATCAATAGAGGTCATCTGCAAGTCATGATCAATCTACCCATGAAGTTTCATGATCCTTGGCGTATGGGTTCTTGAGTTATCATTCAAAAACCATTTTACTATTTCTGGTCACCGTGACCGTCAAACTTTGACCTAGTGACCTCAAAATCAATAGGGGTCATCTGCGAGTCATGATCAATGTACCTATGATGTTTCATGATCCTAGGCCCAAGCGTTCTTGAGTTATCGTCTGACAACCACCTGGTAGACGGACCGACCGACAGACTGCCATGAGCAAAGCAATATACCCCTTCTTCTTCGAAGGGGGGCATAAATATTGGGGTGCAAATAACATAGCTGACTAACCGTACAGAGTATATTGATGACGAACTAAAAAATCTGGGTACTTGCGGTAAATTCTGGCTACCGAATTTATTTTTGATTAGTTAGCAGATGGCACAGACATGAACTTGAAACTAAAGAAATTCTTTGCTACTTTCCGAAAATCTAACTTGGCAACGAAACAGTGCATATGCTGCCATCTTGAAATATTTTAAGTGATTGATTAGCAAAGTTAAACACTGTGTAGCATTTTAAAAAAGAAATATTTAACCAAATTAAATATTGATTACGTTTTTGCTATTTAACTGGTTTTTCATTTTCTGCGGTCAAAAGATACGCACATTGTATTTCATGTGCAAACTACGTACATTTTTTTTAAAGTGTCAGTTACAGTATTTTTCATTGATTTTACATTGATTTTGACGTTCTTTAAATTGTTTTTATAGAATTACGAATACACTTGTTGAGATACGGATGGTCTAGTTTATAATATTTTATGGTTCTAATATGATGTCATTGCGCGAATGGCATATGCACTGAATATTACTTCCGGAAATAATTACTATTTTCAGTTTGGAAATGCGATGGTACTGATGCTTTTTAAACGGACACAGGGATACCGTTTAAGCGGTAACATTTTGTTTATTTCATTTCGTTTAAACGTTTAGAAAAATCTGTAAACGTGATACCCTTATGGCCATCTATCGAAATACTGAGCTTCATTATTCTAGCTAAAGTGATTTTTGAGCTGTCAAATGATCCAGATATTTTGGACAAACTGACAGACAGTTGAACATCACTGAAACAATGTACACATTCTCAATATGATAGTATCATACTCAATCCTATTGACACGTTTCATCAAGCTAGCTTATCTACTTTTTGAGTAAACTAAACAGATTTCAGTTTTCCTATTATTTTTGTTACCGTACTATACATAACCATAGCTACACTACCACCATTTTTTCTTACAAAAACACTGAAATAATGTGCCCTGTTTCCACATTCAATTTCATCAAACTAGCTTGAGTTATTGCAGGCTCCAGATTTTAGATTTTTACTTTCCCTGTAACCATACTGGCATAGCAATCACAATTTTTCTCTCACTTAATAACTGATATACATGTAATATGCATATTGTCCATATGGTCCTCTATAAACCAAGCTTGGGAAATTTGTCAGTTATTAAAGGTTCCAGATTCGAACAAACAGACGGACACATCGCCGGTTTGGGCTTTAACCTACAGTCCCCATGGTTGACACCCTAACTAATTATACAGGGCATTCTGTTATGTAGCAGGAAAGAAAGCCAATCTCTTCAATGAACATTAAAAGAATTTGCTGAATGTAGGGTTTTTATCTAGTACTCGTTCTTTCCAGTTTTGAAAATTCTTGTTATTTTTTTAAATATTTTTTTAACAGAACATGTTCAAAATGCTATTATTGACCATACAAGATAAACATTATGGGCAATACAAAAGGGTGAAGGGTGGTGTACCCAAGTTTATCCCCCTTAAACGTGCAGGATGTATAATTGTTGAACCCAGGGCTTTTAGCAGGGGCAAAAAAATAGTCTTCTTACACACAGAAAATGTCTGTACATGGTTCAATTAAAAATTGCCTTGACATTTTAATTCCCTTTCGCAGTCCTGCCAATATATTTTTCCACAAGATGGCTGGCTATTCCCCTAAAAAAATTAATAATCATTAAATGCTTAAAACAACACACAATTTTCTCACCTCTTGGAGGAAATCCACCTCGACCTCTAAAATTACCACGACCTCGACCTCTGCCATCAAAGAAACCTCTGTTGTTCCAACCCCCACGACCTCTCAAGTCATTGAAGCCTCTCCCCCTGGGTCCATCAAAGCCACACCCCCATCCACCACCAATGCCCTCCATGGTGTCTGAAATAAGATATGAGTCCTGTTCTGAGAAAACTGGGCATAATGCATGTGCGTAAAGAGTCGTCTCAAATTAGCATGTGCAGTCTGGACGATCTGGGACGACACTTTACGCACATGCATTATGCCCAGTTTTCCCAGAACGAGACACATATGATTGGTCAGCATTTTTTTCCTTCTTTATAAAGTACCTGAAAACGGCACTTTCCCTTTCAGACAAAAACTACAAATTTCCCAATTGCTGTCAAAAAAATTCCCAATTAAATGTTTCAAAAAAAAAACAAGAGCACCGCCTTGCGGGTGCAGACCGCTCATCTATTTTCTTTTTTAAGGTGAAGGGACTCTCAATTTCAATCAAAAAGGAGGGAGGGGTGGAGTGAAGAGGGGTGTATAGCGTGGGGGGCCTGGACATTTATTACATTATCTTCAAAAAATGCGGAAAAAAACTGCGAAAAAAAAAAAATTGAGAGGGGTGGGGGGAGGGGATTCTTTGGTGCGATGGTTGGACGGTATTTCAAAAATAAAATAATAAAAATAAATATTTGTGTTTTCTAATCGTTTCATAAAAAAAAAAAATTGGGGGTGTGGGGGGGGGGGGGGGGAGTATAGTGTGAGGGTGTGGTGGTAATTTGAGAGATGCTCTTACAAAAAAATAAATAGGGGGGGATTCGGGGGGGGGGGGGGGGGGGGAGGAGGGGGGGGACGGCACGGGGAATGGTTTGGGTGGAGTCTATTGTGGTATGTCAGGTAAGAGTTGTTTTGTCAAAGTTTCAATCAAATCTAATCATAAATAAAGAAGTTATGGCAATTTTAGCAAAATTTAATAATTTGACCTTGAGAGTCAATGTCATTCAAAGGTCAAGGTAAAATTCAACTTGCCAGGTACAGTAACCTCCTGATAGCATGAAAGTATTTGAAGTTTGAAAGCAATAGCCTTGATACTTTAGAAGTAAAGTGGAGTGAAACACAAAATTTAACCATATATTCAAAGTTACTAAGTCAAAAAAGGGCCATAATTCCGTAAAAATGACAACCAGAGTTATGCAACTTGTCCTTTTACTGTACCCTTATGATAGTTTGCGAGTGTTCCAAGTATGAAAGCAATATCTATGATACTTTAGGGTTAAAGTGGACCAAAACACAAAACTTAACCAAATTTTCAATTTAATAAGTATAAACGGCCCATAATTCCGTCCAAATGCCAGTCAGAGTGACATAACTTTGCCTGCACAGTCCCCTTATGATAGTTAATAAGTGTTGCAAGTATGAAAGCAATAGCTTTGATACTGTAGGAATAAAGTGGACCTAAACACAAAACTTAACCAAATTTTCAATTTTCTAAGTATAAAAAGGGCACATAATTCTGTCAAAATGCCAGTCAGAGTTACATTATTTTGCCTGCACAATCCCCTTATGATAGTTAGTAAGTGTTGCAAGTATGAAAGCAATAGCTTTGATACTTAAGGAATAAAATGGACCTAAACACAAAACTTAACCAAAATTTTTCAATTTTCTAAGTATAACATGAGTGCCAAACTGTCACAAGATACGCCCGTTCAAGGTTTTGGACACCATGCTCAATGCTTGAAATGCACTACGTGGCTTGAGACCTAGTTATTGACACAGCATGACCCATATTTGAACTTGACCTAGATATCATTTAGATGTAACATCTGACTAAATTTGGTGAAGATCAGATGAAAACTACTTCAATTAGAGAGCGGACACCATGGTTAATGCTTGAAATGCACTATGTGACCTCGTTTTTGAACCGGCATGACCATTATTCGAACTTGACCTACATATCATCTAGACACAACTTGTGACCAAATTAGGTGAAGATCAGATGAAAACTACTTCCATTAGAGAGCGGACACCACGCTAAATGCTTGAAATGCACTAAGTAACCGCGTGACCTAGTTTTTGACCCGGCATGACCCATATTTAAACTTGACCTACATATCATCTAGAAACAACTTCTGACCAAATTTGGTGAAGATCGGGTGAAAACTACTTCAATTAGAGAGCAGACACCATGCTTTATCCTTGAAATGCACTAACTGACCCCTGTGACCTAGTTTTTGACCCGGCATGACCCATATTCGAACTTGACCTAGAAATTGTCTAGACACAACTTCTGACCAAGTTTGGTGAAGATCAGATGAAAACTATTTGAATTAGAGAGCGGACACTGCTGTGGACGCTCGCCCGCCTGCCGCCCGCCAAGGGTGAAACTATTATACGTCCCTTTTTAAAAACGGGCGTATAAAAAGTGAAACGCGCATCTAAGTTTCAAGACAAGTGGACGACTGAGTTTTCGTGCATTTTCAAAAGCAACTAGAGCTTTGTCACTGAATGTGACTTATACCCCCATACCACTTTGACGCAGGATAAAAAGTTGTTTAAAAGTTTCGGATGAATACAATTTGAATTAGAGTCCGGACAAAGTGGCGCCGTTGAAAATGCACTAATTGACCCTATGACCTAGTTCTTGATCCGACATGACCCATATTCGAACTTGACCTAGATATCAACTAGATGCAACTACTGACCAAGTTTGGTAAAGATCGGATGAATACAATTTGAATAAGAGTCCGGACAAAGTGGCGCTGTTGAAAATGGACTAATTGACCCTATGACCTAGTTTTTTACCTGGCATGACCCATATTCGAACTTGGCCTAGATATCAACTAGATGCAACTACTGACCAAGTTTGGTGAAGATAAGATTTATACAATTTGAATTAGAGTCCGGACAAAGTAAAATGCACTAATTGACCCTTTGACCTAGTTTTTGACCCAGCATGACCCATATTCGGACTTGACCTAGATATCAACTAGATGCAACTACTGACCAAGTTTGGTGAAGATCGGATGAATACAATTTGAATTAGAGTCCGGACAAAGTGGCGCCGTTGAAAATGCACTAATTGACCCTATGACCTAGTTTTTGACCCGGCATGACCCATATTCGAACTTGGCCTATATATCAACTAGATGCAACTGCTGACCAAGTTTGGTGAAGATCGGATGAATACAATTTGAAATAGAGTCCGGACAAAGTGGCCCCTTTGAAAATGCACTTATTGACCCTATGACCTAGTTTTTGACCCGGCATGACCCATATTCGAACTTGGCCTAGATATCAACTAGATGCAACTGCTGACCAAGTTTGGTGAAGATCGGATGAATACAATTTGAATTAGAGTCCGGACAAAGTGATGCCTTCCGCCCGCCGCCCGCCAAGGGGTTTCACATAATACGTCCCGTATTTTATACGGGCGTATAAAAAGGGCACATAATTCTGTCAAAATGCACGCCAGAGTTATCTGACTTTGCCTGCCCAGTCCCCTCATGATAGTAAGTAAGTGTACCCAGTTTGAATGCAATAGCATTGATACTTTCTGAGAAAAGTGGACCTAAACGCAAAACTTAACCGGACGCCGACGCCAAGGTGATGACAATAGCTCATTTTTTTTCAAAAAATAGATGAGCTCAAATGAAAACAAATATCAGAATGGATTAACATCATTTGTTACATTAATTGACTACCTAAATTACAGAGGAAACAAGAGCTGTGTTTGTGAAACCCAATGCCCCCTACTGCGCTTTTATGCCGCACAGCAGCTATTTTAGAAAAAAAGACCTTTGCCCTTGAAGGATGACCCTGACCTTTCAACACTCAAAATGTGCAGCTCCATGAGATACACATACATGCCAAATATCAAGTGTCTATCTTCACTATTACAAAAGTTATGACCAAGGTTAAAGTTTTGGGACAGACAGACACACACAATGCCAGCCAGACAGGCCAAAAACAATATACCCCGATCATTTGATTGTGTGTGTAAAAATATGGAAAACATAATTATATAAACTAACTAGTTTATCTTTTATACTATTACAGAATGTTATGTTCTGGTATAACTGAATTGTTATGACATCAACTCTGTGGTCTGGCTTTCACACAAAGACATCTGTTGAACTTTTCATGTTTACCACTTAATGACAAACAATGCCTTAGATGATTAAAGGCATTGCTTTAGAAGTATAGGACCTGCAGTCCAACTATTGCTTTACAGCTACCAATAATGAAGGGCATTATGGTGCTGATCAGGGGCAAAAAGGCGAGGCTAAAAAGAGACATGACAGGGTGCCCAGCTTAACGGCTCTAGACATAACATTAATTTATAGGCTGTAACAAGCCATATGAGCAATCAATACTGGATTGCAATCACTTTATAAATGTTCATGTAAAATGATGAAATATCTGTACGATTAAATGCATAGAAAAGTTACCGTTATTTTATGTGTCTGAGGCTTGATGTCCCTGGGAACTTGTACTTCACTTGCATCCACCTTGTCTTGAATCTCTGGTTGAGCTCCCTACAATTTATTTACATGTAACCATAATACATCAGGGATCATCCTAGCCCAACATTTTAGGGAGAAGTGACTTCTCGTTTTCAATGGTATTGGGGAGAAGTGAGCGGACCTTTGATCACACGCGTAAAGGTACTTTAATATTAAAGTTTTACAATAATTATTAATAACCATACATATACTAGTATCTGAAATAAAATATGCTGAAACACTAACTAAAACTAAACATTTTATTTTAAACTGCCATGATGTTAAAGAGATATTGCTCTCTTAAATAAACAGCTGCGCCATGAGCGCATGATACGCCCGTCGTTCGCCAATGAAGTAGTAAGGTAATAAATAACCCTTTGAATCATTTTTTTACTTCAGTTTATTTGTATTTGAATACATGGTTTATTTTATAAGTACATGAGCATGGAGCGCCGTCTCCTTGACATTCATACCATATCTTTTTTTGAGTATATGTATGCATTTCTTTAGAGGATATGGAGTTGAAGTAAACCTGTTATAGATATTTTGACCAATAATAAAAGAGAAATGTAGATGGGTAAGTGGTAGTGTACAATCGGAATAGAAAAAAGCTCACCTTGTTCAATTTTTCAGGGATACTAAAAAAATAAAAATAAAAATCCATCGAAGGATATTTGAGCTACAGTAGGACATTCAATGAAATCAAGAAATTTTGACGAACAAAGTCCCATAACTCTGGAACGACAATTCAGAATTCCGTCAAAAACGAAAGGGGATCAGGGTTTATCAATATTAAGATTGTGTTGAAATTTGAAAAAAATCCATCGAAGGATATTTGAGCTACAGTAGGACATTCAATGAAATCACGAAATTTTGACGAACAAAGTCCCATAACTCTGGAACGACAATTCAGAATTCCGTCAAAAACGAAAGGGGATCAGGGTTTATCAATATTAAGATTGTGTTAAAATTTGAAGAAAATCTGTCAAAGGATATTTGATGTAGCGTACGACATTAACAGACGGACGGACGGACGCGGGGTATACCATAATACGTCCCGTCATAGACGGGCGTATAAAAACTGTAAAATGTGTGTTATTTGAGCTACAGTAGGACATTCAATGAAATCACGAAATTTTGACGAACAAAGTCCCATAACTCTGGAACGACAATTCAGAATTCCGTCAAAAACGAAAGGGGATCAGGGTTTATCAATATTAAGATTGTGTTAAAATTTGAAGAAAATCTGTCAAAGGATATTTGACGTAGCGTACGACATTAACAGACGGACGGACGGACGCGGGGTATACCATAATACGTCCCGTCATAGACGGGCGTATAAAAACTGTAAAATGTGTGTTTAATTTGGCCAAAATACACATTTCATTCATATGTAATTACTACTTAAGCCAAGAGCCTGAGGATGTAGGATAAAGGGAATATAGGGCAGAGCCCTAGCATATTGTTCTTTTTTTAGTCTGTCTTGGTGCAATTTCTGGTTAGTACATTGCGAAATATTGTCAACCAGACCATCTGTAACCTTGCATGTTTATTCGTCAATCTATTAAAATGTTATAAAGGACGTAAAAAAATAATTAAAATCGACGAACCATTCATATCCGTAAACGACTGTCCGAAAACATGTCGATATACGTCTTCTGCACATGCATATCGTTTGACAGCAGAAAATTAAAACCAGTAACCGGTAACCTAGCAAATACGCCATCAATATATTATTTGGTTGACATATTGCTTTAAAATACAATATTTCAGTGCTTTACTTTGCTAATAGATAGTTTAAAATAGCAAGATTACGGACATTAGCAACATCCATAGATTGTACGGGTTTCGGACAGTACCGAAGAGGTTTCATTAGTTACTGCTCATGTCAGTACCAATCAGAAATCAATAATTAAAAGACCGGACAATGTCTCATGGCGATATAATAAACGCATAACAATAACAATACAAATAGTATATATTCGTAATGCTGTATTACAGGTATTATACTTTTTTTAAACGGCTTATTTTATTCAAAAATAAAAAAAATTACAGCAAAATCAAATTGTTATGAATATTTGTAGGTGGAAGCGCTTTGATTTTAAGGTTTTAGCCTGAGGCGGAATTGCAGTTTTGTGCATAAATCACATTTGCTTATGGCTCATAAATGCAGTCTACTTTGTTGTAGCACTAAACTCACAGTCTGCACAATATCCGAAATGAGTGCTATGGTGCTGTCATGCTCCTGAACCGGTACTTCCGTGGCTGAGAGAGCTGGCCATTCTGTAGGATCTTGAACAGCAGCGTCCACACACAGCTGGTTTGGCAGGTCGTCCTGTATGGATGCTAAACACCTCCTAGCCCCTTCAGCACTTAGATGTAGTCCATCATGGGACAAGTACAGGGACTTCTTAAAATTAAATTTTGATTATAGATAATTACCGTACCAATTTGTTTTAAACATAACTAAGATATCAAAGCAGCAAATTTAATGAACTGGTTTCCCTCAACAAATGAAAAAATATTTTAGTTTCAATCAATTATAGTGTAAAACTCTGAACTGACCAAAATGATCATCCTGACGAAACTTATGCAAGAACTACTAACAAGGGACAATATTGTCACAAAACCAGGTTTTCATTGTGAAAAAAAATCTGATAAAGGGAGAAAACTCAAACTGAACTTTTGAAATGAACAAACAAAATTAACCCCCTTTGTAAGTTTGTTTTTTAAAAAAATCTATTTTTAGTCGTGGCGACCTTGACATTGGAGATATTGACGTGATTATTTCGTGCCACACACCGTCCCATGATGGTGAACAAATGTGCCAAATGATTTTAAAATCTCACAATGAATGACATAGTTATGGCCAGGACAAGCTCATTTATGGCCATTTTTGACCTTTGAACTCAAAGTGTGACTTTGACCTTGGAGATATCGACGTAATAATTTCGCGCGACACACCGTCCAATGATGGTGAACAAATGTGCCAAATGATTTTAAAATCTGACAATGAACGACATAGTTATGGCCCGGACAATCTTGTTCCGCCCGCCCGCCAGCCCGCCCGCATTCACCAATCTAATAACCAGTTTTTTCCTTCGGAAAACCTGGTTAAAAAAATGATAATACATGTTTATTTTTTAATTTCATTAACTTCCATATTACAGCGCAGACAGACAGGGCCCTCACACTACTTTGGGGGAAGGGGTCCGCAGCCCTTAGGAGTGGGAATTTTCGCGGCTTTTCCCTTTTTGGGGGATTTTTTTACTTACTCTCTCATTATTACATTTGTACATGTTTGCACTAAATTCATTGCATTTTTCATAAGTTAGTATGTTTGAAAAGATTAAATTGAAATAGAAGTGAGATATAATAATCATGAGATGAGACACATCTTTCTATAAAAAAAAATTATTTTTTTTTTTTTTTTTTTTTTAAAGGGAATTTTTCCTCCCAAAAGGGGAAAAAAGTATACTTTTCAGGTGGGGGATTGCCACCGAAATTCGGCGGCAGATTTGATAGATTGAGGGCCCTGACAGATATCTTTAATTATGGGGCTTTACGTCTAGAGCTGAAACCAACAAAACGTGCAAGTGTACCACCACAAAGTAATACATCTATTTTAAAATTCATGATATTTCATGTAAAAGTTATTAAGAAACCAGTTATCGCAACAAAAATGCTCAATGAGTCAATTTTCACCAATTAAGGGGGCATATCTCTTGAGCAAAGAAGGATGTCTGAACAGAATTTGGGATTGGTCCACCGCAGTATAATGATGCATATATTTATTTTAAGTTTCATGATGATATAATTCCATGCAACAGTTGCTGAGAAACTTCCTATTTCACTCTAGATCTTTCCCTATACCTGTTTAGTTGCTCCATAGTCCATGTATCTCACAAAAGGCACATGGTGACTCAGTTCCCACAGCATGCTGTTTGCACTCCTTATCCACTGGCAGTAGTTCCTCAACTGTGCCCCTGAGAGTGGCCATCGGGGAAACATCTCACATCAAAATCACGTGGAAGAATCTCGCAAAGCACCATGTTTATTTCAGTGCACACACTGAAAACAACATCAAGGATCTCTGTCACACAACTAAAAATAACAAGCAAATTCATTGAATTGATATACCCTGCCAATATGCTTCTGGACACAAAAGTGTTATATTTGACACTAAAGAAGCATTTTTTAAGAAACAAAGGGCCATAACTCTGCTATTAACAGATGGTTTACGATGCCATTTGGCGTGCATCATCCTCTTATCCATATATATACTCATACCAAGTTTCAATGAAATCCGCCAAAGCACTTCCAAAATATGGCTCGGGACACAAAAGTGCTGGAAGGACAGATGGAAAGACGGACGGACAGACAACCCCAAAACAATATCCCTCCGCCTATGGCGAGGGATAATAAGGTAATGGTATTAGTTGCTCATTGTATTATCTACCCATCACAAACAATTATTAACAAGAGATGTGTTTGTCAGAAACACAATGCCCCCTATTGCCCCACTTTGTATTTATTTTTTTTACCCTTGACCTTGAAGGATGACCTCGACCTTGAACTTCCACCACTCAAAATGTGCAGCTTCATGAGATACACGTGCACACCAAATATCAAGCTGCTATCTTCAATATTGAAAAAGTTATGGCCCATGTTAAAGTTTTCGGACGGACAGACGCCATATATTTGACATTTGACCTTGAAGGATGACTTTGACCTTTCACCACTCAAAATGTTCAGCTCCATGAGGTACACACTCATGCCAAATATCAAGTTTCTTTCTTCAATAATGCAAAAGTTATTGCCAACGTTGAAGGTTTTTTTTCCGACGGACGGACAGACTGACACACATACTGACTGACTGACAGTTCAACTTCTATGTGCCACTCTACCGGGGGCATAAATAGTTACAAACAACTACAAAAATATTTGAGAAACTAACTTATTTTATTTCATTAAAATGCCAATCCAAACAAGAAATGTGTCCACAGGACACGGATGCCCCCAACTGTAACTTTGTCACAACATAAAAGTATAACTGTGTAAACGCTTGGTAGAAGTTATTAGCTTTTTTCAAATCCTAAAAGCAGATTTCGAACCTAAACGCGGACCCTAAGTTCAAGGTCAAGGTCACAGGGGTAAAAATTTGTGTGCGTATGGAAAGGCCTTGTCCATATACACATGCATGCCAAATATGAAATTGCTATCTGAAGCGACATAGAAGTTATGAGCATTTTTCGAAATCTAAACGCAAAGTGTGACGGACAGACAGATGGACAGACAAACGGACAGTCCGATCACTATATGCCCTCCTTTGAGGGCATAAAAATGTCTTAGAATATCAAAATAAATCAGAAAGTCACATAAACTAGAGAGCAGACAACATGCTTAATCCTTGAAATGCACTAAGTGACCCCGTGACCTAGTTTTAGACCCGGCATGACCCATATTCGAACTTGACCTAGATATTGTCTTAATACAACTTCTTACCAAGTTTAGTAAAGATCAGATGAAAACTACTTCAATTAAATAGCGAACACCATGCTAAATCCTTGAAATGCACTAAGTGACCCAGTGACCTAGTTTTTGACCCGGCATGACCAATATTCGAACTTGACCTAGATATTGTCTTGATACAACTTCTGATCAAGTTTAGTAAAGATCAGATGAAAACTACTACAATTAGAGAGCGGACACCATGCTAAATCCTTGAAATGCACTAAGTGACCCCGTGACCTAGTTTTTGACCCGGCATGACCCATATACGAACTTGACCTAGATATTGTCTGCATACAACTTCTGACCAAGTTTGGTAAAGATCGGATGAAAACTATATGAATTAGAGAGCGGACACGAAGTGTGACCGACTGATTGACTGACGGACAGTGCGAAAACTATATACCCCCTTTTCTTCGATATGGGGGCATAAAAAATCTAATAAGAAAATGATATTAAGTTGATCAAGCTCATTTTTATTCATGCTGCTAAGCTGTTCAGTGGCTGATCCAGGGTTTCTAGTTAGGGGGTTGGTGTGGACATTCAATAATACAGGCCAATGTAAAAGCATAATTGTGTAGTGGATGTGGTGTCCGCCTAGTGATAGGGAGTTAGGAGGTTCTCATTATCTTCTCCATAAACACCAAGTTCTGGTTCTTCCCAGGAACAGACTCGAGTGTCTCAATAAGCATAGTGCGTTCGATGCAATAAAGCTAAGGTAAATAGGTTAAATAAAAACTAAAATGAAAAATTACTGTTCAACATACCGGTAGAAATCGCTATCCTTGCAGCAAACATCGTTAGAGCCAAGATGCAGGTACAATATGTCGTAACAACCTGAATCAGCTCTTGATGCAGCAGCTTTCTAAAGCCCTTCCGGTCAGACACATACTTTGCACCTGCATAGTAAGATAAGATCTTCAATTTGGAATTGGTTTTCATTTGCAATAATTTTTCTTGAGTTGTCATTTGTTTTTGAATATTATGAAAAATAGTCATCATTGCTATGTTCGAGACAAGCAGGCTTATCTTTGTTAATATTTATCTCACTTGTTCTATGTTGCGTCAAATTTCTGGATTTGCAATCTTTTTTCCCATTTTGGTTACAGCAGAAAGGGCATTTTTCTTGATTCCATAATAGATGTTTTATCAGTGTAATAATATGCATGACGTGTACATGTAAATACCATTAAACTTTTAGGGTAAAATATCTTTTTGGGTATTAAAGCAGAATTCAGTGGAGTTTTAAGCATTTCTTTAAAAACAAGAGATGTGTTTGTTGGAAACACAATGCCCCCTATTGCGCTGTTTTGAAGCCATCTACACTGCAACTCCAATATATCACGGTCCGTTATATCGCGTTGTCTAATATATCGCGAATCGGCTATGACTCCCAAAACTCTGACGAGCATAATCCCCAAATAAAATGTTTTAATCTGAGAATTTGATGAATTAAAATCCGTTTCAAGCTAGTATTTTTCCCTTTTTTCACAAACTTTAATCCAACATTCATAATCCAGTTTTGACCAGATTGTTTGCTTACATTGTACATCACTTTAACACCTGTGTACTGCGATAAACAGTAGCCCCTCTTGTCAAACATCACAGGTCATTTCGGGTGTTACCATTCTGTATTGAATTTGCTTTGAACTGCCGAAACGCACCAGTGCACACATGAAGGTGTACACAATTATAACTGTAAATGTCACAAGTCAATACTGACCTATCTCAACAATCTGTGTGCGTTAGATACAATGTTACACAGGTTTTTTTTTCCCACTTTTTGGGAAGATAGCCCATGGCTTCGGCATTTTCATGAAATTGGGAAAATAAATTCATTGGCCTTTTTTTCCACACGAAAAGTCCACTGATTAGGGAAATACTAAATTTGATTTAACTCTTTATAATCATTCAAATTAAAAGAAAAAAATCATATAATACTTTGTTAGATGTAATTGAATTTAAATTGAGATAAAATACACATAAGACTTCTTTCTTAAAAAACAAAAACAAATTTTATTTTTTTTTTGGCTATTGGGAATTTTTCGCCACATTTTGGGAAAAAAGTATACTTTTTGGGATTGGGAACATCAGGGCCCTCACACTACTTTGGGGGAAGGGGTCCGCAGCCCTTAGGAGTGGGAATTTTCGCGGCGTTTCCCTTTTTGGGGGATTTTTTTACTTACTCTCTCATTATTACATTTGTACATGTTTGCACTAAATTCATTGCATTTTTCATAATTTAGTACGTTTGAAAAGATTAAATTGAAATAGAAGTGAGATATAATAATCATGAGATGAGACACATCTTTCTATTAAAAAAAAAAAAACATTTTTTTTTTCAGGGGAATTTTTCCCCCCAAAAGGGGAAAAAAGTATACTTTTCAGGTGGGGGATTGCCACCGAAATTCGGCGGCAGATTTGATAGATTGAGGGCCTTGAACATAGCCGAATTTCGGCTATTAAATCGGGCCAAAAAAAACCCTGATGTAAACTACTTGCTTTTAATTTAGAGGTAAAGATCCCTCAGTTTGTCAAAATGCACTACTATTAAAACCCATGCTTTTCATGAGAATGAATGACGTCATTTTGTACATGGGTCTAATGTGTGCATGCTTTCTTGAACAATACAACTCGGCAATGTTTTTCGGATTACAAATTTAATTATATGCATTTAAAAATACTCACAAGGAATAATGTTTTGTGTTATACCAATGAATAACTTATGGATATAACACATAATTGAATAAGGTAGGTAAATAGCGTGTTTTGAGATTGCATAACGATGCTAATGCATACATATACATGCATACATAACCTTACAATTTATATCGCGCACCGGATATATCACGGTCGCGATCTATGGACCCCTTCAACCGCGATATATTGGAGTTGCAGTGTATTCAAACTTTGACCTTGAAGGATGACCTTGACCTTTCACCACTCAAAAATGTGCAACTCCATGAGATACACATGCATGCCAAATATCTAGTTGCTATCTTCAATATCGATCTTTGATCTTGAAGGATGACCTTGACCTTTCATCACTCAAAATGTTCAGCTCCATGAGATATACATGCATGCCAAATATCAAGTTGCTATCTTCAATATTTAAAAAGTTATGGCCAATGTTAAAATTTTCAGACAGTCGGAATATTTCACATTTGACCTTGAAGAATGACCTTGATTTTCACCTTTTACCACTCAAAATATTCAACTCCAAGAGATACACATGCGTGAAAAATATCAAGTTGCTATCTTCAATATTTAAAAAGTTATGGCCAATGTTAAAGTTTTCGGACAGACGGAATATTTGACATTTGACCTTTAAGAATGACCTTGACCTTCACCTTTCATCACTCAAAATGCTCAGCTCCAGGAGATACACATGCATGCCAAATATCAAGTTGCTATCATCAATAGTGAACAAGTTATGGCCAATGTTAAAGTTTTCGGATGGACGGACAGACGCCATATATTAGACATTTGACCTTCACCTTTCACCACTCAAAATGTTCAGCTCCAGGAGATACACATACATGCCAAATATCAAATTGCTATCATCAATAGTGAAAAAGTTATGGCCAATGTTAAAGTTTTCGGACGGATGGACAGATGCCATATATTAGACATTTGACCTTGAAGGATGACCTTGACTTTTCACCACTCAAAATGTGCAGCTCCATGAGATGCACTTGCATGCCAAATATCACGACAGTGATTTTTTTTTGCTCAAATTTACAGCCGAATTTCAGCTGCTTCCCAATCGCAAAAATACACGTTTTTTCCCAAAATTCTGACCAAAATTTCCCAAAAAAAGCCCAACTTCCAAAAAAAAAAATTTTTTTTTTTTTTTTTTTAGAAAGAAGTCTCATATAACTTAATTATGATTTCTTAAATCTAGGTCTCAACTTTATTTTTTAAACATCTTACAAAATATATAACTTGAATTTAGTCATTTTTGTCCATATATCATTCCCAAACTTGCCACTTTTATTGATTAAAGAATAAAACAATTTGACCAGAATCCTTTTCTAGAAAACTCCCTGAACATGCACTTAAAAACAATATCACTTCTGTTACTTATAATCCTATTTATAATGGTTAATTTTTCCCAATTTCATGGTTTATCGCGCTATTTTTCCCAATTTCACGGTTTATCGCGCTAATTTTCCCTATTCAAATGGCACAGGCTGTAACAAATTAAAGCAAAAAAAATCACTGCACGGTGCTATGTTAAATATTGAAAAAGTTATGACCAACAAAGTGTTTGGACGGACAGACAGACTAGACAGTTCAACTGCTATTTGCCACCCTACCGGGTTTAAAATTAGCAACCTTTTTCCAAAGGCAGCAACAAACACTGCAGGGCTAGATTGAACTTTACCGGTACGCAGTTGTTTACAACAAGAGCCCCAGATAAGGGTGGTATTTTCGTAATTACGAATTATTTTCAAGTCCGTTACGCATTTATTTTAAAGTCTTGTCTAACCATTAAGAATTACAAAAGAAAGTTACGAATATTATTTTTACATCGGTTCGTATCGATTTTTATTGAGTTCTTTTCGCATATTGAAGATCTTTGCGGTGCTTATATAGAATGGTTTTCGGGTTGGTTTAACAAGGCGCATTTTTTCCAATAAAAGCGGCGTATACAGTCTATCTGTCAAAAAATAATGGCGGCGCCCAGAGAGCGTCAGAGCTCCAGATAAGGGTCGTATTTTCGTAATTACGAATTATTTTCAAGTCCGTTACGTATTTATTTTAAAATCTTGTCGTACCATTAAGAATTACAAAATCAAGTTACGAATATTATTTTTACATCGGTTCGTATCGATTTTTATTGAGTTCTTTTTGAGTATTAAAGATCTTTGCGGTGCTTATATAGAATGGTTATCGGGTTTGTTTAACAAAGCGCATTTTTTTCAATAAAAGCGGCGTTTACAGTCTATCTGTCAAAAAACAAAGGCGGCGCCCAGAGAACGTCCTAAAAACTGCAAAACGTCCAAAAACAGGCTTTTAACATATTGTACGCAAAGTAAGCCAAAGTTAAATGTTTAGAAAGACATTATAGAAAAGATCTTATACTATGTTGTATGTTCAGTTGCCGACACAGTCGGAAAACTAAACAAAAACGCGACACGACGGGTCCAAACTTAAACACAAAAAAACATTAAACGAGTGGAAGGGACAAGTCCCGTGGCTAATCGTTGAACAGATTGAAGGGGAGACCCGTTTTAATTGTGAAATATATAAAAGATACTCTAAGGCATGCAATCTAAGCACAGTTTGGGCATATGAAGGTATTTGAAAAATAAAATTGTATAATACTGTAAAGACGCTGTTGAACTCGTATAAATAAAGATGCTAGTATGCTTATTTTGATTTTTTTTGCATGAAAATAACCATTATGGATGATTTTAGGTCATTTAGAAAAAATAAGAATTATTTTCCAAAACTTAGTAGTAACGTTAAGAATAAAATTTCAGAGTTAAGAATTCTTTTTGAAAATCTAGTAGTAATTTAAGAATTTTACAAAACCTTATCTGGAGCTCTGGAGCGTCCTAAAAAACTGCAAAGCGTCCAAAAACACGCTTTTAACATATTGTACGCAAAGTGAGCCGAAGTTAAATGTTTAGAAAGACATTATAGAAAAGATGTTATACGATGTTGTATGTTCAATTATTCTTTCTTTCAGCTCAATATACACTTGTTATATATATACAATTGTTTTGTCAGGAAATAGCTCATGAGCTAATGTTTATTGTTATTCACATCCGACGTTAAATAAAGATTCTTGTATCTTGTATCTTCAGTTGCCGACACACTCGAAAATGCTAAACAAAAACGCAACACGACGGGTCCAAACTTAAACACACAAAAAACATTAAACGAGTGGAAGGGACAAGTTCCGTGACTAATCGTTGAAAAGATTGAAGGGGAGACCCGTTTTACTTGTGAAATATATAAAAATTCATCTAAGGCATGCAATCTAAGCACAGTTTGGGCATATGAAGATATTTGAAAAATAAAATTGTATAATACTGAAAAGACACTGTTGAACTCGTGTAAATAAAGTTGCTAATATGTTTATTTAGATTTTGTTTTGCATGAAAATAACCATTATTTATTTTTTTAGGTCATTTAGAAAAAATAAGAATTATTTTCAAAAACTTAGTAGTAACATTAAGAATAAAATTTCAGAGTTAAGAATTCTTTTTGAAAATCTGGTAGTAATTTAAGAATTTCACAAAACCTTATCTGGAGCTCTGACAACCATCGACAAAGCGGGGGTTTGGGGGCAGTAGCCCCCGATACCAGGCTTTTTCCGCTACATTTTGGGAAAACGCCACACTGGAATTTTGGGAATTTCGCGTCGTGAAAACCCTCATTATGGGATAAAAAATTATCGCAAAACTGGCTCAATTGGGAAAAATTATCGCATGTAAATAGTGTTTCTTATATTTGAAAGAAGCCGTTAACTGGTAAATAACGACTATTTGGATAACTTATTATTAAAATATTACAAAATATTATGAACATGTGTGATAAGTGCAGGTTTTTTCATCTGAATTTGGGGAGAAGGCTTGGCATTTTTTTAGGTGAAAAAAAATCGCGTGAAGCGCCGTATTTTGAGGAAAATAAGGAAAGTCTTAAATAATCATTAACATATTTTACAGTTTTTAAAACAAATTCAAGGCAACAGATAATTTAATTATGCAATACTTTCTATTTTCAACACTGGATCAGGTCAACTTATATATTTTCAGGGTAAAAAAAAAAAAAAAAAGGGAAAAAAACAACCAGATTTGCATTGGGAATGGGGCCGAATTTCGGACCCGTGGCATAGGGCGGAAAAAGCCTGGATACTAAAGAAATATATAGGATAAAAGGATAATAAGGTGTTGGGTAAGTTGTTATGTGTAAGGTGTTAAGGTTAGGGTACGCTGTTTGATGTGAAGTGTTGCGTACCGGTAAAGTTCAATCGTCCCCACTGCAGTATAAGACAGTAGCTAAAATAATTATGCCAACGCAAAAATCATCAAAAGACTATGGCGGCAATTTATAGGGGCAAAAGCCCGCGAAGCAGGCGTTGACCGTTTATTTGTATCAATTTTCTGAAATACAGAGAGACATTACCTTATAAGCTATCAAGTCAAATAATTCCTGCCGTCATCTATTTTCGCAATGGAAAATCAAAGACCGCTGAAGCAACATAGGCACTTCGACAACCGCTACATGACACGTAGATGCATTCCTAAATAAACAAGAGCACCGCCTTGCGGGTGCAGACCGCTCATCTATTTTCTTTTTAAAGGTGAAGGGACTCTCATTTTCAATCACAAAGGAGGGAGGGGTGGAGTGAAGAGCGGTGCATTGTGTGGGGGTGTGGACATTTATTACATTTTCTTCTAAAAATGCGAAAAAAAGGAAAAAAAAATCGGGGGGTGGGGGGGGGGGGATTCTTGGGTGCGATGGTTGGACGGTATTTCAAACATAAAATAATAAAAATAAATATTTGTGTTTTTTAACCGTTTCATAAAAAAAAATTGGGGGGGGTGAGGTGGGGGGGTATAGTGTGAGGGTGTGGTGGTAATTTGTGAGATGATCTTACAAAAAAAAAAAAAAAAAATAGGGGGGGGGGGGATTCGGGTGGGGGGAGGGGGGGTGGGGGGGGATTCTTGGGTGCGATGGTTGGACGGTATTTCAAACATAAAATAATCAAAATAAATAGTTTTGTTTTTTAACCGTTTAATAAAAAAATTGGGGAGGGGGTGGGGTGGGGGGGGGGGTATAGTGTGAGGGTGTGGTGGTCATTTGTGAGATGATCTTAAAAAAAAAAAAAAAAAAAAAAAAAAAAAAATAGGGGGGGTTGGGGGGGGGGGGGGGCACGGGCGATGGTTTGGGTGGAGTCTATTGTGGTATGTCAGGTAAGAGTAGTTTTGTCAAAGTATCAATCAAATCTAATCATAAATAAAGAAGTTATGGCAATTTTAGAGAAATTTAATAATTTGACCTTGAGAGTCAAGGTCATTCAAAGGTCAAGGTAAAATTCAACTTGCCAGGTACAGTAACCTCATGATAGCATGAAAGTATTTGAAGTTTGAAAGCAATAGCCTTGATACTTAAGAAGTAAAGTGGATCGAAACACAAAATTTAACCATATATTCAACGTTACTAAGTCAAAAAAGGGCCATAATTCCGTAAAAATGACATCCAGAATTATGCAATTTGTCCTTTTACTGTACCCTTATGATAGTTTGCGAGTGTTCCAAGTATGAAAGCAATATCTATGATACTTTAGGGGTAAAGTGGACCTAAACACAAAACTTAACCAAACTTTCAATTTTCTAAGTATAAAGGGCCCATAATTCCGTCCAAATGCCAGTCAGAGTTACATAACTTTTCCTGCACAGTCCCCTTACGGTAGTTAGTAAGTGTTGCAAGTATGAAAGCAATAGCTTTGATACTTAAGGAATAAAATGGACCTTAACACAAAACTTAACCAAAATTTTCAATTTTCTAAGTATAAAAAGGGCACATAATTCTGTCAGAATGCACGCCAGAGTTATCTAACTTTGCCTGCCCAGTCCCCTCATGATAGTAAGTAAGTGTACCAAGTTTGAATGCAATAGCATTGATACTTTCTGAAAAAAGTGGACCTAAACGCAAAACTTAACCAAAATTTTCAATTTTCTAAGTATAAAAAGGGCCCATAATTCAGTCAAAATGCACGCCAGAGTTATCTAACTTTGCCTGCCCAGTCCCCTCATGATAGTAAGTAAGTGTACCAAGTTTGAATGCAATAGCATTGATACTTTCTGAGAAAAGTGGACCTAAACGCAAAACTTAACCGGACGCCGACGCCGACGCAGACGTGATGACAATAGCTCATAATTTTTTTCAAAAAATAGATGAGCTAAAAATACGACAAGAAATGTATTATTTTGTAGGTAATGGTTCTCTATCTCCTTGCATTATATGATTTTCTCAATCAAAATACGTCTGTTTGCCTCCCTGTGTGACACTTCCTGTTTCCTTAAAATGTATGCCACAATTAAAAAGCACACTCTGTTTAAAGACAATTGTGTTGTCTCATTGAGTGATGATGACTTTGAGTAATACATTGTACATTAAACAATAATATCTACTAAGTGGTTTTTAAGTATCAGATTTCTTGTTTATTATATAAATGAATGTTTATTTTTGCTTAAATATAAATGTGCATAATGCAGTGCCAGTAGCACACGTTCAGGGGTTTTTTTTTAGAAAAAGGGGAAGGCGCTGGACGCTGGGTTAAAGGGGAAAATTGAGCGCAAACGAGACATATTTGGGAAAAAAATAAAAACTGGTCATTTCAATGTCTATAACTCACCTACAGACTTCAGGTGTTTTTTTTTAGAAAAAGAGGCATGTCTCTGACCTTTTTGTTCTTAAACACATGAACAAGTATGATATTAAAGTCAAAGTCCTAAATAAAGTTGCAGGTGTAGATCTAATAATGGGAAATGTTTTCAACTGGGGCTGGGGAACGATGTCAACACAGGGGTTTTTTGGCCCAATTTTATAGCCGAAATTCGGCTATGTTCCCAATCCCAAAAAGTAAACTTTTTTCCCAAAATGTGGCAAAAAATTCCCAATTTCCAAAAAAAAAAAAAAAAAATTTTTTTTTTTTTTTTTTTTTAGAAAGAAGTGTCTTATGCGTATTTTATCTCAATTTTAATTCAATTACATCTCACAAAGTATTTTATGATTTTGTTCTTTTAATTTTAATGATTATAAAGTGTTATATCAAATTTAGTATTACCCTAATTAGTGGACTTTTCGTGTGGAAAAAAAAGGCTAATGAATTAATTTTCCCAATTTCATGAAAATGCCGATAAAATTCCCAATTCCAAAGCCATGGGCTATCTTCCCAAAAAGTGGGAAAAAAACCCTGCAATATTATGATTTCAATTTCATGATGAATAAGTTGACAATCTAGATCTGCTACAGTATTGGAAGGGAAAGGCGCGGCAGCTGCCGATTGTCTACTTTCACTTTCACAATAATCCGACAGTATTAATCGATGTTGATTACATGTACCTCCAAATCCTGCTGTATTTAAAAGGTTTTTGATGATTCATTCTTAAAAACGCAATTAATATTTTCCGAGTCTGAACGTTTTATTTTGTTCGTGTATGAATGCCAATTGTGAGACATTTTTCTGTTTTAACGTTTATATCTTGGCTTTCACATAACCCGGATGAAAATTCGACTGGTTTCCGGTAATTAATTGACGAAACACCCTTCCGCAAGACCGGAATCCAGTAAAATAGTCACATGATTAATACAATTAGTAAATAGTTGCCCGGTTTCCATGACGTAATTTAAGAGCTCTATATAGAATCACTGGGATTCCCAGATTTGAGTGTTCGTCGGGAGAGAGAGAGCGAGATCGTTGTACATGGTACAAATTGGATAAGTGTCGACTTCCCAAAAGATTTAAAAACATTTCTTTGAGGGTAAAATATTATATTTTGGTGAAAAATTATATTTTTGGAGGGGAAATGGTATTTTAGGGGAAAAATTCTGGTAGGGGAAGACACCGAATATCAGCGTCACTTTCTTAGTAAAAAAACCCTGACGTTGCAATGTTTTTATTACAAAAGCGTGTGTTGTACACTTGAACTTATACCTATAATTAATAATCCTTGCCTAAAAATTCATTTGACACACCTGAGACCATGTTGTTTATTATTAACCAGGTTTTCCGAAGGAAAAAACTGGTTATTAGATTGGCGAATGCGGGCGGGCTGGCTGGCTGGCGGGCTGGCTGGCTGGCGGGCTGGCGGAATAAGCTTGTCCGGGCCATAACTATGTCGTTCATTGTCAGATTTTAAAATCATTTGGCACATTTGTTCACCATCATTGGACGGTGTGTCGCGCGAAATAATTACGTCAATATCTCCAAGGTCAAGGTCACACTTTGAGTTCAAAGGTCAAAAATGGCCATAAATGAGCTTGTCCGAGCCATAACTATGTCGTTCATCGTCAGATTTTAAAATCATTTGGCACATTTGTTCACCATCATTGGACGGTGTGTCGCGCGAAATAATTACGTCGATATCTCCAAGGTCAAGGTCACACTTTGAGTTCAAAGGTCAAAAATGGCCATAAATGAGCTTGTCCTGGCCATAACTATGTCATTCATTGTGAGATTTTAAAATCATTTGGCACATTTGTT
Organism: Dreissena polymorpha; assembly: GCF_020536995.1. Classification (NCBI taxonomy): domain Eukaryota; kingdom Metazoa; phylum Mollusca; class Bivalvia; order Myida; family Dreissenidae; genus Dreissena; species Dreissena polymorpha. Next base: position 12,996,682 of record NC_068361.1, read on the forward strand.
CACCATCATGGGACGGTGTGTCCCACGAAAGAATCACGTCAATATCTCCAATGTCAAGGTCGCCACGACTAAAAATAGATTTAAAAAAAAAGAAAAAACTTACAAAGGGGGTTAATTTTTTTTGGTCATTTCAAAAGTTCAGTTTGAGTTTTCTCCCTTTATCAGATTTTTTTTCACAATGAAAACCTGGTTTTGTGACAATTTTGTCCCTTGTTTTGCACATTATGCTGACACTTTGAAAAAATTGCAAATAAGCGAAAAGCAGAAGTTTAGTCTTGTCAACTGTCTCTGAATAATTTTTTGAAGACCATATAAGACGCGAAAGTGTAAGATACGGCAGGGTTTTTTTGGCCTGATTTTATAGCCGAAATTCGGCTATGTTCCCAATCCCAAAAAGTATACTTTTTTCCCAAAATGTGGCAAAAAATTCCCAATTTCCAAAAAAAAAAAAAAAAAAATCTTATGTGTATTTTATCTCAATTATAGTTCAATTACATCTAACAAAGTATTATATGATGTTGTTCATTTAATTTGATTGATTATAAAGAGTTATATCAAATTCAGTATTTCCCTAATTAGTGGACTTTTCGTTTGGAATAAAAAGGCTAATGAATTTATTTTCCCAATTTCATGAAAATGCCGATAAAATTCCCAATTCCAAAGCCATGGGCTATCGTCCCAAAAAGTGGAAAAAAAAACCTGTACGGTATTCATTTTATTTGATGACTGCTTGTTATTATTTATTCATAGAAGGCTTACTGGATAAATGGAGTATTTTTTTTGTTCTACATCTTTGATGAAGTCGACTCATTGACATTTAGTGCCATGACTGAGCGTGTTTTTGAACGAACAAACGCGTGGTAGGAACTTATCCGAATATATGCAAACTCATAACAGTGTGTCAAATACTATATGTGTTGAGTGCACAGAAACAAGGGCGAGAAGATAAGGGTATAAATGAACATACTGAATGTGTTATTTTGTTTATGAGCTTGAACATACAAAAACTTGACTTTAATCAATTGGGATGTACATGCAGTTTAATAATCGGGTTGTTATTTTATAATCATTTTCATGTGGAAACTGCCTCATTCACATGCAATACGCAGCTGCTTTCTATATGTTTAATGCCACATTCCATAATGACTGAATATCTTTACTTTGAATTTTATAACATGAAAATGAATTAAATGAAATGAAAATAAACAAAATAATGAAATAAAATTCAGGTGAAAAATATTTGATTATATTTTATTTAAATATGGTTTGGTAAATTATTTACTGGTAAAACAATTCTTGTTGATATCAGTAAATTCGTGATAATAAGTATGTTGTTGTTTATTTTTTGTCTCACAGTGACACATAAAGTGACAGGTACACTCATATATTTAGCGTAAGCTTATGATGTGGGTCTTCATCATAAATCTAAATTTTTGCTACTAGTATTTTTCTCCTTAGCACCAACCTAGTAATGTTCAAGATAGATGCAAACACTCCCGCAAGCATTGTTGCATTTATATGTTTATTAACATTAATCAGTGATTTTTTTTGCCATAAATTACAGCCGATATTCGGCTGCTTCCCAATTGCAAAAAATGACGTTTTTTCCCAAAAATTTGATTAAAATTTCCCAAAAAAAGACAAAATTTTCCCAATGAAGCCAATAAGATTACAATGTAATTTAGCAATAATTTCGAACGAGTGTCGATCGAGTTGCCGAGTCGTCGCCGAACAACAACTGACTCACGTATTTTTCGCGAATTTAGCCGAATACGATTTTACGTGGCTATCCACATCTCTCTCTATATTGCGGAGGATACCGACGATAGTCGATGTATCCCGATTGTAAACGCCTGTTTTTACACACGCCCAAGATGGCGGCAAGCAGACGAGAAATTTACGATGAGCGGCGAAAATGATAAATAACATTCAAATTTACAACGGATATCATATGGTTATTACGGAATAATTTAATGCGTGTGTCAACGCAAAATACAACGTTTGAGATAAAAACAACAAATATTTATTACAAATCTTCACAGTCTTCATTGTAAAAACACATTAAATTTGCACTTTATAATATAAAAATGCTGTCAAACATACTTTAATAATTTTAATTCTGTTCTTATAATCATATTTATGTTTCCCAATTTCATGGTTTATCGCGCTATTTTTCCCAATTTCATAGTTTATCGCGCTAATTTTCCCAATCCAAAAGGCACAGGCTGTAAGAAAAAAAATCAAAAAAAATCACTGTTAATTAAGTACAAAAAGTTTTTCATTTACATATGCAGGGGATACATTTACGATGTCGATGATTTAGACATGGGACCAAAATAATGAAGTACGGCACCTTTCTTTTTTATGCTTGAGTTAAATAAAATCGTTTTATAAATAATCTCGCCCTAAAACATAAATAGCATCCCTGCATATGGAAAACATCAATAAAACACAGTTTCGCGAGATTTTTATTATTACTAGGTTGGCGCTAAGGAAAAAAAATTAGTAGCCAAATTTCAGCACTACGATGACGACCCACATTATAACCTTATTTGCTCAATGAACGACATAATCATTATCATGAATCTATAGGTATCAATAATGACTGTATTAAATTATTAATGAAGTCGCATTTAAATACATTATTTGTTACGTGAAATCAAATAATTTCATGTTTTTATTTTTCATTTTTATTTATTTTCATGCACTGGCATAAACGGTATACAATGTTAGAACTTTCAGATTATGACAGATATGCCCCGGTCTTTGAGTGGGTGGGTCTTGCGTAACTCCTATTCGCCCCCCCCCCTTCTCCCAATAATTTTTGCCGTAGTCTGGTGCTTCTTGATTCTTGAAAAATACATTTACTGCAATGTATTCTTGAATGGACATATTTTTCCATAGTTGCAATATATAATTTATTCAAACGTACCGGTAAATTTGTAAGTCTTAAATACTGCATGTACTGAGTGGCAAGGCTATATTTAGTTACACATCTTCTGTTTTTAAAAAAGCATGCTTTGCACGCGTAGAATTTGGCCTTGCAGACGACAGCAATAATTTCGCGCTCTTTCTTATAACACGGGTTCTACATAACATACCAGTATTAATGCATAGTGAATAGTTATAATCACGTGGCTGTAGAAAAACGGTGTAAATCAGTTCTACAAATAGACATGATAAAATATACATGCACTGGATTTAATTTGTTACCGCATCAAATTATTAACGGGTTTTGTTTTTCACAACTTACTCGCCGTAAGTAAATTTACACTGCTCACCGATTGCTATTAACTTCTCATAATTAATGATTGTTTACAGTACGGTAAATAGGTGTGATGATGATGCCCGAAACCGCCTTTAATGTACTGCTTTATTTAACGGTTTTATATCGCGTATTAATGCTACAACTGTGATTAATTGTTAATAAACCTGCGATAAACGCTTACTCTGTGACCGACGTCAATCAAAAATAATAATCGCTATATAACTCCGCCTCCATAAACATTCTCGTAACCGATTGGACGTTACATATCACAGTTTGGCGACTGGAAAGTTACCAGAAAATTTCCCGTGATGCATCTGTCAGCATATATGACTGTGTTATGTGGCTTGAATATACGATAAGAGCATCCGGTTAGCTCTTATCATTGGACTATCTATTACCACCTGGAGCTTTTATGGCGATTACATGTGGAAATCGGTACCGAGTTCTCTTTATAAGTAGGGAATATTATATACTTATAGAGAAATATCAGGGTGTTTTTTTGCAATCGCCATTTTCATTCACATTTTAAACTTTAATTGCCAGCTGAAAGATTCAACCACCTTTGGCGATTTTGGCGATCGGAAACGCTAACATAGTATTATTATTTTTTAATTCTAACATTGTTTTTAAAAGTAAACAAAAAATGAAATACATGTTTAAGTGTTTGAAAACAGTACAAGGGGTAACTATACATAAAGCATAGCTTCATAAACTTGTTTAAGATTAAAACAAATTATATTTTATTGCTTTGCTAAATTACATATTGTTTTGTAAAGAAATTGAATGTTTTGTTGCATGATTATGTGCAGACATATATTACCCGTGTTATCTTTAACAATATAAAGAAGTGAAACTCCAGCTGCTGGAGCAGTATTGAATTATTTTACGACTGCAACGATAAAACAACACATTACTCCATTTAACTAGTTTAATGACCCGATTCCAAAATATTTTGCCTCCCAATAAACATCACAAAATGTAATAGAATGCACAAAGTATTCACTAACAGATCTCTTTAATATTATACGAGTAAAAAGTGGGATATAAAAGGCCGCAGCGAAAAAACAGCCGGTGGTAACCACGAGCCTAACGAAAAATTGGCTACTCACTCGTGGAAACCTGTTACTTTGAAAATATACCTACCGGAGGTGGATGAGCACACGATAAAATTACAAAACGTGAAGTAACACCGTTATAGTAGCAACACCGTGTACCCAAAATAAAAAATGCTATTGCTCATCAAGCGACCGAACTAGGAAGAACCATATACTTTGCTGGGCTAAACCTAGTTCTACCAATAGCTTGACCATTGTATCCACTTTTACATGATAATCGCCATGACACTTTTAATGACACACTAAAACTTTTACTTGATCACTACACTTGTGATCGCACTTTTTTCGCACTTGCGAATTACATACTTAATCGGACATTGATCACTACACTTGTGATCACACTTTTGCGCACTTGCGATAACACTTACTTGATCACTACACTTGTGATCTTTTACATACTTAATCGGACATTGATCACTACACTTGTGATCACACTTTTTGCGCACTTGCGTTAACACTTACTTGATCACTACACTTGTGATCCAATACTTTTACTTGTACCTTTTACATACTTAATCGGACATTGATCACTACACTTGTGATCACACTTTTTCGCACTTGCGATAATATACTTAATCGGACATTGATCACTACACTTGTGATCACACTTTTTCGCACTTGCGATAATACTTTTACTTGATCACTACACTTGTGATCACTTTTATCGCCACACTTGCGATAATATTACTTGTACCTTTTTACAATCTTAATCGGACATTAAAATACAACTTATCGCTCAGGCAGCGATTTGACACCTGAACGTTTTTTACCCTACGGTATTGCTACTATTTTTTATTCTGTTCAAGCAGCTTAAACTTTAATAACTTGGAATTACCCGAAAGGACAAGGATGATAAACTACGCAAGTAGTCACAGAGTCCATTCAGATAAATGTAAACTTGGAATTACCCGAAAGGACAAGGATGATAAACTACGCAAGTAGTCACAGAGTCCATTCAGATAAATGTATAAATGCGCATGCCCATCCGACCCCCGGCAAACAGAATGTTCCGGCACTGCGACAGGAAGGCAAATGCAACAAGAAATATATGACAATAAAATTACAAGACATAATAACACATAAAAAGGCTCATATGACAATAAAAAACAGACGGAATATAAAAAACGACGCCAAAGTGAATGTTCGGATATGGAAGTGGCATCAAAAATTCCTGTTCACTTATATTAAACACGAGACAGTTCATCGTTCACCGGCAGAATGCATGTGCTCTATATAAACGTGCGACAGTGCGTTTGTCCATTGTAGCATTCGATGAAGACAGTCCAAGCGCCGAGTCACGCTGTCCGCTGGAAAGCGCCCCAGTTGTACAAGACCAAGTTTGGCACCATCTCGATCGACTGTAAGGGGTGTGGCCTGGCCCCGGCACCAAAATGGGTGTGAATGTCTGCTATCAGATTTTAGGATCCCGCCATGAGCCGGTGTACATGTACTGGAAATATAGAACTTGCCGGCAGAATCGTATAGCTCAAATGTATAGTCCATTTATGTGCAAGATATGTTTTTAAATCGACTCTGAGCATCTTAAAATGTGGATGTCGGACCAGTCGAGATATTAATCAGGGTGCGGTGGGTGGGGTTTGTTGACGATCCGAACAAAAGCACAGGCAGTTTGCAAAAGGCGGAATGACGTTATATCACGTGGTACGGAAATGCGTAATTTCGTTGTTTTAACGAACTCTACCGAAGCATTCCGTACATAACGTTACATCCGTAATTGTATCTATAGAAACCAGCAAACAACATTCGTTTCCGCGAAAATAAATATTATTAATTTATATTCAGAAATTAATAAGTCTTATTTTACGACTGCAACGATAAAACAACACATTACTCCATTTAACTAGTTTAATGACCCGATTCCAAAATATTTTGCCTCCCAATAAACATCACAAAATGTAATAGAATGCACAAAGTATTCACTAACAGATCTCTTTAATATTATACGAGTAAAAAGTGGGATATAAAAGGCCGCAGCGAAAAAACAGCCGGTGGTAACCACGAGCCTAACGAAAAATTGGCTACTCACTCGTGGAAACCTGTTACTTTGAAAATATACCTACCGGAGGTGGATGAGCACACGATAAAATTACAAAACGTGAAGTAACACCGTTATAGTAGCAACACCGTGTACCCAAAATAAAAAATGCTATTGCTCATCAAGCGACCGAACTAGGAAGAACCATATACTTTGCTGGGCTAAACCTAGTTCTACCAATCGCTTGACCATTGTATCCACTTTTACATGATAATCGCCATGACACTTTTAATGACACACTAAAACTTTTACTTGATCACTACACTTGTGATCGCACTTTTTTCGCACTTGCGAATTACATACTTAATCGGACATTGATCACTACACTTGTGATCACACTTTTGCGCACTTGCGATAACACTTACTTGATCACTACACTTGTGATCTTTTACATACTTAATCGGACATTGATCACTACACTTGTGATCACACTTTTTGCGCACTTGCGTTAACACTTACTTGATCACTACACTTGTGATCCAATACTTTTACTTGTACCTTTTACATACTTAATCGGACATTGATCACTACACTTGTGATCACACTTTTTCGCACTTGCGATAATATACTTAATCGGACATTGATCACTACACTTGTGATCACACTTTTTCGCACTTGCGATAATACTTTTACTTGATCACTACACTTGTGATCACTTTTATCGCCACACTTGCGATAATATTACTTGTACCTTTTTACAATCTTAATCCTTTTCAAAACAATAGGCTACAAAGAGAACAACATGTTGTTGATCCGCCGGCCAATTGTTGTTTAGACTATATGCAGATCGAAAATTGTTGAACATAATATTTTTATTTTTTTTAAATCCTCGCCCAGAGAAACAGTGCAACTACAATTGGAAATAATTCAAGAACAGTTATGTCACTAGTTACGCCCTTTTGCCGCCATAAATTAGGCCAACGAGCGTTACACCAGTGACCTCTAAAATAAATCCCAAAAACCGAAACCAGACCCGCTAGCACTATCTGTAAACAATTCAGTGTCAACATTGAATATCTAGTATCGGTCATGGAAAAACGACACGCCGTTGTAATCGCGCAAAAATGTCAACCACATTTCGAGGTCTTGCCAAACAGCACGTGTTAGACGTATGCGGTGGAACGCTTTTGTTATGTCACAGGTGGTGTTAATTAATCAAAACGGGCGGCCGACTGGGATTGCCCTGCACACGAAGTTAAGAGACCTTATTAACGATTGTGCTTGCTTTAGGTTATTTTTTTATTTTTATTTTTTTTGTTTCTGCACGATGGTGTGAATTTTTTCCCGTAACTCTACGATTTTTATTTAAGAATGCGGACTACTAGTTCCGCCGAATCTTATTCTAAGCCTAAGAACACGATTATTTCCGTGGGCCCTTCTGTTTTCTCCGTGGCTAACGGCACGTTTAGCTCGTGCATGCAATTGATAAACGAATCCATCACCTTGCGGCAACCTAGCTCAGATTAATCGCCACCCAGAAAATCGTCTAAATAGTGTATAAGCTTGCCCGATGACATTTTACTCTTAACGCAGAATTCAAGGAATTAGGAAAACTGTTCAAATGTTTTGCAACTGACTGAAGCTCCGAATGGTAATGCTTTTTCCACATAAAACATACTATTAAACTGTATGCCCAGTATTTCGAAATCTTCTCGCCGAACTGGGAGTAGGCGAGATGCAATCTTAAGATCCATTTTGAAAAGTTTACAGTGTCGCCCTAAATCTTGAACCATGTGAACCGCCTCATCGAAATTTGTGTACTGAGCGGATGAGTATTTTTTATCAATGAAGTCATTAACCGAGTTACCCTCTTGAAAAGAAAGGTGATGAATCATCCTAAATTCACCTGGTGTCTTTTTTGGCACCAAGCCAACTGGGGAAACCATGAAATTAGAAAAAGGTTGTTCGCTGAAAGGCCCAGCCAACCTCCCCGCCAAAATCTCCTTATTTATCTTATCTTGAATTATGTCAGCATTTGCGATTGCAGGCTTTAATTTTTTACTAAATCTACTGACTCTGGGTCCGTTATAATGCATCGAAAAACCCATTTGTAAAAAACATTTAAAAGGTCATTTCGATCTGTAGAATTATACGATGTTGAATATTCACGTAATATTTTGCTATTCACCGGCGATGGTGCGAGATTAAGTAGGTCATTACAGGGAAAGTTAATGCAAAATCTCCTGCACTTTATCGCTTCGCGTGCTATGGTAGAGTGACGCATAAATCAAGAAAGCGTCCGACCACCGTTCGATGTTATGAATTTTATCCCTACACTCCTTAGGGCGCTGTTCAAGAGTGCTCTCTGCCGAAAGTTGCAAAAACACTACCGTTACAAAAAGCGGATAATTCGAAGGCACCTTTTAACAGCCAAATGGACATATTCGCCTCTAGAAATTTGTTGTTTCAATGCGACTGGAACGTGCGCAGCCAAGTCATCGTTTGATAAGCGCGTTAATTCCTGACAACTTTATCATGTTTTGACCCTGATTAATAGCCGAAGCAAGAGATTGAACTTTTATTGTATTTTCGATTACCGGGAAACTTAAAGAGTTGATTCCCCGCTAACACCGCACCCCTCAACGTTACGTGTATTAATAGGAGGAACGATTTTAGATGCCCTTAGATCTATTATCTTCTCAAAATCAATAAAGCCTCTACCTGGATCCGGTTGTAAGAGCCGGGTATCGTCCTCTCCAACCTCTTCCACATTTTCCGGTAATTTCCACTTTGTTCCACGCGGCATTATTTCAGATGATTCGAGATTTAATTTAAATAAAGTTTGTTGACGATCCGAACAAAAGCACAGGCAGTTTGCAAAAGGCGGAATGACGTTATATCACGTGGTACGGAAATGCGTAATTTCGTTGTTTTAACGAACTCTACCGAAGCATTCCGTACATAACGTTACATCCGTAATTGTATCTATAGAAACCAGCAAACAACATTCGTTTCCGCGAAAATAAATATTATTAATTTATATTCAGAAATTAATAAGTCTTATTATCATAAACAACATAAAATAAGCTTTTGCCTGTAAATGAGGTAGCACCTATTATCATATTATCGATAAGTCAGTAAAAGGGGTAATATAAAGCAGCTAGTCAATATAAATTGCCGCCTTAAGAGTCTTTTGATGATTTTTTCTTTGGCAGACTCTTGGCGTCAATAGTCCACTCTATCTTTTTAATAGCGAGAGTTTTCCTTCTTTGTCTATATTGATGCGCAAGGAATTTGGTGCGCAACATTCAAGCCCCGATATGAGACAGTTAATATCAACGGATTGCAATAATATTTACATACCTGTGTAGATAATTCTGTAGTGTTTTCACCCGGTTAGCTATTCGTGGGTTTTAATGCAATTATCACAACCGCTAGCAAAGATAATATACTAGACTACTCACATGGGCATCGACTGGAATCCACGTCTGGACGGCACCAATCGTCCTCGTCGTCTTCGAGGGAACTTGTCGGCTTCACGCGTCGGCTCGTCGGGTACACTCGTCGGCTCGTCGGGTGCACTCGTCGGCTCGTCGGGTACACTTGTCGGCTCGTCCACGTCACGAAATGGCACTATACATGTACTTCTGGGAATACACTTCCAGGCAAACACGTACTTAAACACACAGTCACCGGCTTACATACACAGTCACAGACTCACTTATATCTTCTGGGAATGGCCTTCCAGGTAAATACGTGTTGAACGCACATAAAATACAATATAATACAATACGCACAGGCTCACAGCTAGACACTGGCTTACATACACAGGCTAAACCCCCTGGAACTACTTACGTACTCAGGGTTACACGCACAGGTTCACAATTACAGGCTCACAGTTACCGCCACACACATATACAATACAATACCATATAATACAATATAAACTATACGCAGGCTCACTATTTCACACACAATACTCACATAGGGACATAGGCACATAAACACATCTACTCACCTCAACGTCCCGTGCACAAGAGAGCGTACAAACTCGTGCTGCCCAGCATGCACTATATCGATTTGTCGCTGGTTCCCAGTCACGAGGTATGTGCGCGTTTTGTAGGCCGGGCACCGGCACAACACTCCTTCCACTTTTCTCCTTTTGGGACGACGCCACACAGCGAAGGAATCGTACCGGCGCTATATACCGATGAAGTAATAGTGCCCCTCGCGTAAGCACCTTGACCTAACACCTCAAAGTTAGGTCTGCAGGCCGGCCAGCTTTCGTCCGACCTCTCTTTCTGCGCAACGTCTGCAATATACCACAACTAAAATTAATTCATCTCCATTAAATGTCAATAACCCCCTTTTTATAATCTTAGAATAATAACCCACAATAACCCTCAATTGGTTATGCCTTGGTGCAAATAGGCTTGCTTACAAAATGCAAAGACATGATAAACGAAAACAGTTTCTGTGAATTGCTAATTTGCACAATTATAAAACTAAACGTTTTAACCATAAAGCCATAATTAAATGAAATCAATAGTCACTGTGACTGCTTTTAATTTGATGATACATATAAGCCTAAATTTTTTGTAAATACAAATCTTCCAAAAAATATGCCTTCTTTTTCAAAACAAGGTCCTGTAACTCCTGTCCTTCTCTTGTCTACACAACTAATGGACAAGAGCACCCACCTTACAACCTATTTTCACAAATTTTAACAAATAACATAAAAGCCGACAAATACATCCGCCTTGCAGCACACATGAGAAGGCCCTCACCCTCGCATGAGAATGCATAATCTACAATAAAAATCATGCTTGTTATTTAATGAAATCACAAGAAGTTTAACAAAGGGACTACAAATGCGTTAAACTACATATCTAAGTGGCAAAAAGGTTAAAAGTATAAGAATAAAAATAATCTTATTTTTGTCCAAGTATAATACCTATAATTGCTTTTAATGTTACAAATTCATTTTATTGACATTATCTGGAGGGAAAGACAACTAAAATAAAACAAAAACTATTGTACCCACTTCCCTCCTCCCACTTTTCTCTTCTTGGGCCGCCACCCATCCTAGGAGCCATATGGTCGCACCCAAGGCAGAAGAGACAGACACAAACGGATCAAAAGACCCCTTCCCGAAGGCACAGGGGTGCCTTTGCCTAGCGAGGTACTTAAGGACAAAAAAAACAAAATAAAGTGTACATGCACCGGGAAACACCTCCGACCATTAAAAAAATGAAATTGATGCATCATGACAGTTGCCGTCAAGCATGGTCACATAAAAAATTCAAAAGACCTGCAAATATTGTTTAAAAGAACAATTCCGGGAAATACCACTTCCGGCCACAAACAGTATGGAGTGTGACAGTGGTCGTCCGACAATGTCACATCCGACCATAAGGAAAACCAGACTTCACGGGAAATAATCAAACACATCCGTGATTGTGCAAAGCACTACTTAGCGCGGTAATACAAACATTACAGGAAGTAAAGCGCGGACGGCACAAGATAATTTGGGACGACACTTTATGCCTATTCATTAAACCCTCATTTCGCAGAGCACTGCTCAGATTAATTTCAAGTTTATAGTTCCAACAATATTGCAATAAAAGACTGGGCTTAAACTGAGACAATAGGACATATATATATATTCAAAACAATCTAATCAAATTAATCAAAATGTTTAAGAGAACTATTACTTTTATACTCCGCGTACTACGTAATACATTAACAACACCGCGAATAGGATAGAGTTTCCAGTAGTAAAGAGGATCACAAAAATAGGTGACCATACCGCTGTTTAGTATTATGTGACTGCAACGTTACTGTAATTGTTTAAATTGGGGGAATATTGTATTTTTAATTGTTTTCCTAGTTTTACTAACAATTAACCTCGCCATTTACAATGTTAGGCGGAACAGATTTTGGAAGTTAGACGCTCTGGTGGTCGCCAACCTAATTTCCAACGCTGGGACCGCTCCCAGCGGCGAGAACTAGAGGGTCGCCACCCTCTTAAGCCACGCCTAACAGGCCTTTGAAATTCATCCTCCCTTCTTTTGTCCGGGGCAACTCGGTATCCGGATGCGCCGACCCCTCGGTTGTCACCCGCGGCGATTCCGTATCCGGTCGCACACTTCCGGCGGTCCGCCGCAGCGACATCAGCCGGATCCACATGTCCGACGGTCGGTTTGGCCCCATCTCCAGTGGCCGACCTGGCCATCTCTCGCGCTGCCTGGCCAATTTCCCCTCCCTGGGCAACTTCTGCCGCCTCTCGGCTGGCTGCTTCCGCAGACTCCCCGTACACCCGTTGTACGCGAAATGCATCCACGCAAACAGGATCCCCATGGTCTCCTTCAGTGATATTGCCAATGACCATCCCTGGATCACTGACGACATCTGGCACAGTTGGCTGCACCAAGGGAACTGCATCGTGCACGTCCTTGGCATGCTGTGGGACTCCCCTCTCAAGGTTCAAAACCTGTCCATCAAAAATAATGGTGGCCTCTGCCATATTAATGATGGCTCTGCCTGGATTTACCAAAATGTCGAACCCAAGAAGCATATCGACATCTGTCGGAGCTACATGCAAATGCTCCCGATACCAGCAGTTGCCAATCTTTAACTCAACTGGGCCTACGACAAAACTTGGCATGGAGTAGTCCCTTCCTGTCATCAACAACTTGACATCACCCAGCTTGGGAGGTGGCTGCTTCATGGCCTCATACATCCGATCAGAGATAATACTGACCTCTGCTGCCGAATCAACCACTGCGTCAACCACGATATCTCCCACCTGCACCTTCATGCAGAACTGGGACATCGAACCTGGCTGGTTTTCATGAACCACTTCCGGTTGACCCGACTGCTCATCCGCTACCACTACGGGCGCTTTCTCCTCATGGTTGGCCAAGGACATGGTATTTTCAAGACAATTCCGCTGGAAATGTCCCAATCCACCACACTTAAAGCAAGATATGCCCCGCCGCGCCATACCAGGATATTCGCCCCAATTAGACCCATATCTTCCTCGCTTGGATCCCTCAGGGCGGAAATTTGAATGTTGGTATCCACTACGATACCCGTTGTTTCGCCAGTTCCCGGCGCTCCCATGGTAAGCATTTGAGCCGGATCCCCTTTCGTAGGCATGTTGGTTCCGATGCCCACGTGGACCGCCGCGGCTCCAGGTGCCTTCCTGATAGGTATCCTCGGCCGCACACTCGCCATAGCATCCCTCGTGAACGTCGGGACGGAACAACGGAACCGGTCGTTCGACGCGGCGAACAGCATCCGGGGTCCCACAACGGCAGGACAACAGTTCCACGGCACCCTGCAATTGACCAACCACCTGGCTCAACTTGTCGAGCGCCGACCCACTCACCACCTCTGGAATTGGTTCCTCGCCAACCGCGTGAACCCATCTCAAGTCCTCCTGCTCATCCATTTGGGTAGGGGCACATGCAAATTGAATGTGATGGAACATTCTAATTTTTTCAATTGCCTCTCCTATCGACTTTGGTTGCTGCATGCTCACCTGTCGGCCGGTTTCTCTGTCCTGTAACCCGTGGCAGAATTTTGCCACTGCTTGCTCGGTGGCGTATACTTGGGGCAGATCTCGGAATGCCTTAGTGGCTAGCGTGAGTACGCGATCTGACCACTCATCCAATGATTCTCCTACCCCCTGAGAAATTGCCTGGAAACGCCCTTGCGCAGTAGCAGGGAGCTCTTTGGCATCAAAACGCTCTTCCAGACGATGCAGTAATTCCTTATAAGGGACAGTTTTCCTGCCGTCAGTTAATACAGCATAGAAGTCCGCAGCTTTTCCCACCAAACACCAAACCAACCCATCAGGGCACTCATCATCTGACCATTGGTGCAAATTGGCATAGCGCTCGAACTTGCCCCGGAAAACTGGCCAATTACTTCGACCGTCAAACTGTAAGGTTTTAGGCATTCGGGTAATCACATCCCGAGAAGCAGGGTTTGGTGTAGTTGCAGGCAGGAGTGCAATAGGAAGGCTCGGTATTACCGGCGGGTTGATGAGCGCCAGAGTAGCCTGCTGATTGGGTAGGCTAGGTGGGTTTATGGGCACTGGATTAGCAGGCTGATTTTGTGCTGGCTGATTAATGGGTACCAATGTAGCAGGCTGATTGTACATGCTAGGTTGGTTGTTGGGTACCTTGTAAGGAGGCTGATTTTGTACCGGTTGGTTGATGGGTACCAACGTAGCAGGCTGATTATACATGCTAGGTTGGTTGTTGGGTACCTGGTAAGCAGGCTGATTTTGTACCGGTTGGTTGATGGGTACCTGGTTAGCGGGCTGATTGTATACGCTTGGTTGATTGATGGGTACCTGATTAACAGGCTGATTGTAAACAGGTTGATTGATGGGTACCTGGTTGGATAGCACAGACCCATGATTTGGAAAATTAAAGTAAGGTGTGCTTGTGGTCGGAGGATTGGGAAGTTCTTGCAATGCCTTCATGAGGGTTGCTTGGGGTAGGAACGTCTCAATTTTTCCTCCAAATGCGCCCTGGTGCACGCGTGATGGGTATGTGGGGGAAGGTTCTTCGGTTTTATAGGCGACTGGACTGCGCCACCTAAGACCCGCTCCGCTGTCTGTTCTTCCCCACGGCAACTTCTGTTCCCTACGTCCAGCGGGGGTATGAGATAAATATCGTGGTATGGGGGTTTGAGACAAAGTCTGCAAGGAAAGGAAAGGTCTTGGCCTGGAGGAGGGGCTGGGTGTTGATATTTGGTCTGGACCAGCCAATTGGTGTTGGACCGGAATGGGAAGTGATCTTTGGACCAGGGGTTGTGACCAATTTTGCAACTGCGATTGCAGTCCCGAAATACTCTCCTCCAGGGTGTTAATCTCTGCGGCAAGCGCAGCCCTTTCTCGTGCGTCTGGCCGGTTCCTTGGCGCACCTAACCCCCACCCCCCGTGTGGGACTAACTCACCAGTATACAACCGCCCCATATCTTCCTCATCTTCATCCAAGGTTATTGCAAATAACCTTGGATTCGGACGGAAGTCCAGCATCTGCATGACCTCTTCATCCAGAGGTCGCCGAATAATCACTCCCAACGAGTCTGGGGACAGGTTCCCCGTAATCTCCCTAAACTGCACAATGACCTTAGCCAATTTTGGCCCCACCCCCGGAATAGATGTCAATACATTGGGAGGGTCAAAATTTACTCGTATTAATTGTGGCCCCGGTGAGCGACTCTTGCTGCCCACGCAACTCATCATTGCCAATTTATTTATTTAAAATTAAAAAATACTTCGGAAAAACAAAATTCCAATCAGCGTAGAACTGGACGACAATTGACATAAAATTGCTCACTGATAAACGATAAATAAAATCGCTACCGCTGTTGTTCCTTTACATAATTAATCAAAAACTGCAAATAAAAAACACGTCGCTTTAACTTTACGTTAAGCACCAATTTCCCGGGACCCAGTTTACATTCGCAATAACACTGCTCTAAAAAGAATTATATATAGACAAAACTCGTGCCCGTAAACTTCTATTTCCTCGGACTTTACTGATACAAAGCAGTCAACCAAACACGTTTTTCATGAACTGCTGCGCACAGAATACGCGCCAACTAATCACGGGAAATTGCCAAATAAAAAACACGTGGCCGTCCGTTAATTACACAAGCAATGAACCTGTTACAAACAGCATTGGACAATCACGTTTTTTAACAAATATTTCGCCAACTGATAACACGGCCGGCGAATGTGAACAATGAAAAAAAACTATGATGCCGTCTGTTTTTACACACGACTAAAAATAGACGAAAAATGCGTGCAACTATTAAATTATAGAAATAACGTTTTAAAACGAACACAGAACTTTAAATTAAATTTGATGCGACGGTCCAAACTAAATTTCACGATGCCGATTTATTTGCAACAAAGTTATATATAGAACTAGCCTAACCGTTAAAACACAATTACACAAACCCCATCCGTACTACCATTGTAGTGTTTTCACCCGGTTAGCTATTCGTGGGTTTTAATGCAATTATCACAACCGCTAGCAAAGATAATATACTAGACTACTCACATGGGCATCGACTGGAATCCACGTCTGGACGTCTCCAATCGTCCTCGTCGTCTTCGAGGGAACTTGTCGGCTTCACGCGTCGGCTCGTCGGGTACACTCGTCGGCTCGTCGGGTGCACTCGTCGGCTCGTCGGGTACACTTGTCGGCTCGTCCACGTCACGAAATGGCACTATACATGTACTTCTGGGAATACACTTCCAGGCAAACACGTACTTAAACACACAGTCACCGGCTTACATACACAGTCACAGACTCACTTATATCTTCTGGGAATGGCCTTCCAGGTAAATACGTGTTGAACGCACATAAAATACAATATAATACAATACGCACAGGCTCACAGCTAGACACTGGCTTACATACACAGGCTAAACCCCCTGGAACTACTTACGTACTCAGGGTTACACGCACAGGTTCACAATTACAGGCTCACAGTTACCGACACACATATACAATACAATACCATATAATACAATATAAACTATACGCTGCTCACTATTTCACACACAATACTCACATAGGGACATAGGCACATAAACACATCTACTCACCTCAACGTCCCGTGCACAAGAGAGCGTACAAACTCGTGCTGCCCAGCATGCACTATATCGATTTGTCGCTGGTTCCCAGTCACGAGGTATGTGCGCGTTTTGTAGGCCGGGCACCGGCATAACAATTCATTTCTCACTAATGTTCCGTAAGAATTATGTAATGACTCTTTCAATTTTGCACGCCTGACCAATTTAAATCAACACACTACTCACATTTTCAATTCCAATCGCTGTGGCCGCTGTATACGGCAGGTAGATTTTAATCGATAACGCAGCCTATTACACCGTATGCCTTCTTCTGATTGGTTGATATTTAAATATTTCATAACATGGCGAGAGGTCAGTGATTGTATTGCGATTTAAGCAGAAGTTTAACTGAAACAAATTATGCCTTTTAACTTCAATTCGACGCTATTTGAGGTAAAAATGGACTAATTAATTAAAACTTTATGAGTTGGGTATGTTCTTTTGCAATTTTAAGCATATTGATATAATAGTTTTGTATTTAATTTTCGTTATGGTTTTTGCAGACCGGAGTTTCAGCGTTCAGATTTATTCTGAACGCGAATTATTTCAGCTAATAAAGCAGCATGCCACAGAAACATGTTGGGTTTCACACTCAACTATAAACAGTTAAAAATTATTCACCAGATACGGGCAGAAAGTCAATCCTTGTATTTGGAGGACACGCAGACTTCAAACGATGGACATTGGAATCCCCGGCAATAAGAACACGAACATCGCTGCTGCACCAGCCACCAGACATGTTCTTCACCTGAAACAGAATAAACAAAAGGCTTCCCGGCAAAGGACATCGTTCCACGAACCCTGGGGAAGTTTAAAACTCAAAATACAACACGACAACAAACAAACGCCCGAATTCAAATACAATCCGCACCTGGATTTTCCAAACAAGTTTAACAACGTTCAGTTTTTAAATAGGTAACGTCGCGAAATCAAATTACAAATTCTAAACGAGCACTTTCAAACGCTTAAATGTCACGCAACGCGGTTCTCTTAAACTGCAACGTAGTCTCTGGTCAACAACAGCTCGTGTATAGTAGGTAAGCTTTGGTCAGTATAAAATACTGTCGAGAATAAAATTCTCTGGACTCTGAAAACCCTTGTTTAACAAGTTCAAATTAGAAAGGGAGATCACCACCATTTACTTTAGCCGGTTTATGCACGTTTCGTGCCACTACCAGTTCGTGCCAATGATATTTGTGTTGAAAAGGGGTAGAAGTTTCGTCCCACTGATACTATATAGGCAGATAGGTGTGAATAATGCCGTATAGATGTGAATGATATTGGGGTGTATATAAATGTTGAAAATTACAACAATGTTAACAATTATGATTATAAATAACAAACAAATAAAATGATTTATCGTTAGTATACTAATATTTGTAAATAGTGTGTTATATGCGATAAACATAAAGCATAAAGTGTTGTTATTTTTTATTAATCATGTGTATGCGCTTGTAATAATAAAATAAAATGATTTATTGTTAGTATAAAAACATGTGTGCATAGTTCATTATGTTAAATAAATATAAAACATGAAATGCTGTTATTTTCTATGCTTCAATTGTTTGTATTATATACATAAATAATAATATATAACATGAATGAAAAATAATACAATTTAAAATAAAGTTGGTATTTTTCTTTTCAGAAAAGCTTATGCTTTACTATCGACTCACAAACTTTCAATTAGCCGTATGTGTATTTACGTAATTAGCAAAACAATTAATTACCGACTCGGGCCTTTAATTTACCGACACGGGCTTTTAATGGCCAATTAGTAACCAATTAGTAAACAACTCACCGCTTTAATTATGATATAAACTGTGTAATTCATTGAAGGAGTAAATAAAGTCAGTTGAACACACAGTATATAATACCGCCAGACTTTACGAACGAACAACGACGTTAAAGGTATTTTTTTTACATATATAGAATAATAAAGCAATATATTATTTTCAATTGATAGATATAATTTAAATATTATCTTATAAAAACTAATATATCACATTTTCATTGGATAGTTATAATTTAAATATTATTAAACGAACTGGTAGTGGCACGAAACGGCCAGCACCCCTATAGCCTATCCTCTCCCCTGATTCAAGATCAGTGTTTGATTGGCCAAAATGATTTGGGCGATCGTGGACCAACAGGCCTCTGTACATGTCGACCACGGCATTTATGCATGAATCGACAGATACTTTATTTCCTGCAAGGTATTGATTGAAGAAGTGCGTTTGTTGTTGGTGAAAGGAGAATGATATTACTACCTAAACCAATAGAGACAGACTGACAGATGGATGGACGGACGGACGGTGTACGGACAGACGTAGGGGCGGTCGGTCGGACGGGACCGGACGAGGCGGGAAGGGGCGGGGTGGAGTGGTGTGGGGCGGGCAATCGGGCAGATAGACAGACAGACAGACAGACAGGCACACAGACAGAATAGTTTATTTTGCATGTGCGCAAAGTGTCGTCCCAGATTGGGCTATGATAAGAGTGTTTAACTATACTACATGAGTCTGGGTGAAGTTGGGTCAAAAACTAGGTCACCGGGTCAAGTTTTCGACAGATAGTGTTCCTTGAACTCCAAATCTCCAATTTTGTTTTAAACATAACGCATGTAGAATAAACAACGTGTCTTTTATTGATAAGAAATTTAACAACACATGATGCTAATTGCATGTGATCATTACATTTGAGTCGTGTTCTGAGAAAACTGGGCATAACGCATGTGCGTAAAGTGTCATCCAAGATTAGCCTGTGCAGTAAGCACACTTTCCGCTTTAATGGTATTTTTAGTTTCAAGGAAGTCCCTACTTACCGAAAATCAAGTTTAGGCGGAAAGTATCGTCCCTGATTAGCCTGTACGGACTGCACAGGCTAATCTGTGATGACACTTTACGCACATGCATTATGCCCAGGTTCCTCAGAACAAGACTCATTTGTATTAAGACACGTAATAAATTTAACATCTTTACATTTTTAATCTAGGGTGGAAATAAACGATGGTTTACAACTATCTGCACCAAAATAGATCCGCTCACAAGACCGGTATGTCGCCAAATACTTAACAATTCAAGTGCTGTAAATATAAACTTAAGTATGCGTGCAACGGCCTCCTAATTAGAACGGAACGCCTTAAGCTGCAATATGCCCCATATAAACGGCGTTATGGGAAAATGAGGCTTAATGCATGTGCCTGAAGTGTCGTCCTAGATCAGCCTGTGCACTCTGACTAGGCTAATACGAGACGACAATAAAAGCCTTAACTGTATTTTCGATAAGAAAAAAAATCCGGCATGCTATAAGACCTGAAAGTGTCGTCCTGTATAAACCTGTGAGGACTGCATAGCCAAGTCTGGGACAACACTTTAAAAGCAAATTAGTTAAGCCCTGTTTTCCCATAACGAGGTTCAAAGTTAAATATGAATATTCACTGAACAAACATTTGTTTCGGATTTCACATTACGACCGATTCAATAAATTAAAATATAAAAAGGCAATCTGAATTTCAATTAAGATTGCAATGTCATTTTTCTCCGTAATATATTACAAGAGGATGATCAGTCACGTGTTTTTTTTTAATCCAATATCGTTTATTGGTAAACCACGGTATATTCGAGTGGTATATTTTATCTAGGTGCGGTTTTACTGTATAGCAATATTTATTTAAAAAAATGTAAGGAAATATAATTCTACATTTTAGTTCTAATATGAATAGTCTTAGTTTAACCCATTTATGCCTAGCGTCTAGAAAATAAGGCCTTGACAAACAGCGTAGACCCAGATGAGACGCTGCATAGTGCGGAGTCTCATCAGGGTCTGCGCTGTTTGCTTAAAGGAATTTCTGTAAGAAATATTCTAAATATAGAAATAAATACACTAGACATACCTATGTTTGGAAATAAATTGATCCAATTTAGAAGGATGGGAGAGTCCACTAGGCATAAATGGGTTAAAGTGAATCACGTGTATAGAAAATCGTCATTTAATCATTGCTTGCTGTTTTAAAGTTGTTGTGAAATTAAAACAGTCTTTATAATCATGATACAATGTTAGGCAGCATGATTCCCTAGTATCGCGGTAATGTCTATGTAATGTATATTGTAATGTTACGGTAATTCAAGTTCAACTGCATTAATGTATGATAAGCATAACATAGTTTTTGTCCCCCGATATTTGATATTAAGCTTTCGAAAACATATACGTATTTTCATGATCGTTACCGGTATAAACGAGCAAGCGGACAATTAGTTTCCTGTTGTTCATTTATGTCGGGCGGATGGCCATCTAGAATTACATGTCATTTTGACCGATTATGTACGTCTTCCACAGTTCAGGATGCATATAATTATCAGAAGAAATATATGTCAAAATTTCTAAGGCAACTACGCAAAACACTGAAACACGCACCCTAAGAAAACTACGGAATACCGTTAGTGCAATCGTGTTTACACATTTAAATTCAGAGGGCGAGAATGCGAGAACGCGATAGTACGAAGGCGACTATGCGACAATACGATGACGACATTGCGACAATAAGATGGCGACAATGCGATAGCATGATGGCGAGAACGCGATATTACGATGACGACAATGCGACAGTGCGATGACGACAGTGCGACAATACGATGGCGACAGTGCGATAGTACGATGGCGACAATGCGAGAATGCGATAATACGATGACGACAGTGCGACAATACGATGACTATAGCGCAACAATACGATGGTGATCGATAGTGCGATAGTACGATGGCGACAATGCGAGAACACGATAGTACGACGGCGACAATGCGACAATACTATGACGACAGTGCGACAATACGATGACTATAATGCGACAATACGATGGCGATCGATAGTGCGATAGTACGATGGCGACAATGCGAGAACACGATAGTACGATGGCGACAATGTGACAATACGATGACGACAGTGCGAAAATACGATGTCGACAATGCGATAGTACGATGTCGAAAATGCGATGATACGATGACGACAGTACGATATGTCTATCGCAATGTCGTCATCGTACTATCGCACTGTCGCCATCGTATTATCGCACTGTCGCATTGTCGTCATCGTACTATCGCATTCTCGCCATCGTACTATCGCATTGTTGCCATCGTATTGTCGCAATGTCGTCATCGCACTGTCGCATTGTTGCCATCGTGTTATTGCGTTCTCGCAGTCTCGCCGTCTGGATTTTAATGTGTAACCACGATGGCCCTTACGGTATTCCGTAGAAAACACTCGAATTTTCGTGAATAAACAAGGTGATTTTAAACGGGTGTGAATAACAAATGAATGTCTGACCATAAAAGCTTACCACATGAGAAACAACAAGACTGCGGGTATTCCACATTTTAAATACGACCAGTTACACTTAAAACACGTAGCGGAACAAAGATGACCAAAATTGGTTACATGTTTTAAGGGATTTTTGGTTGAAGGCCGGTCGGCAGGTCCTCAATCGTGTTTATCATTCCATGTTTCAGAGGTGGCTGAGAGATCAGAAGGATAGAAGTGGCGTTTGCTTTTTTATACGGCACATAAATTGAACACTTTTTAACGCATTGACGCATTCTGAAAGCTTAATTAAAACAACAAACACTTCAGTTGAATATAACGATTTATCAGAACCACTTATACAAGCTTATAACTTAAGGACCGGTAAATTGAGCCGGAGACCTCTGGACAATAAGCAGTGCGGAGCCTACCGCTTTATTTGTAACAAAGCTAATTAATTTCAAGATTTGTCTCTTAAACAAGCCACAGAAATTTATCGCATCATGTTTAGTCCTCAACAAATATTTATTAGTTGCATTATATTCTTTTGTTCGTCTTTGATGGACGAAACTCGTGTTCAAGGCGACATTACAGTCCTTCAATTATCAAAGAGGGAATGCGTTCCTGTCTAAATCAAAGATATGCATTCAATACATATAATTTTCGATGTTTAATATTATTGAATGTGTCGAAAATTACTTCCCCTTCAGTATGAATTTGCGGCTAGAGGCGCTCTAGAAGCACGAGGATATTCGTGCATGGTTAAAACGTGGTCAGTTTTTGTCATTCAGCTTTGGGAACTCGCACGGTATACATGTTATTTCTATAGTCATGTGTTATTTATACATGTATTGAGCTAATTTTCATAGAATGTCACTATATGATGACTGTTAGAAAGATTGTAGTATGTGATGTATGTTTGAAAGTTGAATGATGGTTGTTATATTAAGTATAATAATAAATGGACAGCCGGTATACGAGTTCCAACGGCTAGTACCAAAAAACAAGAGTTTTTGTTTGTTTGCTATATAGGCAAAGGAGTGATGTAAGGGAACATTCATTTTCTTGCTTAAATCGATTATCCGTAAGCAGTGACGGTTAAATAACCATTTTTTCATGTTTTACATTTCTATCTTAGAATTAAGAATTTATTGACAGAATTTAAGAAAAAAACAACAGTTAATGCAATATTAGAGCACCGCAAGTGTTAAAGTTGAAAGCAAGCGTATGAGCTCACTCGGGAAAAAAATCTGTTTATGTTATCTGTAAAATTATACTTTTAATATTCATTAATCCATGTATGACTAGCGTCTACAAAAAAGGCCTTGGCAAACAGCGTAGACCCAGATGAGACCTCATCAGGGTCTGCGCTGTTTGCTTAAAGGAATTTCTGTAAGAAATATTCTCAATATAGAAATAAACATACTAGACATCCATAATTTTGGAAATAAATTGATTCAATTAAGAAGGATGGGAGAGTCCACTAGGCATAAATGGGTTAATAAAAAATGTTATGGCAAAGGCAGATATTAACTTTTCATTAAAAAAGTTGGCCTCGGCCTGAAATCTTTCTGAGATTCAGTTAAGTGTATCTTCCGAACTATTTGAGATTACAAACTAACGGCGACACATTTGCAGACTTGGTTAATGAAAATTGTATTTTGCTGCAATGTTTTGTTCATCAATCCCCATTAAACAGCTCAAATTATTTGAAAGTCTATGTTCCATGGTAATTTTGGCTCAATAAAATCTTGAACAAGGGAGAGCACTGTGGCTATTTTAATAAATCGTGGCATAATATGGCAACGAGTGTAAGATCCCTTTAAACCCTTTTTATTACATGCTTTTAAATAAGCAACGACAATTCCGTCAGCTCCTATATTGACTAACTTAATTTGTATTAATGAACGTCTTTATCAAAAACGATTTTTGGCCTGGGGCGAAGCCCCTAGGCCATAGAACTGATACCGATTTTTGAGATAAGCTGACTTGGCTGGCTGCCAAAACAATCACGAATGAATGAATTTGTGAAAGTCCGATTTACCACTTGGCGGTCATTCGTGCGCAATCAAAGAAGACGGACCTATACAAACAAATAGGTCTCTGCAAAGAAGTTCTCAATAACCCGCATTGTAAATACAGAACATCACTATATAACATGACAGTGTCATAAAACGTGTAAAAAAATAATATTGAAGCAAAATTGCTAAGCATTGGGTACGACATAGTTTTTATTATTGTTTGCATATTATTGCGAGAATAAGTTCCTCATTTGACGGTCTAGGCCGAAAATATACGAGTGCCTACGGAGACAGTAAGAAGATTTTTTACTGATACATTTTGTTAAGGTATTAGCACTCTAATGAACTTTGTGCAATATCGCATTTTTTTTGTACATATCCGTCACTCCGAACGCTGGACTGTGCGGAAAACTAAGAATATTCTAAAAATACGCTATGAAATACTAAATGTAGGACCCGCTAAATACAATGACAACAAATATGGCCGACATTGTACCTAACAGATTGGGTCGTTTAAAGAAAAAGCAATTTGCTATAGTGAAAGAGAACAATAAATAAAAGTGTTATTATTGTTCATATTAATGTGACCGGAGTTAATGATAAACGTCAACTAATGCATGGCAGTGTTGATATTTATGAAGAAAACGATTCCTGGAAATACAAATGTCAAACGATTGAAAATTTTGACCACTGTGAAGAATAACGTTTAGAACCCGTGTCAGTTACAAAATGTAATATTGTTCTTGAGCAGTAAAAGGGGATAAAGTGGATTTATGATTGTGTGATGACTGTAGCCATGTGAACAGGTTATCGTACAGCAAAACTCATCACGTAAAGAAGAGTCTTCAACTTTTCAAGAAAGGAATGCCTTGTTTTGCTGTCAACACAAAGCTCGGAACAGGAAGGTACATGGATTACCGGTCCATACAATAACCGAAAAGCACCGAATAGCACCGAAAAGCACCGAAAAGCACTCAATTTCTCTCTATATATATGCAATATATCGTTTTTAGTGTGTGTTAACGAGTTTAATTAGTAATAAATGGTTATATGATTGTATGTTTATACTACTTTGTGTCCAAAATGGTAAATATCGGCAATATACCGACCGAAAAGCACTTCATGTGAAGACCGAAAAGCACTCAATTTCTCGCTATATATATGAATATTTGCGTTTCTATTGTGTGTAAACGGATTAAATTAGTTATAAATGGTTATATTTTATGCATATTTATACTACCTTGTGTAGTATAATGAGGTATTAATGCCCAAAATTGGATAAATATCGGCAATATACCGACCGAAAAGCACTTCATGTGAAGACCGAAAAGCACTCAATTTCTCGCTATCTATATAATATTTGCGTTTCTATTGTGTGTAAACGGTTTAAATTAGTTATAAATGGTTATATTTCATGCATATTTATACTACCTTGTGTTCATTATGAGGTATTAATGCCCAAAATTGGATAAATATCGGCAATATACCGACCGAAAAGCACTTCATGTGAAGACCGAAAAGCACTCAATTTCTCGCTATATATATAATATTTGCGTTCCTATTTTGTGTAAACGGTTTAAATTAGTTATAAAGGGTCATATTTTATGCAAAGTTATACTACCTTGTGTTTATAATGAGGTATTAATGCCCAAAATTGGATAAATATCGGCAATATACCGACCGAAAAGCACTTCATGTGAAGACCGAAAAGCACTCAATTTCTCGCTATATATATAATATTTGCGTTCCTATTTTGTGTAAACGGTTTAAATTAGTTATAAAGGGTCATATTTTATGCATAGTTATAATACCTTGTGTTTATAATGAGGTATTAATGCCCAAAATTGGATAAATATCGGCAATATACCGACCGAAAAGCACTTCATGTGAAGACCGAAAAGCACTCAATTTCTCGCTATCTATATAATATTTGCGTTTCTATTGTGTGTAAACGGTTTAAATTAGTTATAAATTGGTTATATTTCATGCATATTTATACTACCTGGTGTTCATTATGAGGTATTAATGCCCAAAATTGGATAAATATCGGCAATATACCGACCGAAAAGCACTTCATGTGAAGACCGAAAAGCACTCAATTTCTCGCTATATATATATAATATTTGCGTTCCTATTTTGTGCAAACGGTTTAAATTAGTTATAAATGGTCATATTTCATGCATATTTATACTACCTTGTGTTTATTATGAGGTATTAATGCCCAAAATTGGATAAATATCGGCAATATACCGACCGAAAAGCACTCCCGCGACAGCAGAGAATCACCGAAGTTCTCTATATTTACATAAAAGTTAACTGTAAGGGCCGATTTAAATGGATTGAAAAGATGTACATTTATGTCTACGTCTGTTCATATTAAAACTTAATTTTAAGGTCTGAAGTCATCATTAACAACTTGTGAACGAAATGCCGGTACGCTTCTTTAATCAGCACAAAGCAGTTTGGAAATAGATTTTCGCACCTTCAATTAATTATATTCCTGATATATTACGAGAATTTGTGTTATGATCGGCGCCTTTCATTCATGTCCGAACAGTGCGGCTCGTGTGAATTAATGTACAGTTTTGTTGAATTACATGTGCTCAATTAATTATTCGATGTACGATGTGAATCTAATCTTAGTTTTAGTGCAGATTCGTTCAGGAAATTTTAGTAAATTGTTCTTAAATGTTTTGGCTAGGCACTTGTTTATTTTGATTCTCTGTCTGTCGAAGACTATTTTCTGCAAGCCCGGACATTTTGAGAAATTTCCACGTGTCAGTATTTCTGTGATGTACACGTGCTCACATCCATTTCGTGATATGTCATTAACGATTTCGGTGATTCTTCTCACAATCTCTTTGGGTTGTGATGTAGGGGTAATGTCATTACCGCCAACAGCTACGATGACGATGTCCCCTTTTTCCTTTAACATCTTGCCGTACAGATCTGTGTTCATTCTGTCCGTTCTCAACCCGCCTTGGCTGTACCATTTTACATTATAAGGCATGTGTAGTCCTTTTCTCTCGTCGCAAAAGAAACATAAACGTTTGATGTAACTATCGCCGAACAATACTACTTTAGCCATTGTAGAAAAATATTCTGCCAGTTAGATTGTGCTGTTCTTATTTATATTAGTTGATACTGTTGAGTTAAAGATGTCAGCACAATTCAAGCTGACATAATAATATCAGTTTGTAAGATTTAATTCACACCTCTCGCTTATGCAGTATTCACTCAACGTGCTGGCACAATAGTATCTGTTTTTAATTATGTGTAATTGCATTCGCACCTGTCGCTTAACTCAACGTTCAAAGGCACGGGCACATTCACACTTTATTAGCGCCGTCTTTAAACCCTTTTAATCTCTAAAGAACAGATTAATTTGAACTTAATTAACAAAATTATTTACTCTAATGCAAGCTAGAATTAATATGTGACTACTTGCTATACAATCAGTATCATTCGAAAATTGATCTTATTTAATTGTGGTTCCTTCTTTGAACTTATGTTGTCCGCCGACTTTTAGAATAGCTAGTGCCAGTAATAAATGTATTGCTTTAGATTCACATGTTGTTTTTTTAAGATATGAAAGATGCAAATGTGTCTTACTTACATTGTTTTGTGGTCTTTAATCTATCTTATATATATGTGACTACGTGCTAATTTTTTGGAGAAATGAAATATTCAAATGTGTCTTATTGATATTTTATCCATGAATCATGTGTATTCAGTGTCATGCGAAAATAGATCTTATTTCTTAATTTCCACCTTCACACTTTATTAGCGCCGACTCAGTAAATTAATTAGTGAAATAAAAAAAGTGCAACGGTGAGGTGGATCAATTGTGAGTGCACACCACTTCAGCAATAAATGAAAGTTATTTTGGCTGTAAATCCGATATTTCCAGTACAGTAGCCATGTTCCTGTGTATTGAGATGATAACATAAGATCACCACAGCAGGTTGCTAATACACAGTGTAAACTGAAATGAAAACAGTTATTTTGGCTGTAAATCCAATTCCAGTACAGTAGCCATGTTCCTGTGTATTGAACTGATAAGATCATCACAGCAGGTTGCTAATACACAGTGTAGACTTCCCCTGTTTTATTATAGTATTTGTTATTTACCTGCTTGGAATAAATGGTGTATTCATTCGGGTCTGATGGCGTTACAATTTCATGAAACAATGGATATATTGGCGTGATGGAACATGATTTATAAATCAAGCTGACAGAATAGTATCAGCTTTTAATTATGTGTAATTTAATACGCATCTCCCCCGTAACTCAACGTTCAATGGCACGCGCACTTAACCAAATTATAAAATATCATGTGCATCATTATTTTTTTCTTTTTTATACAAATATTATATCTTATACATGTTGTTTTGTGTTGTTTTTTTACTCAACCAGAAAGAAGTTAAATAACATTGTTATATATAAATCTCGTTAATTTTGCAAAATTCTACATTAAATAAAGAAATATCTTTTTTTTAAAGTGTACGTGCTTGATTTATTTATATAAAATTACAGTTTTTTCTAATTCACTCGGAATTTGACATTCAATATGATGCATTCCACATTTTTTTAAAGCGGCCAATTCTGCGCTCGGCCGCTGATGGTGTATTGTAATATATATAATTCTGATAAGAAACAGTAGCACACAACAGGAATTTGGTTGATAAAAAGAACTGATGTATTTATTGAAAGTGAATAACAACACCAACTAAAAATGTTTTGAAAATATAAATTTGCCCAGAATAGTTGTATAAAATTATTCATCTAGCGGTCAAGTGCATTAATCCCGATCGCTGTTGGGTATTTTACTGTTTAGTAACACCTTAATACCATCATTTTTAAACTGATAACGGAAATAAAGAAATATCTTTTTTTTTGTTAAGTATACGTGCTTGAATTAATGTTACATCTTTCATTGGTGATACATTGCGGCAGAGTTCTAGTTCGCAGCGTAATCAAGCTCCGTGTAATCGGTATCCTACAATAAATAAGTTTTTAATTATGTGTAATTTAATTCGCAACCTTGCTTAACTCAACGTTCAATGGCACGCGCACTCCACAAAATTTTAAAACATCATTATTGTTAAGTGTACATGCTTGATATATTCATAAAATAGCAGTTTTTTAAAAACAATCGGACTTTAACCTTTAATTTGATGCAAATGAAAAGAAGAACTGATGTATTTATTTAACGTGAATAACATTATGAACTAAAAATGTTTTGAATTAATGTTAATGCAAAAATAAATCTATAACATTATACCGCTGTTGGTTATTTTACTGTTAGTAACGCTCGATTTGGTCATTGTCGGCTCGGGTAAAACTTACATGTACCCCGGGTACTCTTAAGTAGCTCATACTCAAAAATCATGTTGATGCAGTTTTTCTTAACAGAAGTTTGTTTAAGATAATCCAAAGATCTATTAATATACCATATTAATAGATCTTTGGATAATCGTTAGCGCGTTTTACGACATCGGATTTTGGGCGGGAATACAACTGGGATGGAGTCTAATATCGACCGGGTACATGTAGGTAGTACCCGAGCCGACAATGACCAATCGAGCGTTAGTAACCCATTAATACAAACATTTTTAAAATGTGAACGGAAATACGGGAATATCGTTTTTTGAGAAGTTTACGCGCTTGATTTAATGTTAGCTGTAGAAATGTAGTCAACTCTTCGGGACACCCTCTTTTCACGTAGTGATCATGCCGAAAATAAAATTCAAAACAATGTATGACTCATTTTCTGACTACCAAATTTCTGGAATAGATTTCTGTGAGAATTACGATATCACATTGTGATCATCAGGCTACAGTATAGCCCTCACAAAATCGAAACCAGACATCTACATAATTATTAGCTGACATAAATTCAAATGACGCAGTCCGCACAGGCTAATCAGGGACGACACTTTCCGCTTTTATAGTATTTTTAGTTTCAAGGAAGTCACTCCTCACCGAAAATCACGTTTGGGCGAAAAGTGTCGTCCCTGATTAGCAGTGCGGACTGCACAGGCTAATCAGTGACGACACTTTACGCACATGCATTAAGCCCACTTTTCTCAGAACGCGCCTCATATATATATAGTGCTTTATTTTTAAACTTAAATCAATATTTAACGAAGTCATCATTGATTATATTAAATATAGAGAGAAATTGAGTGCTTGTGCTTTATCTTTAAACTTAAATCAATATTTAACGATGTCATTATTGACTAAATAAATATGTACATCTTTTCAATCCATTATAAACGGCACTTACAGCTTAGTATCGTTTATATATAGAGAAATTGAGTGCTTTTCGGTGATTCTGTGCTGTCGCGGGAGTGCTTTTCGGTGGCCACCAAAAATAGTAATGAGCTTTATATTTAAACTTTTTATTTAATGAAGTCATTATTGACTAAATAAATATGTACATCTTTTCAATCCATTAAAATCGGCCCTTATAGTTAACTTTCATGTATATATAGAGAACTTGAGTGCTTTTCGGTGATTCTCTGCTGTCGCGGGAGTGCTTTTCGGTCTTCACATTTAGTGCTTTTCGGTCGGTATATTGCCGATATTTATCCAATTTTGGACATTAATACCTCATTATAAACACAAGGTAGTATAAATATGCATGAACTATAACCATTTATAACTAATTTAAACCGTTTACACACAATAGGAACGCAAATATTATATATATATATATAGCGAGAAGTTGAGTGCTTTTCGGTCTTCACATGAAGTGCTTTTCGGTCGGTATATTGCCGATATTAATCCAATTTTGGGCATTAATACCTCATAATAAACACAAGGTAGTATAAATATGCATGAAATATAACCATTTATAACTAATTTAAACCGTTTACACACAATAGGAACGCAAATATTATATATATAGCAAGAACTTGAGTGCTTTTCGGTCTTCACATGAAGTGCTTTTCGGTCGGTATATTGCCGATATTAATCCAATTTTGGGCATTAATACCTCATAATAAACCCAAGGTAGTATAACTATGCATGAAATATAACCATTTATAACTAATTTAATTCGTTTACACATAATAGAAACGCAAATATTCATATATATAGCGAGAAATTGAGTTCTTTTCGGTCTTCACATGAAGTACTTTTCGGTCGGTAATTGCCGATATTTACCATTTTGGGCACAATGTAGTATAAACATACAATCATATAACCATTTATTACTAATTAAACTCGTTAACACACACTAAAAACGATATATTGCATATATATAGAGAGAAATTGAGTGCTTTTCGGTGCTTTTCGGTGCTTTTCGGTGCTTTTCGGTTATTGTATGGATTACAGTATGCAATATTTTTTCAAGTATAACAGTTTCATTATTCATAATTGGAGTTCATGCGAGAATAAGTTCCTCATTGTACGGTCTCTAACTACTGTTTCGCCGAGTTTGTCAAAACAAGAGCAACTTGTTTGCCATTAATAATAGTTTTACTTTGAACTTAAAGTTTAATACATGTAAAAAAAATATTATTGAATCAAAATTGTTAAGCATTGGCTACGGCATAGTTTTTATTGTTTACATATTCATGCGAGAATAAGTTGCTCACTTGACGGTCTCTAACTACCGTTTCGCGGACTTTGTCAAAACAATAACAACTTGTTTGCCATTAACTTTGAACTATAATCTAAACCAATAAAAATAAGTCAGTGGAACTTTAATTTTCCGTATTTCCTCTTGATTTTTACATGGTTTGAATTAACCTCAGCTTTAATAACAATGAATACAGTAGGGCACAGTCGACAATGACAATTTTCGGATAAACTTCCTGGTTTTTGTCAAAGGTAAATTAAAATAAGTTTTTCATTTGTTTTTCTCATTAAAAAAAATCAAAGTTGGTCTTAAAAGATGGAATTTCAAGTTTAATGAATCTATTACACCAATCATGATGTTTGTATGAGCCGTTTTGGCGGTCATAACGACGATTTTAGACGCTGTTTATGTGTCTGTTTGCCTAGGTAGTTGTCAAAATCTTTAACACTTCTCAATTTATCATTTGTTGTTGAACTTTTCTATAATGACAATATTAACATTTCGTTGAACAATTTACGAGCATATATTCCATTAGACGTATTCTACTTTCATTTTATGTACTTAAAATTATTGTTTTACATTTAACAGATTGTGAACTGAGCAAGGTTGTATTAAAAAGAAATATCATTATGTCAGGAATGTATTTAATTACAATGTATATTTGATTATTTTTATTGGTACATATTTAAATGTTTCTATTCTTGTAAAAATTTATAGTTTTGGATGTCAATATTAATGGTTGTGTTCATGATCAAGTTTAATGTGAAAGCAATGATGATCTAATATTCATAACAACAAATAAAGAAAGTAGAAAGAAAAAAATATCTTTCTCATAAAGCACGACCAACTACACAAATATGTTGTAATGCTTTTGAAACTTTATATTTTCAATGAATTGTCAGACATGACCAAGAGGTTGCAGCTGAAGAAAACTGATTAAATGTTCTCAGTCAATATGTGTCTGGACTATCGGAATATCGTTTAGATTGTATTGAGATGTAATACTTCAGCAGATCTTTGTTTTCATTGTCATATATTATTTTCAACTATAACACAATCATACATAAATATTTTGCTATATTTTATTTATTCAGGGGCAGAACCTACTACCTGGTAGTTTCAATGATGAACTATCATGATATAGGGCTAAAAGATATATGTGCCAAATCCACCTTCTGAAAAACAGATTGGGCAAAAGTGGAGTGCGAACACTAAATGATGTGCTGCTAAATAGCAGGTTTGATATGATTTACACCTTGCATTGTTTACACTGCACCTTCATGTATACCATGTGACTTTAAGATCTGTGTTGGGAGAGTAAGGCGCGACCCAGCTGAGCGAGCTCTCGACATTATCCCATTACAAATGGTGAAATAATTTAAAAAGACATCCTTAAAAATGTTAACTGGGGCGCGCTTTATTCTCCCAACACAGATGGTTTACCTTTATGGTGTTAAGTATGGATACTATTTTTAGCTCATCTATTTTTTGAAAAAAAAAATGAGCTATTGTCATCACCTTGGCGTCGGCGTCGGCGTTGGCGTCCGTTTAAGTTTTGCGTTTAGGTCCACTTTTCTCAGAAAGTATCAATGCTATTGCATTCAAGTTTGGTACACTTACTAACTATCATGAGGGGACTGGGCAGGCAAAGTTAGATAACTCTGGCGTGCATTTTGACAGAATTATGTGCCCATTTTATACTTAGAAAATTGAAAATTTTGGTTAAGTTTTGTGTTTAGGTCCATTTTATTCCTTAAGTATCAAAGTTATTGCTTTCATACTTGCAACACTTACTAACTATCATATAGGGGACTGTGCAGGCAAAGTTATGTAACTCTGACTGGCATTTTGACAGAATTATGTGTCCTTTTATACATAGAAAATTGAAAATTTGGTTAAGTTTTGTGTTTAGGTCCACTTTATTCCTACAGTATCAAAGCTATTGCTTTCATACTTGCAACACTTATTTACTATCATAAGGGGACTGTGCAGGCAAAGTTATGTAACTCTGACTGGCATTTGGACGGAATTATGGGTCCTTTTTTGGCTTTATACTTAGAAAATTGAAAATTTGGTTAAGTTTTGTGTTTTGGTCCACTTAACCCCTAAAGTATCATAGATATTGCTTTCATACTAGGAACACTCGCAAACTATCATAAGGGGACAGTAAAAAGACAAGTTGCATAACTCTGGTTGTCATTTCTACAGAATTATGGCCCTTTTTTGACTTAGTAACTTTGAATTTATGGTTAAATTTTGTGTTTCGATCCACTTTACTTCTAAAGTATCAAGGCTATTGCTTTCAAACTTCAAATACTTTCATGCTATCATGAGGTTACTGTACCTGGCAAGTTGAATTTTACCTTGACCTTTGAATGACATTGACTCTCAACGTCAAATTATTAAAATTTGCTAAAATTGCCATAACTTCTTTATTTATGATTAGATTTTATTGATACTTTGATAAAACTACTCTTACCTGACATACCACAATAGACTCCACCCAAACCATCCCCCGTGCCCTCCCCCCCCCCGACTCCCCCCCCTAATTTTTCACAAATGACCACCACACCCGCACACTATTATACCCCCCCCCAATTATTTTTTTTGCATTTTTTTCCGCATTTTTGGAAGATAATGTTATAAATGTCCACATCCCCACACTATACACCCCTCTTCACTCCACCCCTCCCTCCTTTGTGATTGAAATTGAGAGTCCCTTCACTTTTAAAACGAAAAAAGATGAGCGGTCTGCACCCACAAGGCGGTACTGTTGTATAATATTAAACATTGACAATATACTATTCACTATGCATAACTTGAGGGTTCAGATTGTATAATGTACCAAGCAATAATCTGTTTTTCATCTTGATTATATAATTTTAATAATACTTCTTGTGTTATTTTCACATACATGTAGATTAAGTTAAACACGCATTAAGGCAAAACTAAAACATGACATGGTTTTCAATTTCAATAAATTGTTGACAAGCCTATGGTATCTACTGGTGATATGTATTTTTTATGTGTTTGTTTAAGGTTTCTAATCAGGCATTTTTATTTTAATTATTGCAGATCTTTACAAGTGAATTCGGCAAATCCTGATGCAACCTGAGCTTACCAAGTTTACTGACAGTTTGGACACTGTGTGGATGATAATATGGACAATATATTGTGTTCATGTTGTGTTGTGGTTGACATTTTTTAACAGATAAGATTTTTTAATCCAGACTTAACAGGTGATTTTTCTTCAAAGAATAAATACAATACTTTTTTATTGATGTGCATGAATTTGAGTACAAAATATCAACAATGTGTATCTTGTGTTGTTTTTCCAATCAGTCTGTCATCCATAGGTAATATATTAAGTATGAGAAGGGAATATTTTATTTTTACATTTTTGTTGTTTCTGCATACCATGTCAGGTACATGAAAATATATTTTATGCCCCCAACGGGCGGCATATAGTTTTTGCACTGTCCGTCTGTCAGTCTGTCTGTCCTCCATAACACTTTTCGTGTTCACTCTCTTATTCAAGTAGTTCTAATCCGATCTCCAAACTTGGTCAGAAGTTGCATCCGGATAATGTCTAGGTCAAGACGAACATGGGTCATGCCGGGCCAAAAACTATGTCATAGGGTCACTTAGTGCTTTTTAAACATTCAGCATGGTGTCCGCTCTCTAATTCAAGTAGTTTTCATCCAATCTTTCCCAAACTCTGTCAGAAGTTGTATCTTCATAAAAACTAGAAAAACCTTGAAACAACTTCTTTTCATGAACCGCTTGATAATCTTCATAAGCATAGTCTGCTCACGCGTGTACATAGTTATAATCTGTAAATATCTCCGTAATGATTTTAGTACAGCTTTGGAGAGGTGACTCTTGACCTTTACCTAACGTAGGACTTGGAACATTCCAATCTTTGAATTTTGTCCTCTATACGAAAGATGAAGATGAAACCTTGGTCTGTAGGATCTTTATAAGATCCTTTCTCAAGTTTATTCTAATGGGAGGTATTGGCTCATATAAGGGGCCACTAGAGCTAAAAATAGAAAAATCTCAAATGAATTTCTCAAGAACCGCTTGATGGCTCTTCATCAAACTTGGTCTGTGGCATGTTTATAAAGCCCTTTTCTCAAATTTGTTCATAAGGGAGCAATTGGCCCCTATTTGGGCTGCTAGAGCTAAAAGCATACATTGCTTTGAATGGCTACTTCTCATAAACTGGTTGATGGATCTTCATCAATCTTGGTATGTAGCATCTATATACGGTCCTTTTTCGGATTTATTCAAATGGGGACACTTGGCCCCTGTTCAGGTCCACTAGAGCTAAAACTAGAAAAACCTTTAGAATACTTCTCATGAACCGCTTGATGGATGTACATCAATCTTGGCCTGTAGTATCTGTATATGGTCCTTTGTCAATTTCTTAAAAATGGGGGCACTTGGTCCCTATCAGGGGTTGCTAGAGCTAAAACTAGTTAAACTTTTAAATGACTTCTAATGAATGGCTTGAAGAATCTTCATCAAACTGTGTAATATCTTTAGGGGTCCATTCATATATATATATGTTGAAATGGGACACTTGGCCCCTTTTAGGAGCTGCTAGGGCTAATAATATAAATATAAAATTGCATTGATTGTTAGCCTGTTTCTTATTGTAATATTGTTAGGCCAGTCAGAGGTCAGAGGCGTATCCAGAAAATTTTCAGAGGGGGGGCTCAACAGGGGAGGGTGCGGGAGGGGTGTCCCCTTCCGTCGACGATTTTTTTTTAAATGGCACCTTGAAATGATGCGATTTCCTTCTATCACCTCAGGTGTCTCAAAGCTATATTTTTCCGGTAGAACAAAGTACCACAGACACATTAATGTGCGCGTTTGGGACAAAGATGTGCCCCGGGGTCGAAATAGTGTGCGTCGAAGAGGGTAACCCTCGTGAAACGTGCTCAACTGGGCATATTTGTGAAATACTGTCTGTTCTATTTCGAAACCAAGATGCATGTAGAATAAATTGCAGACGGAGGTGCACATGTAATCCAATACAAAACCTATAATAAGTAACAATCGCAATAAGGCTATAACTGTACACTGAAGTTTATAACATTTTACATAGTCACTTATCCCTCATAATGTTCTTATTCAAACGCAATTGCTAATGTAGTCAATTAATTTTTATATGGGAAACAGAAGCTATGAATTTATTGGTAAGATGTATAGATTTTATTGAAAATAAATTACAAAATTAGTGATGTAACGAGTTTTTTTACGGGGAAGGTTTACTTTTTCGATAGGTTCAAACATATTTTTAATATTCAACATGTTGTATTATCCCTTCATAATTATGTTAATACTGATAAGTAGGGTATACTGTTTAATTAACACACTTTTAATTTCTATATTTCGTTTACTATAAACGTTTGTGAAAAAGTAATAACCATGACAAAAATCCACCTCGTAAAGACTCCATGGAAGATTCTGTGTTGAGCATTGCATAACCACAGTTTGTCTATGCAGCTGCTAATGGCCTAAGTGTCAGTTTGTAACGGGTTTCAAGGGACATCGTGTAATAATAAATGCAATTTTAATCATACATTAAAATAAAACTGATCATCGTGTCGGGATCATAGCACCGACTTGCGTATAAATAGAATCTGTAAGTTTTGTGTTTGTTTTTATTTCGATATATGTACATTTTGTTATTCCGTACATTTTTTTTACATTTGAAAATGAGCATGCGTAAAGAAATGAAATGGAGAGAGAGAGAGAGAGAGAGAGAGAGAGAGAGAGAGATAGAGAGAGAGAGAGAGAGAGAGAGAGAGAGAGAGAGAGAGAGAGAGCTAGGGGGGGGGTCTCGAGAAGAGAGAGCTATCTAGCTCGAGAGAGATCTCTCGACTCTTAGAGCGAGATCTAGTCTCTCTCAGAGCTCGCTCTCGCTCTCCCTCTCTCTTAGCCTAGCTCGCTCAGAGAGACAGAGACAGAGACAGAGACAGAGACAGAGAGACACAGAGAGAGACAGAGAGAGAGAGACAGAGACAGAGAGAGAGAGATGCTAATGTAATTCGTGTAGCAATACATGGTTTATACCTATTGTGTGAATTGAGAGGCAGTAATTTTCTTTTTTTCTATGCATTTAAATTGTATGATTGTCGAACTTCTAAAGTATGCATGCCTCTCTCAACTTTTAGGCATGTAACACAAGTATGATATTGTTTATAAAAATTATGCAGTATGGATATTTGTGGACAAAAACACTTTGTTTTTAAAATGCAGGCAACATATAGTTTTGTCATAAAACTGGCCTTTCGCTAAAGCATAAACATAAACATACAAACCGGGTTAATACTAAAATATCGCCAATGTTTATGCCTGAACGTGGAAAGAAAGAACGTCTGTTTGTTTGGAATAAATATTATGCAACTAACGTCCGATGTATTGCTAAGAAAACTCGAAACAGCATATAAAAAATACAAAGATTAAACTTCAGCTGCCCCAGCGGCACAGCATTCTCATTGTGAGAATGAAGATGAAATCGCATCACGATTATTTTTACTGAAAATACGAAATTGTATAAACAGTAACATTAGGTTTTTCATTTTTTCATTATATTTATTTAATTTATAATGACTTTTTATATATTTCTCTAAGTGCACGTTTTCACACTGTTTTGTACGAAAGATACTCTTATTGGCAACACAATCAGAAAATACCAAGATGAGATAGATCCTAATACACGTGCATTACACTCCCTCACTCTTGGTTTTTACATCTTGGCTTTGTTATATGTTTTGCTTTGCTTTTTAGGAATGGTAATCATTTAACGATGTCAGAATAAATATAGAACTTTCACGGAATATGTTAAGATTAATAATATTATATTTTTAAACAAAAGGTGAATGATAGCCGAACATTATGTGTTCTCGTGGTATTTTCTCAGGTTTAAACATTTTGTAATCGCCACAAATAGCTCATTGAGCAAAATTCTGAAACAACATATTTTTTCCCTTTGTTTCATCATCATTAACACCACTTTTCAGAATTGTTTAATTGTTCAACCAACCGTCAATTTCGATTTAGCTGAAAGTCGGTGCATTCGCCGAACCGGAGCCGGCACTACGGTGTGGTTTTAGCACGTGCATTTTACTGTAATATTTTTGTAAACCATTCGGTACTACATTCAAAACTATAATGATTACAGAATAACTCATACATTATTTTTTCTACGTCTATAGAAAACCACTCGCGTTTCGTGTTAAAAGTAAAGCAAAGCTATCTCGATTTTGGTTGTAAGAAGTTAAATTTCAAATACGATAGGTCGGTTTATGTAGTATCGCCTAATATAATTGTTCCTTAATTGTTCCTTTGATAGGAATTGCATTCAAAAATGAAATTCATTCTCAATATCTGCACTATAACCAATTTGGCAAAGTCTTTTTTTGGGTCTATTTCTTAACATCCATACCTACGTGTATGTATTCTGAAATTATGTACACAAATACGTATTATAATAACAGCAGTTCTTTAGTTTAATGTTCTTGCATTTCTGTCATCCAACGTTGAACATCAAAAAATAGGCAGTAACATTGTGCAAGTTCAACCAAACACATAAAAAGCTGTATTTTGTAGCAGTGTGTTTATGATTACAAACCAGTTTTGTTTTCCGTTTTCGACATTTACCAGGGAACTGTTCACAACATAATAATGATTATTATATATTATGAGATCTACATATTTAAAATACATATTTTAGAATCTTAACCTATCTACTGTATTCGCCCCATTTACGCCCATACTATTATAAGCGATCATGAAAAGAATTTTTAAGTTGTTGGCTTATAACCGCCCAGTTCCTCGACGAGAAATATTTATCAACATGTACATGAAATAATGTCATAATGGCATCTAGGTCCGTTTAGGTCGTTTTTATTCCTTCGTTTAAAACACCTGAACGATATTTATACACCCATAAACGAAGTTTAAGGGGTAGGTACTGTATATAGGTGTGAACTTGTCGGTCTGTCAGCCGGTTCGTTTCATGGTTTCTGCTCAATAGCGTGAGTTTGGTTTGACATGAAACTTGGTAGGATAGTACCTTGTATTTTGGGGTTCATCAGGTCAAGATCAATGTCACTCCAATCGAGAATTTCAATTTTATATGAGATACCGTAACACAACTTAATTGAAAGGATGCTAATGACAAGGCAGCGCCTCGGATTGCTTTTAGGATCTCTGGGATCAAGGTCAAGGTCACTGTGACTTAAAATAAGAGAATTGATCCGTATCATGGTTTCCACTCAATAACTTGAGTTTGGTTTGACCTGTCAACATAAAACTTGGTAGAAATGTACCTTGAACCAAGACTGATTTTGGGATCCGGTAGGCCAAGGTTAATGTCACTGTGCCTAGAAATTGAATATAATTAGCTTTGATTCTAATAAGCGCCCATCGTAGTTATTTTCAGGTATTAAACATGGAAGTTTCGTTACTTAAGCAAAGCAGCAGGCTTATCTAAAATATGTGGTTCTAATGGATATGGATATTGCCCCTATTAACATAATGTTCAGTTTAGATAAGAAATACATATTTTGTGCACATACAAATTATTAAGGATGTTGCTCCCGGGATGTTGCTGTTCATTAAGCAGAGCGGTTCCAGATGATGTTACTTGTATCAACTCATTCAGCTCTGAACATTAGTTAAAACGGAGGATTATCATGAATACTTTTTAGTAATTTTAACAATGAGTCATTTAATTTGTTTAATACAGGTATTATATCACCTGCTAATATTGTTGTGTGCATCCTTGTAACAGTGGCCAAGGGCTCACTAGATTTCCTAACATTAAGAACAAACCCATAAATTAAATAAATGCGCGCTATTTGTCAATCTCTAAGACAGGCGTGAAAGAGGAACTCAACTTTTAGCAAATATACGTCACCGGAATCAATCACTCTAAATATACGTATACACTGGCCTACATTATAATATACATAATTGTGAAATTTTAATAAGTCGAGAACGATCTTATGACGTCGCGAATTTCGTGACGTCATTGTCGGGTCATTGATCATGTGACTTCTAACCTAATACACGCGTGTAACTTCAGTTCGGCGGCAAATGAGACGGCTGACTGGGAGAGAATGGCAGCTTCACGGAGAAAACAGATGAAAATCGAGTACGTATATATTATTTGTTATTTTCAATAAAATAGTAATGCTAATTATACTAAAATGCATATGTAATACAGGTCTTTATTCATCTACGTGCATTTATATATATATGTATTTTGTGTTTTTTATACCGTCGATATGTACAAAACATATCATTAGGCCTACCACGTGTTTTTATGCGCGGTAGAATTTGTGAAATTCTGTGCTATTTGACGTGATCAGGTGCTAAAATAGTATGATAATTATGTTGTTTTTGATGGGTCCGGCTGCCTGTATAGTCGCTTTATGCCAGGGCCACAATAACTAAGAATAGTACGACAACTCATTGTGCCGTTTTCCCCACCACTTCTTTTATGACAGCTGGCTGCTACAAGCAGGTAGTTAATTGGTAAATGTACGAAAGCACCAGATGCGTTTGTAAAATGACAGAGAATGTTAAAACGGCGTTAAACCCAGACCAATTTAATTAATCTCTCAGTTAAAAATTCTGCCTACATTTTCGGTCTAATCAATATGCTTCAATTTGCTTCTGAATCAAAGTGGATTAAACATGTGTTCGACCACTGTTCTGCAACATGTTTTCTGGCATTGTTATTTCATACTTTTTATATGCTCGTCCTAAGACGGGTCGTATTATGGGAACCAAATTGCGCCCGGCGTCAGGCGGCTGCGGCGTCCACAACGATGCCCGCTCTCTTAATCAAACAGTTTCATTTGATCCTCTTCAAATTTGGTGGCATGTTTGTGGCCATAATATCTCGGTCAAGTTCGATAACAAGTTAGATCTGCCCAGGCACTTCCGGATTATGAATTATCCAAAATTGGCCAAATTGGTTTTGTCCGCTCTCTGAGTCAAACAGTTTTAATCCGATCCCCTTCAAACTAATATCTCGACCAAGTTCGATAACCAACCAGATCGGCACATGCACTTCTGGATTTTGGCCCTTTAATTATCCAAATTGGCCATATTGGTCTTATCCGCTCTCTAAGTCAAAAAGTTTTCATCCTCTCCCGAACTTACTGACGGACGTATATTGCGGGCCGCGGCACTTTATTATATATTTTTTTCGCAGTGTTGATTATCAACTTGAACAAGCGAAGTTAGCGTGCTATGACTACTCTGACCCACCTGGATTTGAGGTGAAATACATAAATTATTTCATAGGTAAGTCTTGTTTTGACAAAAATGAAATGTGTTTTGATATGGATATATGGTAGGATATTATCGCTCACTTAATTCAATGGTTACATAGTAGGCTGTAAGTGTTAGACTAGTCAAGATCATTCACTTGAAACCAGAGATACTTGTAAGGCACAAGTTACATAAATAAAGCAACTTGGCTTGGTGTAAGCCATATATAGTTCAAGACATATTTTATAGGTCTATTTCAGAATTACATTTAATTAATATATGAACGAAAGTTTCTACATGTCCCTGTTCATATCAACTGCTAATAACACATATTATACTGATTAAGCATATTACTTAGTTTTCAGCAAACTTGTCAGAACAGCCTGAAAAATGAAAATGCTATATATTTATAAACTGTATATACAGAGGCCAAAAGGAGTTTCGTCAAAATTCTAACAATTGAACCAAAAATTTAAATGACAATTATCAACATTTTCCCAGACTACTTTAATCTTTATTTAATAATATATGTGCTGCATAGTTTTAGTTTATTTAGTTGTGTGTAACCTTTTACTGTAACCTCAGTTGTTTTTTTCGGGAATCATGAGTTTACAATACATTTTTACCTTTACTTCAGAATTGTTGCCTTATAATGTAAGATATTTGATTTATATCATGTGTAAAATCATTTATGTGTCTTATTTTTATATTGTCTTTTAAAAGTTTTTCTGAGTTTGCCTACCTTAGACGTTTTAAAGATATCCGAATTTTGACTGTCCGAGGCGTGTGCCAGTATTGTCAAATGCTTGTAGATAGACATGTTGCACTCATTTTTCAGGGCTTGACACTAACTTCTTTTACCTACTGTCCCAAGTGGTCCGACAATTTCTATGTTATTTTACCTAAATTTCAACTTACTTTCCGGACTATCCACAATGTATTGTGCATTTATCTATCTATCTATATATACTGCTAGTCGCCAACAATTAGCATTACAAGCAGGTATTTATTCAAAGACCTTTAGATTACAATCTAATCTATAGGTCTTTGATTTATTTAAAGAAAACTATGCTGTATTACCGGTAATTTAATATTCTTTGTACACATGGTACAATAACGTAAG
Organism: Dreissena polymorpha; assembly: GCF_020536995.1. Classification (NCBI taxonomy): domain Eukaryota; kingdom Metazoa; phylum Mollusca; class Bivalvia; order Myida; family Dreissenidae; genus Dreissena; species Dreissena polymorpha. The sequence continues at coordinate 13,040,051 of NC_068361.1, forward strand.
TCTAGCACATAGGCTAAACACTATTACATTCAACCAGAAAAAAATGTGTACCTTAATCTTTATTCAACTACCAGCAAGTCCATCTTTAGTTTTAAACAGAATCAAATCTTTTTTTATAGCGATTTTTATATAGATTTTTAGCTGACTGGCCTCGGCACAGTGCTTTACACAAATTCTACATGTCATATGTTTTTGGTTGAATTATAATCAACCCAATTGAATTCTATCCTTTTCATATTTTTGCTGTACTTCAAGCTTCTCTTCAGTAGTTTAGTCTATTTATATCCCGGTCTCGAGTCGTCCCATAAAGTAAGGATGAAATTATCGGTTTATTATGAATATATAAAGTTGTTTTATTGATGATAACGGCTTTCCACCAGTGTTTCACAATAAGCTGGCCAAGATTTTTTACTGGTCTGACAGATCAACTAAATTTCTAGTTTCACTGGTCCACGCCAGGGGACAAAAATTCCACTCGTCCGCTCGTATTGACGAGTGAAATCTTGAAAGGACGAGTGAATTTCCCTAAAGCACTCATCCTACAGGACGAGTGAAAAAAAAACTGGTGTTAAAATATGTATTTTCTGACCAGTAAGACTCTTTTTCATTAAATAAAATCATTTCTTAAAGCATATCTATTCCGAAAGTAGAATGCGAATGAACCGGAAATCGTAATTGTAAATTTCATACAGCAGGTGCGCGTTGTTATGCGAGACTGTGTCCCGGAGTAAATATTGGCTTTTTGGTGTAAACTTTGCGCGTCCATGTTGACAGGGAACCATCTGACTTCATTCACTGTAAGTATTGATTTTTTTAAAGAATTATTTTACTGCGAAGTACCGTTTTCAACCAGTCTTAATTTCATCTGAAAAATGTCTGACATACGAGCGTTCTTTAAAGGGGGCAGGAGCGATATTCAACCATTCGAAATGGAAAGCACGCAAGCATTAGAAAAAGGAAAAAACAAATTTGTCTTCATTTATTTATTTTGTGTTCCTCATAATTATAAATAAAGTAAGTTAACATTTCTTCTGTGATCAGCTGTCATGAATAACTAAGTAAGCAGCATTTTAGCAGTGATATAGGAAACATTGTTAGTCATATCAGTCCTTTGCAATCTTTCTTTCACACATATTTGAAGGACAAGTGCATGTGTTTGCAGGACGAGTGAAAATTTTAATGCACTTGTCCTGCAGGACGAGTGCAATTTATAAATATTTTTGTCCCCTGCACGCTTTTTTTACTGACCTTGAGTCAACTATAGACCACCGTTAGTGTCGAGCCCTGATTTTTAGATATTGAAGCTTTATTGTCTTGTTTAGTTATGTGAAATAAGATCTTTGAATTCTGCTAAATCTTATTTTTTAATTACTGGTAGATTTAAACACAGCAGCAAATGTCTTTATTTTCATATCATTTTTGACATGGTTGTACAGTGATATTTTCTCTTTTGAGTCCTTGGACTTGATAACTTGCAAATCTATGAGTCCCCGAATTGAAAGAATGAGTCCAAACATTAAACGACATTATTTTTGAGAAATTTCAATGCATTTTTGGGGCTCACACAATTTGAAACTTTGCATCCCAAGAGGTTTTTGTGAGTGACTGCAGGACGTTGGACTCGCAGGTAAAAAAATCACGGGTTGTATTATATTTCCAGTGTCGATTTCATGTGTCGGCCAAATAAAAAGATTTAACCATCTAAGACTCAGAGTGGCTGTACACTATAAGAAATACATTCTTCTCTCGTTATCTCGAAGTCAGCGGGAAAAAATATCGAATTTACGAGAGTTCGAGATATCCGATAAGGCGTTTGCAAAGAAAAAAATGTGACGAAAATTTACCTTGTTTTTAACATCTTAATACCTGCTATGTGGTCTAACTAAAGCCGTCACCGTGTGGCATAATACTTTCTTCTACCCTATATATTACCTGATATATAGGCGTTTTTACGAGGCACGATTCAATTTGCTATTTAAATGCTTTAAATGATGTTTTAAGTGTTACACAATTGCATGAACACATGCGGTTATCATTTTTCTAAACTGTCGAATACCCAGCGGGTAATGTTACAGTCAAATCCAAATTTGGCAAATATTTACTGGACAGTAAGTCTTGTAAAATGGGAAAAAATAGAGGACCTCCTCTTTTTTATAGGACCTACTGGCTACAGAATATAATGGTAAAATAACTTGGTTTCATTGCCCGGGTGTACTTTGTCCAGGGTTTTCCATGGAAATCCATGGAAAATATGAGGCTGGAGTATTCGGACTAAGTTTCCAGCCTTTTCCAGCATCAATATTTAAAAAAAAAGGGTGGAAAATTGTCCATGGTATGTGGAAATAGCCTGGAATAGTTTCCATGGTTTTCCAGGCTCCCTGGAATAATTACCATGGAACAATTTCCAGGGTTTTCCAGCCAGCATGGAATAAATACCGTCCGAATACTCCATGTAATCTGGAAAACCATGGATTTTTTTCCAGGGTTTTCCAGATTACATGGAGTATTCGGACGGTATTTTTTCCATGCTGGCTGGAAAACCCTGGAAAATGTTCCAGGGTTTTTCTTTGTTTAATATTCCATGGATTCCTGGTATAACATGGAAAATTGTCCAGCGTTTACCATGGTCACTGAATAGAAAAAGAAATTTCTGGTCTAAAAACAATATTCATGTATTAAATGAATACAATACTCGCAGCTTAAATAAATCATAATTTAAGGTTAGATTAAAACAAAACAAACTAGAAATGGCGCGGCAGAGGCCGACGCGTATCCCCACGCCGAATGCTTGACCTAGGTGTGCCCCAGGGTTGGTAATGGGGCCATGCATAGCTGAGATTGACCGTATTGTCATAAGAGAAGTTCATCATCAATTAGAAGTGAATTGGTGTAGAAATGAAGAAGTTATAGTAAAAGGCAATTTTGGGTGGGTGTGACATATGTGGGCAGGGCGCCCCAGGGTTGGTAATTGTGCCATGCATAGTTGAGATTGACCGTATTGTCATAAGAGAAGTTCAGTATCAATTTGAAGTAAATCGGTGTAGAAATGAAGAAATTATAGTAAAAGGCAATTTTGGGCGGGTGTGGTCTATGTGGGCGGGGCCCCAGGGTTGGTAATGGGGCCATGCATAGTTGAGATTGACCGTATTGTCATAAGAGAGGTTCAGTATCAATTTGAAGTGAATCGGTGTAGAAATGAAGAAATTATAGTAAAAGGCAATTTTGGGTGGGTGTGGTCTATGTGGGCGGGGCGCCCCAGGGTTGGTAATGGGGCCATGCATAGTTGAGATTGACTGTATTGTCATAAGAGAAGTTCAATATCAATTTGAAGTGAATCGGTGTAGAAATGAAGAAATTAAAGTAAAGGCAATTTTGGGTGGGTGTGGTCTATGTGGGCGGGGCCCCAGGGTTGGTTATGGGGCCATGCATAGTTGAAATTGACCCTAATGTCATAAGAGAAGTTCAGTATCAATTTGAAGTGAATCCGGGTAGAAATGAAAAAATTATAGTAAATGGAATTTTTTGGTGGGTGTGGCCTATGTGGGCGGGCGCCCCAGGGTTGGGATTGGGGCCATGCATAGTTGAGATTGACCCTAATGTCATAACAAAAGTTCAGTATCAATTTGAAGTGAATCCGTGTAGAAATGAAAAAATTATAGTAAAAGGAAATTTTTTGTGGGTGTGGCCTATGTGGGCGGGGCGCCCCAGGGTTGGGAATGGGGCCATGCATGGTTGAGATTGACCGTATTGTCATAAGAGAAGTCCAGTATCAATTTGAAGTGAATCGGTGTAGAAATAAAGAAGTAAATGTAAAATAACCTAAAAAAATGAGTGATAATTTCTGACGCAGCCCCACCCCAACCGCTATAACTTTTGACCCAGGGGTCAGATCAAAATTCCAAATAGTGCAGGGTCGCACATATGCTCATAGCTACCATGTGTGTAAGTTTCAAGGTTCTAGTGCTTTTAGTGCAGGAGGAGATAGTGGCCAGGACGGACGGACAGACAGACGGACGGACGGACGGACGGCGGAGATAACCACAATATCCCCACCTTTTTTTCAAAAAGCGTGGGGATAAAAATCAACATAATGCCTTAGTTTCTTCGATGTATTATTTTGTTCACAATTCATCAAAATATAACATCAGATTACAAATTGTGTTACATTTATTTAACAAATTATTAAGATCAAACAAGTGTTGTTTAATACATGCTTACAAAGCCTCTAGGTCCATTATCATAAATCAGGCCCTTACATAACAGAACAGGCGCTACTTTAAAAGTTAAAAAGTATAATGCAACCTTAACAACATGTATTCAAAGTAACAAAATACAAGCAAGTCAAGTAATATACAGTAACAATTCACGAACCCTGTACAAACAATATACAAGAAACAAAATGAAAAATTTAAGTTATTTTAGCTACTTCATGTTTGTCACAATATATGTAGCTGCCCATGAGCACAAGAATACTATTTTTCTCAGCTACTTTCACTTTAATGCAATTTAGGTGCTCAATTTCATTAAAATACTTTTATATAATTTTATTGTTCAAAGAAATTCAGAACATAATGCATGTACATGTATAAATTTCCAAGTGACAGTTTAAAATATAATTGCAAGTCTAAAACTTGTGAAGGCAGCTTAGTAAATTATAAGTACCCAGGTGGGATAAAATTACAGTTTTTAAAAACTTTTTTGTTAATTAGCTGGGCTTCAGTAGGTCGTGGATCTTTTATAGAACTTGTACTGCTGTTATACTGTACGGCTCCTGCATGATCTCTGAAAGAAAAACAAAGCAAACAATATTACAAGAAAGTCATAAGTTTTTTACATTCATCTGTAAAAGTAAATGTGCAGCGATCATATGATTGAATATCTATACTTCAATGCTCATTCATATTTTAATCTATTTTAGATATTTCATATCACTGCTCAATTCGGTACATCTGGCTTTTTTGTATTTGAGCGAACATTTATGATCCTAAGTAGTTAGCAATTATTTCTTTCCCATTTACTGAAATTTATTCTCTTAAAGTTTGCAAGCGGGCTTTAATCTACTTGCAAACAGGCAACCACACAGGAAAACTGAGACTTTCAAGTGAATAAATTGGTGATTTAACTTATATTTTTATATGACTCTCTTTTATTTTGAAATTTATATTGTTGTTTTCTTAAATGCCTCAAAACGGGGTACACTAGCATGTATCTGGAAACTCAAACATATATAGGAATTTTATATTCAGATATTGCTATATGAAAGATATGCTAATTTGCTAATTCATATAAAAATAACCTGTAATTGAAACTAGACCAAAATATTGGATACCAAAAAGACAAAATACTTTCAGGTGGTTAACACTAAATTACTTATATGAGCCCGGGGCATAACAATATTTACCATGAATTTGTGGCCATGTTAGTCCTCTTGGTAAATGCGCCAAAAGAGCCGCTTTGCTGTCTTGGGTTATTTCCCTGCCAAACTCTGCAGTATCTTCCATCAACTGGTCAGCTACAGTTAAAGCACATAATGAAAAAGTATATAGAAAATAATTCAAGTATTGTTTTAAATATTTAGTAAAATTGTCTTTAAATAATAACTTACAATGAAGTTAATACATCACAAAGCAAAGCATAACAAAATTTGTAGGTATGATTAGTACAAATTTATTATTGCTATAATTAGAATGATGTGTAATTCTATTGGTATGAAAATGCACAGTGAAACCTAAAAAACAATGCTATTGGTTTAATTAATTTATTTATAAACATTAACAGCATTAATGAGCATTGAGATCTCATCATGCACAGCACATAACTCCCTTAGCCTCAGTTCCCTAGCCATGCATTATAAACTTCCGATACTACATTCCAGCTTATTAATATCTCCACATAGGACTTCCTTTATCAAGCTGCAAACTGCACTTAGTGAAAATGTGTGTGACAGCTGCTTTTAAACTTCTATATTTGCCATACTTTTACCTAATATGTCACATAAAAAAGGTCTACAATGATGACATAAGAAGAATAAATTTAAAGGAATATTTAGAAATAATGAAAAGCACAAACCTTCAGTTGTTGTTCTATTCCTAGACAGACTTCTGAAACACTTGTATGCATCACTTTTTAACAACATTTCATGTCACTTTCCAAATGATATCTATACATTATTATTTTAAGAAATTCTTGTTAATGGAAAAACTCATTAACTCTACTGTTTGTGAACATTACATTAACTTCATTTTAACAACAAGTTTAACCTGCAAATTTTCTACAATACGCCAGAATTTCAATCTAACAGGTAAACTTTCTGTATTTGAACTCAGCCAATCAGAAAAGGCTGTGATATTTTATAACCAATAGATTAGCAGCAGACATATCTGACTCACACACAGGTTTATCAGATAGTTTGTTAATTGCAAACCTGGACTGTAGTTAAATATTGAGTGTGTATACACCTTGAACAGGGTTAAAGAATTTAAACTTGTAGACATTGCTTTGAAAGTTACTACTATTACTTCTACTACTAGTACTACTACTACTACTACTACTATTTCTGCAAATCTACTACTACTATTACAACAGCCACAACAACAACAACAACAACAACAACAACTACTACTACTACTACTACTACTACTACTACTACTACTACTACTACTACTGCTACTTCTACTTATACTACTACTACTACTACTACTACTTCTACTACTACTACTATTACTACTACTACTACTGCTGCTACTACTGCTACTACTACTACTACTGCTTCAACTACTACTACTGCTTCAACTACTACTACTACTACTGCTACTGCTGCTGCTACTGCTGCTGCTGCTACTACTCCTGCTGCTGCTGCTGCTACTACTACTGCTACTGCTGCTGCTGCTGCTACTACTACTACAACTCCTGCTGCAGTGACTACTATAACTACTACTGCTGCTGCTGCTGCTGCTGCTGTTACTACTACTACTACCACTACTACTACTACTACTAGTACTTCAACTACTATTGCTACTACTACTGCTACTGATGCTGCTGATGCTGCTACTGCTACTACTGCTGCTGCTGCTACTTCTACTACTTCTACTTCTACTACTACTACTTCTACTACTACTACTGCTGCTGCTGCTAATGCTACTTCCTTAACTACTACTACTACTGCTGCTACTAGTATTGTTATTATTTATACTACTATTGCTACCGTTACTGCTACTATTCCTGTAAATGCTAAAACAACAACACAATAATAACTGCTACTACTGCTACTGTCACTTAAATTTGCACCAATAGTATAATTATCAGTAGTTTAACTGCTTATACAACTTATACAACAACCACTTTTACTTCTACTCCTACAACATATTCTACTGCCAGCCTTAGCATTACTACTTCTACCACTACTACTACTACTATAACTACTACTATTTCTGCCCAAACTATGCACATTGTTTTATGTTTTATTCATATGTTGTGTAAATTGTTGAACTCTGATTTACTTTGAATAAAATGTGTTGCATTTTTATAAGTTATTTTCTCCTCTTATAAAGTCTAAGTTTTTTCCAGGGTCAGCTGAAAATGTTAGAGTCTTTTCCATGCTTAAAAAATTCTATGTTCCACTTTCCATGCTATCTGGAAATATTTTCCATGGTTATCCAGCCTAAATCCAGCGTTTTCCATTCCTTTTCCATGCTTTTCCATCCAAGGCTGGAAAATGCTTGGAAAAAAAGTCCACGTTTCATGGACATTTCTAGAACAAAACCCTGGAAAACCCTGGAAACTGTTTCAAATTCCAGGGATTTCCATGGAATTCCATGTTATACCATGGATTTCCAGCCTAAGTTCCATGATTACCCTGGACAATGTACACCCGGGTGCTGGGATCAAGGTGTTTATAATATAAAATGATAAAATTATTGAATAGCTATTAATTTTAAGGTCACACATTTGTATCTGACGTTAAATAATAATACACGCCATACATAGTACTAGTCTTGTTTAGTTGAATTTTTTTTTTTTTAATGCTGAACGCATGTTAACAGTAAATATAAACAGGAATCGCTTCTTTGTAATATCTTAAGAACAATTTCCAAAACAAAAGTAGCTGATACTTGTTTAACTAAGCTACGCTTAGCGCGCATGTCAGGTATGAGTCTGGTCAATACAGCCTAAACCGACAACAGCCTCGATAAATGACAACCGGCCTGTTTCACGCATGGACGTTGATAGACAAGATAATGACGGTTTTAATGACAATGATCATTATTATACATTACTATTGCTATTAAAACTACACAAATTGATATCTGCATCATTTAAATTGTAATAATCAGATTTATGATTATCTTGTTAAGCGACTAGGCCGTCATGGATTGGGACCGTCCTGACCCGCATTCGTAAGATGCACATAAATAGACCAATCAGGTGCCCTCAGAAAATTCTGTCAGCAGAAAGAGCGTTGGTACGGAAAAGCACGTGTATAAAGATGCTATTGCTATTTTTGCACCTCAGAAAACTTTCAGAGCCATAAACAAACCTATACAAACCTATGAATTTGCTTAGTTTTTTTTACCGGACAATCGGTCCTGTAAATTTGACAGACAGGCCGGACCTTACACAATTTTACAGGACATGTTTGTCGGTCCGGCCATGTTTGGCCAAGACTGATGTTGCTTTTTAAAGTTATGATGCAATTGATGTCAAATCAAGACGAGGGTTTTCCATCTGATTATGCGTAAATCACGTTCTGGAATTCTGAACTGTACATGTACAATTTGTATTTTGAAATGCAATGTTCACTGAATATTAGTACAGGATAAAATAAATATGGTTGGATACCATGTGCTTCTCTGGATTGCTCGACCGACAACTCATAATATTCTTTCAAGTTAGCCATGCTAATGACTGTTGGAGTTCAAGTATGAACAACATTTTGCAAATTTGCGACGGTTCATATACGCAAAAATATAACTCAATGCATTTGGGAATGTTGTTTATAAAACAATAAGTCTTTCAGCCTTTCTACAGGCTGTGTATTAACTGTAGTTAATAGCAGATAAAGTGACAGTTAAATTGCCAGGCCTTACTCAAGTGTTAATGGCTAAAGACATTACACACGTGTGGTCATTGATACAATTAACGGATCAATTAATTACCGCACAGTATCGGGAGCAGCCGGGCAAAGAGGGACGGTAAAGTATCAAAGAAAAAATTCTCACCTTTTTCGACACAGTTATTCGCACTTCGAAATAAACCACAGTAAATACATGTAAAATCGGGACTCAGGACAAATTTTTATATCGAGATATCAAATTATTCGACATTACGAAAATCGAGATATGCGATGTTTATTATTATATTTAAAGAAGGAAAAAAGTTGGGACATTGAGCTTACCTCGAAATATCGAGAAAATCGAGATATCCAATGTTGAGATAACAAGAGTAGACTGTACTTACAACTCAGCTCAATACATTTAAGATATGTTCTATTTGTTAATCGGAAAGAATGTTATATTGTACAGCCAAGTTACCATTACCGGATCAGTAGCATAATAAAGTTGTTCTGGTGAAAAGCAATAACTGTTTTGAGACTTCTTTAACACCAGTTTGATTAAATATTACCTTTGCTTACTGATTCAGCACATAGTCTTATTTTTAAAAGCAGGCAAAATGTATTTGTGATACCTTTTTTTTGCCGCAGAATTCATGCATTAACTGATCAGTTGTAGCCATAACGGATCATGTGATCGAAACCACTTAGAGGGCATCCAACGAGCTATTTGAACTGTCAAAATATGAACTGTGTTGTTTACAATGACCAAGTTACATTTCCAGTAATAAATCATATTCATTTTTTTGTTATTAATTGTTTTTTGTATGTTATCTTGTAGCTACACTATATGCATGGTGTTTTTGTTGATTTATCTGTTGAAAATCCTTAATGGATCGAAAAGATATGGGCATCTTATAAACCGTGTAATTTGTTTGAATCATATCTTATCATCAAAATTGAACATGGAAAATAAATAAAACATTAAAATTGAGATCATTTATTGTAAGATATGTAATCAATACGCATATTATCACTCTCCGTAATTGCCCAAAATCTTCATTTCATTTAATGTGTTGCAAAATCTTTAATACAAATCAAAATTGGAATGTATTTTTGATGACAGAAATACTACTAAATGTACTTTAAATTAATGCGTAAACTTCTTACTCTCCAACAGAGTTATAGAATGTGGCGGCAAAAAATGTTCAACCTCGATTTTGAAACAAGACGGAAGTCAACAAAGTCTTATATACATGTCAGCAAAACATACAAAATGTTTGTCAAAGAGTAGCTCATTGATTACGACTCAAACAATTCGTTTTAAAGATGCCTTGAATATGCTGTGTGCAAAATATCATCTACCGGTAATACCAACTTTTTATCGCGATACGCAGTCTTGAACATCAAAGTGATCCGCTATGGGCAATGATCCGGTAATAGTAACTTGACTGTATTGTATGAAAATCGTTTTCAGGTGAAGGCGTTTTCACATCAAAAATGTTTCAAGAAGATTTCCTTTTGGAATATAAAGGTGACTTGATTACAAAGTACAGAGTTGCCAGACAAGTAGAAAAAGATTATGAGGAGGAAAACAGAGGGTGCTTTATGTATTTTTTTAAATACAACAGCAAAAGTCTGTGGTATGTATGTTTTACTGTTTTCTTTTTAATTTTTTAATGCCCCCTAGTAGGGTGGCATATAGCAGTTGAACTGTCCGTCAGTCAGTCTGTTCGTCCGTCCTAAAACTTTAACATTGCCCATAACTTTTGCTATAATGAAGAAAGCAACATGATATTTGGCATGTATGTGTATCTCATGAAGCTGCACATTTTGAGTGGTGAAAGGTCAAGGGCATCCTTCTATGTCAAAGGTCAAGTATATGGCTTCAAAGCGGCATAGTAGGGGGCATTTTGTTTCTGACAAACACATCTCTTGTTTTCAAACCTCTATGCAAATTGCTTTGTATTTGTATGTCACTGTCTACAACGATATATTTATATATAAAGTATGACACTGACATTAATTGCTTTGCATGTGTACTTTTGTATGTCAGTGTCTATAGTTATGTAAGTCGTGTTCTGAGAAAACTGGGCATAATGCATGTGCGTAAAGTTTCATATATGGCTTCAAAGCGGCGCAGTAGGGTGATTGTGTTTCTGACAAACACATCTCTTGCTTATTTATCATGTTCAGTAGATGCATAGAGTTAATGTGGAAGAATGCATTCTTTGTGAAAAGCATGCTGTTGAAGCTTCATATTGATCATGCCCGGATCCAGAAATGTTCAACTAGAGGGGTATGAACATGAGGTCAAAACATTGTTTCGTGTGTCAGTGAATCGGGGTAGGCAAATAGAGGGGTAGTCCCCTCCTGCAAGGGGGCTGGGAATGTTAAAAATACAGGCCTGAAATGCTTACCCCTGCTGCATTTTTGACACATTATGAGTACCATTAATATTTCATTTGTGTTAATACGAGTATATTTTGTTGAAAAACATTGGCATGTTCCACATAAAAGCTCAATTATTTAAGTTGTAATCAATGCGGGAAAGGGTACTATAACTCGTATTTCTTCGAAAAAATTGATTTCAAGCAACCAGTATGCATTTATATGGCTGCTGCCTACTAAATAACATTAACTGTCACATTTTTAGACTCGGTGCAACGCAGGACATATTTTCTGCCGGCCGTATGGTAAACGATGCAATAAAGGGAGATATAAGAAACAATGCAGAGATGAAAATAGTTCTTGGACATGGAAAACCCCATCTATGCCTGTTTGCCACCAAAGACATTTCAGTAAATGAGGAGCTGTGTTTCGATTACGGAGTGCCAAATTTGCCATGGAGAAAGGTTTGTTGTGTTCATTTGATTTTTATATACTTGTAAACCGTGACATTCATATCATGGAATTTCCCACAATTTTAACTGTATACAAATATGTCAAATTTGCATCTTTTAAAGTCACGTTTGATGTTTAAAGCCCAATAATATTAAGATATCATTACTGAAGATATATTATATATATCATTCATACAAATTCTCAAAATGACGATGTTACCCCACAAAGGATCGGTTATGAACTGTGATATTACTTGTTTGTTGGCTTTATATGTTTTGAATTTCAAATAATTCTATTTTCACAAATGTGTTATACAAATATTGTCCCCAATTGTGTTACGTGTCCTTATTTGGCTGTGTGTTAGTTTCACTTACATGTATGTATATGTTCTTGTGCAGGCTGGTGAAGACCTTGTCAATCATGAGGGAAACGCCGTAACAAATGTGAAGACACAGAAAGATACTACTCGTTTGGTAAGTTCTACGTTTATGAACATGGATGGCATTCTATCTGTGGAGTATGCTATTTTGCTGAAAATTTTAATTACAACATAATTGTCTATGTCTTTTGGAATTTCCTCAGAAATAATACACAAGGTAGACAAGGCATGACTTGTAGTTATAAGCAGACCAGCAGTATGTTTTGTTGCAATGTTTGCTTCACCATGTACTGGAAGACCTGGTCAATGATAAATCAAATAACTTTAGAATTGATAAGACGCAGAACGATGCGTTTATATATTTATGGATGTAACCTGGTTGTAGCCTATAGGCTATAATAATATTCACTGAAAGAGTCGATTTGATTTTCTACTATTTCATGAAGTATCTTTTATCAGAGACAAAGAACAACACAACGTAACTTACTTTGAAAAGGATGTTTATTATAAGGCTGAGCGAACAGTACATCAATGAACGTGGAATTGACAAGTATGTGACGCTCACAAGACAGTAACATACACCTACAGCATTAACATACAATTAAGCCTGTAACATAATTATATTTTACCTGGATACATGCTTTGCAGCTATAGTGATACATGTTAATGTCAAAGTGAGCTTTATAGGGCATTAAAATTTTATTTGTATGGCTTGTTTACCGATTATCTGATATGTATGATCTTGTCTTCATTTTTGATCTCATTTGGGTGTGTATTGGGTGTTGGATGTTGGATGTTCATTATCTTGGTCACGATACCGGTACTGGGTAATCATCAGCTCTACTCCATTGCATGTCTATCATTGTAAAAGTATTTATGTTTTTAAAATAAGGTTTTCCTCTACCAGTAATATGCCACTTTTTGTTCCTGGGTGATTCCATTAGCCGCTACTGGAGACTTGAATTATAGTGCTAGCTAGGCGTACCATCATTATAGTTTGTATTTGTTATAAGTTTCATGTTGCAACAATATTGTGGCTTAGGTATATTAATTTGATTCACCGATTATTTGATGTATGTGATAGTTATTATTGTCCTCATTTGTGTTCCTTGTCCCCATTTGGGTGTGTGTTATTTCTGCAAATCTGGTCCACATAGTTGGAAATGACATGGTAACTGTAGGGTTAAGGATTATTGTCTTTATCGGCCGCCTAGGGGGGGGGGGGTGTGGTATTTCCCACAAAAACAAAAACATATTCGATACATGGCTATAGTTGTTTGCGTTGTTTGTGTGTGTGAGAACTGTTTGGAGAAAGATTTGCATTACTTTATACTTTTAATTACTTTTTTAACAATAAAATTGGTAACCTCTCATAATCGCCTATGTTGTCCTCTTTCCAGTGGGTGTTATTTTCACTTGTGTTCTTTTGCAGTCTGATGAAGACGTGGCCCATGAAGTTAGAAATGGCGTCAGGCATTTGGAGTCCCAAGCCGAAATTTTTGTAAGTTGAGCTTCACCTAACATGTTTGTGATATCAGCAGAGAATGGTATATTTTAGCATGATACATAGTGATACTGTGGCCGTCTCATGGCAGCTTGTCAACTCTGCATATTGCTGGCCCAGTAACTACTATATACAATAATGATTACACTAACATTAACATTATTGTATTAATAATATATATTTGTCTGTATCGTGTCATATATATCTTTGTTGCTGGCATTGGGACATCAAGTATACAACTCTGGTAAATGTAATTTGGGCCTTGTGAGCTGAGTTGAGAGATAGTTTACAAAACAAAACCTGAAGTAAACGCTTAATTTTCTACTTATTGGTTGTGATCACAAATCATAGAAGACACACGATGCTATACTACACATACCATTCTCATATGTAGAGCAAGAAATATACGCACCTGATTTGTTATATGTGTAAAATTGTCTTCATTCGTGCCCCTTGTCCCCATTTGGTGTGTGTTATTTTAAGTTTTGTTCTTGTGCCCTTGTGAAGGCTGATGAAGATGAAGTCTACGAAGATGGAAATAGTCTGAGAACTGTGGATTCACGGAAAGATACCTTGGTAAGTTCTTGAGAATTCCAATATGAAATTATGATAGGAAAATGTACTCGACTTTCTGATATGTGTAACATTGTCCTCAATTGTGTCCTTTGTCCTCACTTACATGTAGCTGTGTGTTATTTTCACTTTTGTACTTGTACAGGCTGATCAAGACATGATCCACAAATTAGAAAATGACGCCAGACTTGTGGAACAGTCCCAAGCCGAAGTTGAAGTAAGTTCCACATTAATACACTTTCAGTGATATCAGTAGAGTATGATATTTTACAGAAAATGTGAAATGAAAACTTACCTGTCTACCTACTGGTAATAAGATGTAATTACATGTCACAGAAGACACATTAGGTTTTTGCTAAACATATTATCCTAACATTATGTATTGTGTCAGCATATGTTGCACTGGCAGCTGAAGTATACCCATCTCATTTAATGATTTGTAATGCGTGTGAGATTGTCTTCATTTGTGCTATGTGTCCTCATTCGGGTGTGTGTTATTTTCACTTTTGTACTTGCGCCCTTGTGCAGGCTGATGAAGATGTAGTCTACAAAGATGGAAATAGTCTGAGAACTGTGGATTCACAGAACGATATGTCAATAAGCTCTTGGGTATTCTAATCTGACGTTATGATAGGAAAACTACACCGAGTTTCTGATATGTGTGATATTGTCCCCATTTGTGCCCTTGTCCTCATTCAGTTGTGTGCTAGTTTCAATTTGGAAATAGTCAAATACACGATAAATAATCTATATATTCGTTGTAAGGTTTTATTTTGAGTCACAGAAGACCCATAAATTTTAAGTGCTATATATTTCAGCCAATATATGTTTTGACGCTATTGGTAACTGCAGTATGTTCGTCAGTGGTTTAATACTGCGGTAACAGTTGTTGTTTGCTTCAGTATTATCATTTGACATTATGCTAAAAATGTTCTGAGTGTGACTGTCTGATATGTGTGACATTATCCTCATTTGTGTCCTTTGTCCCAATTCGGGCTTGTGCTATTTTCACTTTTGTACTTGCACAGGATGAGGAAGATATGAGCCACAAATTCAGAAAAGAAGACAGGCCTGTGGAACAGTGCCAAGCAGAAGTTGAAGTAAGTTCCACATTAATACACATTTAGTGATATCAGCAGAGTATGATATTTTACAGAAAAGGTTAACACTAAACTGTCTACCTACTGTTAATGGCATGTCATTACTTGTCACAGAAGACACATTAGGTTATCGCTAAACATATTACCCTAACATTATTTATCAACTGCCATACCCTGTTTCTCATATAATATGACCATAACATATTTTATTTTATTACACATGTGTAATACAACATTTTTAAGCGTTTTCCTTGGCTTAGTTTTCGTTTATTTACCAATCGCATTTTGTTATTTTGCTGAAATGACGTTGCAACGTCAAGTGACGTCACAAAATGTAAACAACATTCGGGATTTATTATTATGTTTGCGTAAATATTTATTTAATTTGCTCATTTAAAAGCATGTGATAAAAAAGATCTCACACTCGTTTTCATTTCATACCATATTTTATTAAACTCGTCCAGGAAATTGGTTAGTAAGCCTGCCAAAGGCTTGCTTACTAACAAAATCCTGAACTCGTTTAATAAAATATGGTATGATATGACAACTCGTGCCAGATCCTATATATATTGTGTCAGCATATGTTGCACTGGCAGCTGATGTATACTCATCTCATTTTATGATTTGTTATGTGTGAAATTTAAGAGAAATTTTTACATTAGACTTTAGACAAACACTTCTTTTTGAGATACATGTAGATTGTGGTATTCCATGATTGTGTGTATTGCAGGCTGAAGAGAAAGTGAGACAAGAAGCGAGGCAGGAAGCTGACAGACTGAAGGATGAGAAACAGAGAGAGAGGTACACCTGAGACAAATGGAGGAAGAGCGGCGACTGTTGGAAGAGGCAGAGAGGCAGAAGAAGGAGGCAGCTTCCAGGAAGCAGGGCTCTGACATGGGCAGCAAGTCCTCTAGTAATAGTCCTTCCCCTCCCTCTGCTGGTCCTAGGACCCCGCAGGAAGGGTCAGAAGGTCAAGATGGGGCCAGGCAGGCTGACACCAGTATGGAGAAAAATAAGGTAGGAGAGTGTCTAGGGTATGTAACAGTAATGTGCTTGCAGATTCTGTGAAATAACTAATGATTTCATTGGTGTGTTAAACAAATACCAAAAAGTTTGAGTTATGAAACAAAGGAAATTACACATGAGGGAAAAGTAATTCAAGACTTGCCTATATGTCAGAAGTAAATTATATAAATAAGATCATCTTACAGTTTAACAACTGTTAAACATTTAGTATTTGTCAGATATTTTACCATTTATGCACATGCTGATTTTAAAAATGGCTTGACCAATAATTGGCCTGTGATGACCGATGCAAAACCTTTAGACCCTTTCGGTACCTCGAACATCCGAGAATGAAAGTGCCATAAATTTTGAACAGCAGCGTATTTGATCAGCTAAAAAACATTGTTTTTCAAAATGTGCAAAATTTCATCGTTATGAAATTCTCTTTTGGTAAATTCTATGCTTACTTATGAAGAAGTTATCAGAGTTGTCAAAAACTTTCATTTTGTCATTCTTGGATGAAAACTAACTTGAGCAATTCCTAAGCTTAACTGAATATTTATAAACTCAATATTCAAGATGTATTTGGCCTGTGCTCTGTTAAAAGGGGGTTTAATGCATTTGTGTAAAGTGTTGTCCCAGATTAGCCTGTGCAGTCCGCACAGGCTAATCAGGGACGACACTTTCCGCTTGTATGGTATTTTTTATTATAAGTCTTCTTAGTTAAAATCCAGTTAAGGTGGAGAGTGTCGTCCCTGATAAACCTGTGCTGATTCACCGATTATTTGATGTATGTGATAATTATTATTTTCCTCATTTGTGTTCCTTGTCCCCATTTGGGTGTGTGTTATTTCTGCAAATCTGGTCCACATAGTTGGAAATGACATGGTAAATGTAGGGTCAAGGATTATTGTCTTTATCGGCCGCCTGGGGGGGGGGGCATAATTTGTGGCTATACCATATTTTCAAATGAACTATTTCCCACAAAAACGTATTCGATACATGGCTATAGTTGTTTGCGTTGTTTGTGTGTGTGAGAACTGTTTGGAGAAAGATTTGCATTACTTTATACTTTTAATTACTTTTTTAACAATAAAATTGGTAACCTCTCATAATCGCCTATGCGTAACATATATTTCATAGAAATTTGATAATATTACAATAGCAGGTATTGTTTTATGTTGTCCTCTTTCGAGTGGGTGTTATTTTCACTTGTGTACTTTTGCAGTCTGATGAAGACGTGGCCCATGAAGTTAGAAATGGCGTCAGGCATTTGGAGTCCCAAGCCGAAATTTTTGTATGTTGAGCTTCACCTAACATGTTTGTGATATCAGCAGAGAATGGTATATTTTAGCATTATACATAGTGATACTGTGGCCGTTTCATGACAGCTTGTCAACTCTGCATATTGCTGGCCCAGTAACTACTATATACAATAATGATTACACTAACATTATGGTATTAATAATATATATTTGTCTGTATCATGTCATATATATCTTTGTTGCTGGCATTGGGACATCAAGTATACAACTCTGGTAAATGTAATTTGGGCCTTGTGAGCTGAGATGAGAGAAAGTTTACAAAACAAAACCTGAAGTAAACGCTTAATTTTCTACTTATTGGTTGTGATCACAAATCATAGACACACGATGATATACTACACATACCATTCTCATATGTAGAGCAAGAAATATACGCACCTGATTTGTTATATGTGTAAAATTGTCTTCATTCGTGCCCCTTGTCCCCATTTGGTGTGTGTTATTTTAAGTTTTGTTCTTGTGCCCTTGTGAAGGCTGATAAAGATGAAGTCTACGAAGATGGAAATAGTCTGAGAACTGTGGATTCACGAAAAAGATACCTTGGTAAGTTCTTGAGAATTCCAATATGAAATTATGATAGGAAAATGTACTCGACTTTCTGATATGTGTAACATTGTCCTCAATTGTGTCCTTTGTCCTCACTTAGCTGTGTGTTATTTTCACTTTTGTACTTGTACAGGCTGATCAAGACATGATCCACGAATTAGAAAATGACGCCAGACTTGTGGAACAGTCCCAAGCCAAAGTTGAAGTAAGTTCCACATTAATACACTTTCAGTGATATCAGTAGAGTATTATATTTTACAGAAAATGTGAAATGAAAACTTACCTGTCTACCTACTGGTAATAAGATGTAATTACATGACACAGAAGACACATACGTTTTTGCTAAACATATTATCCTAACATTATATATTGTGTCAGCATATGTTGCACTGGCAGCTGATGTATACCCATGTCATTTAATGATTTGTAATGCGTGTGAGATTGTCTTCATTCATGCCATGTGTCCCCATTTGGATGTGTGTTATTTTCACTTTTGTACTTGTGCCCTTGTGCAGGCTGATGAAGATGTATTCTACAAAGATGGAAATAGTCTGAGAACTGTGGATTCACAGAACGATATGTCAATAAGCTCTTGGGTATTCTAATCTGACGTTATGATAGGAAAACTATACAGAGTGTCTGATATGTGTGATATTGTCCCCATTTGTGCCCTTGTCCTCATTCAGTTGTGTGCTAGTTTCAATTTGGAAATAGTCAAATACACGATAAATAATCTATATATTCGTTGTAAGGTTTTATTTTGAGTCACAGAAGACCCATAATTTTTAGTGCTATATATTTCAGCCATGTTTTGACGCTATTGGTAACTGCAGTATGTTCGTCAGTGGTTTAATACTGCGGTAACAGTTGTTGTTTGCTTCAGTATTATCATTTGACATTATGCTAAAAATGTTCTGAGTGTGACTGTCTGATATGTGTGACATTATCCTCATTTGTGTCCTTTGTCCCAATTCGGGCTTGTGCTATTTTCACTTTTGTACTTGCACAGGATGAGGAAGATATGAGCCACAAATTCAGAAAAGAAGACAGGCCTGTGGAACAGTGCCAAGCAAAAGTTGAAGTAAGTTCCACATTAATACACATTTAGTGATATCAGCAGAGTATGATATTTTACAGAAAAGGTTAACACTAAACTGTCTACCTACTGTTAATGGCATGTCATTACTTGTCACAGAAGACACATTAGGTTATTGCTTAACATATTATCCTAACATTATTTATCAACTGCCATACCCTGTTTCTCATATAATATGACCATTACATTTTTTTTTTATTACACATGTGTAATACAACATTTTTAAGCGTTTTCCTTGGCTAAGTTTTCGTTTATTTACCAATCGCATTTTGTTATTTTGCTGAAATGACTTTGCAACATCAAGTGACGTCACAAAATGTTAACAACATTCGGGATTTATTATTATGTTTGCGTAAATATTTATTTAATTTGCTCATTTAAAAGCATGTGATAAAGATCTCACACTCGTTTTCATTTCATACCATATTTTATTAAACTCGTCCAGGAAATTGGTTAGTAAGCCTGCCAAAGGCTTGCTTACTAACAAAATCCTGAACTCGTTTAATAAAATATGGTATGATATGACAACTCGTGCCAGATCCTATATATATTGTGTCAGCATATGTTGCACTGGCAGCTGATGTATACTCATCTCATTTTATGATTTGTTATGTGTGAAATTTAAGAGAAATTTTTACATTAGACTTTAGACAAACACTTCTTTTTGAGATACATGTAGATTGTGGTATTCCATGATTGTGTGTATTGCAGGCTGAAGAGAAAGTGAGACAAGAAGCGAGGCAGGAAGCTGACAGACTGAAGGATGAGAAACAGAGAGAGAGGTACACCTGAGACAAATGGAGGAAGAGCGGCGACTGTTGGAGGAGGCAGAGAGGCAGAAGAAGGAGGCAGCTTCCAGGAAGCAGGGCTCTGACATGGGCAGCAAGTCCTCTAGTAATAGTCCTTCCCCTCCCTCTGCTGGTCCTAGGACCCCGCAGGAAGGGTCACAAGGTCAAGATGTGGCCAGGCAGGCTGACACCAGTATGGAGAAAAATAAGGTAGGAGAGTGTCTAGGGTATGTAACAGTAATGTGCTTGCAGATTCTGTGAAATATCTAATGATTTCATTGGTGTGTTAAACAAATACCAAAAAGTTTGAGTTATGAAACAAAGGAAATTACACATGAGGGAAAAGTAATTCAGGACTTGCCTATATGTCAGAAGTAAATTATATAAATAAGATCATCTTACAGTTTAACAACTGTTAAACATTTAGTATTTATCAGATATTTTACCATTTATTCACATGCTGATTTTAAAAATGGCTTGACCAATAATTGGCCTGTGATGACCGATGCAAAACCTTTAGACCCTTTCGGTACCTCGAACATCCGAGAATGAAAGTGCCATAAATTTTGAACAGCAGCGTATTTGATCAGCTAAAAAACATTGTTTTTCAAAATGTGCAAAATTTCATCGTTATGAAATTCTCTTTTGGTAAATTCTATGCTTACTTATGAAGAAGTTACCAGAGTTGTCAAAAACTTTCATTTTGTCATTCTTGGATGAAAACTAACTTGAGCAATTCCTAAGCTTAACTGAATATTTATAAACTCAATATTCAAGATGTATTTGGACTGTGCTCTGTTAAAAGGGGGTTTAATGCATTTGTGTAAAGTGTTGTCCCAGATTAGCCTGTGCAGTCCGCACAGGCTAATCAGGGACGACACTTTCCGCTTGTATGGTATTTTTTATTATAAGTCTTCTTAGTTAAAATCCAGTTAAGGTGGAGAGTGTCGTCCCTGATAAACCTGTGCTGACTGCACAGGCTTATCTGGGACGAAACTTTACGCACATGCATTAAACCCCTTTTCACAGAGCGCGGTTCATTTCATTTTATCAGCAGGTACAGAGGAGAGGCAAACACAAAGATGATCAGTCGCCACTTCAAGTGGACTTCACGTGTGAAAAAGAGTCCACATCCAGCACGCTGTCTGTCTCCACAGTCACCCAGTCATCTCACCATCCACACTCCTTGAGCGGTAACCTCAGTAAACTTGTAGTCAGTGGTCTGTCTACAACCAGGGAGAGTGTCTCAATCACAGCTGTGTGCATGTCTGCGTCCTCTCCTGCCCCCCGCCCTGCTAACACAGGAGGCAAGGCTTATACCACTCCACCAAGTATTGATAATAGACTCATTCTCACTGCCAAGCATAACAAAAACCGCCAGCCAGTGAACCCCTAACCCTATGTGGGTAATGGTAATATGAGGCCAGCAGTATCGGAAGCGGCAGAGGTCACTTCTTCCAACAATCATATGGCAATGCAGCAGCAAGAACTGCTGAAGAAACAAACCCAACAGTTGATACAGCTCAAGGTTAAGCAAGAACTGAAGAACCAACAACAGCAGCAGCAACAACAACAGCAAGCAAAATTACGGCAGCAGAACAAGCAGTCCCAGCATCAGCAGCAGCGACTTCCACCTGTAGCAGCAGGGGGCCAGAAGGATGGAGCAAAGAAACCAGCAGATATCAACAGTCAACAGAACAGCTTAAACCACGGGAACGCGAAAAATGCCTTCAATGCAAAGCCAACAGTGCAGATAAACAACTCTAAGGAGACTGGAAGTGCATCCTTGAGGACAGAGCCAGTGGTGAACTGAAACAACCGAGCAGCTCCCAGCAAGGCTCCATTACAGGGCATTGATAGAAGCCTGCAGAAAGCTGCATCACAGCAAGACCAGAGTCAGTCAGCCAGCAAGGGAAAGGCCACTATCAGGAAGCCTGAGGACAATCTAAACCAACAGAACCAGCCTGCACCTCAGTTACTGAGAAATGGGCAACTCGCCAGTGCCCATCAGTCTGGGCCAGCAGTCTGTACCCCTGGTCACCCACACTTACAGCAGAACGGGTGCATAGGTCAAGGGCTGCCAGCAATGGGTCAGGTGAGGCAATCACCCCAGGGCCAGGCAGAGCATAACGGGGAGGCTAGAACACCCACACTCAAGGAGAGAGGCAAGGGAAAACAGCTGCAGAATTTGCCCCCCTCTGATCAGGTAAGTAGTATAGAGATTCTCATTTTCAGTAACAAGATGGCAGAAGTTTATTTTTATGCCCCCCAGATCAAATGATCAGAGGGTATATTGATTTTGGCCTGTCTGTCTGTCATTGTATGTGTGTGTCTTTCCCAAAACTTTAACCATGCTCATAAAATGAAAACTCTTGGGCCCATGTTCTTTAAACTTCACATGTGCATGCATCTCATTGAGATTTACAATCAAACATGGTTTGAGATCACTAGGTCAAAGTTCAAGGTCACTGTTACAAGGTCATTAGAAATTTTGTGACAAAAGTGGAATGTGGGGGCATTTGTGGCCTATGGACTCATGTCTTGTTTTTCAATTTGGAAATAGTCAAATAAAAAATGAATTGTCTACTTATTTGTTGTTAGATTTTATTTTGAGTCATAGAAGAGGCAAGCTATATATTCCAGCCATTGTATGTTCTGACGCTATTTGATACTGCATTATCCAAAGGGAATTAAATTCCACATTAATACACATTGAGTGATATAATAACACATATCAAAATTCGAAGTTTGAAAAAAATAAAATGCATCTCTCAAAATAACCGATCATTGAAGATCGGCAATGATCGTAAAATAAATCGCGGGAAATCATTAGAGGTCTCTCCAATATCGATATCTCCAAGGTCAAGGTCAAACTTTGAGTTCAAAGATCAAAAATGGCCTTAAACAAACTTGTCTAGGCAATAACTATGTCATTCATTGTGAGATTTTAAAATCATTTTGCACATTTGCTCACCATCAACGGACGGTGTGTCGTGCTAAAGAATTACGTCAATATCTCCAAGGTCAAGGTCACACTTTGAGCTCAAAGGTCAAACATGGCCATAAATGAGCTTGTCCGGGCCATAACTATGTCATTGATTGTGAAATTAAAAAATAATTCAACATATTTGTTCACCATCATTGCACGGTGTTTAATGCAAAAGAATTACGTCAATATCTCCAAGGTCAAGGTCACACTTTTAGTTCAAAGGTAAAAAATGGCAAAAAAATGTCTTGTCCGGTCCAGAACTATGTCATTCATTGTGAGAGTTTAAAATGACTCTGTACATTAATTTTGTTCACAGTCATTGGATGGCATGTCATGTGAAAGAATTCAAGAGTTCAAAGATCAAAATGGCTTTAAATGATAATGGCATAATAATTCTTACAACTTGCCATAAATTAGATTCTCTTGTTTTGTGAAGACAGCATGCAAAATAGTCTGTGTCAATGCGGCACATGGGGGTATACGTCAAGTCTGTGACAAAGCTCTTGTTTTGTTAGCAGGTTTCAGTCTGGAGACCAACTTTTCTTTTTCAACATTTATGCTTGAAATTGTTCAATCTATTAAAACACACCTTTAGTTAGTAATTTTGTTATTGCCTCTTTTAAAAAGCACTTTTGATATTTAAACATTCAGTCTGGATGAGGATCTATGGTACATTGTTCTTTAGTGGTTCAATACAAAGTCGAGAATGCACACTCCAACCACTAGTTAATTACCATCAGTGTTCTCCGTAACAAGGACGATTTTAGGCTGGTAAGTCTATTCATAATGACAATTTGAAACTGAAACTGAAAGACACACTCCACTAAACAATGCTTCCATTGTGACTACTTACTTGGAAAAGTATTTTTAGTATTACTCATAATTGGTTAAGAGGTTTGTTTTTAGAAGATTCAATTCGTACTCTTATTATGCAATTTTAAATGAGCTCCACATGATACTTTGCAAATTATTTGTAAATGACAGGCATGTTAATATATTAACATAGAATATATCAATGTGCTATGTTTCTCCTAGACCATCTATGACAGTATAGTACTTGCATATTACTGCATCATTTATTTCAATGGTTTTCGTACCTTGATTATGTAACAAGCAATAATTTGCCTTTAATGCCTTATACAAAATTAATGTCTTGAGCAAATGTTTTGGTTCAAATTGTAGTCTAAAGTGAATTTTAACAAGTTTAAAATTCCACTGTAATTTATATTATATTTTTTAACCAGGTTTTCCGAAGGAAAAAACTGGTTATTAGATTGGCGAATGCGGGCGGGCTGGCTGGCTGGCTGGCTGGCGGGCTGGCTGGCTGGCGGGCTGGCGGAATAAGCTTGTCCGGGCCATAACTATGTCGTTCATTGTCAGATTTTAAAATCATTTGGCACATTTGTTCACCATCATTGGACGGTGTGTCGCGCGAAATAATTACGTCGATATCTCCAAGGTCAAGGTCACACTTTGAGTTCAAAGGTCAAAAATGGCCATAAATGAGCTTGTCCGAGCCATAACTATGTCGTTCATCGTCAGATTTTAAAATCATTTGGCACATTTGTTCACCATCATTGGACGGTGTGTCGCGCGAAATAATTACGTCGATATCTCCAAGGTCAAGGTCACACTTTGAGTTCAAAGGTCAAAAATGGCCATAAATGAGCTTGTCCTGGCCATAACTATGTCATTCATTGTGAGATTTTAAAATCATTTGGCACATTTGTTCACCATCATGGGACGGTGTGTCCCACGAAAGAATCACGTCAATATCTCCAATGTCAAGGTCGCCACGACTAAAAATAGATTTAAAAAAAAAAAAATTACAAAGGGGGTTATTTTTTTTGGTCATTTCAAAAGTTCAGTTTGAGTTTTCTCCCTTTATCAGATTTTTTTTCACAATGAAAACATGGTTTTGTGACAATTTTGTCCCTTGTTAACTTTGCTTTAATAAATTATCATTCTGCCATCACCCGCGATCTATTTTTGTACACAGAGTATGAAATTAAAGGGTGTTTTGCAATAAATCATGTAGTTACACTGCAATAAATCCTGGAGATATTCTGCAATCAAAACCGTGAAAATGATGTAGGGCTTTTTTTCTTCTTTGAGTGTGGTCTTGGTCAGCCATCTCATAATTTTGATGCAAGCATTTTACAGATAAAATATATCAGCGCCCTCACACTGCTTCGGGGGAAGGGGTCCGCAGCCCTTAGGAGGGGGAATTTTTTGTACTTTATAACAAGAAACAACAACTGTGTTTAACTGTAATAAACATATATTTCTATATATGTGACTGTCTATAGAAAAGAAAGGTGGACTTTTACTCAATCTATATAACAGTAATCTTATTTAAAAGTCCACCATTATGTCATTTTTGTGTCCTGTTGCATGCAAAGTTTGTCTTTAACTTGTATTCACACTGCAATTCCAATATATCCGGTGCGCATTAAAAATTGTCAGTTTATTCATGCATGTTTTTGCATGCATTAGCATAGTTTGGCAATCTCAAAACACGCTTTTTACCTACCTTATTGAAGTATGTGTTAAATCCATATATTGTTCATTGGTTTAACACAAAACATTATTCCATGTAAGTATTTTTATGTCCCCCACTATAGTAGTGGGGGACATATTGTTTTTGCCCTGTCTGTTGGTCTGTTGGTTGGTTGGTCTGTTGGTTGGTTGGTTGGTTCGCGCCAACTTTAACATTTGCAATAACTTTTGCAATATTGAAGATAGCAACTTGATATTTGGCATGCATATGTATCTCATGGAGCTGCACATTTTGAGTGGTGAAAAGTCAAGGTCAAGGTCATCCTTCAAGGTCAAAGGTCAAATATATGGGTCAAAATCGCTCATTTAATGTACACTTTTGCAGTATTTCAATATTCAAGATAGCAACTTGATATTTGACATGCATGTGTATCTCATGGAGCTGCACATTTTGAGTGGTGAAAGGTCAAGGTCATCCTTCAAGGTCAGATGTCAAATATATGTGGCCAAAACCGCTCATTTTATGAGTACTTTTGCAATATTGAAGATAGCAACTTGATATTTGGCATGCATGTGTATCTAATGGAGCTGCACATTTTGAGTGGTGAAAGGTCAAGGTCAAGGTCATCCTTCAAGGTCAGAGGTCAAATATATGTGGCCCAAATCGCTAATTTTATGAATACTTTTGCAATATTGAAGATAGCAACTTGATATTTGGCATGCATGTGTATCTCATGGAGCTGCACGTTTTTGGTGGTGAAAGGTCAAGGTCAAGGTCATCCTTCAAGGTCAAATATATGGGTCAAAATTGCTCATGTAATGTCACTTCTGCAATATTGAAGCTAGCAATTTAATATTTGAAATGCATGTGTATATCATGGAGCTGCACATTTTGAGTGGTTAAGGGTCAAGGTCAAGGTCATCCTACAAGGTCAAACGTCATATAGGGGGACATTGTGTTTCACAAACGCATCTTGTTAAATACGTATAATAAGTCCCCTACCGATTTCACCGGAGGGGACTTATGGTTTTCACTCTGTGCATCTGTGAGTCTGTCACACTTTTCTGGATCCTGCGATAACTTTAAACGTTCTTAATATTTTTTCTTGAAACTTGGAACATGGATAGATGGCAATATGGACATTCATAATGCACGTCATTTCATTTTGTTCCTACGTCTAAAATTATGGTTGCTATGGCAACAAATATATTTTTTTATGCCCCCCTTCGAAGAAGAGGGGGTATATTGCTTTGCACATGTCGGTCGGTCGGTTGGTCTGTCGGTCAGTCCGTCCACCAAGTGGTTTCCGGATGATAACTCAAGAACGCTTGGGCCTAGGATCATGAAACTTCATAGGTACATTGTTCATAACTCACATATGACCCCTATTGATTTTGAGGTCACTAGGTCAAAGGTCAAGGTCACGGTGACCCGAAATAGTAAAATGGTTTCCGGATGATAACTCAAGAACCCTTATGCCTAGGATCATGAAACTTGATACGTAGATTGATCATGACTCGCAGATGACCCCTATTGATTTTCAGGTCACTAGGTCAAAGGTCAAGGTCACAGTGACCCGAAATAGTAAAATGGTTTCCGGATGATAACTCAAGAACGCTTGGGTCTAGGATCATGAAACTTGATAGGTAGATTGATCATGACCCGCAGATGACCCCTATTGATTTTTTGGTCAAAGGTCAAGGTCACAGTGACCCGAAATGGTAAAATGGTTTCCGGATAATAACTCAAGAACGCTTATGCCTAGGATCATGAAACTTTATAGGTAGATTAATAATGGCTGGCAAATAAACCCTATTGATTTTCAGGTCACTAAGTCAAAGGTCAAGGTCACAGTGACCCGAAATAGTAAAATGGTTTCTGGATGATAACTCAAGAACGCTTATGTCTAGGATCATGAAACTTCATAGGTACATTGATCATGACTTGCAGATGACCCCTATTGATTTTCAGGTCACTAGGTCAAAGGTCAAGGTCACGGTGACCCGAAATAGTAAAATGGTTTCCTGATGATAACTCAAGAACGCTTATGTCTAGGATCATGAAACTTGATAGGTAGATTGATCATGACTCAAAGTTGACCCCTTTTCATTTTCAGGTCACTATATAAACGGTCAAGGTCACTGTGACCTGAAATAGTAAAATGGTTTCCGGATGATGACTCAAGAACGCTAAGGGCTACGATCATGAAACTTTATTGGTACATTGATGATGACTTGCAAATGACCCCTATTGATTTTGAGATCACTAGGTCAAAGGTCAAGGTCATGGTGACCCAAAATAGTAAAATGGTTTCGGGATGATAACTCAATAACGTTTATTCCTAGGATCATGAAATTTGATAGGTAGATTGATCATGACTCGCAGATAACCCCTATTGATTTTTAGATCACTAGGTCAAAGGTCAAGGTCACGGTGACCCGAAATAGTAAAATGGTTTCTGGATGATAACTCAAGAACGCTTTTGGCTAGGATCATGAAACTTCATAGGTACATTGATCATGACTGGCAGATGACCCCTATTGATTTTCAGGTCACTAGGCCAAAGGTTAAGGTCACAGTGACAAAAAACATATTCACACAATAGCTGTCACTACAACGGAGAGCCCATATGGGGGGCATGCATGTTTTACAAACAGCCCTTGTTTTAAATCTGAAAATGTTGGAATTTCTGTAATGGTGGTGCCGGTAGGGGACTTATATTGCAAATTCAAGAGAGAAGGGTAACACCCTAAATGACCTGTGATGTTTGCCAAGTGGAGTTATTGTTTATTGCAATACACAGGTGTTAAAGTGATGTACAATGAAAGCAAACAATCTGGTCAAAACTGGATTATGAATGTCGGATTATACAGAAAATTAAAGTGGGTAAAATAGGGTAAAATACTAGCTTGAAACTGATTTTATCTGAGCGAATTCTCAGATTAAAACATGTTATTTGGGTATTTAACGCTCGTCAGATATTTGGGAGCCATAGCCGATTCACAATATATTGGAAAACGTGATATAACGGACCTTGATATATTGGAGTCAATTTTCAAATATAAATCAGTGATTTTTTTTTCATTTTCTGAGGAGGAAAAAAAGCAGTTTTGTTTGTATTTCTGATTTTGCAAACTGTGTTTCCTACTCAGGTAACGGGCTATACTTGTCTAAATGCCAAAGGTGGAGGGATATAGCTTTGTCATTGTCCCTGTGTCAGTCTATCAGTTCGCCTATCAGTCCGTCCACCCGTCTGTGTCTGTCACTAACGTTTTAGGGCTGTCTATCAGACACTATATAAGTGTTCAATATGAAGCTTCATAGGTGTATAGATATAAATGAGGAAAAGGCAGGGGACATCCATTCAACAAGCGTGCTTGTTGTTAAGGAATTACAAGTTTTTTGTAACTAGTGAAACCAGTGTTGTAACGTAAGCACTGCTTATAAACCACACCATTGCATTAGACCATAAGAAAATTTTATAGTAAAACTTGGGATCCTTTGTTAAAAAATGTCAGTCTAGATTCTCTCTAAAGAAATCACAGTAAGATAAAAACATGCACTTTTTCAACGGGAATATCTTGAATAAGAAAGATCATGTGATGAAAGTGAAAACACATGAGTAATGTAGTGATGACCGATAGCAAGACAAGTGCAGCAATCTGGAGTTGATTTTGTATTAATATCCATTTATATGTGTAAATATTGTTTGAATCATTTCTTTTCAAATTGATTAAATTGCATTTTCATGAAATGCATTAACATTTCAGACATTATAAGTATTTATGATTTGTAGGGAATCCTGTGGGCATGTGACATGGAACAATTGTTATTGACAAAGGGTTTAAACTTGGAAACAATATTTGGCTCACATTTTTCACAAGATAACTAAATTCAATGTATTACTAATGTGTCAAACCAAACAATAGACATAACATAGACAACATTTTAGTGTTTGTCAAAAGTATTGACTATGGATCATTGACAATAAAGTTAACCTGTCAGAATAATGTTGCTCATATAATATATGATTTATTTTTTTAACGCAAAAGTGCCCAGCCAAAGAAAATATAATAATAGTGTACTATATCTATGCATAGAAACATAATTTTTCAATTTCTATGTGACTTTTGTTTGTAACATTTTGAGGAGATTGTGACTAAATTTTTCACAATTTTGATATTTTGGGGACTTTTTTCATGATCTTGCATAAATAAATGTAATTTCATGACAACAACACACCCTTAATTGCAACAAAAATTGTCGAAGTTGACAGTAGTTAAATACAGATTGACGACGAACCTGACGAAGCTACAAGTCCTTATAATGATACTTCAAACTGTTGATGACAAAGTCTATGCACTGAGCACTGGTGCTCATGAAACACCGGAAACAGTGGGACAAGTTAAAGATGGTAAAGGCAAGGTCATTAAAGTACCATTCTTCAATTGGTACAATTCACAACTTGAATTTTCTTTCTTAGGGACTTCAAATGAGTCAAAATGTGCATCAAAGTGGTAAAGGGATACTACATTCGAAAGCAATCATCTATACACAACATGTAGTACTTTTTAACGTAATATATTATTTGATACACTTCTAAATTGCTGACTGACATGGAAATTACATTTATTATAAATATATTTTAATATATTCATCAAAAGGAACTTAGCATAAAACAGGGATACTACATTATGAAGTTAACATTGACTTATCAATACCAATTTGAAGTTTAAAACACTGAACTTTTAGTTGAATTTGCTATGATAACATCACCAAATTGTAAGAATTTAATATTCACTCTCTACATACACACATACTCTCTACATACTGCTAAAGGAAGATTTTAATACTTAGTCATGCCAGCACACTTAAACCGCTGCTTGAAAACCATTAGTGTTCTTCTTAACAAGGAAGATTAAGCTGGTCTGTTGATAGTGAGAAGTGTTCAATCCTAACTAAGTGATGTCGGAAGAATATACAGACTAGAACAATACCCTCATTGTGAGTATGCACTAGAAAAAGTATTTTGCTTTTATCGAATGAAAACCCCAGTCCGGTCAACAACTTTGTTTTCAGAAGATTCATTGTGTACATTATTGTATTATTATGGTAAAACACTTTTATTTTAAGTCAAGTTTATAGCAGAAAAAAATAGATTCCATTAACCAGTTTCAGTCAAACGCCTTGCAACACAAAGGACCCCATCCTATTTACAAACTTGTTGAATACAAACCCTGTTCACAGTGCTCTGTCAATTCTAATACAGCTTGTTTTCCTCTTAGCTATCATTAGCACGATGTGTTTACGTAGTGATTTATTGATGACATTTATTCCCATTGTTGAATATGCATTGTCTGTTATCAAAAATTACACTGTTAACATGCTAGAGATTATATTTATTTCAAATATTCACGAAACTTTGTCACAACATTGGTCTAAATAAAAAATATGTCTATTACAAAACTAGGTCCAAAAACTAGATCGCTACGTCAAATGAAAAAGGAAAAACAGAGCATTCTAGAAGTAACATGTTTACCCAATTTACCCCTTGATGATCTTGTCTTCAACCATGTCATACCAATATTCTCATGGTTTTCCATTGTGGCTCTTTCCTGCTTACTACTCAGTACTGCTTCACGGCTCTTTCATGCTTACTACTCAGTACTGCTTTAAGATATTCTCATGGCTTTCCATTGTGGTTATTTCATGCTCAGTAGTCAGTGCTGATTCCCTTAACTTACTACTCAGTACTGATTCCCTGCTAACTACTCTGTACTGATTCCCAGCTCTTTCCTGCTTATTACTCAGTACTGATTCCCGGCTCTTTCATGCTTACTACTCAGTACTGATTCCCGGCTCTTTCAAGCTTAGTACTTAGTACTGATTCCCTGCTTACTACTCAGTACTGATTCCCTGCTCACTACTCAGTACTATTTCCTGGCTCTTCCATGTTTAATTCTCAGTTCTGATTCCCGGCTCTTTCAAGCTTACTACTCAGTACTGATTCCCGATATTCTCATGGTTTTCCAGTGTGGCTCTTTCATTCTTACTGCTCGGTACTAATTCCCGATATTCTCCTGGTTTTCCAGTGTGGTTCGTTCATGCTTACTACTCAGCACTGATTCTCTGCTCTTTCATGCTTACTACTCAGTACTGATTCCCAAAATTCTCGTGGTTTTCCAATGTGTCTCTTTCATGCTTACTACTCATTACTGCTTCCCAACTTACATCTCAGTACTGATTCCCGGCTCTTGTATGCTTATTACACAGTACCGCTTCCCAAAAGAAAAGTTATACTGGTCTGAAAGTGCAAGTTTTTTAAATTGTACATGTTGAATATACATACATATTTATAATAAATAATATGGACAAATATAATTACTTAAAACATCAGCCAATAATACAGACACTCAATTTAATTATATATATAATCTGATAGATTATTAAAATATTATTAATATGATTTAATGTATTATAACAGTGATAGAAAACTGAATTAGAATTGGAATACATTTTAAAGCAATAACTAGTTTTGTAAACCTGATTTCTGTGCATGTCCCTTTTTAGCTCACCTGAGCGATAGCTCGAGGTGAGCTATTGTGATCACTCAGCGTCCGGCGTCCGTCCGTCCGTCTGTAAACAATTTGTAAACATCTTCTACTAAACCATTGAGCCAATTTCAACTAAATTTCATGTGGAGCATCCCTAGGTCATGGGAAAAAAGAATTGTTTAAAAAAATTTGATCGCATAACCAAGATGGCCGCCATGACCATATATGGTAAAAACCTTAAAAAATCTTCTTGTCAGAAACCGCTCATCAGATTTTCAAAAAATTTCACAGGGATGACCTTTAAGGGCTCCCCTGAAAAAGTTGTTCAAAGAAATTTGATTCGTCAAAAAACATGGCCGCAGGAGCTCGTTGAACTTTGCATGTTTATTCGTTTTTGCCTATTTTGTGAAAACTTTCAAAAATCTTCCACATTTTTGTCCGATCCTTTCCAAATTTGCACAGTGTCTTTATATCAATGAGGACACGAACCCTACACAAAATAAGCATTATTGGTCCATGAAGTACAGAATTACCTCCCCTTGAATTGAGAAAATGGTGTTTATGCAATAAAGTACAAATTTTTCATCCAATTCTTTCCAAACTTGTAAGGATTTAGCATGGTTCAAACAAGGCAAACAACTACGGTTTATGCATGTTCTTTTATTACAGATTTGCCTCCCTTTAATTCATTCAAAATCTCATTTTACAGCAGAGATTCCAAATTTGACCTGTAAATGAGCCCCATATTTACTGCCGGTGCTATGTTACCTTTTCCCATTTGATCATTCTTAAGTATTGGTCTTGTAATGCTGCTACTGCTACTGCTACTACTACTACTTCTACTTCTACTACTACTACTACTACTACTACTACTACTACTACTACTACACTACTACTACTACTACTACTACTACTTCTACTACCACTACTACTACTACTACTACTACTACTACTACTACTACTACTACTACTACTACTACTACTAGTACTACTTCTACTAGTACTACTACTAGTACTACTACCACCACCACCACCACCACCACGTCTACTATTACTACTTCTACTACTACTGCCACTACTACTACTACTTTTACCACTACTACTACTACTACTACTACTACCACTACTACTACTACTACTACTACTACTTCTACTACTACTTCTACTGCTACTACTACTACTACTTCTACTACTACTACTACTACTACAACTACTATTACTACTACTACTACTACTACTACTACTACTACTACACCACCACCACCACCACCACCACCACCACCACCACCATTCACAGTGACAAAAAACGTATTCACACAGTGGCTGCTACTACAACTTATAGCCCATATACAGTACAGCCAAAGCGGCACAAACATAATCCGCGGCTACGCCACGGCCAGATTATTAGTCCGCGGCGGCCTAATCGTGTGTTCACGCGGCGTATCGCCGTGGCACTCAGCATCGATCCGCGCAACGACGCCGAGTCTGTATTAACCACGCGTACTTTCGCGGAGTAAATCCGCCGCATACGTACGCGGCGGATCAAGTGAAAAGATATCCACCTACATGTACATACATGTATGTGTAGCGTAGAATTAATTAGGCGCAACTGTTTATGATTCGTTCGATTATCATTATTAAATTTGTAATCCGAAACACACTTCCGAATTTTAATGCTAACGCGTCCTTTGGCAAATTCTAGCGTCAAATAAACAGTGCTAAAATATTCTTTGTTTCATAAAAAGCGCGCGAAAATTATGCAGACATGTAGAACGTCGTTTGGAAAGTTAGGGTGTATTTTGTGTTGTATAAATACATGAACATCACGTCAGGCGTAAATCAAGTGTTCAGTTGAAAAAAAAAACGCCCCGATTAGACGTTATTTCATCATCTCTATAAATAGTAACAAATGCCAAAATGTATTTGATACATAAGGAAATATCGAGAATGTTTGTGTATCGTAAATATTTACCAGCATTTGCTTTAAAACTGGAATATACGGGATTATCGGGTAATTAGTAGCGATATTAACTGTATAATATGAACAAAATAAAACGTGTTTATATATGCATATTCAAACAATAGTTATAATAAGCTGATAATTAACAAAACTACAAATACGTCGTCACCGTCTTGATTATTGATGTGGGTTCAAACTGCTAATTTTCTCAGCTAAAATATAATAGCGGAATCAACATGCAATTAATTTATAAATCCACCATATGCTGGAGCCTTGACCACTTGTATGTGCGAAAACATAATTACGTGACCTTGTTTATGTGTGAAATACATACGCTACGGGCGGGAAACAAACTTAATAATTGGCCAGACACATTAACTATGCTTACATGTATATGCTAATACAATCCGCGCACAATAAATTTATTATGATTTTAATTATTATTATAATTGTTCTTTCAAAATTTGTTAACAACATGTAACTAATAATTAAAAAAAAATATTTCATGATCGCATCGACTCGGCATCATGTCGCGGACCGCGGCATGCCTCGGCGGACAGATGCGAAGTTTCGCGGCGAAATGCGACTTGCCGCCGCATACTGACGCGGCTTCAACGACTGACGCGGCATCGACTCGTTTCGCCTTGCCGCCGCGGATCGCGAAATACGTTTGTTCCGCTTTGGCTGTACTGTAGGGGGGCATGCATGTTTTACAAACAGCCCTTGTTTCTATGGGATTTTAACCAAAACTGTTCATGTTTATCTCCGACACATATTTTTAGGTCACCTGTCATAAAGTGACACGGTGAGCTTATGTGATCGTGTGATGTCCGGCGTCCGTTGTGCGTGCCTGCGTGTGTCCGTGCGTCCGTCCGTCAACAATTTGTTTGTGTAGACAGTAGAGGTCACAGTTTGCATCCAATCTTGATGAAATTTGGTCAAAATGTTTATCTTGATGAAATCCGGTTTGGGATTGTATTTGGGTCATCTGGGGTCAAAAACAAGGTCACTAGGTCAAATAATAGAACAACCTTCTGTAGACAATAGAGGTCACAGTTTTCATCCAATCTTTATGAAATTTGGTCAGAATGTTGATCTTGATGAAATCTGGGTTGGGATTTTATTTGGGTCATCTGGGGTCAAAAACTAGGTCACTAGGTCAAATCATAGAAAAACCTTGTGTAGACATTAGAGATCACAGTTTTCATCCAACCTTTATGAAATTTGGTCAGAATTCTTGATGAAATCTGGGTGGGATTGTATTTGGGTCATCTGGGGTAAAAATCTAGGTCAAATAAATAGAAAAACCTTGTTTTGACAATAGAGGTCACAGTTTTCATCCAATATTTATGAACTGTGGTCAGAATGTTTATCTTGATGAAATCTGGATTGGGATTGTATTTGGGTCATCTAGAGTCAGGAACTAGGTCACTAGGTCAAATCATAGAAAAACATGTGTAGACAATAGAGGTCATAGTTTTCATCTGATCTTAATGAGTCAGGTGAGCGATTCAGGGCCATCATGGCCCTCTTGTTTGTATTGTTATTGTTTTTAGCTCGACTATTATATATGAAGTAGTGGAGCAGGGGACAAAAATATTTATAAATTGCACTGGTCTTGCAGGACAAGTGCATAAAAATTTTCACTCGTCCTGCAAACACATGCACTTGTCCTTCAAATATGTGAAAGAAAGATTGCAAAGGACTGATATGACTAACAATGTTTCCTATATCACTGCTAAAATGCTGCTTACTTAGTTATTCATGCCAGCTGATCACAGAAGAAATGTTAACTTACTTTATTTATGAGGAACACAAAATAAATAAACTAAGACAAATTTGTTTTTTCCTTTTTCTAATGCTTGCGTGCTTTCCATTTCGGATGGTTGAACATTGCTCCTGCCCCCTTTAAAGAACGCTCGTACGTGAGACATTTTTCAGATGAAATTCAGACTGGTTTAAAACCGTACTTCGCAGTAAAATAATTCTTTAAAAAAATCAATACTGACAGTGAATGAAGTCAGATGGTTCCCTGTCAACATGGACACGCAAAGTTTACACCAAAAAGCCAATATTTACTCGGGACACAGTCTCGCATAACAACGCACACCTGCTGTATGAAATTTACAATTACGATTTCCGATTCATTCGCGTGCTACTTTCGGAATAGATATGCTGTAAGAAATGATTTTATTTAATGAAAAAGAGTCTTACTGGTCAGAAAATACATATTTTAACATCAGTTTTTTTTCACTCGTCCTGTAGGACGAGAGCTTTAGGGAAATTCACTCGTCCTTTCAAGATTTCACTCGTCAATACGAGCGGACGAGTGGAATTTTTGTCCCCTGTAGTGGAGCTATTCTACTCACCCCTGCTGCGTCGGCGTACTAGCGTTTGTGTGCAAATGTTAAAGTGTGCGTACCACCCCAAATATTTTCATTGTTCCTTGACATATTGCTTTCATATTTTGCATATTTATTTACCAACATGACCCCAACCTATAAACAAGAGCAGACAACTGAATCAAGCATTTTGACAGAATTATTGCCCCTTTTATACTTAGAATATGCATGATAAATCTATGTTAAAGTTTGCGTACTACCCCAAATATTTCCTATGTCCTTTGATGTATAATAATATTTTTTGTTCCTTTTCTTATTTTTGAAAAATCGTCTAATAAATGACCACACCCCACATTTTATCCCCCTCTCAACCCCCCCCCCCCCTACCCCCCCCCCCCAAAAAAAAAAAAAATTCCTTTTTTTATTTTTGAAAGATCTTCCATTATAAATTATTGAATATGAACAATTTCCCCATGATGGCTTACGTTTTACTGTCAAGCACTCGAATAGTTGAGCCGCTCTCATCTGACAGGTCTTGTTTATAATTCTGATATGTATAATTTGTGCATAATGTTTTTTTAAAAAGAAGTTATACTCTACACAAATATCTCTAAAACTTGATCATGATCCCTATATTTTGAAACTGATCACAGTGTCCCATCAGGTGTTTCCTTAACAATTTTTCTCAATGCAGATATAACTAATTGTTCACTCATTGATTTGCACATATATTGCCTTTTTCTGGAACTTATTCTTAAAATAAACCCATAATTAACTGCATTGATAAGTTTTACTTTAATATTATTGTTTCTTCTTATATGATTAGGACTGTAAGCAACACTTAATTAAGAGTATTGTAGAATCAGTTTAATGAATTAATTTTGTTAAATATTATCATTGTTGTGCTTTTACTTTCACTTTCCACATTTGCATTAATATAAATACAGTGACCCCGCGATCTTGATAGTCCGGAAATCTCGCGATGCGGACAAAAGTCAAGGGGAACGGATGCAGTATTTTGCCCCGATAAGTCGGGAACCTTGTGTTCCGGATCCGGACATAGATTTCGCGACACCGATCTGTGTATTAAGCTGTAATTATGTCTCGTTAATCCGGATGCTTCCCAACATGGGGGCTTAATCGCCCACCCGCCGTATAAACAAACGCGCAATCACCGAGGCGTGAAGTATTGTTGTTTAAGGCTTTATCGCCATCCCGTCGGTTAAACAAAAGCGCCTTCACTGAGGCGTGAAATATTGTGTTTAGGGGTAATAGCTGATAGGCATGACTAAACATGGTTGGACTCCGACTTAAAACTTTAACTGATGTAGGTATTACACAATGCATATTAAATGACACAAGGTCTTTCATGAGCTGAACACGCGACCAATTAAGACACTGATTACAATCGGACCGTCATCGTGTGTGAAAAGTTGTGCTAGGATTATTTAAGCAGTCCATTTAAAATGCATCAAACATTACGTGTGGCTATTTTAATTATTTCAATATTCTGTTGTATGAGAAGGGTTATAAATGAGGATATTAAAACAGTATAGCAGTTTTATGTTGTATTGTCATTTGCTTTCAACACCCTTGATTTGTGACTCTGTGACACCACCTGAGCTTACAGCTAGCATTCCACCCATGGCAACGTCTTTTCACTGCGGCAGTATCACACGAGATACAAGCAGTCCTCATGGAAAGTGTATACAGCAATGAAATATCGATTAAATACTACGCTATCAATGCTTAACAGTGTGATTGTAACATTCACAAAGCTTTACGTCATGTGTGCACATGTACATGATTGTTTAAAATTCGGTTTCACGTTTTTGTATTTACATTGTTTAACAAACATTTTATTTTTTAACTAAATAAATGTTTCAGTAACAAGAAAATATCATTCTTGATGCAAAATAAGTATGTTAATGTACATTCACGTAAGGTTTATGTCATAAGGTAAATATTTAACTCTTAAAACGGCACTGGTTCGATAATCCGGAAGATTTGTTAATTCCGAAATTTTGTACCGAAACAGACGCGTATGAATAAATGCGTGGTCACTGTACTACATTATAAAGTGTGTGATGTTTTCTCAGAATTAATAACGCCATTTCTAAGTTTAAAGCACATAAGATGTAAATGATATTAAAAGATTTAATTGAACAATTTGTATGGTCACATTAAATTCTTGTAATTTAATATTCGCCCTCTAAATACTGGTTTTTAATACCAAGTCATAACCGCACACTTCAACCACTGCTTAAGAAGATCGCAACTTGATATTTGGCATGAATGTGTATCTCATGGAGCTGCACATTTTGAGAGGTGAAAGGTCAAGGTTAATGTCATCCTTCAAGATCAAAGGTCAAATATATGGGGACATAGTGTTTCACAAACACATTGCTTGTTGTCCCTTAACGATTTCACTGGAGGGGACTTATGGTTTGCGCTCTGTGAGTCTGTCAGTCCGTCAGTCAGTCACACTTTTCTGGATCATGCGATAACTTTGAAAGTTCTTAATATTTTTTCATGAAACATGAAACATTGATAGATGGCAATAAGGGCATTATGCACGTCATTTCATTTTGTTCATACGTCAAAAATTATGGTTGCAATGGCAACAAATAAAAAACAAATATTTCTGACAATGGTAGGGGACATGTATTGCTTGGCAATAGTCTTGTTATAAATATTTTCAAATTCAATTGCGATAGCTTTATTTATCTATTCACTTTTAATGTTACTCAGAATAAATTTATTCACATTTACTTAAATGAACCTTGCTCTGTAAAAAGGGGTTTTAACGCATGTGTGTAAAGTGTAACCCAGATAAGCCTGTGCAGTCCGCACAGGCTATTCAAGAGATGAAACTTTTTCTTTATGGTATGTGTCGTTTACAGAGAGTAACTTTGCGCAAATATCTGCACAGGCTAATATGGAACAACACTTTAGGCACATGCATTAAACCCGCTTTTCACAGAGCACGGCTCATTTAAATTAATTAACAACAATCTGAGTTAAATATATCAAGCGGTTAATCATTGACTATTAAAAGCAATACTTGTTACTGCAAATGCATACCTTTCTCACAGAATTTTTCCTGGAAACGGGCTATGCTTGTTTTAATGGATTATAATTATTCCCCGCCAAAGGCAGAGAGATATATACGTTTGTATCAGTCCGCCTTAATAATCAGTCCATCCTTCCGGCTGTTTGTCACAAACTTTTTAGGGCTTTATCTCAGCCTGAAATTTCATGCACGTAGGTGTATAGATATAAATTATGAGAAGGTGGGGGATATCAATTATACGATTTTGCTTGTTGTTACGGAATTAAAAGTATGAAACTGGTGAAAACAGTTTTGTAAAGTAACCTGAACTAATAAACCACACCATTGCATTATAAAATAAGTAAAGTGTATAGTAAACCTTGAGATCCTTTGTTAAAAAAAGTCAAAATAGGGTTGCAGATGCAGATTTGTTCAAGTCTATAGTCACTTTAATGAAATCACAGTAAGATTTAAGCAGTCACTTTTACAACGGAAATGACTTGAATAAGAAAGATCATGGGACAAAAGTCAAAACCCATGAATAATTAAGTGATGGCTAATTGCGAGACAAGTGAAGCAATCTGAAGTTGATTATTGTATTTGTATCCATGTATATGCGTTAACATTAATTAAAGTTCGATTCATTTCTATTCAAATTAATTAAATTGCATTTTTATGAAATACATTACACTTTCAAACAGTGTAAATATTTGTTATATGTAGGGAATTCTATGTGGCATGGCACAATTGTTATTGACAAAGGTTTTTAACTTGGTAAATAATAATGACATACAAAGGAAGACAAATTCAATGTATAACTTATGTGTACTGCCAAACAACAGACAACACAATCATATACATACATTTTATATTTGTCAAATATATTTACTATTGAATTTGATATGATTGACAATAGTTAACCTGTCTGAATTTTTTTAATTTATAGAAGATGTATGAAGTTATTTGTTGAAAGCAAAAGTTTCCAGCAAATGAAAATATTAATATATTTTACTATGTTCGTGAATACATAAACATACTTTCATAATTTCTATAAGTTTGTGACTAGTTTTAAAAAAGAAAACAATTTTGAGGAGTTTGAAATGTTTGTGACTTTTTCATTAATTGATCAGTTTACTTCTGCTATACAAAAGTAAGAAAGAAAGCCCAGTGTTGTGATGGTAGTTCCACAAATCCCAAAAAGTTTATTTCAGCAAACTGGGCCTCCTTAAATTTGCAATATAGGAAACATTAAAAAAACATATAATTTCTGCTTTCAGGACAGTAAAACTTTCGAAGAAGTAGTCACTTTATATATATTAGTTCCCAAACATGTTTTCGTTGTGTTTATTTTGTATTAAATTTGCATTTTACAGTAAGCAGTAATATCTTATTTAATGTAATTATCTCAAATAATGTAAATGCACCCTATATAATTTATGATTGTTTTGGTGTGTAGACATCATGAAAACACATTTATGTATTGTTTGGTGGAAAACGTGCCAATTATATAACAAAAAATCATGTTAGATTCAAATGTTTATAGAAATATAGAATTGGCGTTGTCCGTCCGTCTGTCAGTCCGTCCGTCCGTCTGTAACAAAACCTGTTTGGGCTACCTAAATCTTAGAAACTTTATCAATATATTTTCATAGTTATATAGATATCAATGCAAAGACATGTAATGAAAAAGAACCATAATCCTACACTTTATTTAATTAGAGCTATTGCCCTTTTTTTTGTATTATGCAACTTTTCAGGGCTAATTTTATCTCAGATACGATACAAAAGTTCAACATGTAACTTAATGGGTGTGTAGAAATAAATGGGAAGAATTGCCATGCACAAAATCCATAACCCTGCACCTTTTAAAGTAAAAGTTATTACCCTTTGTTTTTGTTGTATGATGTGATTTTTCAAGGCTTTATCTCAGATACGCTACAATATTTCAGCATGAAACTTCTTGGGTGTGTAGATATCAATGAGGAGAATTGCAATTCATAACTAGAAATGGCAAGCAGAAGCCGACGCGTATACCCACGCAGCATGTTTGACCCAGTGTCACCCCAGGGTTTGTAATGGGGCCATGCATAGTTGAGATTGAGCGTATTATCATAAGATATGTTCAGTACTAATTTGAAGTAGATCGGTGCAGAAATGAAGAATTTAATGTAAAATTACCTAAAAAAATGAGTGAAAATATCTGACCCAGCCCCACCCCAACCCCCATAACTTTTGACCCAGGGGTCAGATCAAAATTCCAAATAGTGGACTGTCGCACATATGCTCATAGCTGCCATGTGTGTAAGTTTCAAGGTTCTAGTGCTAATAGTGTATTAGGCGATAGTGGGCAGGAGGGACGGTCACAGACCGCAGAGATAACCACATAATAGATTTCAAAATTTTAAAATGCGGACCCTAAGTTCAAGGTGAAGGTTACAGGGGTCAACACTTTTATGCACATGGAAAGGTCTTGTCTAGATACACATGCGTATCAAATATGAAAGCAATATCTGAAGGGACACTGAAGTAAGTAGCTTTTTTTGAATCGCGGTCGCAGATTTTGAAACAAACCTGAACGCAAACTCCAAATTCATGCGCATGGAAAGGTGTTGTCCAGATGCACATGCGTACCAAATATGAAAGTAATATTTGAAGGGACACAGTAGGTAAGAGCCTTTTCGAATCGCGGTCGCAGATTTTGAAACCTGAACGCTGACCTCAAGTTCAAGGTCACAGGGGTCAACAATTGTATGCGCATGGAAAGGTGTTGTCAAGATAAACATGCATACCAAATATGAAAGCAG
The DNA here is from genome assembly GCF_020536995.1 of Dreissena polymorpha. Classification (NCBI taxonomy): domain Eukaryota; kingdom Metazoa; phylum Mollusca; class Bivalvia; order Myida; family Dreissenidae; genus Dreissena; species Dreissena polymorpha. The sequence goes on from NC_068361.1 coordinate 13,082,461, forward strand.
TATCTGAAGGGGCATAGTAGTTATGGGCCTTTTTCGAATCGCGGTCGCAAATTTCGAAACCTTAACGCTGACTTCAAGTTCAAAGTTCAGTTTAAAGTTACTGTGTAATTATTTGTTATATCACTGATGCCCATGGTGTAAAAGCTGGACTAGCCGTTGGGATCACATTGGTAACAAATATGGTATAATAATTGCAAAATGAATTTGTTCTGTAATATTTTCTGATAGCTTATGAATTTGCAATGTTTTTGTCCCCTACCCGTTTCACCGGAGGAGACATAATGGTTTGCGCCCCAGTGGGCATCCAACATTGCTGCAACATTGTATTTAGGTTGCATTCGAACGTTGCAGTTTTGTTGTACCAATGGTCTTTATGAAAGTTTTCCCGACGTTTTTTAGAACATTGCTGCAACGTTGTATTTAGGTTGCATTAAAACGCAGTATTTTTAAATTCTATTTTTGTAAATAATATAGAATAAAAAAATTTTTTACTGCCATCCGCTCTTTCTATACGTATCGGCAGTCATGGACATTTTCGAGTTCATTTTTAGAAAGAACCATTATTTGATGTCTATAGAGGAGTTAATGAAACGCTCCCCGAGTGGGAAACAAACCCACCAACTCCCGATCACTAGGCGGACACCTCATCCACTACACCAAGGCGACAATTGAAAGTTTCAGACAAAAATGGTGACTATTTATTTTTTTGTTGACACTTTGAAACTAGAATCTACCATTTTAATGCATAACACAACTTAAACAAAATATTTTATCTGGCGATTTTTAGTTAAAGTTCATCTATCTTTAAGTTTAAGCAACTGATCTGTAAAATTTAAAAAATTGAATTTCTAAAATTTACAAGAAATCATATTTTCGTTGATGCTATGCATGAACTGTATTATTATAAAGTATGATTCCTACTCGGGGAGCGTTTTATTATCTCCTCTTTAGACACTAAGTACTGGTTCTTTCTAGGAAACAGATTCGACAGTGTGCATATCTGCCGATAATACTCGAAAGAGTGGTTGGCAGTAAATTGTTTGTTTATTTTTTAATATTTTTTATTATTAAAAAAAAAAAGAATTAAAAAATACTACGTTTGAATGCAACCTTAATACAACGTTGCAGCAATGTTTGGAAAAAAAGCGTTGGGAAAACTTTCATCATTAAAACACCATTGTGACAACCAATCTGCAACGTTTGAATGCAACCTAAATACAACGTTGTAGCAACGTTGGAAAAAAAAAGTCGGGAAAACTTTCATATACACCATTGTGACAACCAAACTGCAACGTTTGAATGCAACCTAAATACAACGTTGCAGCAATGTTAGAAAAAAACGTGGGGAAAACTTTCATATACACCATTGTGACAACCAAACTGCAACGTTTGAATGCAACCTAAATACAACGTTGCAGCAACGTTGAAAAAAAACGTCGGGAAAACTATCATATACACCATTGTGACAACCAAACTGCAACGTTTGAATGCAACCTAAATACAATGTTGCAGCAACGTTGGAAAAAAACGTCGGGAAAACTATCATATACACCATTGTGACAGCCAAACTGCAATGTTTGAATGCAACCTAAATACAACGTTGCAGCAACGTTGGAAAAAAAACGTCGGAAAAACTTTTATATACACCATTGTGACAACCAAACTGCAACGTGTGAATGCAACCTAAATACAACGTTGCAGCAACGTTGGAAAAAAAACGTCGGGAAAACTTTCATATACACCATTGTGACAACCCAACTGCAACATTTGATGAAACATCCGGATAATGTTTTGTATGCAACGTTGTTGCAACGCTCGGTAATGGTTGCCGATGTTGCAACGTAAATATTACAATGCAGCAACGTTCGCATAATGTTTGATGCCCACTAGGGCTTTGTCTGTCTGTCAGTCAGTCACACTTTTCTGGATCCTGCGATAACTTTAAAAGTTATTAATATTTGTTCATGAAACTTGAAACGTGGATAGATGGCAATATGGACATTATGCACGCCATTTCAATGTTTTGTCCTACGTAAGAAAATCAGGTTGCTATGGCAACAAATAAAAAAAATTCTGACAATGGTGGAATTTCTGACAATGGTGGAGCAATAGTCTTGTTTTGTCATGCGTCTGTGTGTCATTTCCTGGAAGGATATATTTTATTAAGACTTTATAGATAAAACTACTTTGAACAAATGTTCTAAAAACTATGCAAAAGAGATATCTAAGACCATCATGTTCAAATTATGCCATATGTAAGACATCATTTTCCTACAGGCTTAATTTTACAGATTTGGGATCATTGGATGAACATATAAGGTTGATCCCTATATGTTTTCTCAGACTTCATAACGCCATTTCAAAGTGTGAAGCTTATACATTGTAAATGATATTAAACGTTTTAATTTAACAATTTGTATGGCCACATTAAATTCTTGTAATTTAATATTCGCCCTCTAAATACTGCTGAATGAAGATTTAATACTAAGTCATAAGCGCACACTTTAATCACTGCTTGAAAACAGTGAATGTTCTTCTTAACATTAGGAAGATTATAGACAGATGGTATATTGATAGTGAGAAGTGTTTGTTTTATTTGTATGATAGAACTTTTCAGGGCAATATCTCAGATAGGCTACACTAATTCAACATGAAACTTCATAAATGTGTAGAAAGTAATGGGAAGATGTGCAATGTACAATAACCATAACCCTGCACTTTTTTAAGAGTTTATGCCCTTTGTTGTGTTTGTATGATGTAATGTTTAAGGCTTTACATGTATCTTATAGACTACAATATTTCAACATGAACAGTCATGGGTGTGAAGCAGGGATCATATTTTTTTCAGTTTTGTCGGTCCTAGACCGATTGGTGTCATGAAAGACCCATTGAAAATCCCAAACAGTCGGTCCAATTCTGTTTGCTAAAATTCCAATGCCATGAAATGGATTACACAGTGCACATGCTAACACCTTATTATCATTCTTATCTCGATTAGGTGTGATAAGGCGTACTATGACCCCAAGCAGCGGAGATTCGCGCGGTTGTGTATTAGTCATGCGTGAATAACCCGTGTCAATATCAATCGATAATTTCAATGGCTTATACCTAGCACACTAATTAATCGGTCCGTAATGTGTACTCGTCCACGATAAAATCGTTGACAGTTATTTGGGAGATGAAAACCTCAATGTTTACAGTTATCCACGTGGACAGTGTGCATTTCATGCATGAAACAGTAAACTTTCATATAAACAAAGAAGAAAATCGGATATTCTGCAATAATGATGGACTTACCTGAAAGCACGCTCTGTAACTAAACAAAAGATACCGATACATTTTCCACCAGCGTAATAATCCGGCAATAAATGAATGAAAGTCGTGGATCTGATCGACAGAACAGCCGAAAGTTTTATGGGCTGACATTCACATAAAATAGTACACAAGGAAAATAATATACATTGTCTAAATCTTTAGTAAAAAATGTGTTAGAATCGAAATAATTCGTGTACTTTATTGTTTGTTGTTGAATAACCACGACTGGAAGTTTAGATGCGTGATTTCAAATCACACAGAATGACAGAATAATAATATTGATAACGATGAAAAGTCAGATAAAACAGCACAGGAAACAACAATGAAATAGCAAATGATAGAACCAAATGAGAAAACTTGTATGTTCCGTTAAAAAAATGCTTAAGGGAATTAAATTTGTACATTTATTATACCACCTTCATGAATGGCAAAATCAATGGTTTATATTTTAACGAATTTGTCATGATTTTGGATATACATTTTCGGACACTTTTTCCCCATTTAAATCCGGGAGGCGGAAAACTACAACGGGCGAGGCATGGTATGGTATTGCGCAAGGGGGGGTTAGGGGGCTTGGGTTAGGGTTAGGGTTAGTGTAAGGGGTCGGGTTAGGGTTTGGGTTAGCCTAAACCCAACCCTAACCCGACCCCTAACCCTAACCCTTACCCTAACCCTTTTTTGGGGTTATCACCCCTGATCATGCCTCGCCCGTTGTAGTTTTCCGCCTCCCTTTAAATCCAGACCAATTGATGTTGCGGGAAAATATGATCCCTGGTGTGTAGATATCAATGAGGAGAATTGCAATTCATTAACACCATTACCTTACCATTATTACTACCTTTTAATTACCACACTTAATTATTATTCTGTTTATCAAGGTATTTGCACCGATCCATAAACAAAGTTTATCATTTCAACAACTTTTCTTGTTTTTATAAGATATAATGTGACTGTGGCTTTTATTTGCCTGCACACGTTACGACAAAGTCGTCTGCACTGTAATTTTTCATTCATCCCGCTATTTAAAAATTGATTACCACCATCTTAATATTTAGCCTGAAAGCACATTGCTCACTGACAGTTCCTTTGTCATTCATCATGCAATTTTAATATGATGCACTTCACATGTTATCCATTGGAGATTGTGTGTCATGTGTAACAATCTTCTCTCTAGTAGCTCAAATGGCAAGTAAAGAATCAGAGATCAAATTTGTGTCATGTGTAACAATCTTCTCTCTAGTAGCTCAAATGTCAAGTAAAATATCAGAGATCAAATGTGTGTCATGTGTAACAATCTTCTCTCTAGTAGCTCAAATGTCAAGTAAAATATCAGAGATCAAATGTGTATCATGTGTAACAATCTTCTCTCTAGTAGCTCAAATGTCAAGTAAAGAATCAAAGATCAAATGTGTGTCATGTGTAACAATCTCTCTAGTAGCTCAAATGTCAAGTAAAGAATCAGAGATCAAATGTGTGTCATGTGTAACAATCTTCTCTCTAGTAGCTCAAATGTGAAGTAAAGAATCAGAGATCAAATGTGTGTCATGTGTAACAATCTTCTCTCTAGTAGTTCAAAGGTCAAGTAAAGAATCAGATATCAAATGTGTGTCATGTGTAACAATCTTCTCTCTAGTAGCTCAAATGTCAAGTAAAGACTCAGAGATCAAATGTGTGTCATGTGTAACAATCTTCTCTCTAGTAGCTCAAATGTCAAGTAAAGAATCAGAGATCAAATGTGTGTCATGTGTAACAGTCTTCTCTCTAGTAGCTCAAATGTCAAGTAAAGGATCAGAGATCAAATGTGTGTTATGTGTAACAATCTTCTCTCTAGTAGCTCAAATGTCAAGTAAAGAATCAGAGATCAAATGTGTGTCATGTGTAACAATCTTCTCTCTAGTAGCTCAAATGTCAAGTAAAGACTCAGAGATCAAATGTGTGTCATGTGTAACAATCTTCTCTCTAGTAGTTCAAATGTCAAGTAAAGAATCAGAGATCAAATGTGTGTCATGTGTTACAATCTTCTCTCTAGTAGCTCAAATGTCAAGTAAAATATCAGAGATCAAATGTGTATCATGTGTAACAATCTTCTCTCTAGTAGCTCAAATGTCAAGAAAAGAATCAGAGATCAAATGAGTGTCATGTGTAACAATCTTCTCTCTAGTAGTTCAAATGTCAAGTAAAGAATCAGAGATCAAATGTGTGTCATGTGTAACAATCTTCTCTCTAGTAGTTCAAATGTCAAGTAAAGAATCAGATATCAAATGTGTGTCATGTGTAACAATCTTCTCTCTATTAGCTCAAATGTCAAGTAAATAATCAGAGATCAAATTTGTGTCATGTGTAACAATCTTTTCTCTAGTAGCTCAAATGTCAAGTAAAATATCAGAGATCAAATGTGTTTCATGTGTAACAATCTTCTCTCTAGTAGCTCAAATGTCAAGTAAAGACTCAGAGATCAAATGTGTGTCATGTGTAACAATCTTCTCTCTAGTAGCTCAAATGTAAAGTAAAGAATCAGAGATCAAATGTGTGTCATGTGTAACAATCTTCTCTCTAGTAGCTCAAATGTCAAGTAAAGAATCAGAGATCAAATGTGTGTCATGTGTAACAATCTTCTCTCTAGTAGTTCAAATGTCAAGTATAGAATCAGAGATCAAATGTGTGTCATGTGTAACAATCTTCTCTCTAGTAGCTCAAATGTCAAGTAAAGACTCAGAGATCAAATGTGTGTCATGTGTAACAATCTTCTCTCTAGTAGCTCAAATGACAAGTAAAGAATCAGAGATCAAATGTGTGTCATGTGTAACAATCTTCTCTCTAGTAGCTCAAATGTCAAGTAAAGATTCAGAGATCAAATATGTGTCATGTGTAACAATCTTCTCTTTAGTAGTTCAAATGTCAAGTAAAGATTCAGAGATCAAAGGTCAGGTTCAAACGTCCCGTACAGACCAAATGTCTGATTTTAGCAAATTACAAATTGTCTGCAAATTGTCTAACATTGTATGCATGTTTGTTGTTCCGATGCTTGTTATCAAACCACTCGTGGTTTAATTACTATGCAAACCATTGGTTATTACCGCAATAACCAACGCTTACACGTTGATTATTTCTTAAACATGTAGCTTTTATTCCTGTAGTATCCTTGCCCCGAATGGTGCTTGTATTATGTAAGTGTAATAATTGTGTATCTTGACAACCTTTGCTGGTTTTCAGAGTTTCCCATCATGGACAAGGATTTATTAATCTAAAGGCCGTGACTTTAAGCTTTTGTTCCAAGCTGGGGTTTCGTTTAGCATTCAATGTTAAAATAACAAACGTAGCATAATGTAGGCAAATAGATTTGAAAAGAAGTCCGGAGTATGGTTGTTAGTAGAACGGACCTGATTCTGAACTTCCCACCATTACAGTTAATACAACTCAAAAAGGACTGTACACATTATAAGCGTTTTATTTTATTTACGCTTCTGAATTAATAAGGCATTGAACATTATTTCAACAATAAATATACTATAGCCAATGATGAGATGGCGTACCACTTCAAACCACTTCTATAATCTATATTACAAAATATTGAAACAAAAACATATCAATTGCACGGCAGTGTGTATACCTAAGTGTGGGTCAAAATCTGGTTTTCACCAAAGTGAGCTCTCAGGGTTACAAGGCATTAACATCGAATGTTAATCAACATAGCCGTCTGTATGATTAAATGATTAATGAGTTCAATCTTTCTCTGATATTTATTTTTTAGCATGGCTGTTTTCAGAGAAAACCCGAGGTAATGTCATAGCCAGCTAGTCGTGTCATCCGCCGTCTGCCGTCCGCGTCGTGCTAAAACCTTTACATTTTGCTTTAAAATCAAAGTGCTTCCACCTACATCTTTGAAACTTCATATGTAGATACACCTTGATGAGTTCTACACTCCACACCCATTTTGGGGTCACTAGGTCAAAGGTCATGGTAACTGTGACCGCTTAAAAAAATTCTGACAAGCTTTCATTTATTTAAAACTGCACCTGCAGCCGAGCGCTGGCACCTGTTATGCGCTGCTCTTGTTAAGATATATTGATCAATTATCTTATTGTGTATTTTAGAATGTTTATGTGATATTAATACTTAATTGTTTTGTAAAGCAAATTTTTATCAGGATATTGTATTTGTTACCTAATAAGAATCCAATAATCTGACGACATATGCATAATCCGGTTCATGATTGCTCAAATGTCAAGTAAAGAATCAGAGATCAAATGTGTGTCATGTGTAACAGATCCAGTCACCGGGTACCGGTCTGTGTCATAGACCGTTCCGGTCACCGTAGATGTTGACACTACCTTGTCAGTACTCCACAAAGGTAGACGCAGCCGCGTTTCTACTGTGAGTCACAGACGTAAACGCGTAGTGTCTGATGTTTCCGGCTTCTCCTCCACCTCAGGCTCGTCGTCGTATGACTCATCGTCTACTTCAGCTAGCCCTCATCATTATCGGAGTGGACGTCGTTCACGCTCACCGAGTGTTTCTCGGCGTAGATTGCCTCGTAAAGAGCGATCACGCCAGCGCTCTGGGAGACGTTTGATCAGGAAACATCATTCCCAGCGCCGCCGAACAGTGTCTCGGCATCGCAGGGATAAGGGACATAGACCTTCCTCTATTAGGCGCTCTCGGACTCCTAGGTCCCCTAGTCGATCCTTCTCTGAGGAATCTATTGACACCCTTCCACCTGTGTCGGCCTCTATTTTGGCCTCAACACACACTTCAGCCGTTCCTAAACTTTTTTAATTAAGAGAATTGAAAATACAACAGATCATGTAGATCAAAAAGACTGTGTTCAATTGAACTTATAGCAAGACTCCAGATAGGAGCAAAGGGTCTCAAAGCTGCCAATACACCTCATTAAATCCTTTGTCATTGGTGCTAATTAGAATCGCATCATGAAGACGATACTAATGCGAAGCCACACAATTTAAATGAGATTGGAAAACTCCCTTTATATTGAGTTTTACATTTCCCTTTCCCTTTTATTATCATATTCAAAAGGGATAAGAACATGTTTCGGTAATTCGTTTTTAATTTACGTCAGTACATACATTTTTATTATTGCCTGCTTACTACATGTATAGTGCTCAGTATTCCACAGCGAATTCTGCATTTCTGATTCATTAAATACAGTATGATATATCTGGTAAGAAGGTGTTGAGTTATCTGGAATCGAAGTGCCATTGTCTTTTAGATGATCGGTAAAAGAAGTGTCCATGAAATTTGACATCCGACTTAAAACATTTGAATTTCCTCAAATATGTTATTCAACTAAAATTTAGCATGTTGTTACATTAATGGACATTCTGATCTTTTATTTCGATTAGTTGGCACGTTCTTCATTTATTTCCAAGTATTTTTATTTTGTTGAAATACTTACTGATCATCGAATTTATGACGATTATCAATTAAATTTTATCTCATTTTTTATAATCCACTGTTTTTTTTCACGACTTTCTTGCTCCGAAATACGAAGTACTATACCATTAATCGACCTAACAATGTTACGTGTCTGAAAACCAAATGAACCGAACATAAATGCAAAAAAGCTGAAGAACTCAACTCTTGCGCGTGGCTTTTGTTGTTATCTGGTATCGAAGTGCCATCTCTTATAAATTGTGAAAATAATTAATCGAGCATTGTTCAAATTTGTGAAAATATGAGTCTCAAACTGTTCAAATTTGTGGAAAAAAATAAGTCGCTAACTGTTGAAAAATGTTAAAAAATGAGTTGCACACTTTTTAAAATACTGACCATTTGCATTGCATTTCAGTTTCAAAAAATTCATAATTATTTTTTATTTAAAGTTGTTCACGGCCATTTCATTTGCCTATACAGGGGACAAAAATTCCACTCGTCCGCTCGTATTGACGAGTGAAATCTTGAAAGGACGAGTGAATTTCCCTAAAGCTCTAGTCCTACAGGACGAGTGAAAAAAAACTGATGTTAAAATATGTATTTTCTGACCAGTAAGACTCTTTTTCATTAAATCATTTCTTAAAGCATATCTATTCCGAAAGTAGATCGCGAATGAACCGAAAATCGTAATTGTAAATTTCATACAGCAGGTGCGCGTTGTTATGCGAGACTGTGTCCCGAGTAAATATTGGCTTTTTGGTGTAAACTTTGCGTGTCCATGTTGACAGGGAACCATCTGACTTCATTCACTGTAAGTATTGATTTTTTTTAAAGAATTATTTTACTGCGAAGTACGGTTTTAAACCAGTCTGAATTTCATCTGAAAAATGTCTGACATACGAGCGTTCTTTAAAGGGGGCAGGAGCGATGTTAAACCATCTGAAATGGAAAGCACGCAAGCATTAGAAAAAGGAAAAAACAAATTTGTCTTCATTTATTTATTTTGTGTTCCTCATAAATAAAGTAAGTTAACATTTCTTCTGTGATCAGCTGGCATGAATAACTAAGTAAGCAGCATTTTAGCAGTGATATAGGAAACATTGTTTGTCATATCAGTCCTTTGCAATCTTTCTTTCACACATATTTGAAGGACAAGTGCATGTGTTTGCAGGACGAGTGAAAATTTTAATGCACTTGTCCTGCAGGACGAGTGCAATTTATAAATATTTTTGTCCCCTGCTATATTATCATTTTTAGCCGGATTTTTTTCGAAAAAATCTCGGCTTATAGATTGATGTTGTCGGGCGGGCGGGGGGGCGGGGCGGGGGGGCGGGCGGGCGGGCGGCGTGCTCGAAAATGTTAAAGTTCTTATTTCATGGTATAACTTTGGTATGCTTGGACCTAGAGTCTTCAAACTTGACATGAAGGTTGGCCAGGATTAACAGATGACCACTGGTCATTTCAAGGTCATTCATTTGAAGGTCAAGGTCACTGTGACCTTCAATATAAAAAATGTTAAAGTTGTTATAACTTTGGTATGCTTGGACCTAGAGTCTTGAAACTTGACATGAAGGTTGGCCATAACTAGTTAGTAACCACTGGTCATTTCAAGGTCATTCATTTGAAGGTCAAGGTCACTGTGACCTTGAATGTAAAAATTTTAAAGTTCTTATTTCATGGTATAACTTTGGTATGCTTGGACCTAGAGTCTTCAAACTTGACATGAAGGTTGGCCAGGATTAACAGATGACCACTGGTCATTTCAAGGTCATTCATTTGAAGGTCAAGGTCACTGTGACCTTCAATATAAAAAATGTTAAAGTTGTTATAACTTTGGTATGCTTGGACCTAGAGTCTTGAAACTTGACATGAAGGTTGGCCATAACTAGTTAGTAACCACTGGTCATTTCAAGGTCATTCATTTGAAGGTCAAGGTCACTGTGACCTTGAATGTAAAAATGTTAAAGTTCTTATTTCATGGCATAACTTTGGTATGCTTGGACCTAGAGTCTTCAAACTTGACATGAAGGTTGGCCAGGATTAACAGATGACCACTGGTCATTTCAAGGTCATTCATTTGAAGGTGAAGGTCACTGTGACCTTCAATATAAAAATGTTAAAGTTGTTATAACTTTGGTATGCTTGGACCTAGAGTCTTGAAACTTGACATGAAGGTTGGCCAGAACTAGTAAGTAACCACTGGACATTTCAAGGTCATTCATTTGAAGGTCAAGGTCACTGTGACCTTGAATGTAAAAATGTTAAAGTTGTTATAACTTTGGTATGCTTGGACCTAGAGTCTTGAAACTTGACATGAAGGTTGGCCAGAACTAGTAAGTAACCACTGGACATTTCAAGGTCATTCATTTGAAGGTCAAGGTCACTGTGACCTTGAATGTAAAAATGTTAAAGTTCTTATTTCATGTTATAACTTTGGTATGCTTGTACCTAGAGTCTTCAAACTTGAAATAAAGATTGGCCAGTACTTACATTTCATTTTGATCTTTGAACAATATTTCAGTAATTTAAGTATTGCATTGACAAAAACACGAAAGGTACGACCGCGGAACTCTTGTTTTTATTATGATATTATAAAGGTATAAAAGTATATTTATCGTACCCAGGGTATGTGTAAGTATACTTAAGAGTACCTGAAGTGCATGTAAGTACATGTAGTACCTGTGCCAACAATGACCAATGTAGCCTTACTAACTGTATAATAATTATATCTCACCAACTACCTTAGCCTTGTTGTGTTTATCGACCTGAAATTTATGACAAATCTTGCTTTTTTACTTTAATTTTTCATTCAATTGATTATGCAAATTTTGACTGATCTTGTGGGAAATTATTTGAATATTTGGATTTTAATGAAGACAAGCCAAAAGTGTCATTTTATTTTACAAACGAATCTAAAATGTATTTTAATGTTGTGTGTTTGTCACGCATAATTCAGTGTTTTCCAGAAAAAATTGAGTAGCCAGTTATATGGCCGGCAACTATGCAGTAAAATGAAAGCATTTGTGACATTTAACTTGATATATTAGGGGAAAGTAGCCGGCATCTAGACTAAATGTAACCGGCGAAATGGCCGACTGCCTGTACTTACAGAGAACACTGATAATGGTAAACTAAATAAAACAACTCACTGTGACTGGATTACCGCTTTGTAAAATTGTATTTTTGGGTCATAACGGTTAGCATTCAATACAAATGTTATTTAAAAATATTGTTGTTTGAAATTCATTTTGAGGATGGGATGAAAGAACAGAAAATGAAAGGGTATACAAGGATGAAAATAAGTGGTTTCCCGTGAGCCCGGGGCAAGTAGATTTTGGCCTGAGTAACTCAATTTCCAAAGTTGGTAGTCCGGCCGGGCATCTTGGTATTTTTAAAGCTTAAAACAATTCAGTGCAATAAAAATTGAATAATATGCATTCACTTATTATCATTTGGGCACAAACAATTGTACCGTGTGAAGACCCTACAAAAAAAGCTTATCTTTTTCTTACTTGGTACCTGGCGACACACATTTTCAAGTCTATTTCATTAAATTTATCATATATATTAATAAAAATGGCATTGTATGAACATGTTGTCATACTATAAGCAACATAGAAGCATAATATGAATTTATCTACATGTATTATAATTTGAGCTCATTCAATTTTACTGTGTTAGCACCATATATCAAGTTGCAGATTTTTTAAATATTCACCACGTACCCACAGGCATTTACATTGATATCTCAGAAAAATAGACCTATATATTAATACACATGGCATCTAAAGAACATTTTATCATAGTTAAAGCAATATAGAGGCATGAAATGCATTTTTCTATTATGATATGTCCACAAATAATTTCACTAAGTGATGACCCAGCTTGAATTTGAGGATTTGTTGAATATTAAATATTGACATACATTTTTAGTTGTATATCAGGAGTCAATACCAATACAATGTACATTAGTGAAAATGGTTTATTGTAGTTTCAGTGATATTCTGTGTATAAATTATTTCAACAAGATATAATTATAAATCATTGCTAAAAAATGTGTATAAATAAAACAAAATTAAAAATAGAGGGTTTATTTTTTCCCATTTATTTATATATATATCTATGTATACAAAAGTCATCTTTTGTTGTAAACAGTTATGTGACCTGTGTCAGAAAACGCCCAGTACAAATATATTCACGGAATGATTTTTTCACTTATGTGGGTGTATGTTGGCTCAACTTCACACTATACAGTCATTGTAGTTTAATTGAAAAACGTATCTTACAATGTGAGATGAGTTCTGGGTTCAAGCCCCAGCATTGGCCTATCAAGTGTGAAATACGGAGCCATTATGATTAAATATACACAGTTGTTTCTTTAAACAATACAATATAAGGAATAATGTTAAAGGGGCATTGTTGCTTAGCCATTTTGGGGATTGTATTGGGATTTTTGGCAAACTTTGACATTGAATAACAGAGTTTATATACATCCCAAGCACAAATGCTTCTAAATTTGTAATAAAACAAACAAGTTGAAGTTTGCAGAATATTAAAAATTTGCAACTTTCTGATGTCTGAAAGTAAATGCCACTTAAAGTTTACATTTTTTGTAGAAAATGACCCATTTTGTGCTGTCCATTATCGGTTAATGTTTTACGCTTTCAGGTTCAAAAGCGCTCATTCTGTAGCTTGTTTCCACCTTAATCTATAATGCGGCCAAGTTTCAGCAGATTTGGCCCAGTGGTTCTGATTTTATACGCCGTGCCTAGCTGTTATTGAGTATTACTCACTGATTTATTCATATGAGCTAGGCTGTTTTCCGAGAAAACCTGACGTATTGTCATAGCCAGTTCATCGTGTCGTGTCGTGTCTTTTCGCCGTCCGGGCGTCCGCCATGCTAAAACCTTAACATTGACCCATTGTACCCACAATTTTCATACCCACATTTTTTTTTCGTAACCAAAATTTTTGTACTTACATTTGTTTTGTACCCAAAATTTTTGCTCCCACATTTTTCTTACCCAAAATTTTCGAACCCATATTTTTAGCTCGACTATAATATATGAAATATATATAGTGGATCTATCCTACTCACCCCGGCGTGGGCGTAAGCATTTCCTTTAGCGTGCAAATGTTAAAGTTTGCATGATACCCAATTATTTCCTATGTCCCTTGACATATTGCTTTCATATTTTGCATACTTGTTTGCCAACATGACCCCAACCTATAAACAAGAGCAGACAACTATATCAAGCATTTTGACAAAATTATTGCCCGTTATATACTTAGATAATTAAACATTTTTCTTACATTGTCATAACTTCTTTATCAGATTTTAATAATACTTTGACAAAACCATACTTACCTGAATACCACAATGGATTCCACCCAAACAATACCCCCTGCCACAACCCAGAATACCTGCCCCCCCTCATCCCCCCCCCCAAAAAAAAAATGTGTTTTTCATTTTTTTATTTTTGAAAGATCATCAAATACATGACCACACCCCACATTATACCCCCCCCTCTCGACTCCCCCCTACATCCCCCTCCTATTTTTTTTTTCCTTTTTTTATTTTTGAAACATTGTCTAATAAATGACAACACCCCACATTATACCCACTCTTTTTACCCCCCCCCCCCCCAAAAAAAAATAAATAAAAATAAATTGTTTTTCCTTTTTTTTTGAAAGATCGTCTAATAAATTATTGAATATGAACAATTTCCCTCATTCTATACATAGATGGTGATGTCACTACGTTATTGTCATCTCTATACTAAGACGCATCACATTCCCCTGGTTTGGGGAATTATGCTTCCGCTAAAGTAGTTCAGCGTAAGAATGAAAATGTTAATAATGAAAGAAAAATTGATTTATTGTGTGTTTAAAACCGAATGTTGTTTAAAGAAATGTTATTAAACAAGGGCTGTTTGTAAAACATGCATGCCCCCCTATATGGGCTATAAGTTGTAGTAGCAGCCATTGTGTGAATACGTTTTTTGTCACTGTGAATGGTGGTGGTGGTGGTGGTGGTGGTGGTGGTAGTAGTAGTAGAAGTAGTAGAAGTAGTAGTAGTAGTAGTAGTAGTAGTAGTAGTAGTAGTAGTAGTAGTAGTAGTAGTAGTAGTAGTAATAGAGTAGTAGTAGTAGTAGGTGGTGGTAGCAGAAGAAATAGTAGTAGTAGTAGTAGTAGTAGAAGTGGTAGTAGTAGTAGTAGTAGTAGTAGTAGTAGTAGTAGTAGTAGGTAGTAGTAGTAGTAGTAGTAGTAGTAGTAGAGTAGTAGTAGTAGTAGTAGTAGTAGCAGTAGTAGTAGTAGTAGTAGAAGTAGTAGTAGCAGTAGAAGTAGTAGTAGTAGTAGTAGTAGTAGTAGTAGTAGTAGTAGTAGAAGAAGTAGTAGTAGTAGTAGTAGCAGCAGCAGCAGCAGCAGCAGCAGCAGTAGTAGTAGTAGTCGTAGTAGTAGTATGCATTACAAAAATGCTGTTAGCCTTACATTTGGTAAAATTTAAATATTTTACAAGGGAGGCAAATCTGTAACAATAAATTTTAACTTATTGCATTTGTTTCCCCTGTAGTGTATTACCTCCCCTGTCCTGCTTATATTTATATAAATCAACAAAATTAAACATTAACACATTATTTAATATACAAAATATACAAAAAATCTCATATTCGGATAATATTTTTACTGATCCACTGTATTTTACTAAAAGGATGATGTTTCATTGGACTGATAATTATAGAATTAGGATTACAGACCAGTTGCTTCAGTAATATTGTTCAGAGTGTGCCCTGTTGGCCGCGTATGCATAAGTTGAATAATCATTCAAAAACCATTTTACTATTTCGAGTCACGGTGACCTTGATCTTTGACCTAGTGACCTCAAAATCAATAGGGGTCATCTGCGAGTCATGATCAATGTACCTATGAAGTTTCATGATCCTAGGCCCAAGCATTCTTGAGTTATCATCCGGAAACCACCTGGTGGACGGATGTACCGACACCTGGTGGACGTACCGACCGACCTACCGACATGAGCAAAGCAATATACCCCCTCTTCTTCAAAGGGGGGCATAATTATGTATGGAATGAGTGATGTATTGGACGTCATCAATTGGGAGTCTTGAAAACTGGCCCAGCATGTTTGCTGAAATTTGACATGTTATGGACAAGAACGCGATCTTCAAGATGGCATATTCGTCATGTCTGGGAATTATCTAGTTTTTGATAAAATGACGAAAAAGTGATGTTTTTTATTGCCCAATCGCTATAACCACCTAGTTTGGCCAAAGGTACATGTAGCGTTAATAGCAACCCCAAGACAATTCATCCCCAGGAGACAATTCACGCGCTAGACAATTCAAAGTTGATTTTAAATATTTTTTTTGTACCCTAAATATTTCGTACCCATATTCTTTTCGTACCCAATTTTTTTTCGTACCCATTTTTTTTTTCCATACACAAATGTTTTTCGTACCCAAATTTTTTAGTACCCCAATTTTTTTTTTGTAACCATTTTTTTAAACCCAAATGTTTTTCGTACCCAAATGTGTTCGTACCCAAAATTTTTTTTCGTACCCATTTTTTTTAGTCCCCACTCATTCCATCCCGCGAAACCCTTAAGGTGTCACAACTCTAGTCTAAAATAGCTGCAGTGCGGCTTCAAAGCTCAGTAGGGGTCATTGTGTTTTACAAACACAGCTCTTGTTTAAATATTTTGTTGAGTTCATTATCATTAACCACATGATCTGTGCTTCATGAAAACAATCGTTTCAGTGATATCTCTGCGAAGTACAAAACTGGGTTTAAACACAAGGTTGCTAGCTCAAATTAAATGAAAACATTCTAAACACTCTACAGGCATTTTTTTCCTCATAAAACTTGCCCACAACATGCTTTTAAATGACATCTCTTGTGAGTTTGAAAATGGTCTATCTCTTCTACCAATATGAGTGCCAGTGGGCGTTTTTGATTGCTCTAGAAGTCAAATTTTATATTAAGACAACAATAAACTTGATTAACATACGCTTATGCATGCACATTAATTTCAAAACTATTTACCCCTCAAAATCAATCTTTAATAAACCTGAATCATTAGGCTCACTATATCTTGTCATATTTAAACACAAACCAATAAGTCACTACAAGCTTAATAAATTTTATGGAACTATTTTTTTAGCTCGGCTGTTTTCGGAGAAAACTCAAGCTATTGACATAGCTAGCTCGTTGTCCGCCGTCGGCTGTAGGCGTCGTGCTTAAACCTTGATATTGGCCATAACTTTTTCAATCTTGAACATAGCAACTTGCTATTTGGCATTCATGTGTATCTCTTGGAGCTGCACATTTTGAGTGGTAAAATTTCAAGGTGAACATCATCCTTCAAGGTCTAGGGTCGAAAAAACAAAGTCAAGGGAAGTAATAAGCTTTAAATGGACATAGTTATTTGACCTGCCCACGTATATATTTTTGTTAAATAAATCATAGCGGCGCAGTAGGCGGCATTGTGTTTCTGACAAACACATTGTGGTAAAAGGTCAACGTCAAGGTCATCCTTCAAGGTCTATATACGGTAAAAAATACTCATTTAAGGGAAGTAATAAGCTTTAAAGGGAGATAATTATTCAATATTGAACGTAGCCACTTTATATTTTTGGCATGCATGTGTATCTCATGGAGCTGCACATTTTTAGTGGTGAATCTACAGTCACGGTAGTGGCTTTTAATTATTTGCTACTAAAAATAGAGATTTGTTGGAGACAATTATTTTCAAGGGAAGTAATTTATATAATTATAAATCTCATATTATATATTTCCTTACCAAGTATTTAAGTTCTTGTCACTGTTACTGTACAGATTTATTATTTTCATTATTTATAACTCAAATGATTGATTTGTCAATTTTTGGGTCACGAGGTCAAAGGTCAAGGTCCCTGTGACCTCTAATATTAAACTTTAACATAGGCTCTACAATAAATGTGCTTCAACCTACAATTTTTAAATTTCACATGTACATGTACCTTGATGAGTTCTACACGCCACACCCATTTTTGGGTCACTAGGTCAAACGTCATGTGTATCTCATGGAGCTGCACATTTTGAGTGGTAAATCTACAGTCACTGTAGTGGCTTTTAATTATTTGCTACTAATAATAGAGATTTGTTAGAGAAGATTATTTTCAAGGGAAGTAATTTATATAATTATAAATCTCATATTATATATTTCCTTACCAAGAATTTAAGTTCTTTTCACAGTTACTGTAAATATTTATTATTTTCATTATTTATAACTCAAATGATTGATTTGTCATTTTTTGGGTCACGAGGTAAAAAGGTCAAGGCCCCTGTGACCTCTAATATTAAACTTTAACATAGGCTCTTCAATAAATGTGCTTCCACCTACAACTTTTAAATTTCACATGTACATGCACCTTGATGAGTTCTACACGCCACACCCATTTTTGGGTCACGAGGTCAAAGATCAAGGTCCGTGACCTCTAATATTACACTTTAACATAGGCTTTACAATAAATGTGCTTCCAACTACAACTTTTAAATTTCACACGCCTACACCCATTTTTAGCTAGGCTGTTTTCGGAGAAAACCTGAGGTATTGTAATAGCCAGCTCGTCGTCCACCGTAGGCGTCGTGCTAAAACCTTAAAATTGGCTCTAAAATCAAAGTGCCACCACATACAACTTTGAAACTTCATATGTAGATGCACCTTGTTGAGTTCACCACGACACAACCATTTTCGGGTCAGTAGGTCAAAGGTCAAGGTCACTGTGACCTCTAATATAAAACTTTAACATAGGCCCTAAAATCAAATTGCTTCCATTTACAACAATGAAACTTAATAATGTAGATGCACCTTGATGAGTTCTACACGCCACACCCATTTTGGGGTCACTAGGTCAAAGGTCAAGGTCACTGTGACCTCTAATATAAAACTTTAACATAGGCTCTAAAATCAAAGTGCTTCCACCCACACCTTTGAAACTTCATATGTAGATGCACCTTGATGAGTTCTACACGCCACACCAATTTTTGGGTCACTAGGTCAAAGGTCAAGGTCATTGTGAAAAAAAAATTCTGACAAGCTTTCGCAGCCGAGCGTGGCACCCGTTATGTGGTGCTCTTGTCTTTGTTTTGGGACACAATTGGTTTTTGTTTTGGTCAATATTTGCGTGTATATTGTTTATAAATGCATTGCCTTATTGAGAAGCTTAACATTGTTTGTTTGTATAATGAAAACATGGTATGATATAGAAACCTCTTGATACATCATCAAATGTATACACAGATAACAAACGTTTACTTACATTAGATTCATTGTATACTTTATATACATGTAACCTGTGAACAAATGGTAAATACTGTTTATCAAATTAAAATTTAATGTAGGTGAATATATTTGAAAAAAAGCCTGGTGTATAGTTGTAAGCAGATTGGACCTGATTCTGAACTTCCCACCATGACTGGTAATACAACTAATCAAAGCGCTGAAGGCACTGAAGATGTTCGCTATTGCATAATTCAACACGCAATTCATTTTTGAAAATCAATCGCAAGTTTGAAATGAACACACGCCATTCAACTTTATAAAGTGTGTGTCATAGCGCACGGGTCGAGTTTTGTGTGCACTTTTTATCATCCTTATTATTTCATAGAAATAACTAAGACAAAATAAAAACAACATGCTTTTTGGAAGTTCTGAAAGCATAGAAAGTATGATGAAAATGGTAATGATAACTTAATATAAAGAAAATTTGCAGTCACCATATTAAAGGAATATTTTTTTCTTATATCAAATGACTATCTCACCAAGAATATAAATTCATAATGAAAGTTCCGTGTACAAAACTTTAGATTTTTGACACCATATACAATTCAAAATATACAACAATCTTCGTATCTTGTATATGGAGGAATAAAAGTATATAAACATTGGTGTTTATGCTTTACTTATTACCCGAGCAGTTCACACGGTGTCAACAACGCTAACATAAACATAGGTATAGAGCACTCATGCGCTTTTAGGCGTAGCTGTTTCAGTTTTCATCTTAGTGACTTTTACATAACGCCAACAGACACGCATGAATATTTTCGAATATTTAATAAGCTGATTCGAGATACAACCTCTGAATTTTTGCTACATCACTGCGTATGTGCTCAATTCAAAGGATGTAGCACTGTTCAGTGTAAGGAATTCCGGACTACTCTCTGTATGCTCAAACGACACAAATTGTGGCCCTGTTACAATTACGCGTTACAATCCATCTCGCAGAATTTCACTTTCGCCTCCAAGATGAGAAAACAATCATTAGCGAAATAGTATAGTGTCACGATAAGAGAAAATCGTTTAATTATCATACCACAATGTTTGCCGTACTTGGTCAGCACGTCTGGAAATCATTCCTTAATGTGTGGATAGGCTGCCATTATTAACAAGTTTGCTATTTTCAATTCAATTTTGTATCAAAAAGCATTGTTCTTAAATGTGGCATTTTCAATTCGCAATGAGATTTGTAATGACCCTCGTCATGTGAAAATGGGTCTTATTCCATATGCGCCCACTCAGCTATCACTCCTTCTGGTAAGGAGAAACATAACATATTGAGTGATTTTAAAGCGAACAGCATCGCCTATGGCCTGACTGCGCAAAAGCACATGTTGGGATTAACAAACGCTTGCCGAAACGCATAAGACCCATTTTCGCATGACGGCGCTATTGACGTGTGATTTAAATGTGTCGAAAGAAAACTGCGTTTAAATCAAATATAAACATACGATATATTTCGATAGTGAAGAAAGATACCCATAACAAGGCATATGAGGACACATATGAAGTGCTCTCCCGTAGTATATTTTTTATTTTACTCACACTAATGTGTGGTTTGACAATGCTAACACACATTTCATGCGGTGAATATGCAGCTTACAAGTGAAAAACACAACACAATAGTTACACTTTTGTTTAATTGTATTTAATTATTTAGAAAAGTAAATTGCTAATTTTATTTCAAAGTCAGCGTATACGCCGACTACTTTTTTTAAAGACATTTATTGTTATAAATATATTTAATATAATATATTAGGTTGTTTTCGGTTTTAGCGATTAAAAAGCATTTTCGAGGTTGCCTATAGTATGCCTGTAGTAATTCATGAACTCATATCCAACTGTCTATGTATTGAGAACTGTGAATATAAACAAACTTAACCTTCTACTAACCTTCTGCTATTGCATTCGTATTATTATTATAAATTGTTTGTTATATTCGGGTTTAGCAATTATGAAACTTTTTTTTGTCTATCGTATCGCTGAAGTTATTGTTGAACTTATGTTCAATGTTTTATAAATTGAGAATATAAACAAAGACCTATAGATAATATGGGTCTTTGATATAAATAAGCGTCAATTTTTTCCCGAATCTCTCATTTTACGACCTGTACTACGTCATTGAGTTGTATGCGAGAGCGTAACCTATTGCGTTGTTATAACCCGTAAACTTTCCTTTGTTTATCGACAGACGCATCTATTAATAGCCTCATATATCATGAATGCCAAAACAACCGGGAAAAAGAACCACGTGACCAAATAGGACGCAAAACGCAAATACCATGCGACTACGACTTTTATTATGTAAGAAAGCTCCGCAATTCCTTTGAAGTTGGAGCCTTGTGATTGCTATTACTTAAATAATTGACCTCTAACTGAAGTAAGCAAAGGAAACGCAGCACCTAATTGACCCATTCCTTCTATTTGCGAAGGCAGATTGAATTTTACTAATGTATGGTTTGCCTATTATAACACACATTATAATGCGGTAAATATGCGACTAACAAGTAAAAAACACTATAATTAAACTTTTGTTTTGAATTAAGTTATTTAGAAAACAAAATTCCAAACCTTATTTCAAAACAGCAAGACTACATTTTTTAGAGAATATTATTGTTATATTTAAATGTTTTTTTTAACAGTTTCAGCGATAATGAAACATTTTTTTATGTTGTCTATCGTATCCCTGTAATAATTGTTGAACTCGTGGTCAACGTATTATTAATTGAGACCTGTGAATATAAACAAGCGTAACCTTATACTACTGCGTTATTCTCACACGGACTCCCCTTTGTTTATCGCCAGCCTCAGATTTATGAATGAGCTGAGCGAAAATACTACGTCACGCACACGCAGCAGAAAGTGGACTATTTTAATCATTCATAAACAATCTCCTCTGCAACACGTACAATACGATCATTGTTCATTGATTCTTTTCTATAAAACACCGTTCGAAAATATTGAATGTAACACGATATTAATATAATGTTGCCATTTGTGAATAAACATAATTGGAGAACTCAAACCTCTTGCATAAATTATACAACTCTTTCTTGCGCGGATACGCAAGTGGGTATTGGGTTAATCATACCTAGTCGTATCGACCTGAATTTCACACTAAGCACTTTAGACGGGCGCTAAAGCGCCCATCTAAAAACGGACTGTGCGCATTAGCGTTTGATTTTATTTACCCTTCTGAATTAATAAGGCATTGGACATTATTTCAACAAAAACTATACTATAGCCAATGATAAGATTGCGTACCACTTCAAACCACTTCTATAATTGCTATTACAAAATATCGAAATAAAAACATATCAAATGCACTGCAGTGTGTATACATAAGTTTGGGTCAAAATCTGGTTTACACCAAAGTGAGCTCGCAGGGTTACAGAGCATTATCATCGAAATGTTAATCAACATAGCCGTCTGTATGATTAATTATTTAATGAGTTCAATCTTTCTCTGATATTTAATTGTTTAGATCTATTGATCGATTATCTTATTATGTATTTTAGAATGTTTATGTGATATAAATACTTAATTGTTGTGTAAAGCAAATTTTAATCAGGATATTGTATATGTTGTCTAATAAGAATCCACTAGTCTGACGGAATATGCATGTGTTGAGGATTGCATATAATTTTACTTTATCTGAACTGGTTCAAATAAAACAATTGTCATCATACTTGCTATACTTTCAACATGTCTAAAAAGAGGTATGTTGGTGTTATATTTACTAACTTTTTATTAATAAAGCATTCATAGACAGTGCAAACACATCTCGACATTTGCTTGGGATCCCCATTTTTTGCAGAAAGCATCCCTGAAAATCGTTGATCCCGTCTTGGGTACACCAACATTTGATATGAACTCTGCCCCAGGTTAAAAGTCAAGGTTATTGTTCAAGACAAAGGAAAACACTCATATATCCACTGCAATTAGGTATATTTTTAGCTCACCTGATTGCTCAGGTGAGCTTTTGTGACCGGTCTTTGTCCGACGTCCGTCCGTCCGTCGTCTGTCCGCCCACATTTGTTCGTAAACACTCTAGAAGCCACATTTATTGTCCGATCTTCATGAAACTTGGTCAGAAGCTTTGTCCCAATGAAGTCTCGGTCGAGTTCGAAACTGGGTTGTGCCGGGTAAAAAACTAGGTCACTAGGTCAAAAAACAAACAAACTTGTAAACACTGTAGAAGTCACATTTCATGCCCAATCTTCATGTTACTTTGTCAAAATGTTTGTCTTAATGATATGTTGGTTGAGTTTAAAAGTGGTTCCGGTCCGTTGAAAAACATGGCCGTCAGTGGGCGGGGCAGTTTTCCTAATTTGGCTAGAGAGAAACCTTGTAAACACTCTAGAAGTCACAATTTCTGCCCAATCATCATGAAAATTGGTCAAAACATTGTTTTTTATTGATATCTCGGACGAGTTCGAAAATGGTGCCGATCGTTGATATACAGGGCCGCCAGTTGGCGGGGCATTTTTCTCTATATGTATATAGTGAAAATATGTGAGCACTCTAGAAGTCTCATTTTTGGCCTTGTAAACACTCGTGAAGTCACAATTTTTGCCCAATCATCATGAAAGTTGCTCAAAACATTGGTTGTATTGATATCTCGGACGAGTTTGAAAATGGTCCAGATCGGTGAAAAAACATGGCCGCCAGTGGGCGGGGCATTTTTCTCTATACATGTATGTATAAAGTGAAAACATGTGAACACTCTAGAAGTTATATTTTTGGCCCAATTTTCAGAACATTTGTTTCCTTGATATGAGAGTTGAGTTCGAAAATGGTTCCGGTCAGTTGAATAACATGGCTGCCGGGGGGGGGGGCAGCTTGGTGATATGCATATCCCATATGACATGTTGATATCGGGTATCATAGCCATTCAATAAGTCGCAAAATGCTCGAACAAAATTTATAAAGCAAAATGTGACTTAAATTGATAACTAAAAATACCAGTATCATCAGTATGCCAGTTTTGCCTTGTCAAGCTGTCGAAATCCAGAAAGTGCTTCGTTCACATTGAATATATCCTTCGAACTCCATTTATTGTTGCATTACTAAATAGCGTAACAAGCCGATTTAAGCTGTAAGAAAGTTTTGACACGAGTGTTATCAAGTCTTTCATGGGCGAAGCCATTGTTGTAGAAAGTGATCCATTCACATCGAATATATCCTTTGAATTTGATCCATTGTTGTTATTAGCGGAGATTTAGTGAATAAATTATTCATATATCATAAATGACAGCTTGTAAATAGCGAAACAAGCCAATTTATGCAATAAGAAAGTTTTGACTCAAAACTCTCATGGGGGCGGCCATTGTTGAATGTTGAAACACGAACGACAACTCTGCTAGGTGAATGTTATCATTAAAAATCAACGAAGTCGAGGTTTTTCAATTAGAAAAATCGAGTTATCTCAATCGGACTGGCTCGGTCTTTTACATAGGTCGCCATTGTGAAGAATTTTTTGATGGTTATCATACCTTAGACGATGCTGTTCCACCATCGTCAAAAAGACAACATCTGTACTTGAGAAATGTGCGTCAGGAGAAAGCACAAGAATCAGTAATCTGTGTTATACAGAGTTGGATGCCAAATGCATAGTCATATCCGCTTTTTAAATGTTCAAGCGCCCTTCTAAAGTCACATTCCTGGAAAAGTTAAATTGCGGCGTTCTTGCGTACAATCATATACATAGTACAGTGGTACTTCATACTAAGTTTGCTAAGAAAAAGAAACAATCCATCAACTTCATTCGACGCAAAGGTTTGTGAGTAAGGTATTCGCTATTCTGTCCTAAATTACGGGTTGCTTCAAGTCTAAAGTCATTCGTTTTCATGATGTAACTTTTGCTTTTAATGCAAGACCTTTGTTCTACATTACATTTTCTGTGTTTTTAATCTGAGATACGTTATATCCACGATATACATTTTGCGACGAATGTACATGTAAGCCCTATATTCTGCATGGTGAAAATTGTGCTACAAATTTAAGAAATATATTTTGCATTATGTACATTGTGCTACGAATCTTATATAGTCATGTAATCTGCATGATCTATATTGAGCTACAAATCTAAGCCCTATATTCCGAATGATGTATATTGTGCTACGAATGTATGTCCTATATTCTGCATGATATCCATTTTACTACGAATCTAAGCTCTTAATTTTTCATATTGTTAATTGTGCTACGAATATTCGCCCCTTATGCTGCAAAATGTAAATAGCGTTACAAATATATTCCCTTAATTCTGCACAATGTATATTTTGCTACAAATCTAAACCCTATATTCTGCATTATGTACCTTGTACTACGAATTTAAGCCCTTAATTCTGCATGATGTACATAGTGCTACGAATCTAAGTCCTATTTTCTAAATGATGTACATTGTACTACAAATCTACGTCCTATATTATGCATGAGTTACATTGTGCTACGAATATTGGTATTATATTCTTCATGATGTACATTGTGCTACGAATATAGGTATTATATTCTTCATGATGTACATTGTGCTACAAATATAGGTATTATATTCTTCATGATGTACATTGTGCTACGAATATAGGTATTATATTCTTCATGATGTACATTGTGCTACGAATATAAGTATTATATTCTTCATGATGTACATTGTGCTACTAATATAAGTATTATATTCTTCATGATGTACATTGTGCTACTAATATAAGTATTATATTCTTCATGATGTACATTGTGCTACGAATATAGGTATTATATTCTTCATGATGTACATTGTGCTACTAATATAAGTATTATATTCTTCATGATGTACATTGTGCTACAAATATTAGCCCTATTTTCTGAATGGTGTACACTATACTACGAATCTAAGTCCTATATTATGCATGATGCACATTGTGCTAAGCCCTGTATTCTGCAAAATGTAAATTTTGCTACAAATCTTAGCCCGATATTTAGTGCGATATAAATTGTGCTACTAATACAAGCCCTTTATTCTGCAAAATATAAACTGTGCTTCGAATCTTATTCCTATTAAACGCATGATTTACATTAATGAATCTATGCCCTATACTCTGCATAAGGTTTATGAATCGCCTTTCCACTTAAATAGCGACTTATCACCACCAAAGGATAAGGACGGAGTAACAAAGAAAGTACACAAAACCAGTCTTAGTGAAAAGGACATTTATTGCAAAATGTCATAAATTAAACAAAACATCTAAATTAATCTATTAGATGTATGACTAGATCCCTTCTACCCTGCTGGGCAAGCAAGAAACCCGCCTTATTACATATAAGGCAGAGCATACCTGAAGGTACATAATAAAAGGCATATTTACAACTGCATCAATATGCATGACAATGTAAAAAGGCATTAGTCAAAAACACACATAGAAGGTATTATGAATGATCAAAAAAAAAAAAAAAAATTTCTTTGTTTTTATATATATATATATATATTTGTATTAAGCGGAGGCGGAATGGAGGAACGATAATTTTTCTAGCAACTTCTGCTTACAGCGTTCTCTAAGACTGAGAGAAGGGCGCTTTGCTTTGTCTGCGAAAGGACGCTATGCGCGTGGTCACGTGACTCGGACTTCGGAGCCCGATTGGCTGAGCGCTATGCAACATTAGGCAACCTATTGGCACAATTCCAATCCGCCCCGCGTCTTTACATAACTTAGAACCAAGCTCGATTCATAAAACCTTTTATGTGTGCATAAAATTTCATAAATGATGCTACGAATCTAAGTCCCATATTGTGCTCGATAAATAGTGTGCTGTGAATCAAAGTCATATTAGTCTTGTAGGAACTGAAGCCCACGGTGCATGATTTGACATTTTTTTAATGCTGATCATGTTTTACATTGTAAAAGTGTTTTTTTTGCAAAACGAAAGTATTTGCGCACGGGTCTAAATCAAAGATGGCCGCCAAGATTGCCGAACAAAAACCAATATCATACCTTTTTTTAAACAAATGACACAAGCATCATATATTTTTCCACACTTTTTGAAAAAAATTGATTTAAGCAATTGAAAACATATTCTATTAAACAAACATGTTTTTTTCGTTAAAGAGTATTCATTTTATGAAAAAGGCAAATTTATAAATGAGATATTGGTAAACAAACAAGTTTTTTTTTGCTTATGATATGTTTCAATTTGTACCTAACAAGCATTTTAGATATAAATATCATCCTAACTACATTTACATAAAACTATGGAACAAAGGAATATGAAAATATAATAAGTCACGTGAATATGATAAATAATTGTGACATATAAGACACGTAAAGTGTGGTATAGGTCATTGTTATTAAAAAGTAATTTATGAAAATTATTACATAAATATTAAACTTAACTGTATTGTGTTGTTTTATTGTTAAACCAGTTTATAACTTGACTAATATTCAGATCACTCATCCCTTTTCCCGTGCACCAAAAGGTTCAATGTCGATCGCGTGCATCGAATGATTGCTAGAGTATTTCGATTATTTGCTTTCAAAGAGTTTACATCTCTGATATATTGTGTCTTGTTCTGAGAAAATTGGGCTTAATGCATGTGCGAAAAGTGTCGTCCGTAATTAGCCTGTGCAGTCCGCACAGGCTAATCACGGACGACACTTACCGCCTAAACGTGATTTTCGGTAAGCAGGTACTTCATTGAAACTAAAAGCGAAAAGTGTAGTCCCTGATTAGCCTGTGCGGACTGCGACCCATTTTTTTATGCAAGATGTGCTTGTAATGTAAGACCCGTGTTCCGTATGATGCGAGTTGTGCTTTTAATCTTAGAGCCGTGTTCTGTAGGATGCAAGTAGTGCTTTTAATCTAAGACCTGTGTTCTATCTGATACTAGTTTTGCTTTTAATCTAAGACCTGTGTTCTTCATGATGCGAGTTGTGCTTTTAATCTGAGACCCGTGTTCTGTAAGATGCGAGTTGTGCTTTTTATGTAAGACCATTGTTCTTCATGATGCGAGTTGTGCTTTTAATCTGAGACCCGTGTTCTGTAAGATGCGAGTTGTGCTTTTTATGTAAGACCATTGTTGTTTATGATGCGAGTTGTGCTTTTAATCTGAGACCCGTGTTCTGTAAGATGCGAGTTGTGCTTTTTATATAAGACCATTGTTCTTTATGATGCGAGTTGTGCTTTTAATCTGAGACCCGTGTTCTATATGATGCGAGTTGTGCTTTTTATATAAGACCATTGTTCTTTATGATGCGAGTTGTGCTTTTAATCTGAGACCCGTGTTCTGTAAGATGCGAGTTGTGCTTTTTATATAAGACCATTGTTCTTTATGATGTGAGTTGTGCTTTTAATCTGAGACCCGTGTTCTGTAATATGCGAGTTGTGCTTTTTATATAAGACCATTGTTCTCTATGATGCGAGTTGTGCTTTTAATCTGAGACCCGTGTTCTGTAATATGCGAGTTGTGCTTTTTATATAAGACCATTGTTCTCTATGATGCGAGTTGTGCTTTTAATCTAAGACCCGTGTTCTGTAAGATGCGAGTTGTGCTTTTTATATAAGACCATTGTTCTTTATGATGCGAGTTGTGCTTTTAATCTGAGACCCGTGTTCTGTAAAATACGAGTTGTGCTTTTTATATAAGACCATTGTTCTCTATGATGCGAGTTGTGCTTTTAATCTGAGACCCGTGTTCTGTAAGATGGGAGTTGTGCTTTTTATATAAGACCATTGTTCTTTATGATGCGAGTTGTGCTTTTAATCTGAGACCCGTGTTCTGTAAGATGCGAGTTGTTCTTTTTATATAAGAACATTGTTCTTTATGATGCTAGTTGTGCTTTTAATTTAAATTCCGTTATCTGTATGATGCGAGTTGTGCTTTAAATATATAAGACCAGTGTTGTGTAAGATGCGGGTAGTGCTTTTAATCTAAGACCCGTGTTTGTTATGATGCGAGTTCGGCTTTTTATATCTTCCCCAGGCCATTTAAGCGGGGCGCTTGAATTTCGAAATCAGAGTCCCCGGGGCGCTTGAAAATTTCCCATCAGTGTTTTCTTCAGTAAAAGAAAGTGGAGATTGTCCAAAAAAATCAAGGTTTCCCTATCAGTGTATCAATATTCCCTGTTTTAAAAGAGCACTCGGTACCTACTTTCACAAGTAATCTCCATAAACACCACATGGGGTAATGGATAATCCACTGATAAGAGAATAGCATGACGCGCGTATCGATTATTCTAGCCACATTACAGGTCATTTAAATGCTGACAAGGATGTATCTGGTAATTTTCCAGTCGTCAAACTGTGAAGTTCATCGTCCAATCGGTTACGCGAATGCTTATGAGGGCGGGGTTAACTATCGACCATTATTTTTGATTGACGTCGGGCATGAAGTAAGAGTTTATCGCAGCTTGATTAGCAAGAAGTTGTACCATTTGAGCAATATTAAACCGGTAATTAGTACAGAACATTAAAGACGGTTTCGGGCATCATCATCACACCTTTTTACTGTAAACAAGTGTTACCTATGACTCATAATTAATACGAGAAATTAATTGCAAGTGGTAAACAATTAATTATTATAGCGAGTAAGTTGTGCAAATGACTCCCGGTTACAATTATGTGATAACAATTTATTTAATTCCAGTACATGTATATTTCAACATGTCCATTTATAGAACTGATTCACCTCGTTTTTCTGACATTTATTCGACACGTAATGCGCTTTAACAAATTTCCCTTGAATTAATTACGCACACTTGTAAATGTTTCGTCCGATAATCGATAGTTAGAAAACTGATGATGGCAACCGGCCGTGATCCTCGTGGACAACGTGAATTTCATGCATAATTCCGTCAAAACATTTATTCGACTCGTAAAGTGTTTAAACAAATTATCGTTGAATTTATAACGCAACGGTTAATATTTGTTGAAATCTCAAATGGGAATAATTAAATTTGTAATCCGAAACCCATTCCCGTAAGTCGATGTTAACTCGTTTTTAATCCGAAACACACTTCCGAATGTAAATGTTATCGCAACGTTAAATATTTTTGCTTCAAATTAGCAGTGCAAATTTATTTTGTGTCGAATCTTTTTCTCAATTAAAAAGAGCTCGAAAATTATGCAGCGTGTACAACGTCGCGTCTATTGCATACAAATGGCGTGTATTGAGCGTTTTAACAAGCACACAACAGGTCAGGGAATTGACGCATATTCAGAGGCAATATTTCATCAAATATATAAATAGTCACTTAAAAAATGGCAAGGTTTGTGTTAAAAAAATAACTGAAAGCTTTTATCGTTAATAATTACCAGAAAGAGATTGATAAAAACGGAATAAACGGGATTATCGGGTAATAAATAGAAACTTGAAAAATAGTAAGTATACAGTAATAGAGTCGGGTTGAAACGGATGTATTGGGGAATCGTTCGAGTCGGGATTTTACTATCTGTGCGGAAAAGTTTTAAAACAATTAAACAATATAAAAAAATATATATTTTTAAATGACTGGGGGATATTTTTGAAGAGTCATAGCGCACCAAATGACGTCTTTTGACGCTGTTTTTCTCTGAGTAATAACGCACCACAGAACGTGAATTGACACGTTCAATTAAAAAAAATCAACGTCGGGAGGGGACAACCCTCCCGAACCCACCCCCAATCGGCCCCGGGGCGCCTGCAAAAATTCCTGGGGAAGGCATGATGCCAGTTGTGCTTTTAATCTAAGACCCTTGTTAATTATGCTGCGAGTTGTACTTTTAATGTAAGACCCGTGATCTTTATGATGCGAGTTGTGCTTTTAATATAACACCCGTGTTCTGTATGATGCAAGTTGTGCTTTTAACTAAGACCTGTGTTCTATATGATGCGAGTTCTGCTTTTAATCTAAGACCCTTGTTCTGTATGATGCGAGTTGTGCTTTTATTCTAAGACCCGTGTTTTGTATGATGCGAGTTAAATTTTCATACAAAACAAAACTTACATTTCATAGATTAGAACGCTTACCTGTCAAACATAACATCACTGACTTATTTGAGATTACCCAAAACTATTTACGCTTATATTGTATGATCGTATTATAAGTATTATTTATTTTGACTTATATATTGGACGTTGGTCAAAAAGCGATATAAATAAATACGCCTAATGTAAAATATCCTTTCAATAAAAAAGTATAAACCATTTAATTTAAGTATTAAACAATGTGTCGTCTTATTTAACCAACACATACTTAAACGATGTACCAGACCAAAACGGAAGATATAGCTTTGACTTTTGATAAAACGAACCGTTCGATTAATGCTATGACTGAATGTTAAAATGATGATCCATACGTTGTCACACGTTCACAAATTATAAAACCCGACGTACGTAGACACAATTGATTCGTTACTGAGACAAAGTTATTAATATTTAAAACAGTGTTTAATTTAGTTCGTTTAATTATTTAAAAATAAAATAATTTACCATTAATGATATGAATGGACAACAGCCGATCCGTTAATAAACATGTCCAGACTCTCGTAAATACTTATTAACACACACATACTTTAGTGACGTGCAATTTTGATGACCGACTGTATTTGTGGTACAACATAGTCGGTGATGATACTGATTGGACGTTACACATTGGTCGGTACAACGACGATGGACAACACAGGGCCTCCCCATGACCACACGTTTGGAAACATGACGGTCAACTGGTCTTTATTAACGTAAGAAATAAGTATGCCTTTAACATAGTTTTAATTAGTGGTCTATAGTTTCTATAACAAATAGTTTGCACCGGGAATATTTATCGAATACAAATGGAAGAACTTAGGCTGAAACCTTACAATTTGAAATAACATTGAAAACATGACAAATAAAATGAACGTTAGTTCCGGGAAGCAGAACGTTCATCTTATAATTCCGAAAATCAAACACAGGGTTTAGTAACATTCACCGGACTGAAGTAAACTTTTTAATTGTTCATTTCAAAAAGTTAAATGATCTAGACTGTAAAAGCTTCGCGTCGTTCATTACTTGGAGAGATCATTCAAAGATTTATAGGTTACACACTTTACTTCAGTTTTTACCTCTGAATTAAATGTTCTAAAAACCAATCCGAGACAACTTCGACCATATACTACTGGTTCTTTGAACAAATGTGTTTCTGGCACCTTCATGTGTGAAAACAATCTATGTGCTTCCGCTAACATTGTTTGCTGAACAGGACAAAGTGTTGACTGAGAGACTTTTGTGGTTTGTTTGTGCTTTTTCATTTTGAAGCAAATTAAATGACTTATTCCCTGAACGCGAGGTGCGTGTTGCAAATAAATGCTAACGGATATATCAGCCGTGTTTTTGTTATTGATTTATACAATTCTAAAAAAGTATTGAATAATAGATAATTCCGTAAATGTTAAATAAATTACTGCATATAATAAATGTCATAATACTATGTAAATAACATGTACTCGACATGGTTCATATTGATATACGAACCACCTACAAAGCTATAAATGTTACAATATGACGACACGAATTGAAGCTTCATAAATACCCATATTTGCATGAAAGTAATTCTATCTGAGATAAATAAAAACAATCATAAATAAAGATCAAATAAATAAAACTTTAATATCAAATATGGACGTATACAAGTACACATCTAATAAGTATTGTATTCTTTTATCTTCTGTGTAGACACAACTACATAATGAATTACACTTCTACCCAGATACTTGCACATATTAAAGTAAGTAAAGTAAGTATTTCTCCCGTAAATTAAATGAAATACTCCATCAATTCTGTACCCATATGTACATTTGCCATTTAATTGCATTTATCAATCCCTGGTACAATGATCGCCATGTTGAACAAATTCAAATATGGCCTCACCCTCTGACATTGAATATCAAGTCGGCAAAATTGTTTAAATGATTAGTAAGCTCGATCATTGCATTAAAATACCATCGAAATTACGCAAGTAGAGAACCTAAATTAAATGTGGTACCTTTCGACAAAAGATGAGTGTTATTTTCAACTTTGTTTGAAGACAAAACGCACTAATTCATCCTGTATTTTCTAATCTTAAACATGGCATTGATTTAATAGAACACACCAATCATCAAATGCTTTAGCTAATAATAAAAAAGGAATTATGCAAAAGAACAAAACAACAAGAGTTTAAACCATAACAACATATCTTCAATGGATGCACTTTGATTTACTTAACGAGTAGACCGGTTCAATATTTCATCTGCATCGAAAGTCCATTCCGAAACAAATAAGATATAATGCCTCCTGTACTGCAAAGTATGATGTCCGCTGAAAATACAAAAAGAAAGGTTTCGCAAAAGCAAATGTAGGTGAGACTTGGTCGTTGACAGGGGCGCATACTTAAAGTAGGGCTTTGGGTGGTAAGAGAGACTGAAAGTGCCAGATGCCTACTGTATATGTTGGAAAACACTAAACGCTATTTAATGAGGTCGATACCAAGGGGAAGGGAAGAAGGGCAGAACATATCAATATAGGCTTTCAGACAGGTGTGGCTAGAACTTCCATTTGATTCACCAGTTCGCGCAGGATACTGAACGCATGAAATATTATTGCGCCTACACCTCTTTCCATGCAAAACACAAGCAAAAAAGGTATGCGCTGACCTAAAGTCCATGAATGCGTTCAGCATGGTTGACATTAGGAAACACTTGGTAGCTGAAAATGCAGAAAATAGGGAAACAAGATTCCTCGGTGATGACTTTTGAAGGGGAAAGTTGTTCCAACAATCCGATTTTCAATTAAAACGCGACACGCTATTAAGCCGGAACCATTTCTGGCACCTTCATGTGTGAAAACAATACTTAAAACACACACATTTTGGGGGGAACATGAAGCGAAAATGAACATTGCATTGCAGCTTCAGTGCTTAGAAATAAGGAAAAACCAGTTAAGTGCCCAAATAGAAGGGGCCATTGTTCCGCAAATGTTTCTGAACGTGAACAGGAAGGGAATGAAGGGAAATGAAATAGGTAGTTCGACAACCGGATATCTAAGGATAAAAAAAGCTAAGTTCACATGTGAAGTTGGCAGCAGAGCTTTCCAATCAGCAGCCCTGATAGTCACAAAATAGGCCATCTAAATGTTCTCAGGCATTAAGGCAACTCCCTGAAAGAGAAAACAGCACAGGACATGTTCTTGTGGCATACAAGGTCAAATGTTAGTAAGCGGCCTGCGCTATTTGTGAAAACTGGATGAATGGCCGAGTTTAAAGTTGCTCAAATTAATATCAGAGTAAAATTTTGGCTTTGAAGAGGGTAATACCAGAGGTCATTACAACCATTGAATTGTGCTTCAGTGGTTACTGGTGAAGTCAGTGGGCCAAGTACAGTTTGCTCAGGCAAAAAAGCAAGCAAATGTTAATGTTAAAATGGTGGCCGGTGATTAAGAAGTACTCCAAACGTGTATGAAATGGTGTTCATTTGCTCTGTAATTATGTACACGTGAGCTTAGTGCATTTAGGCTTTATGTGGAATAAATTTGTATATAAAAATGCTTGTTTTATTGATTTTTGTATTTTTTACCAAATAAACAGTCAGGATCCAGGCCATGTCCGTTGCATTTTTTTTGTAATTGGAAACACGTCTTTTGATCGATATTGGTAGACAGTTGCTCAATGGTGAACTGACTCGAATTGATGCACATTAAGTTACCACAAGGGTGACTGACCAAGGCATTTTCAACCCCAAGATAACACATAAGGGCTATCATGTTCACCAAATATGACCACCACATTTCAGACTGTTTTTTATTCGAATAAATAGTCAGACCATGTCCGTTGTATTTTTCTACCGGTAATTGGAATTTTTTATTGACATTTGTGGACAGTTGTTCAATTGGCCAATGCCTCGAATAGATGCACATACTATTGCCACAGGTGACTGACCAAGCCATTCGGGCACAGTGTAACTGTAAGGTGACACATAAGTGCTATGCTGTGCACAAAGTATGACCGACCCTTTCCAGCAGGTTTAAACTCATATTCTACCGTAATTAGGGCAATTGGTCGGATTACCTATTCCCACTGAACAGTCAGGATCTAGGCTTTTCTGGCATTTTTCAACTTATATGTCGTGTAATTATTCCCAATCACTATGTTTGTCTGCTGCAATTTTTACAGACAACACACTTATTTAATCCAAAGTGAGTTTAGGTCAAAATGTACTAAATATTTTCCTTATATAATTCATTTTAAAAGCGAAAACGTTAGGCAAAAATAAATGCAACATTTTGCACATACAGACCCCAATAACCATCCCTTGACTGAAACAGAATTCTTAACTGAATTTATTTAAACAATCAAAATGGTATGTCATGCAAGCCAAGAAAGAACTTTTCATAAATCAAAATGGACTGTATTGTAACCTTTTTTACCGGCTACTCTAGAGAAAAGAGATTGACCTTATCGCAACATCCGGGCACTTGCGTCAGTTAGAGTTTCATGCCCCTTGACGACGGTGAAAACAAAAGCGCTGTCGCCATTGTTTTTGCATTGAAATATGTAACACTGCTCGCAATTTTCTTAAGTTAAGGCACATCTTCGCGACCATTTTTTAGAATAAAAATACCCAGAAATAGAAATTCTTTCATAATAAATTTAATTTAATGAACGAACACAAATAAGGATGAAAACAAACAACCAATAAATTTTAAATATATGCAACATACAG
This sequence comes from Dreissena polymorpha, assembly GCF_020536995.1. NCBI lineage: Eukaryota > Metazoa > Mollusca > Bivalvia > Myida > Dreissenidae > Dreissena > Dreissena polymorpha. Next base: position 13,118,183 of record NC_068361.1, read on the forward strand.
TAGCTGATTTGAACCTCTATATTTGTTACCTTATTACCTTGTTACGTATTAAATAAATAATCATGATCAATGTTATCGTTTTTTGTTTCCGCATGTTAGGTATTTGAATGCCCCTTTCTTCATCTCAAACCGATTATCTCGTTATGATCGGATACTGTCCAGACAAAGAAAACACGGTGTCATGAAGCCAGCTGGGGACCTATACTTGGGGCTCTGCATAAACCACATGTGGTCATTAAACACAATTTATGATACCTCTATGTCATCTCTTGTCATACTGAGCAGTCATTTAAGCCAAATTTTTAATGCGGAAATAATTGAATATACAGTTGCTTTATAAAACACGTTGACACCTTAAATAAACATTTAATTAAATTAAATGCAATATTTTTCATTGGATTGTTTGCATCAGTCTTAAAATCGTGTAAGCTTTTGTATTCTAGTGTTTAATTGCCCCTTTGTTTTGCATAATCCGATTATCTGGTTTTGATCAAAAATTTTCCAAACTTAACTGACAAAAAGGTGTCATAAACCACACTGGGTGGTCCAGACAGTGTCATTTAACACGATAGATGCCACCATGTCTCCTCTTTCTGGTAGTATTAAGCAGTCATTTGGATGAATAATTAACGCCGATGTACTTAACAGTTGCTTAAATTAGATATGTGACATATGGTCAAATATAAAGTCATGTCCAATTTAGATTATCAGAAATTTACACCGTAAAGAGACTAGCCCGATTAATTTATTAAAGTATTTAATAATTATAAAATTTACGTAAAAAACAAGTAACGTATTTAGCGTGTATCAGTTAATTAAAAAGACGTCATTCCGTATTAAGATTTGATGTTACGACAATAAACGATCGACATCATAAAAAAGAAATTACGTTTGACAGCAACGGGGGTAAAAAATGTTTGAAAAACAAATATATTTATACAGATATATGTGTGTTAATTTTAATATTTGTCACTCGTACTCATTACAATGAACACAACTAAGGCTTTCAGTAAGTCATGTACCAGATGTCCCTACGTATTTTACAGCTTCACATTAGCATGATAATTTGACATAGTAGCAATATAATTAATATGTTCGAAGATGAATGAACCCTGAAAAGAACGACAATACTCATTACATCAACATCTACAAGGATACTCCCATTATTACAGAATAAACAAATTTACCCGGTGTCTCAGTGAGAAAGTTAATCATGAATGTCGCCGTACTCGATCATCGGCCACTTGGTCGGGTCATTTTTCCAACATCCAGCTTGCAATTTGTACGGACATTCATTAAGTCCAATTAGTTTTATTTTCTGATCATATCGGGCGTTCGAATTGCAATCTAACCCTTCATAATAGTCAAAAGACATTTTAAACACCAATTACAGGACATTTAATTACCTATTGACTTCCCAATAGGAATGCAATTGGCGAAATATCAGCAGAGGTGCTCAATCAGCGTAGTAAATCGACCATATCTAGGGCATTGTTTTCACCGTCGCTAAGGGACTGCCCCTTTTGTGACGTCATCGCGATAAGGTCAATATCCTCCAAACCTTACTGTTTCATCATGTTGCCTAAAGTCTTAAACAGGACATTAATTTAATAGTACATACCAATGCCTTACTTAGAAATAAAAAGCAATAATGCAAAAGAATACAATCTCAAGTGTTTAAACCATAACAACATATCTCCAATCGATGCACTTTGATCAATTAGAGAGTACAGCCATACAAGCATACTTTATTTAGTATAATGCAACCTTAAGTAGTAGTACAAGCCAAGAATGCGACTATTAAACACGAGATATATATGGCGGCTGATCAGAGTGACTAAGATTGGTATTTCCTACTCAAGATGGCGTCCAATAATAACTCATTGTAATTGGTCTCTATTTGTTTAAGACTTTCTTTTGAATAAATAGTGAGTTGTGAAAATGATATCTACAATTGGAGGATCATTTAATCAGGTAGGCGTTTATTGAACTTGACAAATGTTGATTTTGATAAACAAGTTATTGATTTAGCGAACATCAAAACAAAACTGTTTTGTTTGTCACATATATGAAAGGGCAGGACAATTTAAATTGTAAAACATATCTCAACAAAGTTCACCAATGACCATCTCAATTTCACAAGATCCTTTTGATATATTAATAGATGATCTTAAAGGGACTTGGTCATAGTTTTATAAATTGACAAACTTGGAAACAAAATTTTCAGATTTAAAAATAATCATTGTGGTTTTGTTGTTTGCGAGAAAACAGTAATACTGAACATAAACCATGCGCTAAAATATCCATCATATGCATCTTTAGACGATTTACAAACCTGAACATTATAAAACGTTTCACACGCGAAACGATTGAATAATGGATTTCTGTTGTTATCGTTATATTTAAGGACTATACGAGATTTATTTATATAAAGCATTCATTACATTTTGCAAAGTCGGATGGTGGAGTTGCTTCGATGCTAGACTTTTACTCCAACGGTCAGTGGTTCAAGCCCACGTATTGCTTACTCTGTCTTCTTTCTTGAAGTTGTACGCTTGTTTTATAGGGGAGCTCTGTAGTTCCGATGTCTACATTTATCAATTTAAAACATTGAGTTTAGTTTAAACCTATTTACTATAGCTCGATAGCACAGAAAGGCTAAGACTTATTTGAAATGCTATCGAGTCCGTTTACTGGGACTCGAATCATAACTTGGTATCTATGGGGAAAATCTAAAAGACGCTTCCTTAGTGGGGATTGAACCCATGACCTCCCGATCGCTTTGCGGACAGCTTATCCACTACACCACTGCGGACACCTTATCCACTACACCACTGCGGCCTCGTTTAAAGCTTTTAAAGACGATCTTGAAGATCATTAAACAAATCTGTGAACAAGTCCCTTTAACAGGTGTCGGCTATTACGGCCCCAGTGAAATCAGGCTAACTTGGTCTTTTTGGCCCCAATATCAGACTTATTTCGCCCCATGTTTTATTTGAATAGATCGCTGTAAACATCTTGGTGGATGCTCTTTACATCTATGATATATTTATTGCCAGTTACTAATGTTTAACCAGTGTTCACAGACGTTTGGTAACAATGATGGGACGCACTCCGGGTCGACATGTAATGAAGTAATCTTTGAAATACAAACACATACTGTATGATTTTTGTCGCAAAATGTCCATCGGCATCAACCAGTAGACACTGATTGTATGAACACTCTTAAGTGATTCTGCACCGAATAATTGTAAGGCAAGCAGTGTAACCACTTTGAAAGTACGTGTCAGGTCATTTAATCGAATAATAGAACATTTGGTAGCTTTGTTCATTGTTGGATTAAATGAACTGCAAGATGACACTGCTTGTGAATTGCAAGATGAGACTTCGTACATGACACCATAGTCATTGTTTAAAAGACACAATTTCATGGAATGAATATCACATCTTGTAAAAGTGGACATATGTGGTGCACTTTATATGCAAATTATGTTTAGAGTAATCAGCGTTCACAGAACAATGGAAACAATGGTCGCTTTACTACTTTACAATAAATTTACTTCTATATTTAAGATGGCAACGGGAAAATATATATAGTAGTTTAAATTGCAGCGATTTATCACATACAAAACACTTTCATACATTTTACACATTATGTTTGTTTCCGCTGATAACAAGCGCTTCCCTAGAATTGAGGAAAATAAAGTTGTGTTTTTTGTTGGAAGATGACTAAGCTTTAGCCTAAATCTGTTTTGGAGACTCTTAATTGTTTAATAAATACTTCACAATGTTTGACAATATTCTACAATAAAAAATCTAGTCCAAACTGCTTATCACCGAAAATCTGTCATAATGTAAGGCAACATGTATTTCTTCTAAACACGGTGGGAAAGTGTTAATACACTGGTTTCAAGTTGCCCGCCAATCCTTGAAGATTTCTTGGTAGAGCTCAACTTGAAATCACCCATTGAAAGGATATGAAGTGCACTAGAAAAACACATATATATATATATATATATATATATATATATATATATATATATATATATATATATATATATATATATATATATATATATATATATATATATATATATATATATGTTTATTTATTTATTTATTTTTTTTCATATTTATTGAGTTTTGTTCACTTTTTACATTTGAAGTTTGCATGGGGCATTTCTCTTGTGAATTTTCATGCTGACATTTTGCATATCTTGAATATAAAATTAAGTATCAAAGCAAAACTTCACAGGTGTGAAGCTTGCATTGTTGGAAAACTAGTTTTTAAAATTAAATTTTATTTGCCCACTGAAAAAAGTGGGGGGAGGGGGCGGGGGAGGGCATTTAGAGATTTGGGTAGGGGGATATTGAGAATATTCCATGCATGAAAGTGATAGTTCTAAATCGTTTGGGTTCAGTGTGTCACCGTCAGGTAAAGAATGTCTCAGATATTGATCAGTTTGCCATGACATAACGAATTACAAATTAAACTCCAAACAACACCTTTTTGGCATTTACAACAATGTGAATACAAGCATATGTAAGTCTGATTGACTTTGTATTTACATTCAATGAATGTAATTGAATATTTGAGAATAAAAGTGCAGATGTTCAAGGATACAATAATGGGAATGGTAAAAGCACCCAGGTAGCTTATTGATCTACAGAGAATGTCTATGGAACTGATCAGTTAATGAACATTTGGCCATGGTTTTGTGTGTCTCAAAACGAAGTCCTAACCCATGTGTTTGTCAAAGATTTTTCATTCATTAATTTTTCAACCAAAATTGCTGCATTAGTATAAACATTGAAAAGTTCATTTCAACAATTAATGTTTTATTGCACCTTCATTCAGAAAGTAACAGCGGTCTAAACATACAGGAATATATTTGTTTGTTTTTTTAACTTATTCATTTCAGTTAACACTCTAAAAGTGACATTTACAGTCCAATCTTCACGAAACTTGATCAGATAATGTGTTTTAATGATATCTCGGCTAAATTACCAAAATGCGGCGGTTTAAAAAACATGGCCGATATGAAATGGGGCAGGGGTGGCGCCGCAGTTTTTCTTATATGGCTCTAGTGAAACCTTGTAAAAACAATAATTCCCAAATTTAAAGTAAAGGTAAGTACCATAACACCGATCCATGATTACCATTGAGATATTTCCAAACTATCCAGAAACAGCCTTATAAACGCTTTATTAGTTTAACTATTTAGAACAATCATTATTCATTAATTAACCAGTATGATGACCACCTATAAAAACTCACATGCCCTGGGAATGGGGATTGAACCCCGGTTGCAGAAGTGAGAAGTGTATGTACCAACCACTGTGCTAACCGTATAGCCTTGTAGATAATGAATTAACATAAACATATTTAAATTGAGATTTTGAAAATCAGGTCAATGCCTTTGCTGCATGATACAACTAAATCTGGTCAATGTGTTTGCTGCATAAAACAATTAAACCAGGTCAATGTGTTCGCTGCACAATAAAACTTATACAGGTCAATGTGTTTGATGCATAATACAACTAAACCAGGTCAATTTAAGCACGTCAATGTGTTTGCTGCACAATACAACAATCAGGTAAATGTGTTCACTGCATAATGCAACTAAATCTGGTAAATGTGTTCACCGCATAATACAACTAAATCGTGTCAAATTGTGCTTGCTGCATAATGCTAGGCAAACCTCGCCATGTAGACCTTTCTTCACTCGTGTGATACATTTAAGTACACAATCACACTAACATAGTATTCACTATATACACAGTCTTTAACCTCTCTCAAAGTATAGTTTCTGATGTTTATTTTTATTAATTTAAATATTCATTATCTTGAATCATTTTGTTGTTTAACTATCAGATACTTTAAGATGCCAAATAAGAACAAGTGCTTTACCTTGCTTTACGAGTGATCCATACATAAATGGTTGTACTAAATGTTTTAGACTAATATTTGTAGGTGCATGGTAGATATCGCATTGTCACAGTCACCGTCTTTTTATCCTTGTTGAAAAAATCAGAAGAAGATATTTACCATGGCGATAATGGTCCAGCTTTTCTAAAACTAAATATTTATTTTGTATTAAAAGATAAGTAATACGATATTGTGATTACAAATCTAACCGTTCATAAATCTACACAACCGTACTTTAAACTCAATCACAAACAACATAATATTGCAGGACTATGTTTACATGTCACACAGGGAGTTTCAAACAAAGAAATGACATTGAAATGCTTTTTTAAAGTGCATAATACATGTATGTCGAAATATTCACTTAAAGGTTAAAAATCAAAACAAAACAAGAATATTAATTTATAAGTCTAAAATAGGTTCCCTTCTTCTACATTGGCAAAAGAGATATAACTAACTATTATTGGCATGTGTATGGAATGTTATGAAGATTGGGATATTATTTATCAATACTACATATTTACCTTAAATAAAAAAAAATATAAGAAGACAACAACATTTAATTAAAATTACAGTATAAAAACGTTGGCTCCACCTTGTATACATACAGGGGTGTTGTGGACAGACAGGCCACCACCTTAAAGGTGGAATATGCATAAGCTATCACTAATAATACAAATACTAGTTAAATACTACAAATACACAATATCTGCTTGAATTATCATTAAAATTTCAGATAAAATATTTGCGACCGAAGAACAGTCAAACAAAAAATTGTGCTCAAGACATTGACATAAACCCACATTCAAATTGATCGCCAACTTTGTGGAATATCGTTGAATATCATTTACATAATGAATGCCCCGGAGATAACGTGAGTTTAATAGTCATTTTTGAAGTTGGTATATCAGCCAAAACACAGGCACACAATCGGACATGCAGCCTTTGTAATGGTATGTGTGCGAAGTACCAGCTCATTAATTCGTAAACAAAGGCGGATTTTGCCGATGCGGGATTTAATTTCGGTTGATACGGCCTGTTATTTTGCTTATGTTCCAACTTTAAACGATCTGCCATCACGACTGTCATATTGAACCAGTAAGCGTATTTTATTAACTTGGAAACAATCCTCGTGTTCTTAGATATTTTAACGAAAACAACAGCAATGCTTTTCCATCATTTCGCGTGTGTAAGCTTTATCAGCTAACTATAATAAATGTATCCTTATATACGATCATATATTGTAGGTGTATGTTTATGTCTACACTGTAAGACTGTTTATATTTAAATAAATATATAAACAAGTAAGATTTCTGCAAAGGTTAAGACTTTTTCATTATTTTAATTCACATGTTTGTTGGACAGACCTTATAAACTTCAATCTTCTTTTTAATTTATTTTCGAACATGTACTTGGACAGGTTATTGCCTCTGATTATTTTATTCTGTTATTTTATCATGAAAATATACAAATCTGACTTAACGATGATGAAAAACTTAAGAATAATTTTAAGGAAGCTTGGTGGGTTCATGCTGTAATGATAACCAAAATGAACTTTGTTTCACTAAAATGCGTTCTGGGTGGAACATGTATACATGTAAATGGTTAAAACATCTCTGGGGGCTATTTATTCCTTTCTTTAATAACAACATAATTACAACAAACCCTTCTGTAAGACATACTGCTGATTTTTTTTCCAAATGTCAAAGTATGTAAATGCGAAATCCAATAGAGTGCTTATATATATACGACTATTTAGGATCAGCCAAGAATGACTTCTTTAATTGGTGCAATACAAACGATAAACGGAAAGGAATCAGGAGTTTTCGAAATGTTGAAATGAAATTGTCAAATGTTATTGGGCCAGTTTCGGAATGTTTGAAACGTTGTCGCGAGCTAGTTGCCAAACATAAAGGTTCTTTGATTTCTTACAGTAAATCAGATTTAGCTGTAAATCCCTCATAACGGATTTACAATTTTGGAAGTAAGAGCTTTTGTTATAACACTGCGCCACGCTGACTATAATAATCACCACTGCATTAAAAACAAACTGAAAGCACTACATGGACTTTTTCCAAATTATCTAGGAGAAGCGTTCCGAACGCTTTATTATTTTACAGATGTTGTTTTTCCGTTAATATTTTCTCTAAGTAAGGAGTGTCATTATTTGTTTAAAAGTAATGTGATATTGTTTTGCATAAGTAATGATCTAGTCCTTTTAACACAGATTTAATACGATAATTTATGTAGAAGGAAAATTAAATACCAAAATAATGTCTTAAATTTTATACATTTAGGGAATGCATACTTTTGGTTTACGTATACGGTTGCATACGCGTTGTGGGTTTAAATTACTGAAAGAAAATGTATCAAATCATATAGTGGTAGGCGACTCTTGATATCAAGTGCAAACACTATTTAAGTGACGAATTCGATGTTCAGTCTGATATATCAGTTTACTTTGTCACTTAACGAAAAACACGCAGACATTTAGCGATTTACAGTACTTTGCAAAAAAGACAGTCAGTTGACGTGTTGTTTTATGCGTATTGAAAATTACTTATACGCAATATTTCAAAATAAATTCCAAAAGAAGAAAATCAATTTAATATACATAAAAATCGTGAGAAAGTTTACCTTAAAATTAAGCACACAAACAAATAAGTCATTTATATAATAGCACACGCAGATAAGACGGCGGTTATATTACATTCGTGTATGATTAAAATAGGAACGACAACTTTTCTGAGATTGATAGCGGACTGTATAACACTGAACAAAAGAAACGAGATGCTAAGTCGGGGAAACGAGTTTCTAAGTCGTGAGGTAAACATAAATAATAAACATTTCTCATCTGGAACACCGTACGTTACCGATGTGCTGTGAGTTTGCTTTGAATTTTAAGCGACTAAATGGAAATTAACTGACACTAAAATTTTTCAAATGGAATATCTTTGCTTGTGGATATACGGTAGAACTTTAATAGTATGCATTTATAGCTGTGCTTTAAACTTGTCAGTACCTTTTAAAGATGGTGTTCGGTGTAGTTGTATTTCGTTTGTTTACAATGATGAATAATTATTCTTTCGAATATTTGTTTCATGGATGTTTATTGTTTGTACTATTAATTTAATGGTTTTCTCACCAAACTGTTTAACGCATCTCTAAATATATCGAGTGACTGTTCACGCTTTTAAATAATATTTCAAAACCTAAGTTGTGGGAAAAAAGTTGGAGAGGCTTAAACCGTTTCCAGTCTCTCTCTCTCTCTCTCTCTCTCTCTCTCTCTCTCTCTCTCTCTCTCTCTCTCTCTCTCTCTCTCTCTCTCTCTCTCTCTCTCTCTCTCTCTCTCTCTCTCTCTCTCTCTCTCTCTCATTATTATTATTATTAAAAGTAGTAGTATTATTATTAGTAGAAGTTGTAGTATTAGTAAAAGTAGAAGTAGTAGAAGTAGCCACATAAAAGTAGTAGTAGTAGTAGTAGTAGTAGTAGTAGAAGTAGTAGTAGTAGTAGTAGTAGTAGTAGTAGTAGTAGTAGTAGTAGTAGTAGCAGCAGCAGTAGTAGTAGTAGTAGTAGTAGAAGTAGTAGCAGTAGCAGTAGAAGTAGAAGTAGTAGAAGTAGTATTAGTCGTAGTAGTAGTTGTGGTTGTAGTAGTAGTAGTAGTAGTAGTAGTAGAAGTAGTAGTAGTAGTAGTAGTAGTAGTAGTAGTAGTAGTAGTAGTAGTAGTTGTGGTTGTAGTAGTAGTAGTAGTAGTAGTAGTAGTAGTAGTAGTAGTAGAAGTAGTAGTAGTAGCAGCAGCAGCAACAGCAGAAGTATTATCAGTAGTAGTAGTAGTAGTAGTAGTTGTTGTAGTAGTAGTAGTAGTAGTAGTAGTAGTAGTAGTAGTAGTAGTAGTAGTAGTAGTAGTAGTAGTAGTAGTAGTAGTAGTAGTAGTAGTAGTAGTAGTAGTAGTAGTAGTAGTAGTATAGTAGTAGTAGTAGTAGTAGTAGTAGTAGTAGTAGTAGTACTAGTAGTAGTAGTAGTAGTAGTAGTAGAAGTAGTAGTAGTAGCAGCAGCAGTAGCAGTAGTAGTAGTAGTAGTAGTAGTAGTAGTAGTAGTAGTAGTAGTAGTAGTAGTAGCAGCAGCAGCAGCAGCAGCAGTAGTAGTAGTAGTAGTAGTAGTAGAAGTAGAAGTAGTAGTAGTATTTCTAACCGACTTCTGTACCAGTGAATTTCTTGTACTAGTAGTTGCATATTAACAAATTATAATGATTTTTATAATTTCAGACTGACTGCGGACTTTGATATCATTGATATTTGAAGATGATTTAAGCGCCAAGAATGGAAAATATGGATTTCAATGAAACAGAGACGTGTTGTGTCATAGATACGTATGTTACAAACTTATTTATTCCGTTGTGTTTATGCGCGTTAATAGATATTGTTACATATCTGGCTCAAAGATGTTTCCAGAAACGTTTCAGAAAACATCATATAGAAGGAATAAACACAGGTCACGACATAAGCACATCTCCGACTGTATTTTATGAATGTATAGATGCCTCTGTTAACGATATTGATGCTGAATTAAAACCAATGATTAATCAAAGCCCTGAAGCACATTTATTTACTCGTCAGTTCTTTATAAATGTAACCCCTGGGGCGAGTACAGTTTTGTCCCCAAGGACATACTTCAAGCATACATAGAGAAAACTAATAAACTAGGTTACAGACCAAACATTTAATCCATTACCCTTGTGGACTCAAATATGAAGATTTTACACTAGTACTTTTACATTTTTTATATCTAATTACTTATATATGCAGCTGACCGAAACAATTTGTACAACTCCTCAAGATGGTCTCCCAAGAATCATTAATGTATTTTTTTAATCTGCCAAGCAAGTAGGAGCAAATGTCGTTTAAATGATATGTTGACGCACAACGAATGAAGCACGACGGACGACACACGACAGACAAAACACGTACACAAATCTCCAAGCACAGACTGATATGAAGACTGATCGTTTAATTTTGTGATGAAAAGTATATTGAGTATACATGTAAGAGGTATGAAGAATGTTTCGTGCTTAGTAGAAACATGGAAAACATAGTAAACGCAAATAAACTCATACGTGTATAATACGATATTAAATGGCGCATTGATCTCTTTTGAAAAAGTTGTGGTTTACTGATCTGTTGATTAATGTGAAACCTCGCTATTAAGACCACTTGTGGGACTTTTGAAAAGTGGTCTTAATAGCGAGGTGGTCTTAATTATGAGATTTCATGAATTTGATGGACATATAATTACAACAACATAAATATTCAATGAACTTTAATCTTTTGCATACAATATAACAGTCATCAGTTGATACATTGTACATATAATTACAACAACATAAATATTCAATGAACTTTAATCTTTTTGCATACAATATAACAGTCATCAGTTGATACATTGTATTTATACATTTATACATTGTACAAAGCTTTTCATACAAGAAGTGAAAATACGTGTACATGCACATGATCATTGATGTTTACTTGAAGAATGAGTCGATTCTCGTCTGCTTAGCAGAGCTTTTTACTTTCACAGCCTGATTGTCTAGACTTTCCTGCAGTCTACCACATTCAAATGCTTCAGTTGCCATATCTTTGCTGTAACAGAAAAGTCTTATTTGTGCTAACCAATGCAGAGCATCTTGATAGGAATTAATTTTCAGTTCAGTTTGCTCGGGTTGTAGTTCTTCTTTTTCTTCTTGAACAATCTGGGGATCAGTCACACTCACAGGCTTCAACACAGTTTCCATAAGTTCTTTCTCCCAATTTTCACTCAGGTCTGAATGAACAGGGATGTTGCTGTCAATGGCCTCAAACTCCTCTGCGGACATTGCGTTTTCAAGTTTCAAATCTGTCTGGGCTGTTCGTAGCATGTCCCTCAATTCTGAGAGAGACATGTTGTCGGATAGCTCAGAGAGGGGAAGGTTGTCACTGTCGTCAAAGTGAACACCAGACTTCTTGAAACAACCGGAGACGGTTTCTCTTTTGATTTCATTGACTGATGAGTGAACCCATTGCACAGCATCAAGCACAGACACGCACTTAGACAACTCCACAGCACTCATGCTTTCTTTGTTAATCTTCGATAGCACTGAGCGGAGAAGTCTTTTTCGGTACAACTGCTTCATGTTTTGGATGATACCCTGGTCTAGAGGTTGAAGCTTGGATGTTGTGTTCGCTGGAAGGAACACAATTTTGACGTTGGTAAGTTGTAGGTCTGGAGGATGTGACGGCGCGTTATCCAGGAGGAGAAGGACATTTCTCCTGGCCCGGCGCATTCGTTGGTTGAAGAGCTGAACCCACTCTGTAAAGAGGGCTCTTGTCATCCACGCCTTCTTGTTGTGACGCCACATCACTGGAAGTCGTGATACGTCGGTGTTTCTGAAACACCTAGGGGTTGCCGCCTTACCAATCATAAGCGGCTTTTCAAAATCACCAACAGCGTTACAACATAGAGCCACTGTAAGTCTCTCTTTGGAACGTTTTCCACCTTTACAATCTTCACCTTTGATGGAGAGAGATTTGTCTGGGAGGGCTCTAAAGAATAACCCTGTTTCGTCCATGTTGAACACATCACAGAGATCGTAACCAGCAAGTATGGTTGGAAGTCGTTCCACCCAGTCATCCACAGTCACCTGATTCACACTGTTACTTTCACCACACACTGCCGCGAAGTTAATGTTATGTCTCTCGCGAAAACGGCCAAGCCACCCATTGGATGCCTTTAAGTCTGTTACCCCCAGTTCTGACGCATAGAACAAGGCTTTTTCTTGAAGCATGGGACCGGAGAGTGGAATACCCTGTGACCTGGCTGTCTTAAACCACTCCAACATGAGAGTGTTTATGTTATCAACCGGTGATCTGGTACACAGCCTTTTTCTCTCGTTGCCTTGGTTCTGTTCATAGCCGTCTTAATATTCAGCTTTTCTTTTTAGAATAGCTTGAACCTGAGTCTTTCCAATGCCGAATAAATCGGCCAACTGCCGTTGAGATCTCCCATCACTCGCTTTGATCAAATCATTTTTTTCTTTTAAACACAACTCTTTCCGTTTACGCTTATCCATTTTGAATAACGATATGGTATAAAGGTCGGTTTTTATATCCATCACGAACAAAATCATGTTACTCAAATATCCTAACTGTTAAATTATTCGCCGTATTTAATCTTTAAAGTATGTACCAAACAACTACCAATTTACCCATCAAAGACTCGATAATAATAGCTAATTGTCAATCAAGAGTTAAAAATAATAACAAGTGCCGAAAATCTAACACCTGTGTCGCAAATCGATGCCAAAAACCGTTGTCGTTAATTGAGGTTAATTGGGTCACAATGGCTTCGTACACAAGCCCGAAAGTACCACAACACCAGATTAAGTAAGGTGTGAAAATTACTGGTCCTTTGGCGGGTGTCAATTAAGAACAATATCGATTATTGGTACTGATTAAAGTGGTCGTAATAGCGGATTAGCGGGTTGGTCGGATTAGTGAGTGTAACGACCATTATAATAGAGAAGAAAAAAATCGGGACTGAAAAATGGTGGTCGACTTAGCGAGTTGGTCGGAATACCGAGTTGGTCGTAAAGAGGGTTTTCACTGTATTTCGAATCTTCATAAATAAAGATCTTTAATTAAAAATAATGATTTAGAAACTAATTGTTCATGAAGAATATGCCTATAGGGCCCGGTGCTTTGAAATTTTATACAATTGTTATTATCTCCACTTTTATTTTTGCATATATAACACTAATAAACAGGATAAAAACCTCATTAAATACAAAGTACCTGTTTATCTTATTTTCCACTGTCAAATCAGTTGTCATAATTGTATTATGTGCACTCATTTGCTTAAATAATCAGAACATTCTTGATTGTCTTTCAAAACAAATGTTAAAAATTTACGCCGAGCTTAGACTTTTCAACGCAGCATGTTTTACTTAAATGACTGCACGCTTACAGCGCTGCAACCCTGCCGCCAAGGTTCGTGTACTTGTTTATTGATATAAACTGTTTAATTTTTAAATTAATTTCATTCTTAAACGTCAAGTTGCAATTATGTATCACTTATGTAATTGCGCCATGGACAGCTGTTTTTCCGCACTCGATGAATCTACTAATATATTATCGTATGTAAAAGTATGACATCTTTCGAATTTCTTTTTAGTTCTCTCTCTTAATGATTTGTTATGTGATTTGATTCTATTCTATCCGACGTTTGTCCGTCCGTGTTTCATTCTTATTGCTTCAGTCCTTCAGTGTTTTAGTAGAGCTAATTTTTATTATTTGAGTGAAACCTGATTTAAACCTTTTTTGTTCTTAAATTGCTAAACTTTTTCGTTTAAGTACAATGCTTACTCTATAACTTTTCAAACGCACGTGAATTCATCAGGCGCTCGATTTAGAAAACGAGTTATTGAACTTGTCTCCTAAATTCAAATTAACCTTCATGTTATTAAAGTGCATGTCATTAGTATTGGGAAATATATATTTTCTAAATCCCCTTGATGGTTTTTGCTAATAAAATATTTAGTATATATTGTTTCCTGTTACAAACATAAAGTGCATCCTGACCTGACAAACTCTCCCAATTTCTTCATGTGTAGATTCTTTAAAATAATTTTCCTTTTAGCTTTAAGCGTTTAACTTGTACTGGCAGAATCTGTAAAGTGTTAAACTCGATTTCAAGAAGATGCTAAGTATGTTCATCGTTCATGTAATATGCTTTTAGAGAATTATATGGACATGCGTTTTACTCCTTATTTTAATTCTTCCAGATAGTTTGTTTACCATTTTATTGTAATCGATCGTCAATATTTAATTTCACTTAAACACCGTAATCCGTTAAAATTTAATCTTATTTCCAAAAGCCTGGTTCACGTTTAGATTGGGATTCAATCTTGATAGATAGTGTCATATATAGGTCGATTGAATTATTGTATGGGTAGTATCTCTTTAAAGTGCACGGGGAAACTAATTCTAACTAACCAAGACTGTACGACTCTTATCACTAAGATTTTTTTCATCTTTCAGTAAACTTATGTCAAGTAGGATTTAAATATCACCAGATATCTATCATTTTATTGTTTTAAAGATTCTTTTGATTAAAATAAACTTACTTCAGAACTTGAGGAAACTCTATCACTTTTATCGTTCATTTCGTTAAAATCTCTACCTATGCTATACCTTGTGAATGGTCAATTAATAAGTTTGAAATAAAAACATTTAAATGCGTATCGTTGTGGAATTATTATGGTTATTGTGTGTTTTTAAGTGCATAAATATTACTTAATGATACTATTACATATTCATCGAAAGAAATCTCTCTTTAATATCTTTACAAGTTTAAGTTATTGTTGACTGTATGGCTTTCTTAATTATGATTTATACATTTTACTTTTGTTTTCTCCGCGTGAGTGGTAAAGATCCCACACCCAGCAATTTCCATTAAACGCTTTTAACTGTTTAGTTAGGTGTATCTTCTGTCAAAAAATTATTAACGCGTATCAATACTATAGATACCGTTTTGATTTTGTGCACTTTAAAAGGGCTTTTTAAAAAAAGAAGATATAATAGAGAAAACAGTGGCAATTCTACACAGCACCGTAGTACACCACACACCGATATGAAATTGCTTTCTTGTAGAATACTATACTCTAAATATTAACATGCTGGGCTAATCGTCGGTAAGGCAGGTCGCACAACTCGTTTAAATCCCCAGTCTTTTACATTGAACGTTACAAAAGGTTGACCTCACCTTATTTCAAATTACTCGTCCTTCGCACTCGTGTGAAACCCCTTAACATTTGAACTTCCGGCCGCGGGTTAATATTATTTCTTAATCTTCTCCTCATAAAATGTATGCATTCATTATCACTATGTATATAAAGTGTTAAACAATCTCAATACAACTGGAGTTATACATATACAAATACCAAATCTATTCGAATAGCATATTTGTTTTTATATTACAGATTCCATTCAAGCAGGCGTGCGATTCTTAACAGAACATGTAATTACCTTTGACAATTGAGCTCATATAAATAAAAATGTCGAGTCTTTCTGATGTGTTCACTGAGAAAGAAAGGACGAACTGGCTGAAGGCGTGGTTGGCAGTAGACATAGCAAAGTCTGGTTTAGAACCATTCGTGGAAAACGAGGCTAAACTTGTACAAGCATGTATGTACAACACCATCTCGTCCGGTGGACAGGCACCGGGCACATGTAATGGTTGTTTGACAGCGAACTTGCTTAAATGCCCCACTCCAGGAACATGCAATAAACGAGGAGCACGCGGGACATGTAAAGTTATGCATGATTCCAATGCAAAACAACCCCGGCCATGTCCTTTAAGCATATGCGACAAAGTTCTAATCGAGATTGAAAAGGCACATCGTTATACAAAACCGTCGTGGAGGAATACATCCGCGGATCAATGGGCCTCCAATTCTTGGCAAATAGCAAAGGCTTATTTACCTCCGGATGGTTATGCTGACAAGAGTTCGGTTAAAGAGACAGATTTCAACGGAATTATCAGTTTTATGATGAACTGCAAACACTTCGATTCCAAGTTTTCCTTTCCCATACCTCCGGGTAAACCCAATAATTCATGTCTACTAACAAAGGTAATAATATATTTATTGCACGCGTGTGTATATTCTTGTGTTGGCTATAAACGTGCTTAATTAAGGTTTTACAAATATGCAGTTTACAGTTTATTGAAGTCCAGCGTTTAACCACCAAAATAAGAAATAATCACACATAGGCAGAGCACAGTTGGGACCCACATGCTCACTATTATTATATTACACGTTGTTGTTCCGTTAAAATTCACATCAGCGTTTTCACGAAGTTTTAAGGCTGAACAAAATCCTTAAAATATGGAAATAAATAGTTATGTTAAATATTAATTCAAAATTTAAATTTAAATTAAACGTAGTGTTTGTATTTCAAGCTAAATATGGTGTTTTCTCTCTCTTTGCATGATTAATCAATGCAACACGTTTTATGTATAAGACAGTGTGGTAATGTAGACAAATCCAACACACAGTTGGATATCATATTGCTTCTAATAAAACTCTGACCAAAAGCAGGAAAACGAATATTTTTTGCAAGAAAACTTGATGGAATAAAAGTACAACATATCCAGTAAAGCATCCGTAATTTCACGTTATAATGATTGATTTCACCATTTAATATCCAAACTTATTACAATGATTGGAATAATAAAGTCTCATTTTTTCGAGAAATGACGGTGTTTCATATAGTTTCTTTAAAATACATCTACCGAAATAAGATATATGCGGAAATATTTTTGTCTTATTAATTAACTTTATAATATTAGACAAGAATGTGTTCAATTTGTTCGCCTCATACAAGTTGAGCCTCGCCAATAAAGCTCGAAACTCGCCTTATACGAGTAAAAGGCGGCCAATATAGAAAAAACACGGCTTATACGGCAAAAGGTTGGCCAATACGAGATTCAGCCAATCAGAAACCAAGAAAAACTCGGCCTTATATGAGAATCTAAAAATTCGACAATTTTTGGTCGCCATTTTGTTTAATAGCAATAACATGTAATTGGAAAGTGAAATTCGAGCTTTTCTTCTGAATACTATTATAAAGTTAATTAATAAAATTGTCATAAATTAGTTGAATTCATATTTTATTTTTTATTGATCATCAGACAGCCGTATTGTCGTTCGGCCTGTGGCCTTAGGCCAATACGACTGTCTTCAGCTCAATAACAAAGTCAATATGAATTCAACTAATTAATAACATTATATTATTACACAAGATTATTGAGTTAATATCAATAAGCTTAAATTTATGTTTACAACTGTACTGTAGATACATCACACTTTCGTTGCTCAAACACTTTTTATTATTCAAATAATTATATTTCATGTTATTTTTTACAAATTTCAAAATATAGAACTATTGGGAGTCGAAATAATGAAACCACATTAAAGTTATCATGTTCAATAAACCAACAGCATTAATTTCACGTAATTATTGCACTTATTTTGCACTTCGGTCACTGTTTAGTCTGTATTACTTAACACACATATTATGATCTCAACAGCTAAACATGTTTCAGAGTTTAAAAGTGAACGGGTAACAGGACGATCAAAATGTATTGCATGTCTGTAAAAATGATATTTTGTAAAAAAGTATAACCTAACGTAGAGATCTGATTTTTACACGTTCAGGTCAATAGATTTTTGCAAGCGTGTATTCATTTTTAGATACCTTTTGCTTTAACCAATACTATTGAATATATCATATTGTCACATTGATGACACATAATGTGGAATATGTTTAAAGGCACGAGATATTGGACGAATTGTCCGACATTCGTCTCAATGTAAAGTGACAGACAGAGATCTCCAGGATATCTTTACAACACTGAATGACCTGCTGACTGACCCAATGTGTCTCGCAAACGACGGAAGTGCACAAGAGGCTGTGAGGAAATTAAGAGAGGTAAAATGTTAGGACGAACATATAACTGGTTTTAAATTACCTCACCATGATGTAAGTAAAACACTATAATACGCTTTGAAGAACAGACGACGTTATATTAAATCGAAATACATGTACACAGAATACTTGTATTAAAGGGGCCTTTTCACAGATTTTGGCATTTTTTTAACTTATTCATTAAATGCTTTATATTGATAAATGTAAACATTGGATCGTAAAAGCTCAAGTAAAAAATCAAGAAAAAAATTAAAAAAAGGAAAAGAACATTGCCCGGAGTAGGTTTCGAACCAGTGACCTCTGGAGTCCTGCCAGAGTCCTGAAGCTCTAGCCTACTGAGCTATTCCGCCGAGTACAAATTCTTGACGTATTTTATACCTTATATAAGCAATCTTCGTAGTTTCACAAAATTTAACGACAAAAACAGAACTCTCCAAATTATTCAATCGTTTCGCGTTGCAACGTTTTATAATTTTTAGGTTTTAAAATCGTCAAAAGATGCATATAATGGCTATATTAGAGCATGGTTAATGTTCAGTATTACTGTTTCCTCACAAATATCATAACTAAAACGAAACATTACGAATCTGAAACAACTTTTTTCAATTTTGTCAATTTACCTAAGCGTGAAAAGATCCCTTTAAACCTGTTTCTACATTTACCAATAGTCAGATGTTAAAAGGAAGTCTTAAAGGGATCTTTTCACGTTTTGGTAAATTGACAAAATTGAAAAAAGATGTTTCAGATTCGCAAATATTCGTTTTAGTTATGATATTTGTGAAGAAACAGTAATACTGAACATTTACCATGGTCTAGTATAGCCATTATATGCATCTTTTGACGATTTTAAAACCTGAAAGTTATAAAGCTTTGTAACGCGAAACGATTGAATAATTTGGAGAGTTCTGTTGTTGTCGTTTAATTTTGTGAACTACGAAGATTGCGTATATAAAGTATAAAATACGCTTCTCGTACATAATTGGCAGGATGGTCGAGCGGTCTAATTGGTTGTTACTCCAGGACTCCCGGGGTCACTGGTTCGAGCCATGCTGGAAGCTACTTTTTTCCTTTTTTTTAAATTTTACTCTTGAATTTTTACTGGCGCTTTTTAGATCCAATGTTTACATTTATCAATATAATAAATTTAATGACAAACTTCAAAACATGCAAAAATCTGTGAAAAGGCCCCTTTAATACATTGTTAAAAACGAATGTCAACTATTCGCCTTCTGTTTGCAGCTTGCAAATGACGTATTTAAAATAACCACAGCGGAAATGATTCAACTATTAAAGGCTGCACAAGACACTTTAAAACAAGTTGAACATAGTTCACATAAAACGCTTGATGAGATTCGGGTGTACCTTAAACGTTGTAAGAAGGATTTAAAACAACACGTCGACACATGTAAACAGGAATTGGATCAACACACCGAAAATTGTAAAGGTGTTCTGGATGGATATTATCGAAAGCCTTACGAATGTAATTACGAGCAATGTTGTGAAGGTATGTCTGACCGTATCTTTGTCTAACAATCGATTTCAGGTTTCATATTACAAACAAAGTGCATCTTCAGCAGCAGCAGCACCAGCCGGAGATAACCTTACTTAAGCATGTGATTCTTCGTTTATTGCCAGGAGCAAAGAAAAGACATACACATACACAACAAACACACACATACATGAATTTAACTTGGGTCACCGCCTTATTACGGTTAATGCAAGGCATGGGGGATAAAATGAATTTTATCGAACTCATCAAAATGTGCAAAGTGATATTTATTTAAGTGTTTTTAGAGATAAATACCAAAGCAATACCTTTTTAATTAGATAATACTAAAATAAAACACCTTAATTTAATACCAGTTTACTAATCAATGGGTGGGCACAATTCAGTCCAATAGAATTGTAACATTTTGAATCACAATGGACAATACTAAAATAAGTACCAATAACATAAATTTGAATGTTTAGATCATCTTCATAACAAAACGCATGAAGAGGCCGTTAAATGGTTGTAAAAGACCTATTGACATACATGCAAGCTTGCTTGTGTATGTTCAAACAGCAGATATATGTCAGACATGTAATATTTATTTTATTATACCGAACAAGTGATTAGAACTTGACTGTGTTAACCTTCAAATCCTCCTCGCTTATCGTTGAAAAACGTTTGCTTGCAATATTGCTTGTCATTTTGTCGTCTGTTTACAACGTCATAAATTGCGTAATCAAGTGATAAGAAATTGACTGTGTTCACCAGTGCACTTTTATTTTTGTTATCAAAATATAAATGGTTATTCATTGCTTTATTTAAATACAATTATTGAATATTAAAAATGTTCATGGTTCTTATAAATTGTTCATGTTTGTAAAGTTATTCCGTATAATAAAATGAATATTACATGTCTGACAGGGTGACCTCTGTCAGACATGTAATATTTATTTTATTATACCGAACAAGTGATAAGAAATTGACTCTTTTAACCTTCAAATCCTCCTCACTTATCGTTGAAAAACGTTTGCTTGCAAGATTGCTTGCCATTTTGTCGTCTGTTTACAACGTCATAAATTGCGTAATCAAGTGATAAGAAATTGACTGTGTTCACCAGTGTACTTTTATTTTTGTTATTAAAATATAAATGGTGTATATTGCTGTATTTAAAAACAATTATTGAATATTAAAATTGTTCATGGTTCTTATAAATTGTTTGAAAAGTTTGTTCGGTATAATAAAATAAATATTACATGTCTGACAGGGTGACAGTAAGATTGTCAACTTTCGGAAAAATACTGCCAACCTCGGCTTCGCCTTGGTTGACAGTATATCCTCAAGTTGACAAAATTTACTGTCACCCTGTCAGCCATGTAATATTTATATAATGTATACGTTATCAACACGCAACGTGTTTAAACAAGGTGACCCATATAGTGCCAATTTTAAGGGCCCAGTAAATTGTAATTTTTATGTGATCAATCATTACCATAATCAAATTATCAATATAAGTGCAAGTCTATCAACGTTTAATAGGGCTAACATAATCCGTATAATAGAAACTAGCAACTGGTGCATACGATATATCTGGTCGAATGCGTGAATACTGTTGTTTTATATATACAATTTAGCGGAGTTTGAACTACATGCTTCAATATTGCTTTGTAATATTGCTAGGTGCTTTAACTGTTTTCTACCAACAACGCAAGACGTTAAATACACAGTTGTTGGTTTCCACTAGCCGGACTGACCCTAATTTTCGGTGCCGATAAAACCCTTTTGTGTGATATTTTAGTCTGATAGTTCGTTCTTATTTGTTCTTAATTCGATCGTAAAACACAATCGGAAACGTAAAGTTTACCTAATTTTCATGAACAGTCGAGTGTGATTTTTTTTTGTAAATTTAGCATTTGGATCATGAAACAAAACTCATCGTTTCAAGAAGTAACATTTTTATGGTAAATTATCTTACGGTATATACACAATAATTTTAATGAACTGTAAAGAGTGTGTTGGTTATAGACTATTGGATTTATAGAGTTTTGCATATTATATATTTACTATCTTTTTTATACTTTGCTGACTTCTTCACTGAGTTGTTTCTAAAATAATTTAATATCTATAATTTTGTTTTTATTAAACGTGTTCATGTTCTGTATAGATTAAGGTTTACGGACAATAATGGATTTACGTTGAAAAGTAAAATAAAAATTCATTTTTGTAAGTTAACACAATTTAATAAATGATGTTTTTGTCGCGTTGATGTGGTCATTATTATAATATTAATGGTACATATAACATAATAGTTTTTCATAATTTTAAACGTCTTAAGAATATATTACTTTAAATTATTTCCATAAAGAGGTTATTTATTTATTTTCCGCAGTAACCGCAGTCTTATAAAATTGATTTAACTGAGAATCGCCATGCGATCAATAATCAAGAGGTGCATGCTATTGTTAAATAAAGTCGATAAAAACGAGATAAAGCATATGTGTCAACATATATGTATAAAATCCGTGGCCCAATTAATTGGCAGCTTCCGACGCACCAGCGTATTGCCTGTTTGCAGGCCCATTTACATATTGAAGAATGGAACGAATTAAATGTAGAAATGGTATGTTCTGACTTCTAAGCACACGTGAACTAACCCATTGTATACACTTAATGTAATTGATACTTAAATGTTAATACATATTGTTTGAATTTGTCAATTTGTTTTTAACAAATTCATATGATAAATTCCTTTTAACAAGGGATTTCCAAGATTCAACAGGTAAATGTGCTCTTGTATTTGTGCGTTCTAAATTCTAAATATTTTATGTTATTGAAATTTAAGTTAAGTTATAACGTTGTAAACACTATTCGATTTTCGTTTCATTTGTATTCGTATATTCTACCATGAGCTAGTGCCCATCAGTCCTGAAAAAGCTTGTAGATCGCCCTACATACGGTTTATTTCAATTAAAATGTAAAACACGATTATTTCCACGAACAAATAATGACATAAAATACAGAATTTATAAGCATTAAAATAAACGAACAGTTTTCAAAATAAAAAACTTATTTTGACAAATAGTTTATTTCAATGGTAGCATAACTGAACGAGCAATGGCTAAACACAGATAACACAATACACCGTAAACACCTTTATTTTATACATAATATTTTAAAACATAAGCTTTATCTTCAGCCTCAACAATGTGTTTATACAAAGGTCTGCCTTTCTGGACGTTGCAGTGTATAGGTTTATGATGATTTATTATTCTCGACCGTTATAGGGAAACGTTTTGGGGATCGTGATAACGGAGTTAATGTGTTAATGTTATAGTATAAGTATACTTTAGTTAGTATATGAGCCGCGTTCTGAGAAAACTGGGCTTAATGCATAAAGTAATGTCCCAAATTAGCCTTTGCACTCCGCACAGGCTAACCTGGAATTTTTTGAAAGCCGTTTCTAAATGAAAATCCACCGGCAGAGAGTTTCAGTCCTGCATACTGCACAGGCTTATCTGGGAAGACAGTTTACGCAAATATACTACGTACAGTTTTAATGCATGTGCGTAAAGTGTCATCCCAGATTAGCCTGTGCAGTCCGCACAGGCTAATCAGGGACGACACTTTCCGCCTAAACTTGATTTCCGGAATGAAGAGACTTCATTGAAACGAAAAATGTCATAAAAGCGGAAAGTGTCGTCCCTGATTAGCCTGTGTGGACTCCACAGGCTAATCTGGGATGATACTTTACGCAATATGCATTTAGTCCAGTTATCGCAGAATAAGGCTCATATAATCACTAATGTATTAATTGACTTGTAACTTGTGACTATATAAGTATTGGCAAATCTTTCGTAACTTCATTCAGCAACTGAATATTAGTTACAAGCGACTTATAAGCTGATTGAGTTAACTAAGTAGGAAACATATTTAAGGATAATTCTTGAAAAAGACCTCACATATGTGAGACTTAAATTTAGCTGTAAAAGATAGTATAACCATCTCTAAAACCATTATAATCATCGTTAAATTTCAAGACCTCATTATGTTGATGTTGAATGCCGATTGGTCTCTGATATCCATGGATAAAGGGTAAATATTACGATGCTCATGCACAATGGCGACTGATTTAAAACCACTATAATAAAAATGCAGATTTTGAAAGGCGGAATTGATATATCACGGTAACTTGCTTAAATATAGGGACGGTTGCTTTGCCGACGCCTTTTACTGTTAAGACTGAAACAAATAAGTTTTCATCTGCAGCGTTTATCACAACATTTAATTGTGTGGACATGTCACAAACGTAGATGAATATGTTTTTAAGAACTTTGATGATTTTTCTTCTTTAAAATTTTCTTCTAAATTGTCTTCTTCTTCTACATCATTATTATCATCATCATACTACTACTACTACTACTACTACTACTACTACTACTACAACTACTACTACTACTACTACTACTACTACTACTACTACTACTACTACTACTACTACTACTACTACAACTACTAGTACAACAACTACTACTACTACTACTACTACTACTACTACTACTACTACTACTACTACTACTACTACTACTACTATTACTACAACTACTACTACTACTACTACTACTACTACTACTACTACTACTACTACTACTACTACTACTTCTATTACTACTACTACTTCTACTACTGCTACTACGACTTCTACAACTACTTCTACTAGTATTAGTAATGTAGTAGTAGTAAATTTAATTAATTTAATTAATTTTATTAATTGTATTATTGTTATTATTATTGTTATTATTATTATTATTATTATTTGTATTATTATTATTATTATTATTATTACTATTATTATTATTGTTGTTTTTTATTTTTTTATAATTATTTTTAAAAATTTTTATTTATAATTATAATTGTTAGTTTTATTATTATGATTATTATTATTATTATTATTATTATTATTATTATTATTATTATTATTATTAGTGTTAACAATTTTAAACTGGATGGCGTCATTAGTGGAAATAAGGTTTATTTATAATTTTAGATTTTCGTGAACGGTTAATAAAGTTCTATACGACGACAAAGAAAACTGTGTCTGTTTCACCACTGAGGGAGGGTCGTGACAAACCCATCTGGGATGTTTTTGTGCAACCGAAATTGAGCCACGTTACAATAGAGAAAGATGGATCTCGAAAGAAAACGAGAAACTCGGTTCACCAATACAAAGCCTTATTTTATAAAGATGAAATGCTCAGTAGTCGTGTATTTGTTCAAGGAGAGCCGGGGATGGGGAAAACTACATTCCTCACTAAACTGGCTCTTGACTGGTGTGATGCAGTGTCTGAGCACAATCCTGATCACAGGCCTACATTTAGTGATGTCGATACATTGAAGGAGTTCCGGTTTCTCTTTCAAATATCACTACGAGATGCAAAGGAGCAGCGGGAGGTTATAGAGATGATTAAAACACAAATTATCGACATGATATACCCTGGTGAAGTAAAACGTGAAGAGACCGTTAAGCTTTTACCACATATCCTAGAACGAGAGACATACATCGTTTCTATGGATGGGCTTAATGAATGGGTTGATCGTTTAAATCAATTTGTTATACCGTTTCTTGCACAATGCCATTCAAAGTGTGTGTCCATTATTACATCACGGCCATGGAAAATGGCGGATGAGCGAATCAAAGATTCTGAAATAAAAACATTAATAGAAGTTGAAGGAATAATTGATACAGAAGAACTAGCAAATAAAATTATAAACAGTCTTCAAACTGGTAATGTGAAGACAACCCCTGAATTCATGAAGTACGTGAACGAACGTCAATTTGGGAGTTTGTTGAAGTCACCCTGGCTGCAAACTCTGTTAGTCAATTGTTGGATGAACAAGATGGAATTGAGTGGCTCCTTGTGTGAAATAAATTGTATTTTACTAGACACACTTTTTAAAAATGCACTAGCGGAAAAGGGATATTTTCAAGAAGAAAATTCGTTTCAATGTTTAACAAATACAAGTTTTATTCAGCGGCAGATCAATATTTTTGATGCACTTGCGAATGTTGCATTTAATTGTACGTTTTCATCGAGTAAATCCCCAGTGTTCACCGAACGGGAAGTATTGAATCACATGTCAGAGAAGCAGTTGAAATTTTGTCTTCATGCTGGTGTTTTAACGAAAAGATACAGCTCTAATATAGCAGGTCAGAATGCACAGTTTTCATTTTTACACGAGACTTTACAGGAATTTATGACTGCCTATCATATCGCAAATTCCAAGCAGGACCTTATAAAACAGTTCCGAACCGGATCTAAATATAATGTTTTAGAGATGAGCCAGACCATAATTTATCTATGTGGACTCGACTGTAAAAAAGCTAATACTCTTATTAATTGTCTGGTTGACGACGAGTTCCTCAAAGCCATAAGCCACGGACTGAGCATGTGCATTAAGGGATTTTATAATCAGGAAAACTTATTAGCATTTCAGGACGACAATGGCACAAGAAGGAACGTTTTAAAATCAAATAATGATAACCTGGATTACAACGCACGTTGCTACGCACTATCAGTCTTGTTCCAGCGCATGATCATTGCTGGATGCATAGAAGCAACTGCCAGCGGTGAAAAGGACATTTGTTTGAATTGTAGAGACTTCATATTTAATCAGAATCTTACTGAGTCCGATTCAAATGCGTTAGAACAGCTTTTATTGTACAACTGTGCAGATGTGCGGTCACTTATTGTAGAAAGTAATTGTCTACAAATAAGCGAAATATTGACAGTCATACACAAATCCAAACATTGTCTTGCACGTGTTATGATACCAATGACACCGGAAATAAGTAAAGAATTACATCATACGAGCATACGGGAGCTGAACTGTATCGGACAATTTGACGTATCATCATGTTCCTATGTTCTGCCGTCCCTGTCTCAGTTAACATATTTGAGAATAGAAGACACAAGCTTTTTGCAAGACATAGCTCTTCCTGAAACAATACAAAACATTGTATTGTCGAAATGCGAATGTTCATATGAATGGCTGTGCAGCTTGTTGATCACGCTCTCTTCATTAGATCATCCTGTCGAGTGTGAGCTGTGGGATGTTGTATTGCAGTTAAGTGAAGACATCCGTGGAAACGAGGCGCATACACATATATCGGACTTGCGATCTCAAATACTGTCACATGACATGTCCAACATTGAGATATTAGTGGAAAATGGCAGTAAGGAACTGTTTGAACTATTACGTGATACTAGTATTGGGATCCTTACTCTGAGGACGGCTAATTGTGCCTCATTAGCATCCGAGATTCTTCACACGCTGAATAAGCTAACTAAGCTTTATTTGTGGGGAACCTATACGGGTAGATGTGATCTGAGACTGCCTGCGTCATTGCAATGTATAAGTCTCCAGGAATGCGAGTGTTCATCTGAGTGGCTGTGCAGCTTGTTGATCACGCTCTCTTCATTAGATCATCCTGTCAAGTGTGAGCTGTGGGATGTTGTTTTGCAGTTAAGTGAAGACATCCGTGGAAACGAGGCGCATACACATATATCGGACTTGCGATCTCAAATACTGTCACATGACATGTCCAACATTGAGATATTAGTGGAAAATGGCAGTAAGGAACTGTTTGAACTATTACGTGATACTAGTATTGGGATCCTTACTCTGAGGACGGCTAATTGTGCCTCATTAGCATCCGAGATTCTTCACACGCTGAATAAGCTAACTAAGCTTTATTTGTGGGGAACCTATACGGGTAGATGTGATCTGAGACTGCCTGCGTCATTGCAATGTATAAGTCTCCAGGAATGCGAGTGTTCATCTGAGTGGCTGTGCAGCTTGTTGATCACGCTCTCTTCATTAGATCATCCTGTCAAGTGTGAGCTGTTGGACTTTGTATTGCAGTTAAGTGAAGACATCCGTGGAAACGAGGCGCATACACATATATCGGACTTGCGATCTCAAATACTGTCACATGACATGTCCAATGTTAAGATATTAGTGGAAAATGGCAGTAAGGAACTGTTTGAACTATTACGTGATACAAGTTTTGGGATCCTAGACCTGAGGACGGCTGATTGTGCCTCGTTAGCATACGATATTCTTCACACGCTGAATAAGCTAACTAAGCTTTATTTGCGGGGAACCTATACGGGTAGATGTGATCTGAGACTGCCTGCGTCATTGCAATGTATTTGTCTCTGGGAAAGCGAATGTTCATCTGAGTGGCTGTGCAGCTTGTTGATCACGCTCTCTTCATTACATCATCCTGTCGAGTGTCAGCTGTTGGACTTTGTATTGCAGTTAAGTGAAGACATCCGTGGAGACGAAGCGCATACACATATATCGGACTTGCGATCTCAAATACTGTCACATGACCTGTCCAACATTGAGATATTAGTGAAACATGGCAGTAAGGAACTGTTTGAACTATTACGTGATAAAAGTATTGGGATCCTAAACCTAAAGACGGCTGATTGTGCCTCATTAGCATCCGAGATTCTTCACACGCTGAATAAGCTAACTAAGCTTTATTTGCGGGGAACCTATACTGGTCGGTGTGATCTGAGACTGCCTGCGCCATTGCAATGTATTAGTCTCCAGGAAGGCGAGTGTTCATGTGAGTGGCTGTGCAGCTTGTTGATCACGCTCTCTTCATTAGATCATCCTGTCGAGTGTCAGCTGTTGGACTTTGTATTGCAGTTAAGTGAAGACATCCGTGGAGACGAAGCGCATACACATATATCGGACTTGCGATCTGAAATACTGTCACATGACATGTCCAACATTGAGATATTAGTGGAAAATGGCAGTAAGGAACTGTTTGAACTATTACGCGATACTAGTATTGGGATCCTTGACCTGAGGACGGCTAATTGTGCCTCATTAGCATCCGAGATTCTTCACACGCTGAATAAGCTAACTAAGCTTTATTTGTGGGGAACCTATACGGGTAGATGTGATCTGAGACTGCCTGCGTCATTGCAATGTATAAGTCTCCAGGAATGCGAGTGTTCATCTGAGTGGCTGTGCAGCTTGTTGATCACGCTCTCTTCATTAGATCATCCTGTCAAGTGTGAGCTGTTGGACTTTGTATTGCAGTTAAGTGAAGACATCCGTGGAAACGAGGCGCATACACATATATCGGACTTGCGATCTCAAATACTGTCACATGACATGTCCAATATTGACATATTAGTGGAAAATGGCAGTAAGGAACTGTTTGAACTATTACGTGATACTAGTATTGGGATCCTAGACCTTGGGACGGCGGATTGTGCCTCATTAACATCCGAGATTCTTCACACGCTGAATAAGCTAACTAAGCTTTATTTGCGAGGAACCTATACTGGTCGGTGTGATCTGAGACTGCCTGCGATATTGCAATATATTAGTCTCCAGGAAGGCGAGTGTTCATGTGAGTGGCTGTGCAGCTTGTTGATCACGCTCTCTTCATTACATCATCCTGTCGAGTGTGAGCTGTGGGATGTTGTATTGCAGTTAAGTGAAGACATCCGTGGAGACGAAGCGCATACACATATATCGGACTTGCGATCTCAAATACTGTCACATGACCTGTCCAACATTGAGATATTAGTGAAACATGGCAGTAAGGAACTGTTTGAACTATTACGTGATAAAAGTATTGGGATCCTAAACCTAAAGACGGCTGATTGTGCCTCATTAGCATCCGAGATTCTTCACACGCTGAATAAGCTAACTAAGCTTTATTTGCGGGGAACCTATACTGGTCGGTGTGATCTGAGACTGCCTGCGCCATTGCAATGTATTAGTCTCCAGGAAGGCGAGTGTTCATGTGAGTGGCTGTGCAGCTTGTTGATCACGCTTTCTTCATTAGATCATCCTGTCGAGTGTCAGCTGTTGGACTTTGTATTGCAGTTAAGTGAAGACATCCGTGGAGACGAAGCGCATACACATATATCGGACTTGCGATCTGAAATACTGTCACATGACCTGTCCAACATTGAGATATTAGTGAAAAATGGCAGTAAGGAACTGTTTGAACTATTACGTGATAGTAGTATTGGGATCCTTAACCTGAGGACGGCTAATTGTGCCTCATTAACATCCGAGATTCTTCACACGCTGAATAAGCTAACTAAGCTTGATTTGTGGGGAACCTATACGGGGAGATGTGATCTGAGACTGCCTGCGTCATTGCAATGTATTAGTCTCCAGGAAGGCGAATGTTCATCTGAATGGCTGTGCAGCTTGTTGATCACGCTTTCTTCATTAGATCATCCTGTCAAGTGTGAGCTGTGGAATGTTGTATTGCAGTCAAGTGAAGAGGCCCGTGGAAAGAAATCTCATACATATGATGCGGACTTCCGATCTGAAATACTGTCATATGACCTGACGAATATTGAGATATCTGTGAAAAATGGCAGTACGGAACTGTTTGAACTATTACGTGATACAAGTATAGGGAGTCTGATCGTTACCGCTACTGACAGTTGTACATTGGAAACAATTATGCGAAGAAAGATGAGCATGTTAAAAAAGATTAATTTAGTTGGAACTTATTTGACACGCTTTGAATATGATTTACCAGAATCCCTAGAGTTGATGTATTTGGAAGATGGGAAGTGCTCATTGGAATTGTTGTACAGTGTCTTAATCAAACTGGCTCCAATAAAACACCATGTGCAATTAGTCGTGGGGGACTGCTTCGTGATATCGAGTAATGAAACCTGTGCAACTAGTTTAAACGATTGTGTAATGCAATCGGAATGTTCAACAAATGTTAAAGCTGATGTTAATGATAGTTCGAATACGAATGTGTCTGATTTACATACACAAATGGTGTCATGTGACATGTCGAACATTAAACTATGCGTCTTAAAATTCCATAAAGAGCGGTTTGAAATGTTGCGAGGCACGAGTATAAGAACTGTGCAGCTTCAGGCTTTTGACGATGTTTCACTGACATTTATGACACAAAACACGTTACCCGCGTTTACAGAAATTCGATTACAAGGGAGTTACTTGACTGATTTTAATCACACATTACCACCGACTCTTCAATTCATTATTTTACAAGAAGGATCATGCTCATCAGATTGGCTGTACAGTTTGATGTTAAAACTTTCAACGCTTAATCATGCAGTGCGCGTCTTCTTAGATGAATACGTCGTTTTACAGAGGCAAGAGGCGATTGGAAAAGACCCCGAACCGCTAATGCGAGGTGCAGATTTGTCAAGTGTTAAGTTGGAAGTATTTAAGGATTGTCCTGGATTGTATGAAACATTACCGTCAATGCATATAACCAGTCTGAACATGACTAAAATAGAACACACCGACCTGCTTTCACAGACACTGCCCCTTCTCACCCACTTGCAGCAGCTAAGGATTTGTTTGAACAAGTATGATATGGAGATGAAACTGCCAGAATGTATTAAGTATGTGTTTATAATTTATAAAACATTGTCCCCATCATCACTGCAACAATATGTAAATAATCTGTCTACTATCAAACATAGTGTACAGTGTAAACTGCTGTTCCGTGTGGAAGAGAATGACGATGAATATACGAGAATCAAGCAAAACTTTTGTGAATTAAAATCAGTTAATGTCCAACATTTTGAAATTGTGAACAAAAAAGGTTCTGCTCGTAAAGCTGCTGCTCTTACACTTTCTGCTACTGCTGATGATTGCGATGACGATTATGACAAACATTTACTCCGATGGGAGGGAGAATCCGTTGATTCAAAACCATGGATTCACTATTGTAAAATTCGTCTGAACATTTTGTACACAGACGCCTGTGGAGTGAGTTCTTAAACTCGTGCGTTTTCAACGCATCGTGTTATTTTATCGTTTGTTGTAGCAACTTTAAAAGGGATACAAAGGTGTATAATATATTGTGTAAAATTGTATTTTCTATTGATAAAGTCTGTATTTAATGTTCGTATTTTTGCTACAAAAAGGTTTGCTAATCGTACATTTATTTTAAAAAATTTTTAAAGTTTTATTTTTGAAAATGTATGCGTTTGAGCTAAGTCACATTTGACAATTTGTAAGTTGGAAATATACTTACCCGTATTATTATACAAAATTAATTAAACGTAATTCTTATATTGCAATAATCAACATTTTTAATGATAATATATGAAATCCAAACGAGTGTACATGAAACCAAATAGTCAAACTTTAAAATGACACAAAACCAAGGCCATTAAACAACACAAAATAAAAGGCCATTAACCAACACCAAGAAATTCTTGATCAAAATGTGTCATTTACTTAAAAGACGTGTTTGTGCATCGTGCTTTATACCGTGGTCATCATCCCGGGCAACAAATTAAGGAGCAAAGAAGTCAACCAATGGTTGTCATTGGTATAATCAAGTAATCAGCCCAAAGAATGGTCGCCACCGTTGGCAACTACGCTTTAGCCATTTATCGGGTTACCACGTCGAAAGCGCAAACAACGGTCGATAACGTGGATTACCAAGTCAGCAGTGCCACCCATGGTCATCTCGCGGGTTAGCAAGTTAGTAGCTTAAACCATTGACTTAACGCGGAATTGCCTGGTCAGAAGCGCAAACAACGTTCGTCAAACTATTTACCTTAGTGAGCAGCGCAAACTAATCTCGACATTGCGGGTAACCAAGTCAGAAGCGCAAAACAGTAGTTATCGCTGGTACTACCGTCAACACCCCAAACAAATGGTCATCATCTCGGATTATGCCGTCAGCAACGCACACCATGGTCGTCATCGTGGGTTATACCGATAGTAGCGCACACCATGGTCGTCATCGTGGGTTATACCGTCAGCAACGCACACCATGGTCGTCAACACGGGTTATACCGTCAGCCGGGCACACTCTGGTCGTCATCGTGAGTTATACCGTAACTAGCGCACATCCTGGTCGTCATCGTGGGTTATACCGTCAGCAGCGCAATCCTGGCCATCATCGCGGGTTATACCGTCAATAACGTACACCCTGATCATCATCGCGGGTTAAACCGTCAGAAACGCACACATTGGTCATCATCGCGGGTTATACCGTAACTAGCGCACATCCTGGTCGTCATCGTGGGTTATACCGTCAGCAGCGCACATCCTGGTCGTGATCATGGGTTATACCGTCAGCAGCGCACACCATGGTGATCATCGCGGGTTATACCGTCAACAGCGCACACCCAGGTCATTATCGCGGGTTAAACCGTCAGCAGCGCACACATTGGTCATCATCGTGCGTTATTCCGTCAGCAGCGCACACACTGGTCATCATCGCGGGTTTTACCGTCAGCAGCGCACATATTGGTCATCATCGCGGGTCATACCGTCAGCAGCGCACACCCTGGTCATCATCGCGGGTTTTACCGTCAGCAGTTCAAACAATTGTCGTCATCGTGATGTTATCCGTCAGTAGCCCAAACAATGATAGTCATTGCGGCATTTACCGTTAGAAGCGCACACAATTTTCGTCATCAAGGGTTTTACCGTTAGCACCGTAAACAACGGTCGTCATCGTTGTCGAGGGTTATACCGTCTGCAGCGGACACCATGGTCATCATCGCGGGTTATACAGTCAGAAGCGAACACCATTTTTGTCATCGCAGCATATACCGTCAGTAGCGCACACCATTTTGTCATCGCAGGTTATACAAAAGCACCGCTCACCATGAACATCATCGCGTGTTATAACGTAAGCTGTGCTAATCATGGTCGTTATCGCGGGTAATAACGTAAGCAGTGCTCAGCATGATCGTCATTGTCTTCGCAAAGTAAGGTCCACGTCGCGGGATGCAAAGTCAATAACAAAAATCATGGTCATCATAGCGATGTTTCCAAGTCAGCGCCGCTCGATTGCTCAAAGGTATGTGTGCAATTTAAATTGAAACATTTTCATATATATCTTAACGTGATTGTTTTCATTGTCCAGTTTCAAGTTTATTCAAATGAATAACCCATTCAAACGATATTCTCAGTTTTAATCAATACGATGTGATTAAAATCAGCAAACTGATTAAAATCGAGTTAAGGGTCATACATATCATTAACATTGCATAATCTACACAGAAATAGTATTAGTTTTTTTTTAAATTATTTATGAACATCTATGAAACAGTTTCAAAATAGGTCATTTATGATTGAAATTTGAATAACATTAGTATAATTTTGCACGTTTTCATTTTAGCTGCAAGAACGTGCGTCATTGAGCCCGCAGTTTCTAAGATTCACAAGAGCAGGAACGACAACTCTGCAGTTAGATTGTAAGGGAAGTCAATAATGTTAGTCTGAATCTTGTGAAACGTCGTCAGTTTTTGATGTCATTATAGAATAGATCCTGCAATAATTAATAAATACACCCGATTTGTATCGATTTAATAATATAAATACAAATGTAAAATGCAATATTTAACCGTCATAAAGACAAACAATAAAGTAAAAGTATATAACAAATTTTGTTTGTTTCGGTAAACTAACAGTTTTCGTTTACTCGTGCTCAATGTATAAAATGAATAATAAATTTATAACTTTGTCCAAAAAGCCTTGTAGTATACATTCGAAATATCGCCTCTTTGATTGTTTTTTTCTATTTAATTTGAGCAGGTGCTCCGCCGTGGTCTCAGGAGTACAATTAATAAGAAATGTCAAGGGACCCTGATTGAGGATGAAATACCGCACAAGAATAAGGATCACCGCACGTTTTACTGCACTGTGTCAAGGGATCCTGATTGAGGATGTAATACCGCACAAGAATAAGGATCACCGCACGTTTTACTGCACTGTGTCAAGGGACCCTGATTGAGGATGTAATACCGCACAAGAATAAGGATCACCGCACGTTTTACTGCACTGTGTCAAGGGACCCTGATTGAGGATGTAATACCGCACAAGAATAAGGATCACCACACGTTTTACTGCATTGTGTCAAGGGACCCGGATTGAGGATGTAATACCACACAAGAATAAGGATCACCACACGTTTTACTGTACTGTTTCAAGGGACCCTGATTGAGGATGTAATACCGCACCAAGAATAAGGAACATCGCACGTTTTACTGCACTGTGTCAAGGGACCCTGATTGAGGATGTAATACCGCACAAGAATAAGGATCACCGCACGTTTTACTGCACTGTGTCAAGGGACCCTGATGCGCACAAGAATAAGGATCACCACACGTTTTACTGCACTGTGTCAAGGGACCCGGATTGAGGATGTAATACCGCACCAGTAATAAGGCTCACCGCACGTTTTACTGTACTGTGTCAAGGGACCCTGATTGAGGATGTAATACCGCACCAAGCATAAGGATCACCGCACGTTTGACTGCTCTGTGTCAAGGGACCCTGATTGAGGATGTACCAACGCACCAAGGATAAGGATCACCGCGCATTTTACTGCACTGTGTCAAGGGACCCTGATTGAAGATGTCATACCGCACAAATAATAAGGATCACGCACATTTTACTGCACTGCCCGTTTCGGTCTAGTCTGTATTGTAACGTGGTATCCCCGCGACGGAGAAGAAAACCAGCTCTGCTGTACATACTAGTGAACGTTTAAGGAGCAGGTTATCAATGTCTTGATAGTTTCTTTTTGTTTCCGATGACTGCAGTCCGTGCCAATACTTTCTCATCATGAAGCGTTCATTGAACATGGTAATTTTTAGTTAAGTTTTGTCGGGATTTGATTAACGCTTTATTTTGTACCGTTTTTATTTACGTAAAGCACGATATTTTACACTGTTAATTCGTAATGTTGATAGACACTTTCGAAGATGATCTACTACACGATAACATTCAAAAATCGTTTGTGGATGTTTTTTGGGTTTCCAAAATAATTTCTATCTGTAAATATAAAGCTGAAAATAGCGGTATTGGTTCACTGTGTAAGTCATTTAGAATAACAAAAGTGTAACTACCTTATTCAAATTACGTTTTTACGTCGATATTTTTCGTATTATCTTTATGCAACTCCTTTTCCTATGTTTTACATTGAGGAGATCCCTCAACGCAATATACAAAATGATGCACGTGCATAGTGGTATAGCTGCATTTGTAAATAATTTGTTTGTACATGTAAATTTGTTGTTGTTTTTTTTTACAGCGGTTAAAGCAAAAAATGTTTTCATTTTCCGTGTGATCGCCATGGTTATGGTTTTGATTATGTATAATTCAGATATTACCATGTACCTCGTGAATTGATGTAAATAACATAATATTATTTCATTTTATTTCCTCCTTTCGAATGATCTTGCAAATACCTTGTACTGATATTAAATAACATGCACATAGAATGTAAATGCATTCATGCATAAATAGTGTTGTTGTACATACATATTTTTATAAACTGTATGCAAGTATATTCATTTCACATTTAATTTCAACCTACTATTGTAAGTCGATTAATGCAAACATAATGATCGATTCAAGTTCGAAGAAACTGTTCTGAATACTGTAAAATATTATTTGCTCAGATTTATGCCATTATAAGAATCAATTCAATAATGCAGAAATGGTTCTTATGATTATATTATTGATACGCAATTCACACTAGTTCTTGAAATTTCAAACCAATATAAACATCTCAAAATGTACTTATAGTAAATGCATTTTTAACGGGTTTCATGGTAAAAATCCATTGTGTTAAGTACAATTATTTTAATGATCATAATCATTCTTTTTTTTTAATTCATAAATAACGGTCGAACGTTACTTTATAAATATAGATTTTCTTCAAATATAACAAAACGTAGATGTATTATATTATGTCTTTAATTTGTTGTTTGTGCTAATATAATTGTTGTTTTACGGGTTGTAAATACGCTGCAATGTAAGATTTGATAAGTACAGTATGGTATGCTAACGTGGCATATGACTGCTTCTATTGACCGAACATATAAACATACCGCTATAGCCTTATTGTAAGATTGCTTAAGAAGCTCTGTAAGCAACAACGCAGTTCGCGATTTAATCGTATCATATGTTTAAGTTCATTATATAATCGAACTTATTTGATTTATATAAATTTTTAGCATGTCAAATATCGTTTCGGCGAATGATTCTTTACATTATCCAAAGAGCCATTTAAATTTATTTGCCGAAGGTTTAACTGATGTTTCAAGAGCACGTGCATATATATATATATATATATATATATATATATATATATATATATATATATATATATATATATATATATATATATATATATATATATTTTAATGTCAATGAACATTTATCGTTGAATTAATGTATTGTTCAATGCACGCTATCAATTAATTGAACGTGGAACTGTTGATTGAAATTAAGACGAATCATCATGAAATCATTAAATTGTGTTTAACAAAACAAAGCGTACATTGTATGAATGTGAGTGCGTTGCTAACATTTTCTAAATACTATTGTTGACTTAACCAGAAAGCTTATGACAAAATATTGTTTTACAAACTTGCATTTAACAGCACATTATTGCTCCTTTCTCAGTATACAGACTATTATGTTGATAAGTATTGTAAACCTGTAACGGAAGGACATGTTGAACGCTCGTAGGTGTATATGCTATTTCAACAATGCCTTCGTTGTACACGCTATGTTTGAATATTACGTAATGATATTATAATGTAGTTGGTATACATTAAATTTAATTGTTGTCTTTTTGAAATATTAATGATGTTATTTTTGCTGTTGGTACTATGTAAATGTCACCAGATTTTTTCCCTTAAACATACATAAAATCGTTCGTCTGCAAATATGCTCTTTTTGATTTTTTTTTAATTATTTAAAACAAAATCAATAAAAGTTGTTAAATATATAGATATTTATGCCCCCCTTCGAAGAAGAGGGGGTATATTGCTTTGCTCATGTCGGTCTGTCGGTCTGTCCGTCCACCAGGTGGTTGTCAGACGATAACTCAAGAACGCTTAGGCCTAAGATCATGAAACTTCATAGGTATATTGATCATGACTCACAGATGACCCCTATTGATTTTGAGGTCACTAGGTCAAAGGTCAAGGTCACTGTGACCCGAAATAGTAAAATGGTTTCCGGATGATAATTCAAGAACGCTTATGCCTAGGATCATGAAACTTCATAGTTAGATTGATCATAAATAGCAGATAACCCCTATTGATTTTCAGGTCACTAGGTCAAAGGTCAAGGTCACGGTGATCCGAAATAGTAAAATGGTTTCCGGATGATAATTCAAGAACCCTTATGCCAAGGATCATGAAACTTGATAGGTACATTGATCATGACTGGCAGATGACCCCTATTGATTTTCAGGTCACAAGGTCAAAGGTCAAGGTCACAGTGACCCGAAATAGTAAAATGGTTTCCTGATGATAACTCGGGAAAGCTTATGGCTAGGATCATGAATCTTCATAGGTACATTGATCATGACTCGCAGATGACCCCTATTGATTTTCAGGTCACTAGGTCAAAGGTCAAGGTCACAGTGACAAAAAACATATTTACAAAATGGCTGTCACTACAACTTAGAGCCCATATGGGGGGCATGCATGTTTTACAAACAGCCCTTGTTTTAGTATACTTGTATAGTATAAGTGTGATTTTACAGTAATTTAATAAACACTGTTCAAATGCATCATGACATGCGTCTTAAACATATAGGGCAATGTTTGTTCCGGTTTAATTTTTAGTCTTCAATAGTATATCTTACGTTTTCCATACGTATGCTAGTACCCGTTACTATGTAACGCTAAGTCTTTTTATTCTGTATAATATAAGGTATTCTTATTTCGGAAAGAAACGCTTTTACTAATTGTACAGCAATTTGGGCATATGTTATGATAGAAACCGGCTATGTATTTACCTGATGTTGGTTATGCTTACATAGTAATGAATGTATCAAAACTATGTTTTGTAATATTGCTTGTCCATAATATCTCGTTTTTACAAAACAATGATATACTGGACGGTTACCTTTTTATTTTTGTAAATGTTGCATGTGTGTTTTGTTTATTTATTTATCGAAATATAAGAGTACTAACCTTCCAGTTGAGTCGAACAAGCTAACGATACACGTCTATTATTGCAAGTTACTGGTTCAAAACTGGGACTAAGTTAATGCAGAGTTGTAGTATCATAGCCAAACATATGAGATTTAGCTCACCTGAACAAAATATGATCATGGTTATCTTGTGTGATCGTGGTTTGTCCGTAACGCGTCGTGCGTCGCCCATCGTATGTCATCCTTCGTCAACATATACGTTGTTAATACTATTAGTGCCATATTAAGTTACTTCATTCTTCATGAAAATTGGTCAGAGCATTTGTCAAAATTATATCTAAGCCGAGATCAAAACTTAACGGTAGTCATGTCGGGTTAAAAGTAGCTAACTGTCATTTTCGAAAAAAAGCTTGTTAACACATAAAAAGTTACATTAAGGTAGAATCTTCAAGAACTTTTGTCAGAACATTTGTTCTAGTGACGTCTTTGCTTTGAGTGGCAATGGATCCTGTTGGTCGAAAAACATGGCCCCCAGGGAACGTGGCAGTTTTTTCCTTATAACGTTTTCATAAAATCTTGTTAATACTCTAGATGCCACAGGAGTAGTCAAATCGTCATGAACATTTGTTGTAGTTATTTCTCGGCCGAATAGGATATGTTTTCCGATGCTTTGAATAACATTTCCGCCAGTTTTCCTTATGTTGCTAAGTGTAACATCGTTAAGACTCTATTGGTCAAAACTAAATCCAATCTTTATGAAACTGGGTGAGAATATTTGTCCCAATGAAATCTCGGCTGAGTTTGAAACTGGATTACGTAAGTTTAAAAGTTGGTCACCAGGTCAATTTAAAAAAAGATTGTTAA
The DNA here is from genome assembly GCF_020536995.1 of Dreissena polymorpha. Lineage (NCBI taxonomy): Eukaryota > Metazoa > Mollusca > Bivalvia > Myida > Dreissenidae > Dreissena > Dreissena polymorpha. The sequence goes on from NC_068361.1 coordinate 13,157,950, forward strand.
TATTCTTAAAGCCATTTTTTCCCATTCTTTCTTAAACTTGGTCATATATGTGTTCTGATGATATCTCAGCGGGCTTCAGCAATGGTACCGTCCGTTGAAAAATATGGTGGACATGAGGTTAGGCAGCTTCCCTTTTATGGCTATCGTGGAACCTTTTATTAGTAACAGTTTTAATCACATCTGTCCTTATGATATATTTGCCGAGTTCTTGTCAGGTAAAAACTTAGGTCACTACGTGAAAAAGCTATAGAAGTCAAATATCACGTAGAATCGTCATGAAACTTGATCAGAACATTTGTTCTTATAAAATTCTCAGCCAAGTTTCGAAATAAAAGGATGTATGCACATTTTATATTCATGTTTTATAAAGTTCGTGTATTATTCTGAACTCCACCTTCTCAGAATTTAGTTTAGTTTTTTCAAATCTCAAATTTTTTGAAAAGACTGATAAATCACAAGGTTAGCGTGAGCTACGACATGATAATATGTGTCGCACATAAACACGGACATACTTAGAGTACAGACGGAAAATGAAATGATTGTTTAAGCTGTAAGCGACAGTGAACGCTCAAGTCGTTATTCATGGTGTTTTTCTTCAGAAATATGGTATTGAATGTGCTAAACATGTAATTTATAACATGTGATGGATCAGATGAACGTATTATGTCTTGAATAACGACTTGATCTATACTTAATAACATTCATACGTTTAATGTTTGTCTAAACGCAAGTCTTAAGAAATGAAATCACATGTGAAATGATACAACAATGTTATAACCTATTATTTGAATTTTAAATTTGATAGTTAAAATGACAAGAATGCCTCTCGTATTGATTTTTATTTCACTGTTAAGTGATATTGTTAGATTAAATAATTGTTTATTTAAGACAAAACTCTATGTATTGAAATCGATGCAAATAAACAGACGTTAATTGGCATAATGAATAACAAATACTTTGTAAATGGAATTTTTATGACATCATATGAACAAATATCTTTACAAGGGTTTTCATTGTATTTTGTATGTGATCGTATGTTGAGACTTGATTCTAGTTAGAGTATTTATTATTCACCAGAACAACATTGTGTATTAAGCATTTAACAAATACATACATCAGTGAATAAATAACTAGTAAAAATGAAAAAAGCTTTTATTGTTATTATATTGATCAGTGTCAACAACCCAGAAATAGTATTGCAATGAATGTTTTAGGGCAAACGTGTGTCATTAACATGAACACGCAAGACATCTTTCACACTGGCGAATCAGTTGAAAAGTAAATAAGCGGATTTGATATATATTGTTTGGGATCCTAACGCGATCTTTATATTCCAAGCATCATCATCAACAATAACAACATAATCTTAATATTGATGATAATGATGATGATGATGATAATGATGATGATGATGATGATGATGATGATTACGACGACGACGACGAAGACGACGTAGACGACGATGACGATGACGATGATGATAATGATGATGATGATGATGATGATGATAATGATGATGATGATGATGATGACGACGACGACGAAGACGATGACGATGACGATGATGATGATGATGATGATGATGATGATGATGATGATGATGATGATGATAATGATGATGATGATGATGATGATGATGATGATGATGATGATGATGATGATGATGATAATGATGATGATGATGATGATGATGATGATGATGATGATGATGATGATGATGATGATGATGATGATGATGATGATGAATAAGAAGAAGATGATGATGATTATGATGATGATGATGATGATGATGATGATGATGATGATGATGATGATGATGATGATGATGATGATGATGATGACGACGACGACGACGACGACGGCAACGACGATGATGATGATGATGATGATGATGATGATGATGATGAGGAGGAGGAGGAGGAGGAGGATGATAATGAGGATGATGATGATGATGATGATGATGACGATGATGATGATGATGATGATGATGATGATGATGATGATGATGATGATGATGATGATGATGATGATGATGATGATGATTATATAATCATCATCTTCACAACCAGAGTAATAACAAAGCATAATCTGCTTTCTGTGTTGACAGCAAGACTTGAGGCTGATATGCACTGAAGCATGACAGTGTTGCCGATAATAGTCCATAAGAGCGATAAAGCGGCGCACTTGTCGGTCCCCGCTTGCTAATATCCATCAATGCTGTTTTGACAATATTTGCAATATTCAGCGCAATCAGTCACCTTGTAGTAACAATTGAGTAGTAAGGTCCCCAAAATACACGTGTGAAAACCGTTATGTCTCTTTTAACTTTAATTGGCACTAATTGACATACGTGATAAATCTGCAAACTGTTAATATGACGACGTCACGTAAAAAAAACAATCATTGATGTACAGTTTAAATACCGTGCTTGATTTAAAAAGCAATATTACCCAAATACTTATCAAGAAAAAAACATATTGTATTAATGAGCATCTCTCAATCAAAAATCGGAAATGACCGATTTCGGATTTAAATGTATAAATAATCGTTGGTACTTGAATTCGTGGTTCAGCTGACCGACGAAATCCACGAAAATTCGTACCGCACGAAATTTAATGGTTTTACAGTATATAACGTTGTTCCGATTCATCCATGAAAACAGCGTTTTTGAGTTTTACTTGAGTTTGAATAAAAACAACATTCTTTTGTTGCAATATTTTGAGAAATAAGCTCGAACATTTCGCCGGTCGATTTCACTAATTACGAAGCATCAGCCTAAATGCTCAAACACGTGACATAATGGTTGAACGAAATGGTCGTGTCAAAACAATTTCTTACAATAAAAATGGATGTATACACCATACAGGAGTGAAATGAAACATAAATGTTTCTTTATTTCGACTATTCATATTTCACACAATATGACCTATTCCACAATATAAACATGGGTGGATTTATTGAACACACATTTGCCACCACTCAAAAAATATGTGGACGCATTCACTACATGCGAAGTAATTACATATAAGGCAGATTACATACGAACAATACTCTTTGGTATATGACCTATGACAACATAATCTTTTTATAAACTTCATATTGTCGAACGATTGGCATGTATTTTGATTGATTCACAACAAAACCATGTTCTTTATAGACTGTTTCAAGACAAATTATTTTTAAGGCAATTACTTGGTAATATGAGCCTTATTTTAGGAAAACTGGGTGCCTGAGTGTAAAGTGTTATTCCAGATTAGCCTGCTCAGTCCGCACAACACTGAATTTTTGTTCAGACGGTATTTCCTTTTCAAGAAAATTCCATAAAAGCGGAAAGTGCCGTCCCTGATAATCTCTGCAGACTGGACCGACACTTTACGCACATGTATTAAGCTCAGTTTAAATAGAACGCGGCTCAGTGGATTATATAACAATAAATATGATATTTGTTGGATTTGGTGGAATATCGATTTTAATCACGAGTGATCATAGAACAAAAAATATGTCCACGAGTGAAAACTTATTTTTCTATGATCGCGAGTGAATTAAAGTCGATAGTCCACATAGATAGACTCCAACAAACTTTCTTTTTATTTCATGCTACAAACGATTATTTTTTTATTTTTGCCGAAAAATCAGGTAAAACAATGAAAATTATCGATTATTGTTGCTGTTATTTTTCACTGATTGAAATAATGAATTATCAGTTTTAATCACTGATATTTTTTAATAAACCACCGGAAAGCATACAAACAAATCTGATAATATCCACATGTTCAACGGATTCAATTCTATATTGCTAATTTAGAACTAGTTAAAAATACACCGTAGATAATTTATTGGACGTCTATCTCCAAATTACAATTAAATTGAATAAGACTGTTATAATATTATTTGGCTATCACACAATTTACACTTATGGCAATTTAAAATTATTTCTTCTTCTTTTTATCAACTGCCTGCTTGACAGATGCGGAACAGCAGAATAGCACGCAACGCTGATTGTAATAGTACAACACAATTTTGAGACAACAGCTGAAAATAAGGTTGACCCACTTGACACAGTATCAATGATTGCTTCAATATTAAGGTTGACCCCACTTGACACAGAATCAATGATTGCTTCAATATTAAGGTTGACCCCACTTGACACAGAATCAAACATTGCTTCAATATAAAGGTTGACCCGACTTGACACAGAATCAAACATTGCTTGAATATAAAGGTTGACCCCACTTGGCACAGAATCAAAGATTGCTTTACTATTGAGGTTGACCCCACTTGGCACAGAATCAAAGATTGCTTTACTATTGAGGTTGACCCAACATAACGCGGAATCATAGATTGCTTCCGTATTGATGTGAGTCTTATTTATAAATAATTAGTCAGTAACATACATCATAGCTGGGCCGTACGTCTATAATTGGGCATTCGATGGTTCACTATGCGCAACTTTTATGACTTATGTCAAGTGATGAATATTTTTTGATTACACAAACCAATTAAAGCTGTACTGTCTTTATTTTCGGGTCGATGAATCCAAATGATTTGTATAGACCGGACACTATTAGATTTTTTTTAAATAAACAAGCATTGACGAATTCAATATATGTTTCGAATTGTTTGTTTGTCACGCATAATTGGACACATTGTAGTGATTCTGGCGGTTAGCTCTTGTGGGTTCTTACATGTATGGCCAATAATCATATATCAATGAGTAAACAGTAAATAATTGGGCCTAGGGGCAAATACAATGCAATACACTTTACTACCTCGTGCACAAAAGAATCTCCTAGTCGTGTACATCTGGTCAGTCCGCTGTCTGCTTCGAAAGAGAACGTGGTCCAGCAACGGCGATCCCAGCAGGCATCATCATTCATCCGATTGGTCGCGAGCTCCATCCCTGGCAGCATGGTCCCGTCACATGAACGTTTCACAAGCCGGGTACCTCCCTTCAGGGGGGCGTGGCACCGAATGTCACTGGCACTACACTCCCCTCACTTTTCTCTATTTGGGACGACCCCCTACTCACAAAGGAATCGTCCTACCGAATGTCATAGTCAGTCCGCCACAGACGTCCCGTCGCACGCAAGGAAGTAGATTGACTATTTCTCGGACCCCAATGCCCCTTTCGTAAGCAAGGAGGGCGCCTTCGCCATGCAACGTACTCTAAAGCCACTGCGTCCAAGCCGTCCCATGCACCCCAAGGAAGTATATTGACTATCTCTCGGACCCAATGCCCCTTTCGTAAGCAAAAAGGGCGCCTTCGCATGCGATGTACGCCTAGACGCAGTGACCTAGCGGAAATATGACAGTGCCCAGACTCCCCAAAGTCGGGACAACCTAATTGTTTCAATACTACAGGCACGCCGCAACCCTAGATAAGTGGTCACGTATCAACCCTCTAAGACAACAGTCGATCATGTCCAACACCGGTCTGAGCATATTTGTATATGTACTTATTTGCTTATTTATTTATCTTTTATTTATTCTACTTTTTTGTATTATTCATCTACTCTATTCTGATTATTACTATTTGTATCACTATTTTCATCTTCTCTATTCGTATTATTATTAGTAATTTACACTATGTATATCATTATTTCTACCTACTCTATTGAGGAGGTATTTACCTATGGAACATTATACATCCTGAACTTTAGTGAAGGAGGTAACTATACTGCACCCAACGCAACACTAAAGACTTATCAAACACACTTGCAAGGGCAGCCTTAGCACAAGAAAATGGGAACTTAATAAAGAATGAACAAAAAATACAAAAAATGAAAACTTCTGTCCACAAAACTGGACAAACCCTGCTGGACTATTCCAGTAGGATTCCGACGACCATACCTAGTCATCTATAAGCATTCTTACACCTCAAATCATTAAAATGCCAGATGCAAACATTAAATTGTTGCCGGACAAGAATATTATAATACTTATGCAAACAGTATTATTTTGATTTATAGTGTACTGCCGAGGACGATTCGTGCATAGACGAAATCAGGAACTGTTACAAAAATAAGAAAGAAGGGACTCTGGGATAAATGGGCTCGCCCTGCCATTTCATCTACAAAGTGGAACCATTAACAGCCTTCGGCTGCAAACAGCTACAACACTGAAATTGGCCATTACAAATGCATGGATAAACAGCAAAAACACATTACATGAAAGAAACACTGACATAATGTACTGGAAGCTGGAGGGTGCAGGGTTACGCCCAGTTATGTCAATCGCCATAGCGGTGGCTGTAAATCACAACATAAATAATTATTAATATTTAAATAATAATAACACCAGAGGAGGTGATATGCAGCAGTTTCCCACGGTAGTGACATGTTTTATAAATAACACCACAGGAGGTGATATGCAGCAGTTACCCACGGCAGTGACATGTCCACAAGTCCGGATTTTCAGAGAACTACAAATAATAGTGGGCTAAAAGAGCTCACCGTAAGACTACACTAGATGCAACTTATTAATGCCTTAATCTCTCGCCCTGCCGCAAACTACCCGCCAGTATTTAGCGAGGCTACGCGTAGCTATTTACGACCTCAAGCGTGCTACACTTGGGTGAAAACACACCATCAGTCCAGGCACGAAAATAGAAACAATAAAAATGTTGATATGTAAATAATGTATTTTTTAATATTTAATAACAAACTTAAGCTTTATAATAATATGACCTTCAATCTTTAGATCTAATAAAGAGACATAATTTTTCGCCATCCGTATAATGAATCAGCTGAATGATTGCGTCATAAAATAACATAATTATTCATTTTCCAAAAATATGTGATGTCATTTTTTGGTGTACATGAAACTAGTATGCGATGTATGGGAATAAAACATTGAAAACATTGAAGACGCGCGTATTTTTCGTGTTAATGTATCTTGGGTGTAATTATGAAAAAATGCATATTCTTTGGACTACTAACCTCGGATGGAACCGATGAGACGAAGAACTCATATCTACATGTAGATCAAGATTATTCGTGTTATTGATTTTCAGAATGTTCGTGCCTATTTAGATGTGGAATTGTGTGTGTAGAACAAACTGATGGGTGTGTATTTCGGTTCAGTAGTCTATTCGAATTGTTTTGCTTCTGGATGTTAATAAACGTAAGTTTATTTTCTTTGTCTTTGTAATTTTATCAAAGGAAATCTCTTCAGTAAGAATAACCCGCTTGCAACAAGTGTTTCAACGCTAAATAGAAATATTACAGATTATCTTGTGTTTGGGTCTACACAAACTACAGGATGTGAAGGCTACATCTAGACGATATCAAAATCTGCAGCGTCCCGTCCATGAATTAGGCGCGTATAGTTTTTTGTTTAGAACGACTCTGTGTGTAAATGTATACGTACTTGTATGTTGACATCGACATCATTTTGTCAGGAGCAATCGCCGCCATATTGGATTTTGATCATTTGCAATCGAAAATAGAATGTATATATCAAAGTAAATCTTCTTTTCGCGGTCGTAATGTGTAACAATTCGCATGTTGCGTACACTTGAATCGAGGCTTATAGTATATTTTTTCCCGTTTTACAGTTTTTGTGAAATTTTTAAAGACTATTTTGCGTACCAGAACAAATGCATTCTATATCACTACGTAAGGTGACATTCGTTAGATTTTACGCGCTTTTAAGAATGAATTAAACGTATTGTTTAGGTTATTAGATCTTGTTAAACGTCACGTGAAAAAAATCAATGGGATAAATAGAATACAAGGATTAGCGTTGAATACAGAGAAGTTTATGTTGCTCGGCTCAAACACCAAAAGCGCTCGCCAAGGCTCGCGCTCCCGGTGTTCTAAGCCTCGCAACATAAGCTTCTCTACACTCAACGCTAACCTAGTATTCTCTATAAGAATGCCTTCGAATTATTTTCCATATATCTCGGAACCATATGTAAGTATAGATTGACTTAAACAATGTATACAATTTAAATAGTCCGTATATGAAAAATATCCAAAGTTTCTTTGGAAGGATTTAATAGCAAACATAGATTTCCGACCTGAGCTGCAAGTTTTTCTTTCGCTCTTCTTCATGATAGTTAAGGCGTCAAAAGAAGACCCTTATATGTATATACAGATGTGACATTTACCGGATTATTTTTATAAACCCAATGTTCGTATGATCTTAGCGAAACTCCGTTTCTAAATTCAATAAATTCCGTCTTTTGTGGATTAATTGACATACCAGTATGTTCACAAAATTGCGATATTGAGTTCAATTGTGATTGTAGCTCGATCGCAGTATCAGCGCAGCTCGCAAGGTCATCCGCAGAACGAATGCAAATAATGTCTGAAATATCTTCGATGATAAAAATCCCCCTATGACCTTTAGATTTTAGAAAGGCGGACAAATCGTCTATGTACAAATTAAAAATTATTGTGTTGGTTACGTCTCCTTGCCAAGTGTATAACAGGGTTGTTATGTATGACAAGTCAGTGTAATTATGTATGACATGTCAGTGTTGAAATGTATGACAAGTAAGTGTTGTTTTGTTTGACAAGTCAGTGTTGTTATGATTGAAAAGTCAGTTTTGATATGTATGACAAGTCGTTGTTGTTATGCATGACAAATAAGTGTTGTTATGTATGATAAGTCAGTGTTGTCACGAATGTGAAGTCAGTGTTGTTATGTATGACAATAAAGTGTTGTTATGTATGTCAAGTCAGCGTTGCTATGTATGACAAGTCAGTGTTGTTATGTATGACAAGTCGGTGTTGTTATGTATGACAAGTAAGTGGTGTTATTTATGAGAAGTCAGTGTTGTTATGAATGACACGTAAGTGTTGTCATGTATGTCAAGTCATTGTTGTTATATATGGCAAGTCAGTGTTGTTATTTATTACAAGTAGGTGGTGTTATGAATGACAAGTCAGTGTTGTCATGTATGACAAGCCATTGTTGTTATGTAAGACAAGTCAGTGTGAAGTCAGTGTTGTCATGTATGACAAGTCATCGTTGTTATGTACTACAAGTAAGTATGGTTATGTATGACAAGTCAGTGAGTTATGTATGAAAAGTCAATGATGTTATGTATGACAAGTCAGTATGGTTATGCATGGCAAATCAGTGTTGTTATGTTTGACAAGTCGGTGTTGTTACTTATTACAAGTAAGTATTGTTAGGAATGACAATTCAGTGTTGATATGTATGACAAGTCAGTGTGGTTATGTATTGCAAGTCAGTGTGTTATGTATGACACGTCAGTGTTGTTATATATGACAAGTCAGTGTTGTAATGTATGACAATTCAGTATTGATATGTAAGTCAAGTCAGTGTTGTTATGTGTAACAAGTCGGTGTTGTTATGCATGATAAATCAGTGTTGTTATGTATAAATAGTTGGCCTTTATAAAATGTCCGATAACTTTAACTCATGGATTACAATTATTATTTTTAAAATGGCAGCTTTGTTCGCGTGCATCTCAATAATAACGATGTTGTTTCAACGGGTTCTCTGCAAAGACAGAAACATATCTGCCGTTCAAACAGTTATCTTAACGACTTGAATAAACGATACCTTACACTTTTAAGTTTTTGAAACCACTACCTAATGACTGCGATGATCCCACTAGCCATATATTACCTAATGGCGCAAACACCATGCGAATGTTAGAGCTTTAACATACAGTCCGTAAACGACGCCTGTGCAGAACTATATATCCGGTTGTACACAATAAAAAAATAATGATTTATTTCCGTCCATAACCTAATATGTAGAGATGTTTCGTCCCGTTGTTTTAAATTGAATAGGTTGAATGATTAATATTAAAGATATGCGTTGGTCGGATCAAAAAACTAGAACAAGTAGAACTTTGCATGCTGACATATACGTATGGGTGTTTAAAATGTTCAGATGAGCGTGTAGATTTGAGATTAAAAATACTTGCAGTGCATTTAAAGTTTCCACGAAGAAACGTACCTCAAAATAAGCCCCAATAACCATTATAATTATCAAGCGATAACTGAGTTGAAATAAAACTGTTGAAGTTAAACCAAGATTTAAACGCGTTGAAATGTTAACACAGAGCTATTAAATGAAAGTATCAACGATTGCCGTGTGTATGTTTTAAACACATTCAAATAGTTCATGATTTCTCACAAAAAATAATTAACCTTTAAATCTTAACCTTTTAAAAAAAAAGCCCCACCCCATTTTAGTTATAGTTTATAGACTTATTGTCTCTTGTTAATTGCACATGCAAAAAACATAAATTAATATGCGTTAAAGAGAATAACATATTATTATTTATTCATTTATGTTTAGAGGACTTTGATAGGTACAGGGACCATAACTCCTTCTTTAGTATTTTGGAGTGATTGCTATCTGCTTAGTTGTTATGCATACTTTGTTTTTCTTGCGCAGCGAATAATTTGAATTGAATTTAATAAAGCTATTAATATAATGATACGAGGTATGGGGAAGAAAAGCATAGTATGTTTTGCTCTTTTTTGAAATCATTTTGCACTCAATACTTGTAATACGATTGAACATATTGACATGCGAATTCATAGATCTACAAAAACTATTTACGTCATAGGGCCACTCCCAAAAGGGGAACACATCTTCATAAATTAATTTATTTTTTTTTACTTTTAAAATGTTTTTTTTATAGGAATGACTCTATGTAGTCCGTTTTCCTGCCTTAGATCGAAAAGTCATCGATTGAATTTTCGATGGAACAGGGTTAGGGACGCTATTTTCCAATGACGCAATATCGATTGCGTACTGGTGAATAATGATGTCATCAAAACGCGTGTAGATGCATACGCAAGCGTGGAGTTGCACTGGTTTTATACCGTTGGTCAGTTCGTTGTGGACTGGACCGGTATAATGAACAATCGTGATACATCGGCTATCTCGGATTCCTCCGTAATATAGGCCTCGTGGCTAACGGTCGCCATATTGCCTTGTATTACTACTTTACTACCCAAAAGGTTGTCAGTCTATTGTTATGAGGCTGTGTACGATGCGCGTTGAACTAGCGCCAAACTTTTTACCGAAACTTTGATATTAATAGCACTATTAACGTTCATTTGTGTTGCATTTTGACCTATTATCCAAGTGATTTTCTTTTCCATTATTATTTAATCACCCTATCATCCAATTTTTAAGATGAAATTACGGTGTTTACAAAACCAAAACCGAAAGTGAAACTGGATGCATTACGTTTCGCGATGTAAACATTAAATATTTGTTCAGTTTGAGGAAGCGAATCGATAATAGACGTTGGAATATGTATGCAATACAGACTATCATTGCCGATTGTAGTACTGGCTAAAAAATACCTTTTATGACAGGTCATGTATAGAACGTTAATCAAAGAGTGACCATAAATCACTACAAATGTCTGGGTTGTTCATTAATATAATTAATGCACGTTTCTGATCTAATTGCCTGTATCTAGTTGTAATTACCATGATATTGATAAAATTAAAACGTTTTTTTTCATAAATTAACATTACATGTTTTATTTATATCATTTAGGGAATATATAATTGTATCATTATCATCATTAAATATTCTGAAAATGATCTAAATTATCATGATTACTTTAAAGTAGAATTTTTAAATTTTACTCATTATTTTTAATGAATTTGCACATTTGCTTGATTCAAAATAAAATGTATTAAGAAGGGTTTCAGTTGTTAGTTTTAACCCATTTATAGTTCGATTAAATTTAAAGTACTAACTACGTACATGTATGTGAAATGCTCTTGAGTTCGTTTCCTGGGCCTAGAACCAGTACTTGGGTGTCTCTTGGAGATTTCTTAAGAATGCTCCCACACTGGGGATCAAACCAGTGACCTCCAGATCATTAGGTGTACACCACATCCATTACACATGAGCGACCTTTAACTAGTAAATTACTTTAGTATTGCAGCATTATATAATGTAATGTTGCTACATATTTTTGGAAAATGATTAATGTGCAGTACTAAATAAATCTAAATGCATACAATTTTAATTGTGTATATTGTGTGATTATTAGTTACAAATTCCCTTTTTACAGGTATACTGGATTATGAAAGACTGATAAACATAAAATTGACAACTCATCTCCCCAACGATACTTTGTGTGGCTCATTCTCAGAACAAACCCATAGTCAGTGAGAAAACTACAGTGTAAAAAGACCACTTGATTGTGACAATTATGGCTGACCAAGCAAATGTTATCATTTAAAATAAAGAAAACTTCCAGTTCAATATACATTTTATACCAATTATGACATTGGCCAACACAGAAAATAATTATAAGGTTGATTTTCCCAAAATTGACTGTTACAATTGGATACTGTTTTAAGCTTCACTCTACTTTGTCTGAAAATAAAAGTCCTAAATGATGTAATAGAAACATACATATTTAATTTTTAGTTTTACAATTAGTTTAATTTTTTAGTATAAAAAGCACTTTTCCCTGGCATTTGTATTTATAGTAATTGCATATTTTATAATTCTGACAGCATTTATAAACTGTGTTCATGCAAGCATGAACACGGTTTCATTTTTTGAGTATTTAAACAAGAGGGCCATGATGGCCCTGTATCGCTCCACTGCTGAAAAAAGGCTGAAACAAATTTCTCTGCATGTGCAACTACTTAAATATAGGCCCTATTTAAGCACATGTACACTTTTGTGACCTTCTGGGCTGGGTCTAATTTAACCCCAGGGGCATAATTTGAGCAAACTTTGTAGAGGACTACTATATCTCACTACATACAAAATGTGGTAGCCCTAGGTCCTAGAGTTAAGGACAAGAATATTTTTAAAGTTTTCACAAAATAAGCAAGATATAAGCGTATATAATGTTTAATTTTGTGACATGCGGGTCAGGATCAAATTTGACCCAAAGGGCATAATTTGAACAAACTTGGTAGAGGACTATAAGATGTTACTGCATACGTTTATTCAATTTTGTGACCCCCCGGGGCAGGGTCAAAGTTGACCCCAGAGGCATTATTTGAACAAATTTGGTAAAGGTTTATTAGATGTCACTACATACCAAATTTGGTAGCCCTACGCCCAATGGTTATGGACAACAAGATTTTTAAAGTTTTCACAAAATAGGCCCCATATAAGTGTTCAGTTTTGTGACCCCGGGCAGGGTTAAATTCGACCCAAGGGGCATAATTTGAACAAACTTGGCAGAGAACTATAACATGTCACTACATACCAAATTTGGTAGCCCTTTGCCTTATGGTTAAGGAGAAGAAGAGTTTTAAATTTTCACAAAATAGGCACTATATAAGCATATAATTGATTTTGTGGCCCCCGGGGCAGGGTCAAATTTGACCCCTGGGGCATAATTTGAACAAACTAAGTAGAGGACTATACAATGTCACTACATACCAAATTGTGTAGCCCTAGGCCTAATGGTTATGGACAAGATTTTTTTAAGTTATCACAAAATAGGCATTATATAAGCATATGTTCAATTTTGTGACCCCAGGGGCAGGGTTAAATTAGACCCTAGGGATTAATTTTGAGCAAATTTGGTAGAGGACTATTAGATGTCACTATATACCAAATTTGATAGCCCTAGGCCGGATTGTTATGGACAAGATTTTTTTTGAAGTTTTCACAAAATAGGCCTTATATAAGCATATGTTCAATTTTGTGACCCTCGGGGCAGGTTCAAATTTGACCCCAGGGGCATAATTTGAACAAACTTGGTAGAGGACTATAAGATGCCACTACATACCAAATTTGGTAGCCCTAGGCCCAATGGTTATGGACGAGAAGATTTGTAAAGTTTTCACAAAATATACCCTATATAAGCATATGTTCAATTTTGTGACCCCCGGGGCAGGGTCAAATTTTACCCCAGGGGTATAATTTGAACAAATTTGGTAGAGGACTATTAGATGTCTCTACATACCAAATTTGATAGCCCTAGGCCCAATGGTTATGGACATGAGATTTTGAAAGTTTTCACAAAATAGGCCTTATTAAATTAAATTTTCAATTTTGTGACACCCAGGGCAGAGTCAAATTTGACCCCAGGGGCATAATTTGAACAAATTTGAAAGAGGTTCACCCCAGGAACATTCCTAAGAAATTTCATCAGAATTGGACCAGTAGTTTAGTAGAAGATGTTTAAAGGAAAAGTTTATGCATGGATGCACGATGGACACAGGACCTTTGGCCAGTGGAGCTAAAAATCAAATTAAACATTTAGTTTTGATGTAAAATCAGTTTTTATATGCAAGTGTCTATTTCACTTATAAATTAAAACAGCATATTATTCTTTATTGAAAAGATTATTCCAAGCTTGATGTCATATTTCAACTTTGCATAGTGTAGTTAATTGAACATTGTATTGAACTGTATGGGCAGCTATAATTGATTTATGTAAGTTGTATTATACAAAATGCATTATTTCTACCACAAGTAGACCATATAAGGCCTACTGCTACTAAATAGGCACTGGTATGAATTTGTCACTGTTTTTGATGCTCATACAAAACTTTAATTATTACTACACTTTAGTATATTAAATATTTTTTGTTCAACATTTTTTGCAAAAGAAAAGAGTGTCTTAATGTATTTGAAAATATACTTAAAACAAACTAAAAATGCATTTTAACATACCTTTTTCCTGGTAAAGTGTATTTGGGATGATAAAAAATACACTTGAAAAGTATTAATGCTGGAAAATGCAGAAAAAAATACATTTGTTTCTGTTAGAAGTGTCTTGTCTGCATTTTTAAGTGTATTAAATGCACATCAAATGCAGATAAATACAATGCCAATACTGTTACATGTATTGTAATGGACATAAAATGCACTTGTTCTTGTAATTAAATGCTTTAGTGAATTGAAATAACCTTTTATAACGTTTTAACAATTAATAATACCTTTTTATATAAATTTTCTTTTGAAATGTGACACTTGAATGATTTTTGCACCACTAGTAAGAGATATAGTTTGTGCTCATAATGCTTTATCATTACACTATATAATATCCTTTGTTGTATGAAAATTACCTGTAAAATTCATGTGAAAGCTCAAGAGATCAATAGACGCATGCTATACCCTGCTCCTTTTTACATGACTTGGTGGTATTTAGTCCCCAAGTCTACATGGCTAAGGGAAAATTAATGTGCAGATTTGACAAATAAGTCTTAACTGGGATCCAATAGGCAGACTTTCATATTACTTGTATTTAATTTAAATCATGATCTGAATTGCTCTTTGGCAAATCTTTGTTGGTCACAGTATTCAACTGAATTTTGCTCACTTTGTAGTGATTATATTTTCTATATTTATCAGACAACATCTTTCTTCAAAAGTTTAACATAATTGCTTGGTTAATTAAGAAACTAGATCAATGCATCATAACATAAAATGAAAAAAATGTGTAATAGTAAAAATTGCAGTAAAAAAGCACTAGATTATCTGCCTTAAATCTGATACGATATGTTGATGTATTGGAATTTCTCATAAATAATGTGTTCCATAGTTGTATAATTGTAAACTCGCATGCATGAGTGGTGTAAATGTCACAATACCAATTAAAGCCTATAATTTACTAAAACAACTTGAAGTTTGATGTGTGTTTTCTTCAAGATCTGTTATATATAATTATACATACATGTCAGTGCTCCAGCCAGCTTTTCAAAATAGAGGGAAGCTTCCCCAAAAAGGGCACATTTCACGTGTAATTTTTGAAAAAAGGGCATTTGGTTATAAATATACTTAAGTATATACTTTGGTATACTATATACTTATTAATTGTAAACATTATTGCATTGGATGACTTCACCAATTGTATGCTGTTCCTCATTTTGTGTAATGAAATTACAATAAATATATTACTATCTACATTGGCGCTAAGGAAAACAACTTAGTAGCCAATTTTCTAACCGGCTTGGGCTAGCATCCGACTTCACACATTAGAGATATGTAGATATCATATTTCTTTCCGCTGTGTGTGTGTGTGTGTGGGGGGGGAATTTTGATGTTTTTTTTATCACCTATCATCATTGAACTGCATGTTAATCTTTCTGGTTCCAGTTTCAGCATCAGTGGCCTTTTAGAAGAAAATGAAATGAAGAAAACATGAAATAAATTCAGGGGTTTCACTGGGTCAAAAAACGTTGTGACTGTCACTACTTAAATTCGTTGCTTTAAATAACTTTGAGCCAATGTTTATCCACAATAATTATATTAATTAAAACAAAAATCTATATTGACAAATTTAAAGTCTAAACAATGATCAATGTCACCATGAAGTAGCATCCAGTCTAGAGATTAAAATGAAACATAATGTTATTGTTAATAATAGGATATGATGTATATATATATTGTTGAAAAGTTAACATGCAATAAGTTTACTGTAATTAAGTGACAAATAGTTTTACTGATTTGGTTGGATGCATATATGCAGATATATCATGGTTTGTGCAGAGGACAGTAGCAAAAACAAGAGCTGTCTCCGTAGGATGACATACGCCCCCGATAAACGCTTTAATAGAAGTTATGAGCATTTTTCAAAACCTAAACGCCGACCCTAAGTTCATGGTCAAAGGGGTCAAAATTTGTGTGTGTATGGGAAGGCCTTGTCCATATACACATGCATACCAAATATGAATGTTACATCTGAAGCGACATAGAAGTTATGAGCATTTTTTCGAAACCTAAATGCAAAGTGTGACGGATAGACAGACGGACAGTGCGATCACTATATGCCCTCCTTTGGGGGCATTAAAATGTGTTTCACATTGTTTTGGTATGTTAGTAATGTAGTTAAAAGAACAGAATCATCAATTATAAAGTTATTGATTATAAAGTGTTGCTGGCATATTTGATGCATTCATCTAGCTATAAGAAGGTCCCTGTTTTGTCCCCACTGGCACCGAGTGAGGGTTCTCAAAATCTTTAAACAATATGAATAACTACATATAGGGTCGAGAGCCTTGTTGATATGGGGGCTAAACACCTGAAATCAAAGCGACCCAGGTTAAAGGCCGAGGCAAAATAAATAAACCAGAGGCCGCATGAGCCTGCTATACTCTGAACAAGTATTGTTTCTTCTCAGAAAACTGGCTTAAGTGTCTTACTAAACTTTAGACTTAGACCACAAAGAGTTAATCAATCGCCATATTCCAACTCGAAAACTGCCAACACCTTGATAACGCCAGAAAATCTTGTAATTAAAGTAATACTGACTCATTGTACGACGTGAAGCGGAGCACAACTCACAATTCAATGTTACAAGTTGACAACTGTGTTTCTGATCAAATCACGTGCTTCGCATTTCATATATGAGCCTCGCAACGGGGGAAAACGGGGCTTCATGTATGTGCGTAAAGTGTCGCCCACACAGTCTAATCAGAGACGAAACGTTTCGCTTTAAAGTAATTTTTGCTCGGGGTATTCTCTTAGCCAAAACATAGTTCAGGTAGAAAGTGTCGTCCCTGATTAGCCTGTGTGGACTGCACTTGCTAATTTGAGAAGACACGACGCACATGCATTAAGCCCCGTTTCAACAGAGTGCGGTTAAGATTTTGTATTTTATTATAATATACAGATATGAAAAAGCATGCGCCTTTCTGTCCACGTATAGTTTGGAAAAAAAAACTGTAAAATAAATGCTCTTGAGATTTATTTGTGATTGTAGTGTTTCTTGTTACCTCGGAACCGCGTCGATTTCCATGGTTGGTCATTCGATGTTCCATGTTACATGAATAATCGAGTAAAAATATGTTAGCCGTATCTCCACAAATTTGACAAAACTCACATTATGCCTAGGTACAATCATCTTCGATATTTTTATAATGCCACCTGTATTATATGATTTAAAAAATATGGTCGCTTTATAACGGCATGTGATTTGGAAGTATTCTAAACGGGTCACCTTGGTTGGCAACCACAGATGAGTAGCGTTTTCCAAAATCTAGCAAATGACGGACACTATTTTACATTGTTACCTACGGTATTTAAGTTTCACTACGATTGATCGAAAACATGTAAGCACACAAAACAAAAGAATACAACAACAACTTATTTATTTATTATAAACTTAACAGTTTAATTTAAATTGTTATGGAATGTTAAGTTTGTACATAGGTCTAAATATTGATATTCAGTATATAATATAGTAAACATATTGCTAATTATAATTAATTCATTTCAGTGTAAACCATGCCAAGAAACAATGTGTGTTGTAATGGAGTTTGCTGTTCTCTAGCAGCAATTTAACATTTCATGCCATGACTTGATAATATATATCGATAACAAATTAACCTAAAGCTATTCGAGGCACATGAGAGCTATTCAAGGCACCTTAGTAATAGGCATGTTGTCGTCGTTATCAAATCGTCAAGAAAAAAACTTCCAAACGGCGAATCGGCAGTCTCTTAACATTTAAACTTTTTTTCAGATGACTTGGAATTCCTTCGACTCTTTTATACTATAATATCTGCCCAAGGTAAACCACTTGACTTTTGTAGTTAGGATTATCACGAGCTAAGTCTTCAAAATGCATTTAAGTGTGAAAATGAGTATAAACACATCCGTAATAACATTCTTCAATAGTTTTTATGCGTGTAATCGATGCACGTCTCTTAGTTAACCAAAACAAAACAACATCCAAATTATCAACAGTCACACATGCAGTCAACTTAATACAATGTTGTGGAGTTGACAATTTTGGGGTATGGAAAGTAACACGTAATAAATATTTATTTGATTAAGTCCTAAGATTTTTTAATTCAAGTGCATAATTTCATTTCGCTAAAAGTATCCTGTATCTATCCAAAGAATGATTCTCCTTGGTCAAATGTAGGAAATTCCTTCTGCTCCCTTTCTGTGAGTTATAGTTACTTTTGGTTAATTTTACACTTTCCGCCATTTCGGACTTTCCGCTTCCGGTCGCAGCAGACGAATCACTACGGCTACCACGTGAGCGTCTACGTATAACAATTTTGTTTCCTGGTTTCGGTGGGGTTCTAATTTCTGAAATGGTTGGAAAAAAGAGTAAAGAAATTATGTTTGATTGTTTTCTTTTTAAAATGTCAATGTTGTTATATTATAAAATATATGGAGGTTTGATATTTATTTTTGTATGCATGTTGAATGCATAAATGCACTTCGTGTCATCCCTGGCTTTCAGAGAGTGGCCTGTAGATTTGACACTATCCTTCGATGCTTGTCCATCCGTTGTAAAATTCTAGCGTATAAATGTATGACGAATCATAATCTATGTATGGTATTGGTGCATATTTTCCGGCATCAGGGAAGTGATGGCCTGTATTTCTTTTATTGAAACTAAAATTTTGGACTTATATTACTGTTCGAAAAGTGAAACTGGTAAAGGGATGTGACGTTATCTGGGACAACGCAGTTATGACCCTTTGTTAGGGAAACATTGCCATGTTGTAAATGGGACTTACTGATTTACTGATATGGCTGGAAAGTGAACCTCGTTTAAAAATTAAACAAGAGTAATAAAGGGTATAAAACGGCGAAAAATTACTTTCTCGTCGTGGACGTCGCCATCTTGACTATCACGTGATTACCCCCGCTGACTTTCCGCCATTATTGTATTATTCGTTTGAAGGAAGTATCTTCTTAGCGGACATCAAACTTAGGCGAAAAGCACATGCATATCTGGGACGACTCATAACGCACTTGCATAGAATCCCGTTTACCAATATCGAGTCATTAATCCATAGTTTGTGATCTCAATCCCTGACTGACAAATTGCGTCTGATTGATCATGCTTATTTATAAGCCGTTTTCTTTTTAAAATCACACCGGTAAATCTTTTGAATCATAAACTTAGAGAATACATCACGCGTATGTGGAATTATAATGCGTTGATTGTATAATAAATACAAAAAGACAACCGGTTCGTTTTATTATCAGCTTATAACATCGGACTTACCTCAACTTGAAGACGCCTCAATTTTGCTACATTTGCGCATGCGCGTGGATTATCTTTCCGTAACCACTCGGCCACTTTATCCTCCAAGTTTTGGAGTCTTGTTTCAGTCGTGCTTCTGTAAAAATGTTTTCTCGAAGAATTTGGCAAAGATCTATTCTCTATGTCGCTTTTAATGCTGAAAGCGCCCGTTTGTTCAATCTCATTTAAATGTATGTTTATGTATTTATACACACAGAAATCGTCGTTTCCACAACTTCAGATGTCTGCATTCTGTTGTCGTCGTTACTATGACTAACTACAAAGGGGTACAAGCTTGTTTCAGTATTATCTGGATTGTTTGAACTTGCGACCGTGTCTATTTCACTTCCGCGCCATTGCTGGATATATTCCGTAATTTTATTTTCATTAGATTTTTGGACAAGGTCCTGGTACGCCGCCTGTGTGAGCTTGGAACCGGTATTCTGGGCCGCCATTATGAGCGACTGAGGGACACGCACCGCGTGGACGTGCCCAGGCGGCATTTTGTGCTTTTGAGGACCAGGTCTGTCATTCCGGTGGGCCTTCAACAGCCTAGACTTCTCCCGCGCACGTATCATGTAGAACACGCTACCTGGACCGTCGATGTCCAGAAGAGGACCTAATAAAACATCAAATCAAATAAGTAATTAATTGTATTTTTATTTGTAAATGTGAATATTAAAAAATTGACTCATATTTGTCCAGTCTGCTACGGAAAGCTCGATACTGCAATCACCATGGTATAACGTACGTACGTGCAAGCATCCGTAAGAACGGTCCGGACTGTAACATTTTCATTCATCGTGCAACTTGAAAATATATTAATACACATTGCATAATCGTACGACGTTGTGTCGCGTTTAACATCCGTGGCTTCTCCCTCCCTCAACGGTCAATGTCAAACGTATAGGTAAATGGTTTTATAAAGCCATGACACTTATTATCCGAACTATTACTTCCTTAGACATCTTGTACTTAAAATAAATACCACAAATGTTCGCCGTTAATACGGCGAGAAATGTACAACAACCGTCTCTCAATCTCAAAGGTCAAGGCCTCTGTTAGAGTTAAATTATTAGGTCCTAACTGTAACGTACTTATCAAACGTCCGATTTTTGCAAATTACAGTTTTAAATAATGTTAAGAATGTAATCAGGGAGGCATGCGTAAACGGGAGCTAACCGCGTTTAAGTGAGAAAGATGGAGCAAAACTTCAAAGATGGCGTCGTTTGTTGGGTTTTCTTAAAGGAAGGGAGGATATTTTCATCCGGTAAGACTCTTTGTATTTATAATTATTTTACATGAATACGCTGTTTCGGCTCTCCGGTGTTTGTGCTCTCCTCGGTTTTTTGTTTCAAGATCGTAAACGTCGGGATAAAAAAAGTTATTGAATGAAAACCGTCCACAAATCTGTTGTCTCCTGACGTGACGTTCGAGAAATGGGATGTTCACATATAATGTTCTCTTATAATACACAGTATTGACGCACGTGTGCGGTAAAATATAACTAAAATCATGAATATTTCATTTTCCCGACGCCGTTTATACTCTGATTACTAATTTATTGCCAAAAACTATTGGTTTAACCACTCCTTTTGGAACTTTACTTCCTTAAAGCACATTTTGTGACATGACTTCCAAATGACCAACACAACTCATTCCCGTGTAAAAAGGTAATACACGAACTTTTTGTGTCGTGAATGAATTAACCATTGATATAAATGTTTTAAACAACGTTTCCGTTGTTGAAATGTATACTTCTGTCATACTTTTCAAACATACAAAACCTCAAGAAACATTACAAAAGATGAAACATTAATTGTATTGTTATAAACTTCTACATTATATGTGGGGAGCTTCACTTTTTTGCAACAAACATGTACTATTAAGCAGCATAGCGTCCTTTTTGAAAGGGATATTATGTAATGATGTTATGTAATCTACTTACCGGTTCGGAATCCATTTTAAACTAATTGGCTGGTGCACACAGCAGCGGATAATATGCCAGGTTAAAAAAAAGATTTTACATCCGGTGATGCTGGTTTTGATACCCGACGCATATATACATTTATGAATGAAAGGCTTCATGACCGTTGACGTCGCTCTTGGTTACAAGACAAATTCCCACGCACGGATTTCAACCGTCATTGTTTACAATGAATTAAGTGCACAAGTACTGGAATTGGTATAGCGTATTTTAAAGGTGTATTGGACGCGTGTGTGCCGGGAAAACAGGGCTTAATGTATTTTTTTGTTGCGCTCTGTAATATTTATATCAAATCTGAATGAAAAAATGTCGGTGAACATTAATCAGGTGTTAATTTTTGAAAATATTGAGGCGTTCATTAATTATGGATCTAAAACGGAGCATTAATCCGCATATAAAAAACACCTGGCGTATTGTATATTAGTTCGGAGACATGAAATTATTTCGAAAGAAAGCAATACGAAGTTCAATTGTATATGAGCAAGTCTCGCTTCGCACGATTACGCTCTTTTTTCTCGTATATATTTGACTCTTATGAATCTTGGCAAATACCAAGTGTTTTATTTTGCTTAATCTAAATTAAGTTATGCATCTATATGTAATTTAAGCAGCATAACATTACTTCCAAATGACCAACAGCTCTTTCATATGTGAAAGAGATTGACAAGAAATACCTACCCATCTAATAAAAAGTTTAAATGTGTACTTCAATATTATAGTTTTATAGCATTGTATGTGGTGCAATATAAGTGTTGTTTTTTTAATCATTTTACTGTAGAATTATATAAATGCTGTACAAAAAACCTGCCGACCAACTGAATCAAAACACCGATTTTAAAGAAGATGGGTTGTGGGGTTGCTGATGTACGAGAATGTTTATCAGCCCTTTCAGTAATATTTTAATTACCGGTAATTAAATGTATTTTATGACGTGTCGACCTTATTATGATATGAAATTTTCTTTAACCATACCTTTACTGTCTTTTCAGATGATGAAGTTAAAGGGCGATAATAAGTGCATATTTCGTTGCAGTTTATGTAATTAGGAATTTAAAATTAGCGGAGGACTGGGATACCATTCCCCATTCATGGACCACATGAGTTAAGATGTAGGCTGCTTATTTTGCCATCAATTAAAAAGAGTGTTAGCACTTAAAATGCGATGCGCGTATATTTTAAGTAAAATGTACATTTAATGATATATTTTATATGCAGTGCGTACTAAGAGAACAACCTAGCACGATTACCTTGAGTCTTTAATCAAACGATACAATAGTCATATATATATCTGTCCAGCGTATGCAAACAGAACAACCGTGCACGACTAAAAAACGCCACGAGTACCTTATGAACGGAAGTGCGCGTGTTGAGCTTCGCCTGCGCATGACGTCGATGATTCTCTGATGCTTCTTGACGAAGAGACGCTCGTAGTTCTTCATCTCGAGCACTAAGACCTCGGTGCGCTCCGTGCAGATGGCTGACGTCATGTACGTCTCCATATTCATGAGGACCTCCATCTCACCTGTGTGGAATATGCAATAATCGCTATTGGGATGTAATTTAACCTCGCTCTGGAAAAACGAAGACTTAATGCATTTTCGTAAAGCGGTGTCCCAGATGCATATGGGCTATTCATGGACGACACGTTCCGCGTTTATGCAAGGTTTCGTGTAAAATGTACTAGTTTCTTCTTTGCGACGATCTAGTTAAGGTGGAAAATGTCGTCCAAGATAAGCATGCGCGAACAACACAGGCTAAAATGGGATGACACTTTCTTAACATGCATTAAACACCTTGTTCCCAAAGCGTTGCCGAATGGATTTTGCTTATTTGCATCACGTACAAATACAAATAACATTTTCAATGGGGTTGTTTATTGCAAATAACCCAAAAGTAACTGCAAATATATTATCTTATTCCTGTGACACAGGTATATAAACAATTCCTTCAGTCAACACAGGCTTATAAGGTACGACACTTTCCGCTTTTATTGTATTTTCGTTGAAAGGCAGACCATCCAGTTTAGGCGGAAAGTGCCGTCCTTGATTAGCCTATGCGGACGACACATGCTTATATGTGATGGCACTTTACGCATGTTCAATACACCTTTCTTTTCCAGAGCGAGTATCGTTTTATTTGCTAATTTACATAACGTACAAATAAAAATAACATTATTTCCGTGGGGTGATATAGACCGCAATGGATTTCACATGTGAATAGTCATGTGATCGAGGCGCAAACACAATTAGGCTCACAAAATTGGCAATGTCAATGTTTGTTTGTTTTTTAATTAAGGTGTGTTGCAGCAATTTTGCTGATTTTTTTCCACCAAATAGATTTTATTCAAAATTTCAATTCAAGTATTAAATACAAATACTTTATGAAAAATGAAATAAAAATATAGGGTCACCGGTCTTGTTTTGATTGTATTCACCAATTTATAACATGTACTTTTTCATTTAAATTGGAAAATCTCTAATTGCCTAAAACCAATTAATAACCTATGAAATAGACAACATATAGATATTATATAAGCCGAGATACATAAAATACCATTTAATTAAACAACACAATGCTAAAAATATGGAGAACACAAGTTAAATTAAAAAAAAAAATTTTTTTATGTCACCCCAAAAAACATCAATTTTTTGCTATTTTTTAACACCAAAATATAATGAAAAAAATTCTGTCAAATAGAATCCTGCAAAACTGCTCAAATATGTTCATCTACGTTTTGTCATCATAAAACACAAATAAAAAAATGGGGTCACCGCACTTTTAACCGAGATTTTTTGTTTTAACTATCCCTACCATCTACGTCAAATTTTATAAAATTACATCAATTAGGCAAAACCCAAATACCGGTACATAGGTTGTAAGAAATATGTATAAACATTAGAAATTGTTTACAATCTTAACTGGGATCACAACAGCTTATCAAAAGACATTCATAAAATACAATATTTAATCACAAATATAATACCATACAGTATCAAACTCGACTTTAATCATTAATAACTTACATGTACTTGTTCACAGATTTCGCCTTGTTTTGAAAGTTGTGATTAATTGCTTTAAATTGATAAATTTAAACGAGATGACTAAAAAGCTCCAGTATAAAACAAGAATGAATTTAAAGAAATAAAAAAAAGTTAAAAAAGTTAACCCCACCTGGTATCGAACCACTGACAATTGAATTATGAACCAACTCGGTCATTTCTGATGATACTGATAACACAAATATTGAGTTGTGATAATAGCATCATCGGTGTTGCTATACATATATTCTCGGTTAAATAAACTGCCGCAACACCTCTTAAGATAAATAAGTATATACGTTTGCTCAAGAAAAACTTCCAACTTTTACAGGCTTATTATCGTGTAATATTCTTAATATAAATGAGCCTCGTTCTGGGAAATGTGGGCTTAATGCATATGCGTTATGTGTCGTCCGCAAGCTTTATCAAGGACGAAACTTTCCGCCTAGACTTGATTGAATGTTAGAAGGGACTTCCGTTAAACGAAAAATTCCTTAAATGCGAAAGTCATCCTCCCTAATTAGCCTGTGCGAACTGCATAGGCTAATCTTGGACGACACTTTATGAACTTTGCACTAAGCCCGGTTTTTCTCAGAACGAGGCTCAAATTAATGTAATGAGATGTTGTTAAATTCAGCGTAAAATAACTTTGAGAACAGTATTGCGTCTTAGTCTTAAAATTATGATTTGCTTGCGGAATAAGGACCGTTGTCTAGCAATAGAATAAAATGTTCACAACATAAAATGCTATTATGGTTGAAAAGAGCCAAATATCATAAATGGTCTTGTTTGGTAAGATAAGCCAATTAATGAACTGTTTGCATCTTCATGAACAGTAGAATCGCTTTACACTAAACTACATAGCACTCCATAGTACATGTATCACATAGCTTTACATAGTTTTGCATAGCACTACATAGCTTTACATAGCATTACTCAGCTTTACATAACGCTACATATTTTTACATAGCACTACATAGCACTAGAATATTGTTTGAGCGTCTGATTACATGAAATATCATGTTAAAAGCCTACAAGAGCAGATAAGCCGCGCTTTGGGTAAACTGGACTTAATGAATGTTAGATTCATCGCAGATTAGCCTGTGCAGTCTTAGAATACTTATCAAGGACGACACTCTCCGTTTTCATGCAATTTTCCGTTTAAAGACAGTTTCTTCTAAACGTTCATCCAGTATATTTAATATAAACAATGGTATGTTGATATCAGAAAAATCTTATAAAAAGGAGACGACGGAATACCACGTGCCCGACACATGCTCGTGCGGGGTACTTTGAGGGGTTGTTGTTGTTGTCTATATGAACGTCGGTCTGGGAAAATTTTCCTTAATGCATGTGCATAAATTGTCGCCCCATATTTGCCTGTGTAGTCCGTCCAGGTTAATCAGGAACGACACTTTCCGCTTGTATGAAATCAAAGGACGTCTCTTCCAAATGAAAATTTAATGTAGGCGGAAAGTGTCGTCCAAGATTCCGGGACACCACTGAACGCACATGCATTAACTTTTCCCAAAACGCGTCTCCAATATTGACACGCCTATGACGGGCTCATGTCTATATTATTTATGACAAGCGGTTGATAATCGAACTATATTGCTTGCTATTTGAATATCACATTCTTGCCTTGTTGTTTGTTTGGTTTAAAAAGATAATGCGTTCATTTTCGTAAGACACATCCGAGTTACATTCTTGAATAGTTGATCCTCACTCTGGAAAAACGGGGCTTAATGCATGTGCAGTTCGTACAGACTAATCAGGGACTACATCAGATCAGCTAATTGCAATTAATAAAGTAAGATTTTATACAGGTACAAATTATATCCCCTTTTTGTAACTTTGCTATTTAAGTGGAGCAACTGGTTATGTATTCGAAATTCAAGTGCCCCAGAAGGACTGCATAATGATTCGGAACAACTTTCTCATAGACTGGTAGGAGCTTTCAACCACGTTTTTTAAGCAATCGTGATACATCGAATATCTCCGGAATCCTCCGTAAGATAGTAAGTTTTAAGCAATAAATCGTCTGTGGATCCAGCGTATTATTTTAAGGTTAAATTCCACTTAATCGAAAGAAGTGCCTATTTCTTATTTGGTCATTTTCTCGATTTGTGTGGTTATTTTCTTAATCACACGTGTTTCTTCAACATTTTGGTGCATTTCATTTGGGACTACGTTGAAAGATGAACGTTTGGGTTCGTTTATTGAAGTATTGTACTTTTGTCGAAATCCCTCTGTCGAAACCCTGTTTTCAAAGGTGCTTGTCCTTGCTCGAAGTTTATTATGTAATAAGTTGCGAGATGGTATCATTTTATTTGAATTATTGTAAGAAGACAGATTCGTCTTCTAAATGACATAAAGTTCGACAATATTGATTGATGGTGAAGTAAAATAGGGACCCTATTGCAATTGCAATTAGTGTTATCTAACCTAAACGTTAAGGTGAGGACTCTTCACCTTGTTAAACCGAATGGATTTCTAACAGCGCGGAAAGTAAATGACGACGAGGATTTGGATTTCTAACAGCGCGGAAAGTAAATGACGACGAGGATTTGGATTTCTAACAGCGCGGAAAGTAAATGACGACGAGGATTAAACAAGTTTATTAACATAGTCCACATGACTGATTAGCATAAAACGTTAAATGAAAATCAATAAGTATGGCAATAAAATATAAATGTTGAATATGTATAATTCAAATGACAAACAGAAATATGTACACTTTAGATCGCAGAGGACTTCAGAAATGAACATTTAAAAATACATGTAGTTATAATATTTTATCCGGTGGATTATATGAGTAATTTAAAAAAAATCCTTACAAATACAGTTTTATATATACTTTCATTTTCTTCAGAAATTAAGAAAGTTATTAATTTGAACAAGTGACCACATTTTATTATTTAACTTTACCCACAGTGACTAGTTACTAGCTATTAATAGTTTATAGATAATATTTACTAGCTACATAGGTATACAATGTTTAGAACAATTAAGTCGCGTTCTGGGCAAACTGGGCTAAATGCATTTGCGTAAAGTGTCGTCCCAGAGTAGCCTGTGGAGTCCTCACATACAAATCAGAGACGACACTTTCCGCATAGACTGGACTTACGTTTACAAAAGGCTTCATTTAAACGACAAATTATATCAAGCGATAAGTGCTTTTACGCACATGCATTTAGCCCAGTTTTCACAGAACGCGACTAAATTGAGACTTTTTTAAATTTCGACGTCTATGGTTTTTTACGCGACGCACGATATTTTGCGCGATACACGAAGCGACGCGCGAGAATATACCGGTAAATATCGCCCTTGTGTAGGTAGCCCAAACAGCGACATATCGTGTTAAATATATCGTGCGTCGCCGCGACTGTCGCGCAAAATATCGTGTATCGCTTCGTGTGTCGTGTGTCGTCCTTGATGAAAGAAAGGCGAGATTTTAGATGGCACTATCCGGATTCCGTAGTTCAGAAGTGGTGGCTGTCTTGTAGAGACTCTTTGTCTAGTAGTTACGCACTGACGTCACAACCAATAAAACGACGGGCTCTTGAGGGGCTGGAGTATGGGGTGGCTACTGAAAATATTAATTAATTGCGAGTACTTTAAAGGCCTAAACACAAATATATACGGCGATATCGGTCATCATGCCACGTGGGTAAGTGTGGGTGTCTTACTGCCATCGATCATCGATTTTCGACAAGCGCTGGTCAAGAAAACTTAACAACACTATTTATATAATACATGCAAATGAACAAGATTAAATTACGTCTTTCATCAAAGCTTTATGTTTTGCAATTGCTTTTTCATTTCTTTGAAATAATTTTGATTTCCAACGAAAGCCAAGTGTTAAATTATTACAGCTATGTAAAAATACTGTATCAACTATGTGTGGATATGTTTTAACGAAAAACAATTACACATGTACCTGAAATGGAACGTTATGTAATGGAACATTTAATAGTGAGGGGAAATTGTGTGACTATTTGTATGAGTTTTTCTCCCGATAAAATGTTTTAAATTATGTTACATTATTATAAAGTTCAGTTATTGTAAGCAGATAAGATATGAGTCGCGTTCTGAGAAAACTGGGCAAAAACTTGTGCGTAAAGTGTCATCCCAGATTAGCCTGTGCAGTCCGCACAGGCTATTCAGGGACGACACTTTCCGCTTTTATGGTATTTTTAGATTCAAGGAAGTCCCTCCTGACCAAAAATCAAGTTTGGGCGAAAATGGTCGTCACTGATAAGCCTGTGCGGACTGCACAGGCTAATCTGATATGACACTTTACGCAGATGCGTTAAGCCTAGTTTTTTCAGAACAATTCTCATATGTTCATCGTTTTGTTATGTTATTGTAGTCTTAACATTTTTTTTCTACACGTACCTTTAAGACCCCGAAATTGCACGGCCTACCAGCGTTCTATTCTATCACCGAGGAGACGGTGAACGAACTTACCCTAGCAACCTTCAACATCACCGATAGAGACAACACAACCTGGCCAACGCAGACTTTTAACAACGGCTCTAACCTTGATGTGGAATTGGAGCACGAAGGCTTCCGTCGTAAGTAATGTTCGGGTGTGGCATTGGAGTTAGAAGGCTTCCATAGTAAGTAATGTTCGGGTGTGGCATTGGAGTTAGATGGCTTCCATAGTAAGTTATGTTCGGGTATGGCATTGGAGTTAGAAGGCTTCCGTAGTAAGTAATGTTTGGGTGTGGCATTATAGTAAGTTGGTTACCGTAGTATGAAATGCTCGAAAGGTCGTTTTGTCGTAGTGGATATGGTATCCGCCAAGCGACCCGAAAGTCACGGGTTCGATCCCAACACTAAGTGCGTTCTATAGATATCCCCAATAGATATAAAGTACAGGTTCTACCCAGGAATTCAATATGTTCATTGAGCCCATGTCTTTCGATTCAATCGAGCATATATTAATAAAACGAAAGCACGGTTCCCGTTTATCAATGATTTACTGGTGCATTACAGAATTAAATAAAAGAAAAGAAGTTTTGATTATTTTCATGAAAAATATTAAATAACATAAACCTTTCAAGTAAAGACCTTTCACTTATAAACTTACTGTGAAATATTATAGCTCATATAATTGCATCGGCCGATCTACTAATCGAGACAATTTAATGAATTAAACATGTTTTAAAATTCTTTCTGCCAGTTTAATTAAGAAAAAAATAATTGTTATACAAACAATGGGTGTTCATATAACTTCAGCTTGATTTGCCGAACACGTGCGTCCCTGGGACGAAATCTAACGCAGTGCTTTATGCGCCCTTTTCCAGAACGAGGTCCTAATTTGTAAGCCATCATATGTCAACTCTGCTTGTCTCTTCTTAAACGAAGTCCATATTGTATGCCATAAAATGTGAACGATGCTTGTCTCTTCTTAAATGAGGTCCATATTTGTATGCCATTATATGTGAACGATGTTTGTCTCATCTTAAAGATGCTTTTTCTGCAGGAACCACCCGGAATATAGTCATTAATAAAGACAATAAGCATATCATGACGTACTCTAGAAACGACGAGTTTTTTATGAAAATGTCGTTTACTGACGGGACTGAAGCCCTCCTCCAGGGTCACTTCATGCTCTACATGACCAAAAACAGCAAACCGAAGTTTACAAACCTAAACAGTAAGTACAGCGAGTCGACGGACGTACTGTGCAATCATCTGAACCGTGACAAGGGGACTTCATGCATGTGCGTAAAGCGTCGTCCCAGATTAGCCTGTGTAGTCCGCTATCAGGGACGACGCTTTACGCCGAAACTGCATTTTTGCTAAGAAGAGACTTCCTTTAATCGAAAAATATTATACAAGCGGAAATTGTCGAATTGCACAGGCTATTTTGTGACGATACTTTACGTACATGCTTAAAACCCTTTGTTCACAGAGCACGGTCCATTTATATTCGTCGGCATGCATTTTTAAAACAGACATAGTTCATTGGCACGTGAATTAGTAGATTTCATTGGCACGTGAATAAGTAGATTTCATTGGCACGGGAATACATAGATTTCCAATTTGGAAAAATTTGTTTTTGCTTCGATCATGTTTTGATGTGATTTTGTTAAATTCGACCAACTTAACGACAATTAACGTCCTTTGAATAATTTTCATTTTTACAGTATTTACTTTGAATGCTGAGGATACGTGCGTATCAGCGTGTGATTAAACATTAGTACATAAATCAGTACCTTACAATCCAAGTTTGTCTCTTGCTTAATGGATACCAGCGGTTCCTGGACGCTAACGGACCCAAATTCACCATAAATGCTCTGGACAAACTTGCATGCATATAACATTTTAAAATTTTAAACATACGTACAATTATCCTTTTCGCTAATATTGTTAGCTTAATGTCCTGGAACTGTTTCGCGTATATCAACGATTCGTTTGGCTTTTACTTGGGCTTTTACATATGTTTTCTTAATGATTTCAACATCATATGAGTGTTACTAGATTAAAATATGCAAAAATACTTTATAATATTTATCGCTTGCATGTTTGCTCATTTTGAACCAAGTGTTTGTTGATCAAATTTTTTGAAACTGGAATGACATTTTAATGAATGAAATTAAAAAAAAATTTGCTTCATTTTGAACTGAACCGTACTTATTGCATAGCTTTTGAAATATGATTTCAAACGGTAAAAAGTTTCGATTGTCTTCCGTTTGATGCAGTGATACATGCTAAAAAATACTTATTAGTCTTTGAAAGACCGAATTTCGGCGAAAGCCAAACCAATATCTTTTCACGTTTGCTTTTATAGTTACATGTCAAAAAACCTACTACAATTTTGGCGGCTAGTACAGCAACATAATGCTTTAAAACTGGCAACATGTGTTATATATTGTCTAAATCTTTTGTTAATTCACACGTCGTTAGCGCTCTTATGAATTGATATGTGTTCAAATGTTGATCATTGTCATTATTTTTTATATTTTATAAAATGAAAAAGTGTTTTGTATCTCAAACATTTGTCGAATGTTTTGCTAATTTAGAGAATTTGGGGTATTATCGCAGAACTTAAGTTACATAGAGTAAATTCTTTTAAAATTTTAGAAATGACTATCTCGGTCAATATTTTTTGGAATGTGTACAATCCTGGATGAATATGTAAACATTGCACTAACAATTCCGGAACCTTAACATATTAGACAACCGGATAATAATTTCAGAAAATGTTTCTTTATCTGCCCTTGCCCCGCGCCAGTGAAAGCTGGAAAGAGTATGAATTATAAGTCTCATTTGGTGCGTGTTTGTGATACACATTATAACTAAAAGGGATTTATTCACGTAATGTAAAATGATTTTACTGGTGTTGGAGTTTGTGTGTGTGTGCATTTTATTCCTTGGTCAAATGTTCCTTATAAACCATTTTTTAAACATTAATTATATTAGATTTCTCTTAACCTTCTAAACTGCTTTAAGTTCGTGTTGTGCCTCTATTTTGCAGACGGCGCCAAGGTGGCGGTATCTTACCTGACCACTTCTAATGGCGACTTTGTCTACGCGGTGTCTACTTCGTTGCTGACCTCACATCGATATTGACCTTGGTTAGAGTGATCCACGTCGGGAATGAAGATCATGTGATTGTACAGGCCGATATCTGCAATATAAACCGCCTCATTTAACTAGTGTTGGATAAGTCGTGATATCCTTTCTATTACCATTATTTCCTTACCTCTGATTTATTAAGGGCGAATATCAGTTAATAGTATAAGTAAGTGCACTTAGTAAAAGTAAACCGGAATACTGTTTATTAATACATTGCCTTTATATGACTGGAAATACTGTTGAGAAATATCAAATTCACAAACAAATAAATGCTTTGTAATATGGTAAAAAACGCAGGGACAATATCACATACGAACAAATGATGGATTTTCTCACAAATCTGTTGCGAGTTCTCGTCCTTCCGGTGGAACCACTTGACGCTGGGAGAGGGCTGACCGGTAACGTTGCACCACATGACGACACGTGGTGTCCGCTCGCACATCTGCATGTGGATGTCACGTGAGTGGTAACCAACGATCTTCGGGGCTTCTAAAAGGGTCGAATACATATGTTTGTGTAAAGTACAGTTGCTCAACATCTGACTATTTGGTTATACATCCTGTATCAAACATGCGTATCTTGTCTCTTTCTGATAGATTATTTAATCGCTCTTTCATTTTAGTTTTGTAGCATTGAAGACCGTGACAATCACAACAGTTTACTTACACTCTATCACCACTCGGGCGGATATGACGGTGGATGCATTCACCACGCATGCATACGAGCCAGCAGTCTTTCTCTGTGCGGGTTGGATCACCAGGAACCTGGTTACAGAAACAATAGATGGACTCGAATCCATTAACCAACAATATTCAACCTTAGACCGCGGCATTAAAGTGTTTGTATACGACACAGGTTGTGAAGACCCGGGTATTTTAGTACATTTATTTTCATAATACTGATGTATATAATAATATTCATTTTCCAATTATAGAATCAAGTTATAAATATGATCAATATTTATTGTTTAGGGCAATAAAAATAAATTAAACCATGATTATTGGTATTCAAATGAGTTCACGAATGTATTAGGTGTTAATAATTTACACTGCATAAACTTTAAATATTGAAAGAAGTGGGGCGATATTTGCTTTATTAACTTTGAGCGCACATGTGTACATTGCTTTCAACATAATAACAACACGTCGGTTACCAGTCACTGGCGTATGGCCGCTGGATGGTGAAGCGCGCCCTGTCGGTATCGGCCATCTCCTTGGTAACGTTGTCATCTTCTGACACCACCAAGGAGTTATAGAGCCACCTAACCTGAATCACGTCCATAGTGAACTCGTCAGTGTGCAGCAATTACCACTGGTTTCAAAACTAGACTCTAAATAAGGCTCGATTGGTCATTGTCGGCTCGGGTACTACTTACATGTACCCCGGGTACTGTAAAGTATACTTACATGTACCCCTGGTACGGTAAATATACTTAAACGTACCCGGGAATTTGAACGCTAAATCGGTCGTTGTCGGCTATTTTTGTTAAATTAATTTTGTTAACATTAGTGTCTATTTTCTGTTAAATGGCCTCTATATCATCGAAACTCATACTCAAAAAGCATGGTGATGTAGTGTTGTTTTTTTAAAGAGAAGTTCGTTTAAAATAAACAATATCGTTTTACAGTATCGGTAGCATTTATTACGAAATCGGATTTTGGGCGGGAAAACAACTCGGGTACAGTCTAATATAGCCCGGGTATGTTTAAGTATATTTACCGTACCCGGGGTACATGTAAGTATACTTAATAGTACCCGGGGTACATGTAAGTAGTACCCGTGCCGACAATGACCAATCGAGCCTAAATAAGGCTATACTTGGTACACACTCGTACCAATTCGAAGATAAGGAGGCATCAAGTAATAAATTAGGAGGTTCCAGGTCGTAAAGAAGGAGGTATCAATAATGATGAACTAACTCGTTAATAAGGAGGTACTTAATCCTAAATACCGAGGTACCAACTCCTTAGTAAGGAAATACCAATTTCTAAATACGATGATATATTCTTTCCTTAAAAAAAGAGATACATATTCATTACTATTGAGGTAGTTCGTCTTACGCACGAGACACTAAATCCGTATTTTCAAATACTTGCTTATTTTAAATGTAATCAACTTAATACTTATCCAGTTTCCGATTCGACTTTAAAATTGTCCCTTTAACGTTTAAACGCTTTAGCGCATTAATAAACGCCGTCAAATTCAATGGCACCATGTATGACGTCATTCAGAATAAACCGGGAAACATTATAGTACTTTTTTCTGACAGGTTATTACGTTGAAAACTATATATAAGCTCTAACATTTATCGAGAAAAACGAACGAATAGATTTCATTGTGTCCCCAATTTTGTTGTAATTATTTTTATAGTACTGTTTAAAATTGATTATCTGAAGTGTCTATACAATTGAGAAGAAGACTATTCTTAAATACGTCAATTGAGTGTGTCTTGAGGACAATTACGGGATTATGACGTAATTCCGGTGTTCCGTCACAAACGTGCTTACTATTAATCGCATGCAAACGATATCGATGAACATTTTCGCTTGGAGAACGAAATTCCCGGAAGCTGTCCGTACAATAGTTCGGTATCCGCCAAGTTTCCGAACGAGCTTCCGGTATCACATAAACCACTTAGCCATCCCTAGCTAAACCGTGATTGGTGTATTGTATACATTATATAAGCAATCCTAGTAATGTCACAAAATATAACGATGACAAAAGAAAAATCTACGAGTTATTTAATCGTTTCGCTTTTGTAACGATTGATAATTTTCAGGTTGAACTACAACGAAAGTGTGCAAAATTGATTTTTTTCAATATTGTCAAATAACCAAAACGTGAAAGGGTTGCTTCAAGAATTGCGTAGACACAAACGTTCGCTATTTGGTCAAAATAATTTCGGCATGTATGCTTCAACTAAAAGATTTGATACAATTATTTTCCAAGCGGGACGGGGTATTGCCACGAAACATGTGTACATGTATATCGTCACGTCACCTATTTTCGTGATGTATGCGCATAGCTTTAATGCTATAATTTTTTTCCTAAAAATCGGGAACAAGTTAAAGTATTTTCTTGCAAATAAATCAAATTTATGAAAGTGTTGTGTGTACACTAGCGCTGTCGTCTGCTTCACTTTGCAATTTATGTGGAAGTTTAATGAAGAGGACCAAAAAAAATTAATGGAATATGCGATACAGTTTTATTATTTCAGTTGAAGTAAGATTTTAAAATGCAATTATACGTGTATTTTCCTCATTTTGTTTGCGTTTGTATTAATTGTCAAGCATAGTGAAACAAAATACTGGAAGAGCATGCGTGTGACGTCATCAAGATAGCATCGTTCTTATGGTAAACAAATTATCGATACCAGGAGACTGCTGATATGAGGGTATTTGTACGATATTACTACAATTATTTGTCTTGCTTATGACTATGCGATGTTCTCCCAGGGTACTGCTTGACTGACTTTGACTGACTGAGATTGAAATACATTGATTTAGCACTGACTTACTCGCCCCTCCCCATAAAAAACAACAACAATCAAACAACAAAAACATACTTGACAGAATAAACTGCTCGATGCTGTTGCATAATATAGAAAATAACGGCTTTACTTTTCAAAAACATCAAATATCGATCAATGCAAATGTTTTCCTTAAGTCTATTTAAATTAAATTTAGATTGCTTAAGTGATAATAGTATTTCTGAACGCTTATTTCGTAAAATTAAAAAAACAACTGGAGTCAAATATTACACTATGATAAACCGAGACAATGCCCTTTTCGTACCGTAATATTCTCGTCTGCTTTCGGCGGAAGTATACACGGGAGTCGAAGGGTTCCTCACGGCTCCCCCTGGCCCAAAAATTTCTGTAGCCAACATTTTAGCCAAATGGATTTTTTTGTAGCCAAATTTTAGAAACTGTAGCCAAAGTATTAGCAAAGCATTCGGAACCGCCTGTTGTAAGTATAGGCTACAGTAGTGTAAATGAAGAAACTTAACAAAGAAGCTTTAATATGTTTATTACTATAATCATCATGTGTGCATAACAAAGAAAAACACAGTTGTGCAGCAAAGTACACATTTGTCATAGCCGACACTACAGCCGCTTCACTTTTGGATATTGCTGCAGCCTGCGCATTTGTCATGGATGTGTTCCGACTAGACGCTTGTGAGGCCTCTTTGTGATCTGAAATAAACAAAATCAAATATGCTAAATTTCAAAACAAAAAGCTCATTTTGAAAAGTGTCAATATATATTTATTATGAACATAAATTATTATTGTTATTTTTAATATATTATTAATAATATAAAAAAAAATCATGTAAATACATTTTTAATATTAATGATTGTCATTCTTTTTTATTACATTTAGATTTTTCGTGTTTTGAAAGGTTGTCTTTTTTCAACATACTACACCCAGATGTGAATGAATTTGATTTTTGAAACTGTATGCATATTTTGCAATACATCGTTTTTGATTTTGCATTATATCTAACCACATGAATTCCGAAAGCCAAACATCTTTAAATGATCTATTATCAGATTTGATTTTTTTTGAGACCGGGTCATTAGATTCGTCAGAGTCCAAAGGACGCTTATTGCCTATGGTCGCCATTATGGCAGTCACAATTTCCGACACCTTCGCCGTAAATGTCAAGGGTTTTATACCCCTTCATCTATCGTCATTCACATTTGTAACGCATTAAGCCTTTAATCATTACAAACATTACGAACTTCTCGAAATTAAAATAAATTATTAACTTCTTTACTTACGTTCATTGTGTGACTAAGTTGATAATTCGATAACGGCTTTTACTCAAATTGATTGAAATCGGCAGCAATCTTTAATCAGATGTTATTGTTAATTTAAGACGATAAGATCGACGGTTACACATGTCAGTTTCCTTTGTCTCTATATCCGGTTTCTGACAGGTGTTAATGCAGACTGCGTATCAATTTTGCGGGTCAATAATACGGCAATGTATTGAAGCACAGTCTAAAGCTGAAAGAGTTTACTGTCTGGAATGGCATTTGTCAGGAAAATAATCGTTTGGCAAAAACGTCCGGCGAACGATTTTTTCCTGACAAAAACCATTTGCCCGACGTTTTCGCCAAACGATTATTTTATTCGCCGAATTTGCTAAATTTTCGCCATTGGCGAATCTGGCAAACGGCAGCGGGAGCCTTGGTTCCTCCTTCCGGTATGGTTATGGTGTCTGCCACAGCCTCGAGCGCTGCGAGAACACCAGAAACTCAATATGTGCTAACATTTGTACAGTCCAAAGTTCTCTGATGGGAAATGCGAAAGATGTACACTTTAAACATCTCGATCGTTGTGTTATCACATCTGATGCTGACCAAATTGTGAAAGAAGAAGTACATTGATAGGTTCTATCGATATGCATCTTCCTTTATAATTCGGCAGCAGAGTGTCATACAATATATGTATTCATCAGGTATTGAATTTGTGTATTATGTCATACAAAACATGCGTTAATTATCTATATTTAGACATATTCATCATATAAATAATGTTTTGGAATTTGTCTTATTAAATGAAAATACTAGTAATCTTAAAGAAATTATCCGCACATTGCTACACACTTTGTTCATGGCTTGTGTTTATTTGTGTCAAACGAATTCTCTGAAAAAATAATAACACAATCGTTACACAATTATAGTGTTTTATATTATCATTAACATTGAGCAAAATTATATAAACCATACAAGAGCACCGCATAACGGGTGCCAACGCTGGGCTGCGGATGCAGTTTTAAATAAAAGAAAGATTGTCAGATTTTTTTTCTTTCTCTTTAGAGGTCACGGTGACCTTGACCTTTGATCTAGTGACCCCAAAAATGGGTGTGGCGTGTAGAACTAAACAAAGAGCACCTACATATGAAGTTTCAAAGTTGTAGGTGGAAGCAAAGAGACAAATGTCAAGATTTTAGCACGACGCGGACGGCGGACAGCAGACGGCGGACGGCAGACGGCGGACGCCGGACGTCGGACGACGAGCTGGCTATGACAACACATCGGGTTTTCTCCGGAAACAGCCAAGCCTAAAATGATTTATTCGGTGCCTTACTATTAATGGTCATTGTTTATTTCTAAATATGAGTGTTTTTCATGCCGTTGAAAGACCTTAAATGTGAAGTTGAATGCCTCTATGCTGTTGAAACTGTGGTAATTAAGCATTGAGTCAATTAAGCCTCGTCCTGGTAAAACTGGGCTGAATGCATGCGGAAAAGACTCTTCTGAATACTTGCTCATAACCGCATATAAGAAGAATATCACGATTAAATCCATCTCAGTCAATCAATTAATCAACACACATATAGTCAATTAATTTATTAACAAACATATACTGTAATCAATTAATGTATAAACAAACATAACGTCAATATGGTCAATCGATTTATCAACAGCACATGTCACGCGGATAAGTTTCCAGAAAACCAAATGCCATGTAGTATCAAGAGGACACACTGTTGGTATTATATCGAGGATTGTGGTACTAAGCAATGTTTTTCCAATAAAAACGTTCTACTGTTGATATTTAATTACGCACCCCCCCCCCTTCCACCAAAGCGGAATATTGCAGTTGCACTGTCCCTCTGTATTTTGTCAGTCTATAGGGCTGTGCGAATGTTCATGTCACAGAAAAACCAATACCATATGCTGGTGGATTTTGAAATAATTTGTCACAAATGTCAATCATTAAATATAATAATTATATAATTGTGTATTTTCATGTACTTGTCAGGGATGAATTTACATACAAGCAAGTGTAATTATTAATTTTACATGGTGCCCATTTAAATTGAATTAACAATTATTGATTTCTACCTAGAAAAAACAGATCTCGAATTTCAATTCATTTACTGCTATAAATAAATCACTATTTCTGGTAAAGTAAATCATTAATTTGAGATAGTTTCGAGATACTTGCATTACATTTTTCTGTATATATTTCTTTTTTGAGGTTCGTATCTAATGTGAGTATTTATAATTAATAATAGCAGCATTAAATACTTTAAAATTCCATTGTGTTATAATAAAAACTTCTTTCGCTTTCTCGTAAACAGTGTATCATCTATTATACGTGAATGAACACTCCTGACTATCAAAAATTGTATAAATAAATCTCGATTTGTGAGGAACAATCTTCAATCGATCATGTTACCAGTGTTTCATTTAGTGATGAACCAATTCCGTATGCACATTTAAAACAAATATTCAAGGCCGTAATACTTTTCATAAACACATAGAATGTGTTGCGTAAATCGTATTGACGTTGTTTTTCGTGCGAAATTTGCCAAACGACATCATCGTTTGGTGCCAAAGTCAACAAAACGTCGTTCGACGAAAACAAACTCGAAACTGAAAACTTATTAATTCACCATGACTAGAAGTCTGTTATAGTCTTTAGAATGTGATATTCCAGGTAAATTTTAATTTCTTGGTTATGAAGTATTGAATAGCTTGTTTCTTAATTACATCGCTATGTCGGACCGTATTTGGTACAAAAACGAATATGGTACATTTGTACCATATTCGGCCGAATATGGTACAAATGTACCATACTCGGACCGAAGATGGTACAATTTTCGACCGAATATGGTACAAACATTGTACCATATTCGGTTGGAATAAGTTTTTCTATGCTCGCCAAAACGTATATGGTACATACCAAAAAAACTCATAAAAATGAAAATGGCCTACGTATATGGTACATAAATTATGTATTTCTTAATAAATGAAATAGTCTGCCGATGTGTAAACTTTTTTTCAAACTCAAATACATTGTATTAACCTAATATTGGAAGTGACAAAAGTATCATCATCATCATCATCATCATCATCATCATCATCATCATCATCATCATCATCATCATCATCATCATCATCATCATCATCATCATCGTCGTCGTCGTCGTCGTCGTCGTCGTCGTCGTCGTAACTAGCAGTAACAGAAACAGCTAACCTAACCACACTTTACATGGATTTTGCTGGTTGTGTAACTGTTTCGCCGGCTAGCTCAGTCGGTTGCGCGTCAGATTGGCAGGCAGGCGGCCTGGGTTCGATTCCCGGGCGGGCCAGATACTTTCGTGGAGATCATTAATAGCAATTTTCAAATTTTTAAAACTTTTTTTTTCGAAAGTGTATTTTCACCAAAATCCGATTTAAGAGATTTTGAGCTCTTTTAAATGAATATATCTCTCCAAAAATAAGGATGTTTGACTGGCTGCTTTAGACAGGTGTGACTGTATTCCTAAACATTACTTTGTAAAGTTGATTTGTCGTTCCGACGTCATATTGCTGAGAAGCCGACAAAGCTTTGAAGTTTCCGATTTTTTCTTTGATAACGTGCCGCTTTAAAAAGGCGGGAATTTTGCACACGAGTCTTACTCAGAAGTCAGTAACCATATTTGACTTGGCGGTCGGCAAGAAAAGTTGTGATTTTCGACTAGAAAGAATTGAAATCCAAACTTTCTTCAAACTTCAAAAGAATTCTTGACAGTAAGTACTGTACATAATTTTAATTTTCAGTTGTCTTAATATGCATTGATGTTTTAACATGCATTGATTTTTATGTTTTATGCCCCCCCCCTCAG
The DNA here is from genome assembly GCF_020536995.1 of Dreissena polymorpha. NCBI lineage: Eukaryota > Metazoa > Mollusca > Bivalvia > Myida > Dreissenidae > Dreissena > Dreissena polymorpha. Next base: position 13,199,120 of record NC_068361.1, read on the forward strand.
AGTGCATTTGCAGTTGTCCGTCCGTCTATCCAATTGTCCGTGGCATTCCTTCCGGGTGCGTAACTCCTAAACTGCTAAAATATTTAAGCTACAGTCATTTTTTTCGAAAGTGTATTTTCCACCAAAATCAGATCGAGCTCCTGTAATCTGTAGATTTGAACATTTTAAATTTTATGGAGTTTATAGGTCTTTGACCTTCGAACCCTGCCTAGTCGTGACTTCTGGTGAGCGACCTAGGCCCCCAGGGCCCCTTCTTTATATCCCTTCCATCCACGTAGCATTGGTTTCTACAGACCGTTTGTCCGTTGACCGCCATAAGTTTGCCCGCTATTTTTCCCCTGAATTTGAATTCGGTTGGATTTCAATGAAACTTTACATGAAGTACTTGCTACTTTCATTGCGCATATTGCCCGGAAGTTCGGATTGTAAATTTTAGCGGAGCTATCAGACGAGTGATTTTAGCTCAGCTCATGTCGTGAGACATTCGTTTTCGACACGCGGTGTTCAATACAAGCTCTATTAACTAATGAAGTATAAATGTATAATAACTTATTATATTATTTCAGATGAAGGAAGCAATTAGGAGAAAAAGGAAGCAATTAGGGTGCTTGCCCAGGTCGAAGTACGACATTATTGTCAGATGTTTAAACGGATCGTTCGATGTCCCTGTGAAGAAAACGGACACCTGAAGAGAATAATTGTTTGGCCATGATTAGAAAACGTAAGGACTTCGAGCTTGGTGACCGGGGTTCTTTATTGTGTGGCGGAAAGCAAGTCCTTGTGAAAGAAGATCTTCTTAGATTTGTTGAGAAGATGTTCATGGAAAACAAAGGATGTGGAGCAAGGGTTATTTACAACAAACTGAAAGTAAATTACACGGGGTTCTCGGAACAAGCTATCCTTGAAATACTGTACAATAGCAAGTATTACCATGAGAAGTATCCGAGATTTACAAACAAGCCAAAGCCAAAGACAATTACAGAAGAGGAACCAGGCAAAAGATGGCAGATTGACATAATTAACATGAAAAATCAAAGTGTTAGCTACAAGGGGTCCACATACAGTTATATTCTACAAGTCGTGGACGTTTATTCTAGGTACGTTATGCCAAAACCCCTGAAAACGAAGAGTTCGCGTGAAGTTGCAAAGGCATTAGAGGACGTGTTGATGGTTAACCTTGCCCCTGACATCATCCAATGTGACAACGGACTGGAATTTAAAGGCCCTAGTATGAAACTTTTGTTGAACAAGTACAACATCAAAATGATCAATAGTAGGCCGTATCATCCTCAATCACAGGGCAAGTGTGAAAGGTCAAACAGTGTTATAAAGGCCAAGATTCTATTTGCAACAATAAGTAAACGTGGATTTAACTGGGTCGAAGGGCTTCAAGATTTAGCCTATGCCATAAACACAAGTTTCAAACGAGTTCTTGGGGGTCTCACGCCCTTTGAAGCCTACTACGGAAGAAGTCATGTTTTTACCAAAGAACGTCATAGTTCTCGTGAAATAAAGAAAACCATACGGCGAGCAAATAAAAAGGCTTACAGGTCGCTGTTGAAAAACGCAACTTCCCCAAGCAAGTACAAAGTAGGAGAGACAGTATTAATTCGCTATCCCTTTCGAAAATCCAGGGTGCCAACCAAAAGATATGTTATCGAAGGCAAGGTAGAAAAAGTAAAACGAAATGGTGTTTATATCGTGTCATTTCAAGTACCGAACAAACCCGAACTTGGATTCGTAAGCAAATCGGTTGGGGTCGAAAACATGACTAGCCTAACTGTTGCGTTAGAGAAACAACGAAAAATTAAAAAACATTCATTAAAACAGAACCGCTCAGAGAAACAAAATCACAGAACTAAGTACTATCATGTTTTAACACACCATGAAAATCTGCAGTTGTTGGATGGGGTGAATATTGCCATGGACCCAAATCCGGATGGAAATTGTCAATTTGCTGCTATATCGCATCAACTTGGTAAAATTGGTATATACAAAGACGTAGATGCTTTACGTAAGGAAGCAGTCCATCACATTGTAGAAAACAGATATTTCTATGAAACTTTTGTCTATGATGAAACATTTGATGAATACGTTAAGAATATGTCTAAGAATGGGACATACGGCGACAACCTCACGCTCATTGCACTTATGAGAGAATATAATTTGCAGTGCCTGGTAGTTTCTACCCGAGGACTAGAACACTCATCAATTGTGTCAGCAGATGGAAAGTTCGATGGTGATGTTGGAACAATTGCATTGGGGTATTTCCCAGAAGGATTTGGCATGCATTACGTTAGTATCCGTATCAATCAACGCGTGTACAAGGACATAATATCACGCTTAGAACAGTCGTATGACAACGGTGACTCTGGCGACAGCGCTGCGTCTGGCGACAACGCTGCGTCAGGCGACAACGCTGCGTCTGGCGACAACGGTGACTCTGGCGACAACGGTGACTCCGGCGACACCGCTGCGTCTGGCGACAACACTGCATCTGGCGACAACGCTGCGTCTGGCGACAACGGTGACTCTTGCGACAACGGTGACTCCGGCGACAACGGTGACTCCAGCGACAACGGTGACTCCGGCGACAACGGTGACTCCGGCGACAACGCTGCGTCTGGCGACAACGGTGACTCCGGCGACAACGCTGCGTCTGGCGACAACACTGCATCTGGCGACAACGCTGCGTCTGGCGACAACGGTGACTCTTGCGACAACGGTGACTCCGGCGACAACGGTGACTCCAGCGACAACGGTGACTCCGGCGACAACGGTGACTCCGGCGACAACGCTGCGTCTGGCGACAACGGTGACTCCGGCGACAACGGTGACTCTGGCGACAACGGTGACGTCTCTGTGTGTTCAGCCCTGAAAGAGCTTCAAGATATGATAAACAATAGGAGGGCACAGAAGCGAACGACTTTTCCATTTCTGATGTTACCACTTCACATTCAAGTTGAAATTTTTAAGTTCTGCATACAATCAAACCCGTCAATCCAGTTTGTGTTGGCGAAGGTCGGCAAACCCTTTAGAGATTTAATAAGGTCAATGAGTTTGCAAACACCTAGAATTTACATTCGGCCGGATATTGGACTAGATACTAGTAACAGAAATCCTGTTAGCGTTCGTTTCCTATTAACAAGAGCGGGCAGAAACAGCGGTCTTATTTCGGCAATAAAAGAAATCATCAAGGGGCCAAAATGGGCAAACGCATGGCTGCGTTTGCGTGTTAGTGGAATCGGTTGGTATGATATCATAGATGTCATGTACAGACATTACAGGTGAAATATACATGTATATCGGTGTTTGGAAACCTGTTATGTTATTTTTGTGATTGATGATTATGTTCTTCTACCGGAAATTTGTTGTCATTTGCTCATTTACTGGTAACTTTTTACGAAGCACATTTGGGATATTTTGGCTGCTACTAAAATGAATGTATATATGTATATTATGTCTTGTCAAAATGCTACAGTTGGATTAAAATTTAAATGCTGTTCTATGTTCTTCAATATTACTTTGAAAAATCTTGTCAGTATACCAATAAATGAAAAAAGTACAAGTTTGTTGAATCTCTTGAATGAAACAAATTATAAAATACAAAATGTAAAATGAATATGTGATGATGATGATGACAAAACATTTGTGATGATGATGATGGTAAAAAAATTGTGATGATGATGGTGGTGGTGATGATGATGACAGTGGTTATGATGATTGGGGTTTGATGATTGTGGTGATGATGATGATGATGATGATAATGATGATGATGATGATGATAACAAACGTTTTGGGATGATGATGACAGCGATGTTTATCGGACGATGATGATGGTTATAATGATGATGATAAGTTTTTAGATGATGATGACGGCGATGTTTATCGGCCGACGATGATGATAATGATGATGATGATAACAAAATATTTGTGATGATGATGATGGCGATGTTTATTGGCCGATGATGATGATGATATTCTCATCGTCGTCATCATCATCACAACATCCTCATTATCGACCGAAAACATCGCTGTCATTATCATCACAAAAAAAACTTTTGTGATCACCATTACGATCATGATAATGGATATGATGATGTTGGTTTTGATGGTGATGATGATGGTGGTGTTGGTAAAGATAACAACGATGATGATCATTGGGGTGTTGATAATTGATGTGATGATGATGATGATGATGATGATGATGATGATGATGATGATGATGATGAGATAACGATGATGATGATGATGATGATGATGATGATGAGATAACGATGATGATGATGATGATGATTACGATGATGAGTGTGTATCATATTCGGAACGAATGTGGTACATTTTTCATCCGAATATGGTACAAGTTTGTACCATATTCGGTCAGGCATTTTACCCCAAAACTGCAGATACGTTTATGGTACAATTAGACAGTTGTACCATATTCGGCCGAATATGGTACAAACTTGTACATATTCGTTTTTGTACCAAATACGGTCCGACATCGCTATATGAACTGTCTGGACATGTACGCCTAATTTATGGACACACGCTGTCGGCGTTTGTGCAAAATATTTAGTTGAGACATACATCATTGAATAAATAACGAGACCATCAAGAAAAATGCTTTTATTGTTATTAGATTGACTAGTGTTCACATCGCAGAAGACGTATTTTAATTAATATTTAGGGCATACTTTTGTCATTAGCGAGAACACGCCAGACATCTTTTACGCTGGGGAATCAGCTGAAAAGTCAACAAGCGGGTTTGATGTTTATTGCTTGGGATCATAACACGATCTTTGTATTAACAAACATTATCATCAACAACAAAAACATCATCTCACCAACAAAATAAAAATGAAAATAAATAATAATAATAATAATAATAATAATAATAATAATAATAATAATAATAATAATAACAATAATTATCATCATGGTAATCATGATAATGATTATCCTCATCATGATCATGATCCTCCTCCTCCTCCTCCTCATCATCATCATGATCATCATCATGATCATGATCATGATCATCATCATCATCATCATCATCATCATCATCATCATCATCATCATCATCATCATCATCATCATCATCATCATCATCATCATCATCATCATCATCATCATCATCATCATTCAAGTGAACGCGATGAGTTAATTGCATGTATACATGTGTCTGTTCATATATTTTCATTTCTATTTTATTCTATTTATGATAACGCATCAAGTTTGGGAAAAGATGGTAGAGGCATGTTCAGTTGGCTAAATCACCAGGTTACACGTTTGACCATATTTCTTGGGGTAGAGACATGGTTAGTTGGCTAAGTAACCAGGTTACACGTTTGACCATATTTCTTGGGGTAGAGGCATGGTCAGTTGGCTAAGTAACCAGGTAACACGTTTGACCATATTTCTTGGGGTAGAGGCATGGCCAGTTGGCTAAGTAACCAGGTTACACGTTTGACCATATTTCTTGGGGTAGAGGCATGGTCAGTTGCCTAAGTAACCAGGTTACACGTTTGACCATATTTCTTGGGGTAGAGGGATGGTCAGTTTGCTAAGTAACCAGGTTACACGTTTGACCATATTTCTTGGGGTAGAGGCACGGTCAGATGGCTTAGTAATCAGGTTACACATTTGACCATATTTCTTGGGGTAGGGGCACGGTCAGTTGGCTAAGTAACCAGGTTACACGTTTGACCATATTTCTTGGGGTAGAGGTATTGTCAGTTGGCTAAGTAACCAGGTTTCATGTTTGACCATATTTCTTGGGGTAGAGGCATGGTAAGTTGGCTAAGTTACCACTATGTCATTTACTGTAACTGAATATTGAAAAGTTAACAACTCAATACGACACTCAATTTTCAAGAACTAACACTTTTTGTTAAGTTTTAAATATTGTTGGTGTTTAAAGTTATATTTATATGATTGCACAATATTTGAGTGTATCAATTGTGTGCATGTTGATAACCATGTAAAAGTGTTACTTTAATCGATTCAGTCACCAAAACACTCACTCTCACAAAGCGTTTACTTAGACTCAACAATTCTTTATGCCCCCTTTTGAAGAAGAAAAGGGGGCATATAGTGATCGGACTGTCCGTCTGTCTGTCTGTCCGTTTTTCCGTCACACTTTGCGTTTAGGTTTCGAAAAATGCTCATAACTTCTATGTCCCTTGAGATATAACCTTCATATTTGGTATGCATGTGTATATTGACAAGGCCTTTCCATACGGTCACAAATTATTACCCTGTGACATTGACCTTGAACTTCGGGTCCGCGTTCAGGTTTCGAAATCTGCGTTTAGGTTTCGAAAAATGCTCATAACTTCTATGTCCCTTGAGATATAACCTTCATATTTGGTATGCATGTGTATATATACAAGGCCTTTCCATACGCACACAAATTTTTACCCCTGTGACCTTGACCTTGAACTTAGGGTCCGCGTTTAGGTTTCAAAATCTGCGTTTAGGTTTCGAAAAATGCTCATAACTTCTATGTCCCTTGAGATATAACCTTCATATTTGGTATGCATGTGTATATGGACATGGCCTTTTCATACGCACACAAATTTTGACCCCTGTGACCTTGACCTTGAAGTTAGGGTCCGCGTTTAGGTTTCGAAATCTGCGTTAATGTTTTGAAAAATGCTCATAACTTCTATGTCCCTTGAGATATAACCTTCATAGTTGGTATGCATGTGTATATGGACAAGGCCTTTCCATACGCACACAAATTTTGACCCCTGTGACCTTGACCTTGAACTTAGGGTCCGCGTTTAGGTTTCGAAATATGTGTTTAGGTTTCGAAAAAAGCTCATAACTTCTATCAAGCATGTATAGGGGGCATAAGTCATCCTATGGTGACAGCTCTTGTTTCCGAGTTAATTTAAATGAAAGCTTTTCACTTTTTTCTTAAGATCGATGTTTTGCTTGGTTCTTAAAACATTGATCCGACATGTATGGTAAACGAAAACAGCTTGAAAGCATAGGATGTGTACATGAACGTGATGAGGATGATTTATATGTTTTAAAATTCGTCGCGTTTAATGTTCCTACCTAGCCTATTCATTTATCTTTGAAACCTCAATTGCACACTTAGCTTTTCTAAGTCTCTTAATTGAATTGATGTTTGGGTTGGGCGTAGCCCTAAGGCCTAAGCAATGATACAAATTTCTGAGACAGTCAGAATTGGATTGCTGCCAAAACCCACGAATGAATGAATTCCCAAAAGTCCGATTTACCACTTGGCGGTAATTCATGCGCAATCAAAGAAGTTCTTCGCAGATCTCAATAACCCTTCTTGTAAATACAGAACATCACTATATAACATGACAGTGTCATTAAACGTATAAAAAATATTACTGAAGCAAAATTGCTAAGAATTGGCTACGACATAGTTTTTATTATTGTTTGCATATTTATGCGAGAATAAGTTCCTCACTTGACGGTCTAGGCCGAAAAGATACGAGTGTCTACGGAGACAGTAAGAATAATTTTTTTCTGGTACATTTTTTGAAGACATTACATTTGGTATTTATAAACATATTTTAAGATATAATTATTTTAGTTGGCGTTAATATTTGTATTTGTTTTTTCATTTTCAATTTTCTTGTATGTCTCATTCAAGAAAAAAGAAAATGAAAAAACAAAAACAAATATTCATGATCATTCTCGGAAATATACGAACTTACCGGACATGAAATTTCACTGCGCAGATCGAGCGCGCAAATCGAGCGCGAAAAGTTCTACGTGAGACAACGTAGACAATCTGTACACCGTTCTTTATCAGGGTAAAGGCCCAGTCTCACTATGATGCCGGCGGAGACCCTTTGCATGATCCGGGATTTACAGGGATGAATCGGGGCTCTACCGGGATGAACCGGGGCTCCATCGGGGACGACCGGGATGAACCGGGGAAAAAAGGGGCTTCACCGGGAAAGTATTAAAATGTTTAATACCTCCGGGATGACCCTGGAGTCACCGGGAAGGACCGGCAACGAACGGCGTGGCAAGGGAACATGCGGGACGGCACCGTTCATGTAGCTCCACCGGGGCCCATACAGACCCCGGCAGAGCTACGGCAACACCCCGGTGAATGCCGTTACAGTCCCGGTATAGCTACGGTATAAAAGAAAACAGGCGCTCGCCGGAACGCCACCGGCATTCACCGGGGCTCCGCCGAGGCATTAGCGGCGACAACCGGGATAAAACCGGGGCGTTGCCGTAGCTCTGCCGGGGTCTGATGCCGGTATAGACACGGTGAGTGCCGGCGGTGATACAGTTTACCGGGGCTCTGCCAGCTTTCACCGGGGATTAACCGGGGCACTACCGGCGACAACCGGGGCTATGCCGGGACGCTGCCGGCTTTCACCGGGGCACTACCGGCGACAACCAGGGCTCTGCCGGGGTTTCACCGGGTTAAACCGTATCCATTCCGGGTTGACCGGGACTCTGCCGGACTGTTGACCGGCTTCAACCGGGGCGGCACCGGGAAATATCATCCTGGTCCTCGCCGGTCGACCGGCGCTAGCAAATCGGGATTGACCGGGGCTCTACCGGCAAAAGTAAGACTTTCTTAAGTGGATTTTCTTTTGTATACACATTACAAAGGAAGTATGCGTGTTTTCCTGATCTGTTAATTATGTAATAGAAAGCTATTTTATGCTATTGAAAGCGATTTATTTGACGCCAACAATAACAGTTTTTTGCGGCCATGTTGTTGTTATTGTATATCTTCACCGCCTATGTAGACGAACCTCTACCAGATCTGTAGAGTTGAACAAAAGGTTATCGTTCCCACAACCATTATCGTGTTGTGCGCCACCATCTATGTACAATGTAGTAAGTAAACAACAATTGTCTTGTCTTACAGTCTCTGAGGTTCTGCACTCAACCGCTAGGGTCAATCCGTATAAATTTGGACAAAAGGAGAAATTCGGACAAAACATCGTAAATGCATTTTATGTCACACTAAACCCAGTCCCAGGCCTTCAGCGCCTAGCGCCTACAGCGCTTTGATTACTAAACTTAATCGATGAACTTACATGAGATTTGTTCCATATTAATTTGTCGCTACTATATATTCATGTTAATTTTCTTTAATAAGACATACCAGGGTCACCAGTAACGGGTCACCAGTAACCAGTATTTTTTGAATTCGAAGTTCCAGTTTATTGTGCGCAATTTTCGAACAAATTGAATAGTTGCAATTTGCATTTGAACAAACGCTGTATACCAAAAAGTTCTAAATTTGAATTAACTACCTAACATAGCGTAAATAAGATATTGCAAATAAAGATTTGTTAAGTTTTTCTAAGAATCGGCCTGGTGACCTAGTTCTTGACGAATATAGATTACCACATATCAGCAAGACTGACCCATAAAAATGTGGGTTCTAGAGTGGTAAAACGTTTGTTCTAAAGATTTGACCTGGTGACCCAGTTGACTTATTGATATAACTTATACAAGATTTGCATTAGACATATATATCTTAATATTCAGTTTAAAATCAATGTTTCATAACGAGTGAGACACACATGAGGCTTTTAGAGTTGTCATAATTTTGTTTTAAGATTTGATTGAGTGACCTTGTTTTTGACCCCTCCGAACCATTTTTTTTCCGTAAAGATAATGACAATATAACGATCGATCAAAGCTTTGATTTTTTTTTTGAATTTGAAAAAAAAAATTTCTTAATCTGTAGACGAATTCGAAAAACTGTCCAGGTAATACCGCGAGTATTATGACATTTCTAATATTTATGAAATCCTAATGTACGATATATTAGTTCCCGTATGGCAGCAGAGGCAACACCTTAACATATAAACAATGGATTTATTACAAAACTTCACAGAATCGGTCAAATAATAATCAATTGGCAATTGTTAATTTTATGATTTCTGACCTATGATGATTAATCATTGTTATAAACACGCAAATTAACTCTTAATGGACCGTGTTTTCTGTACCCGATAAAACCACAGTATGTAATAATTTAAGCATGCTGCATCTGTGTCAAAAGAAAACACAGATTAATTTTCAAAAGTACCCAGCGTTAAAGAATAGTAATATAGTAGGAAACCCTTCTAAGTTATTGAAAACATCATATATTAATTTTTTAAACGTACCCAGCGTTTAAGCATAGTAACATAGTACAAATCCTATTTAGTTATTAAAATCATCCACTGGAAACATAGATTTGTTGGAATTGAAGCGGAGGAATGTTATCGGAGTTCGTGGGAATCATTCTATATATCTTTTAACAGTGCTGCTTAATGTTATACGAACCAATGAATGTTAATTCGTGTTTTATTTTGAAAAATTAAAATTGTGTGTTTATTTCGCATGCAGGTTATTCTAGGTCATCAGATCAAGTCTCCTTCCATATACTCGTATTTCTAGTTTAAAAAGAAAACAAAAACATTAACACTGAATGCTCATATAAAAGATTTATCGCCCAGTGTATTAAACGATCATATAAAACACAACATACGAGCCGTGCTCTGTGAAAAAGGGGTTTAATGCATGTGCGTAAAGTATTGTCCCAGATTAGCCTGTGCAGTCCACACAGGCTAATCAGGGGACGACACTTTAAGAATATGCATTAAACCCACTTTTCACAGAGCACTGCACACATATATATATATATATATACATATGTAATTTAATATATCGTTAACTAAAACAATACTTTTTTTCTAGCAATATGCTTCGTTTTACAATGCAACGTTGCGAAAATGCCACCCTGTGTAAGTCTAAAACTTTTTATTTGGAATGCATCTGTGTTAACAGAGTCAGTTTTAATAATTTCCTAAACTTGTTTATTGTGCAGCAGTATGTATGCGTAGTTTATTCACATATAAATTTAAATCGAAAATGTATTATTGTTGAAACGTATTATTATTTCAAAGCTTAAAACACGTGTACTTGTAACCTTAAATTCATGGCATCGGGTCTTTTACATTTACGCATACCTCATTTGCAGTTCTTAATATGTCTACCAAAAAGTCGAACTGAGTATAACTATGATTATGATGAGTATGAGCAGCGAAAGCACATTTTAATACGTATGCAATAGGTACTGTTTGTAGAAACGTTTGATGATTTTGTCTCATTTTTAAAATATACCGCCATGAGAAATTGAGTCATTGGAATAAACAAGATATGTTGTCTCAGTGTCCATTTTTCACGATGCTTCGAAGCAGCTTTGTCTAAGTTATCATACCATGAAAAAATGCTTCACAATGGCGATCTATGTAAAAAAGACCGAGCCAGTCCGATTGAGAAAGCTCGATTTTTCTAATCGGCATACCTCGCTGATTATCATTGATAAAGGTATAGGAAGCTCAGCTATAAATAGGACAGCATATTCTGGGAAAAAGATTTAATAATAGTTGAAAACGTATATTTTAAATTAGTTATATAATATAAATTATATGTTTATAGATCAATGAAACAACTATGCATTTTCTGTATTGTATTTGACATTTGTCGTGATTCAGTAAATAAATTGCGAATTAAAACGTGTATAATTTACTTTCAACGCGATCATGAGTGTAAAGAAAACGAATTATTTCGAACCTGCCATTTGTAAACGTTGGTACGAAAAGACTATGGTATATAAACAGCATAATAGACGGATGACATCTGTGAAACTCGCTCTTATGCGTGCTTTCTCTTTTTGCATATTTAATAAACTTTTCAAACAGAAATTACAGAGCCACATCAGTGCACATACTATGTTTGATAATGCATTCGTTTGTTGGATATTGTTTGCTGTTTTAAACACATATTAGGTCATATCGCGGAGATTTAGTTAACCTTATCATGCGTTCATATACACATAGCATCATTAACTCAGGAAAGGAAACAACGAAATATAAAGTTTGGTATGACATACATGTGAAATTAGTGTTTTTTTAAGATAAGTGGTACAGATAATACACATCGAATATCTTTTTAAAGTTATTTCTTGTTATATTTGATCGAGAATGTAACCCGCCTCCCAGTTTCGCTGAATTGATCAAGTTCCCCACGGGTACTACTTCCCCGTACTCCCCAATTTTTTTCGTACCGAACATTTTTCGTACCCAATATTTGTCATACCCAATTTTTTTTCGTACCCAAACTTTTGCTCGTACCCAAATTTTTTTTCGTACTCATTTGTTTCCTACCCAATTTTTTTTCGTAACCAAATTTTTCGTATCCAAGTTTTTTTGGCATAATTTTTGTACCAAAAATTTTCGTACCCATTTTTTTCCTACCCAAAATTTTTGTACCCACAAACACAATTGTGGTGATGTAGATAAACTTAAATAGATGCTTATATATCAATTCTCTTCAAAAGCATCGTCACACCAGTACTGTCAGTACTTTGATATTATAAATGGTCCGCAACTGTCCAGGCATATCCAATAGTATTAATATTATACATCGAAAATATAAAAACATACACAATGTTTTTACAAATGACCTCGCAATGACCTGGCGACATCATGTAAATGCATGAATAAACAGTTAGTCATGGGACCTCGCCAAAGAGAATTCTAAAGAGATGTTTTGTCCCTACAAGTGCGATGGCAACGTTTGTATCCCCTCATCAACATATCACAATACACGATTCTAAATAAATTAGAAACTCGTTTTATTGAGTATTTATTAACATATCGGAACAACAGTACCATACTTGTTTTTGTTATAGGTGTACATTTTGACGACAACACACATCGAGACATACTTTCGTATCTTGGTGATGCTGTTGTGGATTTCTCTTATCTCAATACATCTGAACATGACTAAAATGAAAGGAATATATTTAAACTTAAGACAATGGAGCATATAAAAGAGCTGCCATTTTTTGACAATGATATTGACTGCATAGTACTGGAGATTATACCCAATACTAAAGGAACACCAATGCCACCGCCATTAACATTTTTCACAATACCAAACGTGAGTGAAGCCTTTCACATAATTGGGCATCCTGATGGCATAAAAAAAGACTTTTGATCATGTTGATGGGTTTATACCTAAAACTGAGGACAATTTGAACCAACTTAAAAGAATTATGGAAGAAAGCACAAACTACCTTAATGAACATAATACAACCGGAATAACATTGGTCTTCGATGTAAACAACAATATAAACAATGTCAATCGTATCCTGTTTAATTGTACCTCAACGCAAGGAGCATCCGCTGCACCCGGAGTTGCGGTTAGAAATGGCGTTGTGTATGTAGTTACGATGCTACTTTGTGGATTCCCTGATTGGTACTATGATTCAAGGTCTGAATCGTTCAGAAAGAATTTTCCTAACAATTGTCGAGTCGAGCAGGGAGCTGACATGACGGCCATTGAATTTAAAGCTAAGACAGATAATGAGAAGTTATGGGAAGAAATGCGTTTATAACATGTATGCATCGGACTGAATATAGCATAAAAATAAAAACTCATGAGCTATGGTATAATCTGTGCCATGCAAATTATTTGTACTCGTCTGCAAATCTTAATTTGCTTTTATTTACCGTTTTGAAAATCCAATATGTATTCAACAAATCGCGTTATAAGCAATTTGTGAATGTTAAAAATAACATATTTAATAACTTATTAAAGAAACTGTATATAATATGATTATAGGTGCTACATTTATTTACGGGCAAAAGTTTTTTGATAACCATGTATTTTTAATAAATAATATTTTACATTATTGTGTTCAAAATAGTATAATTGATTCAAAAATAAAGTTATGCATCCAAAAAATTCAATCTTCAAACGAGTTAACATGTTCCTACCTTAAATATCTAGCATCTTATAATTGTGTGTGTTTTCTAGACGCAGGAATTTAAAGCTGGTTCGGTAGCTGCGGTATAGTTAATATGGTGTCTGCTTAGTAACTGGGAGTTCTCTGTATTGATCCCTTAAGTGGGAGCGTTCTTAGATCACCCTTAAGACACTAAGTACTGCTCATTGTCGGTTCGGGTACTACTTAAATGTACCCGGGGTACTCTTTAGATGTACACCTGGTACAGAAAATTTACTGAAATGTACCCGGGAATTCTTATGCTAAAGAAGTCATTGTCTTTCTTGGGTAAGCCGCTAGCAGAAGCATGTAAATGATGTTAGTATATATATATTCAGTACATATATAAAAAGGTGTGTGGTATTGTGTGGAGATACAAAACGCTTCACATCATTTATTTGCACATAAAATAATAGTTACACAATTAGTAATACTAAAACACTAGTTATCAACTTACAAGAATATTTACGTATATGAAGTTCCAAAGTGATGTTATCTTTTGAAAAACTGTGGAATCAATGAAGTAACATTTATTATCTTTTACAAAATTAACTAGAAATGGCGCTGCAGAGGCCGACGCGTATCCCCACGCCGCATGTTTGACCCAGGGGCGCCCAAGGGTTTGTTATGGGGCCATGCATAGTTGAGATTGACCATATTGTCATAAGAAAAGTTCAGTATCAATAAGAAGTGAATTGGTGTAGAAATGAAGAAATTATAGTAAAAGGCAATTTTGGGTGGGTGTGGCCTTTGTGGGCGGGGCGCCCCAGGTTTGGTATAAATGGGGCCATGCATAGTTGAGATTGACCGTATTGTCATAAGAGAAGTTCAGTATCAATTTGCAGTGAATCGGTGTAGAAATAAAGAAATTGTAGTAAAAGGCAATTTTGGGTGAGTGTGGTCTATGTGGGCGGGGCGCCCCAGGGTTGGTAATGGGGCCATGCATAGTTGAGATTTACCGTATTGTCATAAGAGTGGTTCAGTTTCAATTTGAAGTGAATCGGTGTAGAAATGAAGAAATTATAGTAAACGGCAATTTTGGGTTGGTGTTGTCTATGTGGGCGGGGCGCCTCAGGGTTGGTAATATGGCCATGCATATTTGAGATTGACCGTGTTGTCATAAGAGAAGTTCAGTATCAATTTGAAGTGAATCGGTGTAGAAACGGAGAAATTATACATAAAATATAGTAAATGGCAAGTTTGGATGGGCGTTGAAGACGTTAATGTAAAACAACATAAAAAATGAGTGAAGATCTCTGACCCGGCCCCGCCCCTAACCCCATAACTTTTGACAAAGGGGTCAGATCAAAATTCCAAATAGTGCAGGGTCGCACATATGCCCATAGCTACCATGTGTGTAAGTTTCAAGGTTCTAGTGCTTATAGTATAGGAGGAGATAGTGGCCAGTACATACATACGGACGGAAGACGGAGATAACCACAATATCCCCACTTTTTCTCCGTGGGGATAACAATGCTGATTTTGTACTAGCGCATAAAACAGTTTTCATGGAAGAACAAGTAACAACACATTTATTAATTACACAAAAGAAAGGAAATCATATTAATGGCATTATGCACTTATTAAACAATCTATATGCTACTGTTTAGAATTACAATATCTTACTAAAAATGATCACAACAGGTACTTAGTTCTTTTAAGTTTTATGTTACTAGTTTGACATTTACTGGCAGACACTTGTCAATATACAGACTAAATTTGCAAGTGAACCTTCATATTTCTTAAGCATCATTGCCTTGAAATTGTTAATTTAACAACCCTTTGACGATGTTTGCACATCTGATCTTATAATGCCATTGCTGTTTTTGTTTATAGATAGACAGATATAGACTTTTCAAAGTTCTATAAAAGTTTACACATGTTCCATCCAAGTAAACCAACAGAACCAATAAATAATAAGATCACCACAGCAAATAACTGTGTGTATAGCTTGGAGACATCGATAGTTCAGGAATCCCTCCTTTGTTTATGTCTGGAAACCAAAACTGTCATTTTGGCTCAATAGAATTGCTGGAGATGTGTGATGCCCAGCTCTTGCCTTGGCAAACAGCTTCTAAAAATGGAAAACCAACAAATAACTTAATATATGATAAATGATGCAAACAATTTCTAAATGTCATGTTGTTGTTTTTTTCATTTCGAATCTGGAAGATTTTTTACGAAAAATTTCGATACGAAATTCCCACGGTATTAGATTTTGTGGTTTTAGGCCTATACTTTATATAGTGATATGTAACCTTTCGGGATATCGGCCAAGTGCGAGCAGACGAGGTGTAAATACGTTTAAAATAAGCTTAAAGAGTAAAAAGTTAAATCGGAATATCGTAAAATTTTGTGAATAAATGTATTTCTGATGGATAACAACCACAACTTACCAGAATATTGCTCATGATCACACGTAAAACTGCTGTCTGAGAGCGAATGAAAAATGCGTCACGAATTCTGACAAGTTAGCAGTAGGGTGTCGTTATTGAAATATCGCGAGAATACTGCGAGAATATAGATGCCAACTATAATGTTTTAAAGAAATTATTTTTTTAACAAGCGTTTTTGATTTGTCAGGATAATAATAACAATAATATATCAAACAGATCAAAGCAAATAAAGTCGAAAGAAATCGGAGATTTAGGTAAAACATTTTAGACGGGTTATATTTTCCAAAATTGTGTTTGGTTGAGACTGTCACTATATGTATTGAACCAGTCTATAAGACAGAACATGAAGAAGATTAGTATACAGGGGAGATACTTGTGTAATCTTAATTCTGAAACGGTCTCATGTAGCGGACAAAAAAATATAATGCGAGAATATTAAGTGCGATTCGCTACACAATTATGATGTCATATGTATACTTTTTCCTGAGGTATGTTTTTACATGTGAATTAGCATTTGTCAACGTGTTTTTGATTTGTTCAAGGTCATAAATAGCATCGCGAATATATATGTCGCGTGGCAATTTTTTTTAGATGCATCCCTTAGTCTATTGTTGTCTAAATTCCATATGTATGAACGGTCAACGCCCGCTACGCGGGCTTTTGCCCGTAATATATGTATTTACATCAGATGCGTTCTAGAGTATTATTTAACACTTAAAAGTTCACTAATTAAAATGGAAGAATACATGATAAATAACAATTCGTTACAGTTATTATGCATTCTGTTTCAAATGTTTGATTTATTTTTATTGCTCATTATGTTAAAAACAATTCAAATCATTTGCTGTGTAGTCTGTAACGTGGTCAGTTAACAAAAGTTTCACTAGAAAAGCGATAAGGAAAAACACGACAAAACAGGTACTAATCCAATCATTATAGCAGCCTGTAATTTGTCAAGCTTTTTACTGCTTATCGTAGTCTACTGCTTATCATAGTCTATAATACATATTTCGTACATCAATGTGTTCTTTCATAGCTATAATCTTGTTTTTGTTTCTATCCATTTTGATATTGTAAACATCAAATTGTTACTGATTAACTATGTATTGTGTACAGAAGAAAAGTGGATATTGCAAATTTTTAACTAAGTGTCCATACTTAGGGCGAAAATAGCGTCGATGTCCATTTAAGCTTTATATTTGTTTATATGCACACAATGTAAGAAAACAAACATACATTCGTACATGCGTTTTCTTATACTGAGTGTATCTGATCACTAGCCATCATAGTATGGGCTTGAAACGTCCAAGCGTGCATCAATGTAATATATATGTTTATTGTAGAATGGAAATACTTATGTTATATATTAGAAATGTTTAATAAACAATAACACACTGATTGTTAAGAAACACAATTTAGAAACATAAACACCACTTAATGGTTGTACCTATGCGGGTTTCTAAAATTATCATACATGTATTTAGTTTCATTTTGTAAGGGTTTATTTATTTTCTTCTTTTTGTACATGATGTATCCAAAGTTAATTTTTCATAAGTTTTGTTATTATTATTGTTATTAAATAAGTTTATCGACATGGTTACTGTTTTATCCAATACAAATAATAACACTAATTTGTATGACGAAACTTTCCCGGGGTAAAGTTTTATTTACAATTAATATTTGTTTAATGAATAAGTTAATATTAAGTTAACCCATAAAAATCAGTGTTCTTGTTAGCACTAGCCGAAATTTTAACGCTACATGTGGTATGGTTACATAGATTTAACGAGATACAAAATTCTCTTTTTTTTGTGCGACAATTGATTCCATGTTAATTTCCCACCACAAAATCCGAACATTTACGAGCTAAAGCGAGACTGGGTTCGGGTAGCGTCGGAAGCACGACGTACTCGTGATAACAATGTCCAGCTTTCGAAGCTGCCCGAAGCTAAGTTGGGCTATTTCCATAATGAATATTGATTTGTATGTGTTTACTTTATTTTTCGAAATATTGTACGAAGTATTCGTTGATTTTGAGTGTTTATGGGCTTTTAATTGAAGTTTTTTATTTTAAAATTTATTTAGTGTCATAGTAAGGAGGAATGTAATTAACTAATTGGCACTTGAATATAAAATTTCATTTAAAAATTTAGTGTTTTAATTAAGTGTTCATTAAATATTTAAATTATAGAATTTCATTTTAATAAGATAATCAGTGACTTTTAATACATTTCTTATTAATAATCATATAATATCCGTGGAATGTAATTTAATAGGGTATTCACGGTCAGGTAATATAAAATATTTAGTATAACCTCTTTATTATTGTGTATAATTATTGTGTTGTGCAAGTAATGGATTATAGAAAAATAATGGCAACGGAAAAGAAGTAAGTCCAGGTATAATTAAGTATCTACTAACGCAACATACCACCTATTCTTAGGTTCGTTAATTCAATTCGATAGAATAGTCCAATCTATAGTATTAAGTAATAAAGCTACCCATAATTAAAATTTGACTGTGGATCTCCTAGCCAATTAAGCCGATTTAGTGCTTGAGTAGGCGCAATCAATAAAAGAAACCCGGTATAATCCAGATTGTATCTGCATATGAGGACTACATGTAATAAGCGATTCGGACTCTCTTATGCACAGAACGTATTCGAGCTGGGGCAGTAACTACCAGACTAATGATATTAAAACATAAGCAACTACTTACTTTTCCCTAAGCTCAATCTCCACACCTGAAATCGACTTTGAACTTACAACTCTGGTTAAAAAATCCGACAACGACCCCAGATAGCGGCTCTATAGCCCAAACTCACATAACAAATAACTATTCCAATTAGTACATCCAAATATATACCGACGGAAGCAATAATGACGAACAACAAGTACAATGTAGCCAGCGAAGTAAAATATACATAACACGTGTCTATATTTTAATTTAAAGTAGCCATAATTAACACCGCGATAATGTGGTTGAACGAACTGAAAACAAATGAACATTCTAACTACGTAATCATATCTGATTCGCTAAGCGCGTTGCAAGCGTAAAAAGCAGGTACATTAAAACGCAACCTGACTTAATATATTCAGTGTTTAAG